>NC_087488.1:4992500-5599772 GCF_036417665.1 Passer domesticus
TAAGTTCTAGAAATACACAGCCTATGATGCTTTAGACTTAGCCTAGTAGACCAACTGTTAGAGACAGACGTATCATTTTTATGGAATTATATGATAATCATATTCAGATTTATATAAGCATTTTACAAGTATTGCAATCATTGAGTAGAGATAATCATGGTATTTTCATCAGCTTGGTACTTTTTGAAACATGACTGTGTCGTGTAAGCAATCTGCAATTTTTCAAGGCGTGACAACTCGTCCCCCCCGTTTGATTTCCAAACCCCACCATTCGATTTCCAAACCCAAACCGAGGCCATTCTGCTCAGTATTGGGCCCAAGACAACTTTTGCACCTGGGACAAAAGCAGGTCCTTCTCCCACCCCAGCGCTCCTGGGAAGAGCCGCCGGCCGCGCCCCGGCCGGCGCCGCCCAGCAGCACCTGGGAAACGCTTCCAGGCACCATTGAAAAATTGCAGTTTGTCTGTGCATATGTTTGGACTCTTTCCATGTTGTCCTGTTTACAAGTTAACCTAAGTTGGGGTGTTTGTCACGGGTCTTCTTGGTTTTGTATTTAAATAAATAACGCAGCAAAGCGTCCCGCCAGGGGTTTGCTGCAGGTAGTTATATCCTCATGTGTAACGTGCTGCCTCCCGGCCAGCACCTTAGTAAATGATCAACTCACCGCTGTGAACCTGCCAACTTGCTATAACAACTCTGCTTTAAAAAAAGTGTTTGTGATCAGGCTTTCTCTTTGTCATCGTATGTGCATGCAGTATGATCAGTTGAACAATAACCATCAATAAAGTTTCACAAGATTTGAAAACGAAGTTTCTGTAGCATTTATATCTAAGGATGATAAATAAATTATCTTTAAAATTGAAACAGAGAGAGAAAGAGACTATATTAATCGATGAAAAATGGGGCAGTAACATATATTTATACTGGTGAGGGAATGAACCGAAATTTATTAAGAGTTCGATCCCCACATTTATTATGTAAGATATGCAAAACAAGCCTCCTATTAATAAAAAAAAAAGTAAATTTTGTTTAAACACCGTGATGAAAGCAAATTGAAAAATGTTTACCAAATGTTAGGCTTCCAATTTAAAGTGTGGATGAGACATCTTTTTTGGAATTGCACACACAAAATGTCTAATGTAGAGAATAACAGAATTTATTTGCAATTTTAATTTTCCTGAGATGGCTTTACAGCTCCCACTCTCCAAATGATTATATGGCGTTTTAGTCTATTAAAATTATCTTGAAAGGTTGAGGGTGCAGCCCATATTAGAAAATATTTTGTTTATAAAACTCCTACAGTACTCCTAGTAGTCATTTTAAAATGTATGTCTGAAATAGTTATGTAAGAAAAGCATTTGAAATTTTTTTACAATATATATTGGGAATGTTTTCACTTATATAAATAACTACTGATAATATGACTTATGAAAAAATTATTACTACCATATGTGGAATATAGTGACTTCTAAACAGATTTAAAAAAAGAAAACCCTACAAACCCAGAAAATGTGTATATCTGTCTTTAGAAATTAGTGTTTATATCACAACCGTGATTTGTGAATAAAGAAAAATGGTTTGTAATATCAAAATAAAAGCTTAGTCTGAAAAGGTACAAATCCGTTGGTGTTCCAAGTCATTTTACTTTCCCTGCTCGCAGTGTGGGTGCCAGGGCTGTGCCCACGGTGTGCCCCCAGTGCTCTGCCTGTGGGGCACAGGGCTGTTCCTGCTGGGCCTGGGTCCCACCCAGTGCCCCCATTGCCCCCTGGGTGTGTGGGGGCTGCTGTCCATGTGTCTGTCCCTGTGTCCATGTGTGCACCCTCGGCAGCCCCACAGGCCTGGGACAGCCAGCACGGCTCTGGGCTCGAGGTTTGCTTCCAAAAATGACAAGTTCCACCACCAGCATCAGCTGTGTTTTCCAGGCAACACTGCATGATACATGGGGAATAACTGGGGTTTGTTCGTAGGGTGAAAAAGGAATGTTCCACAATTCCAGACTGCAGTTAGCCTCCCTCTGAGCTAACTCCCCCTTTCATGGCCAGTGCCTGTTTCTGTGCTCGCCAGGGGCAGGGAAGCAAGCAAAGATAGCTGTTCCAGAGGCTCCTCCTGGCACTGCCAGCCTCGTTGCCCACGCCACAAGAAAAGTGTCCACGTGCTGCAGTTCTATGCCCATTAGCCCCGCAGGTCCAGATGAGGCTGGTCAGGGTAACTCGTGCCATGTCACATGCATGCCAACAGAATTATGTGACTCTTCTACCTGGGTTCCCATTATACTCTAATTTAACAGAGGAAGCCAAGACAGAGAGAAGGGATTCAATCTTGCTTGGGTTGCATTTTAGCAGGAAGCTTTATTTTACCAAGTGCCCGAATGCTTTCAGGAAGCTAAAGAGAAGAAACTTTGATATTTGCCAGGAATGGTGGGGAGGTATTATGCTGTGCTTAATTTAAATCTTTATATGACATAGAAGCACTAAATGTCCAAGTGCACTCTCCTGCACATCAGGTGTGATGGATGCCTTGCACTGCTTCCCTCAGCACTGGATGAATGACTGAGGTGGAAATATTGGGTAAAATTTGGGCTGAAGGCAGGCAAGAAGCATCCTGGCAGATAAACACAAGTGGGACACATAGACACACATGGAGAACCTGAAATGCCACATAATTTTTACATGGTTGAATTAACCTGCTTTTGCCTGGTATCATTACTTATGTCTAATGCAGTAGTGCTTCCTTTCTTGGCCAATACATGTTAAATTAATAAAAACTTTTTTGAGCAATTGGCCAGAGAATAAGGAAAGTCCTACGTGTAATCAAAAGAGAAACAAAACGGCCATCTTTGCAGAGTATTTTTATTCCAATTATTTAAAGTTCCTATATAGCTTTAATTGTCTAGCCAAAATTAAAATAAAGCTTTACAGAAGATCTTAGAGCTGCCCCTGTGCAGGATGTTCTGTACTACTCTGTCCTTGGTCATCTTTTTGGGCATTCAAGTTGTTTATTAGCTTCTAATTTGGGTAAAATTTCAGGATTTTTTTTTTTTAACTAGAATTTAATTTTCTTTAACTTTCTGGGAACCTTGTCTTCAGTTTCAATTGCTGTCATGTCATATTGCTGTTTCTTGCCTCAAGTGATTTTTTTGCAAGTTTGACATGTTCCTCTTGCCACATTTTTTCAGTTTTACAGTACAGATGCATGAGGAAAAAAGGCTGTGCAAATCATTTCCTCCCTAAAGTAGAGCTGAAATATCATCATTTTGGTAGGTGTAAGGGAGAGAAGAAAAAAGAAGACAAAAAGTAAAATAAAAAGTAACCTTGTTTCTGTGGGAAGAGAAGATTCGAGTGGGAGGTGAGATCAGAAGGAAGACAATGATTTTGGGAGGTCTTTGAAGAATTTATGAAAGTGTCATCAAAAAGAGTCATTTTCCAGTATTATAAAAGTTTATCTTGATGCTTCATTTATACCTAAAGGGCATATGCTTCACCTCTCACTGTAACAGGAGCTTTATGCTGAGTCTTTCCAGACTTTCCAGGCAGCTTTCATGCCTCTCCAGCACTTCCCCAGTGCTCTGCATACCAATAATTGTCTCACAGCACTTCACAAAAGCACAATGAATGTGGACTAGGATCAGAGGAAGAAATGGGTGGTATATGCCACTATACCATCAACTTCAGTCTTTTCCTGAGGTAAGACAGAGATGAGCAGAGGGAGGTAAAATATTAGAAATACTTTTAGATCCAAGAGCTCGTCCTTATTTTCTCACATGGAAAAGAAAGGTTTTTATTTCATGTTGTATTTAATTCTGTAGGTGTACTTCCTATATCCACACAGACGATGAGTGCCATGCCATGGCAGTGTAGTTGCAGCAGGGATGTGACTCCCTGGCTGTGGCTGGCTGGGACACAGCTCCTGCTGGCAGCAGGGCCATGAACACACAGGCTGCCCACTTGTGAAGAGCAGATGCTTAGAATTATGGCCATGAAGGGACCTGGAAATAACAATGTCATTTGAGGTGTCCGGGCAGGCAGCATTCAGGGCCAGAAGCTCCTGCTCAGCTCTTTAGCTCTCTACAGGAGATGCTGTCACTCTTCAGGTTCCTACATAATGTCCTGCCAGGGCACTCAGGGTAGGTGACCTTGCTTTGTGTGCTTTGCAGTGCCTGGCAGGGCACAAAGAATGAGTTTTGTGTGGAAGGGAAGGTGGAGGTGATTTTCATGCCCACTGACATCATGCTCAAGGCATTCACAAATGGATGTGGGAGATTGCTTTTAGAATTCTTCTCTTGCCTCAGTTTATACAGGATTTTTTTCCCACTTGTAGTTGCTGTGAGTATATTGGGTTAGGTTGTTCTCAATTCCTCTGTTAAAGACCCTCCATTTCACTTAAACGATTAGTCATGGATAAACACTTCTAGGGTAGTCTGCTGGCTGGGACTCTGCCCTGGATTCCAGTCCCTGCTCCACATCACAGTGAATAAATCCTGCCTCCATGGCCCTACTACTTGGTTAAAGGGGATTGGGTGACACTGGAGCGTCCCTTCTCCATCCCATGGGACAGACTGGCCCCTCATAGCTCCTATTCCAAAAGGGATTTACAGCTGAAAATCCAAACAGGAGGAAAGCTTGTTGTTAAGGTGCTTTAGAGCCCTCCAGCCTTCTTGCTGCTCAGCCCTGCTGGGCTGGGTTTGCTCTGTGAGCTGTGATTTACCCTTCACTGCCTGGGCAGCCTCTGCGCCTGGCCAATTTAATGATTTCACTCTAGCAACAGGCCTGTGAGTCAGGAGTTCAGGATGTAGGAAAACTGTTAAATAAAACATAAGTGAATGCAAAAATAATCGTTTAATGGACATTATGAAAGGACAGTAAACCAAACAGTTCAGTCCAATGGATGATGTATAACATCTAAACAAATATGACAACTAATTAAAGATTAGGTTCTGTGTTTTGGATGACAGGCCTTATAAAAATGAACAGCTAGGTTATGTTGGGGAAAAAAAAAAGCTGCATTTTGCAAATGTCAGGCAGACAGCTCAGTAAGCAGAAAAGCTCAGTTATCCAATTAAAATAAATGTGCAGTGTTCTCCATATAAAGAGCTAAAGCATCCTTATGTCGAGGAGTTAAGATGCTGAAATATAAGTGGAACAAAAAGTGCTCTCTATAAAGAATAATGTAATCTATCAAGATTAACATTTTGCATGCTGGCAAAGGCAGATAGTAATGTGTTTCAATTCCTGAAATTGGAAACATTAGACTAAGATCAGTACCAATTTAAACCCCAGGTAACCCCAAATATTGAATTGAATTAATTATTTACAACCACGAAGGGCTAATAACTTGCCCTGATGTCTTCTGTGGGAAATAGATATTTACAGTAGGTGCTCTCCTATTCCCCATAATCCTCCCTGGTACTTCATGTGAAATGTAATTACAAGTTGCATAAATGCAATTTAGGAAAAAGTCTTCCACTAGAAATAATTCTGATTTATTCAGGAGTTTGATTCCTGTCCTGGGGAAGAATAAGGCTGGTTTGAACATTGTCATGTGCATGGGGTATCAGAGAGAGGCCATAAAGTTTCAAGGCCACCAGTAGGGGACATAGTTAAACCTAATTTTTTTGTTGCTTTCTAACAAAAGGAGGTTATTGTATAACAGTGGAAAGCAAGCAGTGGGGAGGGACCACCATAACAGTTAAACCAGGTTGCACTTGATTTGTAGGAAAAAAAGATTCCATTCCACTATCTACACTTCCAGCAGAGCATATGTTTTTTTTTAAGCTAAGATTTAAACCTGCCCTTTGATGAAGGTCTTCAAAATAAGAATTTCCAAGGCTGGAAACGTGTAACAAAATTTCTAAAAGGATATTCAGTTCAAGGTATTTTCAACAGAATTAACATGAAACGTATGGATTTTCTGGTGGTTTATAAAGCAGAAAGCAGAGCATTATTACTAGGAGGGAGGCTTTACCAGAGTATTAAAATGAAATTCAAGTTTGTGAGGTGCCTGACATATAAAATAAAATCTGTCAAATGTTGAAGTGAGAGGTGATATCTTAGCTCTGCAGTGCTTGAGAAAACATGGAAGATCATGGCTGTAACACTCCCACCTCTGTTTGATTTCGCCACCCACAGATTTGCCACCTTTTTAATGAAGTGAGCAGTTGCACTTGCAGCTCTGAGTGCCTCTGCTGTCCTCACCTTTATTCTTCTAGAAGCAATGTTTCACATCTTCTTGGCCACAACTTTTGATGTTCACCCAGAAGGGCAGTGATCCAGCTCCCTATTATTTGAGAAGAATGATGGCCCGGGGGTACAGACATTGTTAATTCACAAACTCAGCTGATGAGCTCTGTAACTGAGGTTTCATCACAGACTTGAAATTTCTGGGGCCCTGTTGCTCTACAGTTAAAAAGCAAACAAAGTTCTTTCAGGAAAAATAGCAAGCAAGAGAAAAAATAGTTTTATCTGTGAAGCTGAAAAGCAGATTTTATTGGCAGTTCTCTTACACTAAGAATAGCAAGAGAAATATGCATGTTGCTACGGCTGGTAAATTCTGCCAGAGAGACAAGAAATTCCTGTGGGATGTCTCTAGATTGTGGTACATGTAATTTTTTTTAAAATGTATTGTTTAAACATGACCCTCTGCTAGGCCACACTATAAAAATTCAACATTGCCCCCTGTCTTCCCCCAGCATTGGCCCCTAATGCCTGATTCCCCTGGCAAGAACCATCCATAACCCTTGGGCATGGTTTGTGCCCTGGGATTAAGAGGAAGGCATGCATCACCAGAGCATGCTGCACCAGCCATCCACTCTGAATCCACTCTGAAATCACCTACCTCTGGAAAATAAGAAGTGGCAACATGAATATGATAAGCAGAGCAACATGGCCTACTTTCTGATAATCTTCCTTTATAGTTTTATTCTCGGTGGCTTTGAGGGGAAGTCAGTGCAGAAATCGTTTTGCCCAGTGCCAAAATAATGGAAATACATGCAAATTTGTGCTCTCCCCCAGTTTTCTGTCTCTTTGTCCTTTAGTCAGCCTGATGCTGTCACCACTCTACAGAATTCCATACCTGTGTGGAGCCCAGCATAGGACTGGGGACAGGAAAATAGGATATCATTACTGGAACACCCTAAGAAACAAATCCCCAGTAAAATGAATTCTTGTAAGGCAACTGGAGATCTGGGAAAGTGAAAACCAACTGAGTTACTTCTGTTGAAGGTCAGAAAGAACTAGGTGGAATTATACACCATGGTTAGCACTGACCTGCCCAAACTGGGGGGGGATCTTCAGAACACTTTCACCACGAACCAAAGCACAGACAGGATTATTTGAAAGCCCCCAAATGCCACTTGCTTTATTTTGATGAGGTGTTTTCAAGTTGTTTTAGACAAAGCACTCCCAGGGTTTTCAGAGACTGAAGTCACCTGAAGGGAGAGGTGTGGTCCAATTTCGGGAGACTTGTTTGCCTAGAACTTTCACAAAGGACAGTTCCAACTTCTATATATTTTTTTTAATTTTTATTGTAAGAATTCTGCACTTTTTCTACAAATACGAAAGTTCTTCTCCAGTTCTTCTAATTTCATTCTTAAATTTAAAATTTATTTTCTTCTCCATATTGTCAGGATTTATTTTAAATATTTAAATAAATAAATAAATAAATAAATAAATAGAAGGAAAAAGAAGATGTGTTGGCAATGCTGCAGGTCTACAAAGGAACACAGCACTGAGGTAAAGGAAGGCAGGCTGCTGAGTGAGTCGGTCCTAGGAATTTTAAATAAGCTTAAGGCTGCTAAAAGGAAAAGTCATGAGGTCTCTGGTGTTTGTGAACATACTGCAGAAAAGCAGGCACATTAAAAGTGAAAGTTTTCCATTCTCTGTTGTGTAAGCACAAGCAGGCAACAACACCAACAGCGTATTTTAATCAGAGAAGAGCTAACAGTTTAAATTTGCTCATTTGCAGGGTTCAGCCCAGAGCACATGAGCACTGAAGGTGATCTGATTTCTGTAAATTCAGGAATGGATGTTCAAAAACAAATTGATACTTTTTTTTTAAGTTAGATCTAAAAATCTTTTACCAGGGAGATAGAACTTCAGGATTTTAGAATGAACTTATTAGAAGCCTGGTTTGGGGCAGCTGTGTATATATTTTGCATGAGTCACACTAGCTTTATTTTGATCCTTGTCCATTATGTTTCATTCACTGTGTAGTTTCTTAGAAAAAAAAGGTTTGAGCTCACTGAAAGCATTTCACTCTGCTGTTGAAAACTCCACCAAAGCAGGAAAATTCCCAGCTGTCCTGCCCCTCCTGGGCACAGAGCAGGAGGGAGTGCTGAGCCCTTAGAGCTGATGGGAGCCACCAAAGCCAGCCCCGAGTGGCTCCAGCCTTCCCCTGGTTAAACTGAGGACAAGATACATCCCACAGGTGTATCAAACAGCTAACACCACTAAATAATCATAAATGCACACTAAAGCACACCAATGCAAGCACCCCAGGGTGTCAGTAAGAGCTCACAGGGACTTGTCTGGGTGGGGAGCCCCGAGCTGGCAGCTCTGCCTGCAGGGTGCTGAGGGACAGCCAGGCTGGGTACCTGGAGGGGTTCAGGGGTGTCTGATGTGTGTGACACCCCCGTGTGTGTCACCTCTCTGTAAGGCCACAGTCACAGCTGCTGAAACACAGGGGAGCCCTGGAAATCCTTTGAATGACCAAGACCCAGCCCAGCCCCGTGGGATTGGAGCTGTTCCTCTCCCACCACTGGTGCCAGTGCTCCTGTGCAAAGGGAGTGGAGGCTGCTCACTCCCTTTCCCCACATTGCTGCACAGAGAATTTATCTTTTAGCCTTCAAAGGTAAATTTGACCTTGAAGAAAACATAGAATTGAGGTTTTTCTCCCTCTGAGTTGCATTCCTCCGCAACCACAGGATAAATTAATTAAATGTTTTTTGACCTTATGCTTTCCTGAATGTTTTGTATAATAGCCCAACCTAGATGAGTTATTTAAGAGGAATTTAAAACTGAATTTTCCTAGAATCTCAACTGTGAAAGCAAATAAACTCTTCTGTGCATCTGATGATAATGTAAATGAAAAGGACAAATGCTTATGTAGGAGACGGAAACCAACAGTCTTGCCAGGAAGTTGGGAGGCTTAAATCTTTAAGTTAAGTTAGTCACTTTTAAATATCTCCCCCTGACTAGAAAAATTACCAGTAGCTTGTAACTGAACAGAAAAATTGCCCCAGGACATTCCTTTTTTGCACAACAATAAAAGAAACATGCTAAAGAGTCATACAAACAACGCAGAAGACTTTTCACTATTAGTGAAGGGTACAGTGCCATGCCCTCCTGTACAGCAGGCCCTGCACCTTTCAGAGTTTCATTTAAAACTGAAAAGCCTCAAGATGAGCCATGCAGAGGTTTGGGCAATCCCCCATGATGGATGGGCATCTGTAAAACATCTGGGGCTTCCCCCTGCATGTGGAGTTTCTTGTTGCTGAGATGGCTTTACTGAAATATTGGTGAAATTTTAAAGATTACTTCTGAATGAGAGCAACTGTGATTGCACTGTTTCCAGTAGTAATTGCATTCCCATTGTGCAGCTTATGAAGTTTTCTGAGATCTTACTTTTGTGTTTGATCCAGGAGAAGCAGTTTGCCTAAATAACTCAACTCAGTGGGATTTTTTTGTTGTTGCATTTTCTCTTAAAGCTTTGTTTCCCCTTTCTTTTTTCTTTTTTCTTTTCTTTTTTTCTTTTTTTTTTTTTTTTAACAATTCCTAATATGAAACGAGCCTGAGAAGATCAAACAGCAAGTAAAGATTTAAAGAGCATAACACAGGTTTTCAAGCTGGGGAGAAGACCCCAAAAAAACAAATAAAAGACCAAAGAAACCCCCTAGAGTAGATTGCTACACTCTATATTAACCTGACTTTAAATGGCAGGAGTTCCTTTGGGCTCATTTTTAAGTGGTTATAATAGCTATTTTACAAGAGAAACCTGGGGAAAAGGGATGGGCAGGCTGAGGAGAGAACCCCAACATCCTTGCAGAGCATTCTTCCCAGGGAATACTTCCACCAGTGCTGGGGAGCTCTATGCAAAGTTATTTTACATGGAATAAAGACTTGTCTGTAGCCACCTCCTCTTCCAGAGGATCTGCCTTGTGGAGAGCACTTGCCTTTCCCTCTTTGCAGCCAATCCATGTGGCAGTTGCAGCCATTTGGGTTTCAAGGCCTTTGTTCTTTGCCCCTGACTGATATATAGCACTGTGACAGGCATAAGTTTTCCCCTTATTCAGCATGAAATTAACTTGGCGTGTTCAAAGCAGCAGAGCTATCAGGCCTGGATCATAATCAGCATTGGCTTCTCGGGGGAACCTTCCCAGCCCAGCACTCACGTGTGATCTGTACACACCATGAGTCCCACAAGCAGCCAGAGCACTGTTCCACGTGTGCTCTGCAAAAGGCCAAAGGAGGGATGGATACTTCCCATGTGTAGCCACATTTCTCCTCACAGAGAAAAGCAAGGCAATCTTCCCAAGAAAATTTCTGAGATTCACATTCTCCGAACCTCAGAGAAGGGAAAAACAATTCTTATTTCATTTGCTGTGCCTGTGTTATGCCAAAGTAGAGTGCAATATGGAGATTGTTTACCCAGAGTGATGGGGTTTTGTTTCCTTGGCCAGTCGGGCTAGGAGAGTGTGTGAGTGTTGGGACTGTTGGCTGGGAGTCACAAAATGAGTGCAGTGGAGGGCAGCTGAGTGCTTGACAGATTCAGTTTAGATGTAACGTAATATAGTGTAATAGAGTATAGAATAGTATAGTGTAATAAATTAATTAATTAGCCTTCTGATAAGATGGAGTCAGATGCATCATTCTCTCTCCTTGTTGGGGGCAAAAATATCTACTATACCCCTGCCCTCTCCAGCCTCCCTCTGCAGCCCCAAAGCCGTCAGCAGCCAGCCCAGATGCGTTGTTTTAAATACGCTCGTAATGAGTAAATGCACCCTCAGCCCTTCAGAGCTGCTGTTTCCAATGTTTAAGTGCCTTTTGGGAAGCTTTTAGGCTGCAACGTTGCTGTTAAGACACTGAAATATGAGTAAATCTTGCAAACGACACAAGTTCTAATGTTCCTTGTTTCTGCAGCGCTGCACACTGTGCTAATGACCCGGTGACTGGATTTGCTGCTTTGGAAAGCAGAGCTCTGTGCTGTAAAACTTTCATCTAACTTGAGCTGCCTCTCTCTAACGAATTTTTTATTTGTTTACTTGTTGTTTAGGTAGAATTTAAAAGTAGCAATTAAAAGAGTCCAGCCAACCAAACCCTCACCCCATAACAAGGAAGTTGTTTTAATTCAAGATCTAATTTAATGATGAGGAAAACACTGTGCTCTGTCCAGTAAAGTGATAAGAAGTAAAGGAAGATGCATAAATATGCTGGTATTTTGCATGAACAGGAATGCATAATTCATGTGAAGGTTTACACTCACACCAGCCACCACAGCTACATTTTCCACTCAGCTCTGCCTGGGCCTGACTCCTCTCTGTTTCTTGGTCAGAAAATCCTGATGTCATCTGAACCCTGGCCCAGCTGACTCTCCTGTTCCCATGTCCTTTGTTTGCTGCAGGGTGGAGGAGCTCCTGAGTCTGGCTGTGCCAGGCAGGGAGGCTGACCTGGCATGCTCAGCATCTCCACAGGGTTTGAAGCAGAACCTGAGCAACCTCTGTGCCCAGCTTTCCCCCTGAGCCTTGGGAAGGAGGCCAGGAATAGAAAAGAAGCAGGAGTAGACAGGGAGAGGAGGAGAGCCCTTTAATGAAAGGAGTAAGCCAAGGAGACTGTGCAGGTCTCACCTGGGGTGTCTTCCCTGGATTAGGGAGGGGGAGTGTGAGAACCAAACTCTATCCCATAGCTGCCAGTGCAGAGCAGCTCTCCTTTGCCTTCTGTTGAGAAGAGCTGGGTGACCCTGGAGGACCACAGGCATGGGAAAAAAAATGACAGTTCCTGCAGCCAAGATCAACACTGCCATCTCTGCTTGTCCTGGTGGAGCTCACAGGAGGAGCAGGGGGGACACAGAGATGCTCCTGGCACTGCCACCTGCCCTTCCTGCATGGAGCCCTGGGGCACAGCCACCCCTTTTTGAGTAGAAAACAATACTTTGCATACACAAATAAATAAACCTCCAGCACTTCTGTTTAGAAAGAAGAGACCAATATTTACTTTGTGTTTATTTGCAGCAGAGCTGGTGAAAACAATGTAATGAGAAAAATAAATGGTCAAAATATGGTTATTTTTGCCTTATTTCTGAGCCAACTGAAAAGATTAAAGACAAAACCTTAAGGGAGAGGCTGCTGATAAAAGCTGTCAGTTGTGAAATCCCTAAGTGCTGCCCCCTGCCCTCCTCAGAGCAGGGGCTGTCACAATCCTCCAGGGGCTGGCCAGGAAATGTGTCCCCGTGGCCACCACTCCACCTGAGGCTGTGCTGTGCTCTCTGGCAGGGGTGGAGGGTTTTCATCTCCATCCCTTGGGATGTTCTGTGCCATCAGCCCCTGGCACAAACCCAGCATGGCCTGTGACAGAGAGGGGACATGGCAAACACTGCCCTGAGCGTGGAGCAGAGAAGGAGCCATGGGGAATTTGGCTCTGGGAAAGAGCAGAGCAGTGCCAGCGCTCACTGATCCCACAGGAGGGGTGAATTTCACTGGTCCCCATCCTTCCAGGGCCAGGGGTTTCCAGCTCAGACTCCACACTGTGGAGGTGCTGGTGGGGAGTGGGATGCTGCAGCGCAAGGACCAAAATGAGCCGTGGGAGGGGAGGGCACAGAGGGACAGGAGGTTTGGCCCAACACCTCCTGTGACCTCAGTGGCCTCAAAACCACACAGAAACCTCCTCCTCTCCATTACTGCTTTTTTTAAAAGCTACTCTCAGTTCCAAAACTTTATATTAGAGCTCCAAAAGCAGACAGAATAGTGTGTTTTGAGAGCTGTAGGTCTTTATTATGGTAAAATCATAACATCTAAAATCCAATTCAGCCCTTGCTATAAATAAGTATAATGAAGAATTTAATGATATTTCCACTGAAATTAGTCAGAAGGCAAACTTTAAAAAATGACACAGATCATTAACTGGGAACATTTCTCAGAAGAGATTTGTTATATTAAAAAGGCACTGAAATTACTAGCGTTAATCAACTGTATTGTATTAAAAACTCTGTATAGATTAATTAAGTACTTTAAATATGAAGAAATAAAAAAGTGGGGATATAGAGGAGGAATCACAGGCTTGAATCTGGGTCTCTTGACATGCTACTTCCCCTGAACTTCTTAAGCACCTAATTTAGTAAGAATTCAAATTAAATACTTATTCTTGGCTGGTCTAAGCTGTTTTTAATACCCTATTACATAAGTAACAAGATTCCTGGCATGACTTTTCATTTACTTTCCTCAAACACAGATACTGGGCTCTTGTCCACATCCCACCCTGGGTTCAGTTGAGTCAGTAAGGGCCAAAGACAGTCAGCAAAACACATTTTATACTATATTTTGAGATATTTAGCTGTGGTTCTTTGCCTTCAGGACCTGGCACTTTTAGGTGATCTCCTGCTGGGACAAATCTGGGCTTGTTTAGCCACAGACTGCAGAGAAGAAGAGCATTCAGCTCATACACCTTAATTTGTATTTGCCAATGAGGGCAATTTGCCTCTGCACTGCTGCTCCCTTGGGTACCAGAGACTTAAAACAACCTCAGTTCAAAGCACCAACTTTAAAACAAAAAAAGAAAAACTGTGAAATAGGTAGGCTGCATTTTATCTTTCTCCTTGTGGGAGCTGTGGAGCATCATCTCTGTCATGCAGGCTGAGCCAGCCTCGCACAGGTTGGAAAGTGAGGTTATACTGTGGGTGGAAAGCAGCAGCATCAGGCCCTCAGTGCCCTTGTTAGCAGAGCCAGCAGCTCCAGGAGTGCACCTTCCTCTCCTGTAGAAGCACACCCCATTGGCAGAGATATTATAAACACTATTAGAATATTCACTGTCAGCTCTTGCAGAAAAAAAGTGCTTTACTGTTATGGCACAAGAAGAGCAAAATTGTATTTTCCTGCTTGGATTGCTGTGGTTTTGCCAGATCCATTTGTACCAGGGGTATTTCAAGGCCTGGGAAAAATAACAGAGGTCCTCCCTCAACCTGCAGCACTTGGACTACAAAGGAGAATCTGTAATAGAGGTCAGCAAAGCTGTCCTCACCCTACCTGCAAAATAACCAGCCTTTTCTTATAGACAGACATACAATTACATTTCTACATGGAGAAAACTTTAACCAGTCTTCTTTCCATCCTGTCCATGCAAAGTCCCAGCCAGTCCCCTGACCTGGCTGGGGGCTGACCAACAGAAACCTGAACCAGCTGTACACTCTTCCCAATCCCCTGTGCACTACAAAAGAAAATTCCTCCAGAAGTCCTCTGCTTTGGAAACTGCAGTTGAAAAGGCAGTACAGAAGTAGAACATTTTACTGGTTTAAACTAAACATTCAGACTTGAAAGCTGGGAGACTTAGATATTTTTTAAATGGGCTTAGTATTAACAACATAAAATAAAAAAATATAACTCTGTTGCAGTTTGACTGGCTCAGTAGCAGGTATTATCATACATCCTTGTCTCCCACTTTCTTATTTCAATTGTGTGGTGCTTTAAATGATGCTGGATAATACAGCAGAGTGTGTGTCAGAAACAGGTCACCAGCTGATTTTCTGCAGCTGCTGTATAGAAAAATATATTCCTTAAAACTCAAAAGCTCTTCAGCCAAGGCCCCAATACTTGAGGAGCTGTTATATATACCAGGTTTGTTATAGTGCAGCTCACATTCTGGGCACACTCTTTTAGTTGTGTGATAAAAACACTGACATAGATTCATGTAAAATGCAATAACCTAAAATGTTTGTAGCCACATACTATCACTGAAACAGAATCAACTACATTTATTTTTATTTTATTTTAGAGACATTAATCAGAGATTGTCTTCACCTGTGAAATTCAACTCAGTGGTCACACTTGTAATTATATTAATTGAAACATCTGGACACTGTCTCATGTAGCTTTATGCTACAAGCAAAACATATTTGTAACAATTGTTTTAAAATTAGGTATTTTTCAAGCTTGGATTTTCTTTTTTTCCTGATGTTTGTTTCTATTTTTTCCCTCCTTAACACAGTTTATTTTGCTATTGGTCAGGGAGTAAGATAAAAACCTGAAAGGAGCTACACCTGAAGGTAAAACCTGAAAGGAACTGCAGCTGTGTTTTATCTCCCAGGCACATTCCAGAGTTGGTTCCTGATGAAGAAAAGCTGCTTGTGAGGAGCCAGCCACTACGGAGGGGCTTTGTGGTGCAGCAGCTCCTGCTCCTGTCTGTGGTGTGGTGGCTGTAAGGTTGTTTCTTAGGCACGGAGGAAATTGTGGGACTCAGAATGCACGTTCTGTTCTGGGAGAAAAGTATTTTGTCTGTGAAGACATTTCTTCAAGAAAATAATGGTCAGGATGGGTGTTACCTGGTGCAAGCCCCTGTTTGTTCTACTTTTCAACTTTTGTTGAGAGAAAGGGAAAAAAAAAATCTCAGTCTTGGAGATGATTCTGAGCAGGGAGGAAGTGGATGAAGGACTGATGTTGAGCTGGTGAAAAGGGGACTGTAGGGGGCAAATTATTTAAGTTTTGTCTTTGTTTCTTGCTATCTTAATCTCTCTTAATTTGCTATGAGTGAAATCAATCTCATCCATTCTTTAAGTCAAAGCTTCTTTGTCTGGGATGGTGATTGGTGAGTGCCTTTGCTTCATCTCCATTCAGAAACCTTTTGTGTTTCCATGCCCCTTGTCGTGCTGGGCAGGTTTCTGCTAGTGACCAAGGATTGTGGTGCTGGAGGAGCACTTTGAAGAGAGTCAGTATCTTAGAATTGGGCAGATTCACCTGGAGAAAGGGGGAAAAGGGTTTTGAGGATAGGAACAGGGAGGCTCTAAGCAAGACGGAAAAAAGGTGTTTGGCTGAGAAGGGTGAAATAATTGGCGGCTGTTGTTTTCTAAGCAACATCATCAGCTAAGGCTAATGCCACACAAGGCTTACAGAAGCTAAAAGTTAAATGCAAGCAGTGAGTTTTGAAGAATACTTTGAAGAAAAGAGGGAAATGATGCTCTAAAGGTACATTTAGGCCTGACACAGGGGTGTTGTGTTTATCCACATGTCAGCTGAGAGTAAAGCCTAGTGCTGCACATCCACAGCCCAGGGCACAGGAGAGCTCCTAGCCACAGCTGGACTGGGGGGCTCTGGGCTCTGTGCCCCGTGCAGTGGCACTGTGCAGGGTGCCTGCACACCAGCTGCTGTCAGAGGATGCTGCTGAGATCAGCTTTCATGGAGTGCTTGGGTTGTTTGCTCAGGTCCTTTCCTGGAAATGCAGCAGAGCTGCAGTGCTCAGCAGGCCACCAGCACTTCATCTTACTCTTGATATCTGCCTCTTGCAGTATTTGTGCTATTCAGATAGAGCTATAGCCCAGAAGTTTCAGTGAGTTAATAACTCAGACTCTGCCTGTTTGTGGTGCAGCCTCATCCAGGAGAAAAGAACAAATATTGTTGCCCTAAATCTGCTCTGAGTGTGAGTGTCAGTAGGGTTACATCACTTGGTTACTGTACATGTCATTGAGACACGTGGCTAGAAATTCATAGTGATTTAATTTTAGCTCAAGAATCTGCATAAACTGG
Organism: Passer domesticus; assembly: GCF_036417665.1. Lineage (NCBI taxonomy): Eukaryota > Metazoa > Chordata > Aves > Passeriformes > Passeridae > Passer > Passer domesticus. Next base: position 5,009,217 of record NC_087488.1, read on the forward strand.
AGCACAAACATTGCCTTGGCTTTTTTTTTAATTTTTTTTTTTTTTTTTTGCTTTGGCTGGAAGGTGCCAATGAAGTTCTGTAAGAGGGCAGCAAGGCCAAAACCAAAGAGCTGTGAACCCAGAGGGAGGAGAAGGCATTAAAATGGGTCAGCTGTGTCCCTGCACTAGGATAAAAGTTCTTAAATTGTGAAGCATACTCTTACAGCCAGCAACAGAAGTAAGCTTGCCAAGGAAATATCCCTAGAGGACTTCCTGCCCTGCCTTAGAAGGAAGAGAGGAGGATCATGTGCATACCCCCCACCCCACAATGGATGGACAGGTTTGAAAATTCCCTCCAAAATGCCTTTTTGCTTTCTCTGTTTGTACTTCAGGGGCTTTTAATCTCTCTTCTAGTTCAGCAGCAGTAGCTGGGGTTTTTTCTGTGCTGTTGGAGTCCTCTGGGTGATACCTGGTCCCTGGTATTACTGAAAGTAGTGCTAACAGCAGAGAAAGAAGTGTCTATGATAAAGTACATTCTACAGAAACATTTCTCCAGGCTGAATGATCTGAGCATAAGTGTGCCCCAGCATAGCTTTGCTTGTCCCCTCACTGGTGATCACTGACCCCAGCCTCCTTTCCCTGCTGATGGGAGGTGATCATGGCTTGTAGGCAGGAGGCAGAGGAAGCCTGGATGGGAAACATGCTGCAATCACACAAAGAGGTGCTTTCAGTGTAAGCCATCACAGTGGAAGTGCCTCATATTCAGGCAGAACTACAAGTGCAGCATGGAAATAAATAGGCCTGGAAGTTACTGTGTGTCAGTGGTGGCTGAGGACCAGGTACAGGCAGTGTGTCCTCATGGCTATTCATACTGTGCTTAGAAGAGAAAAATAATAGGCAATCTCTGAGTTGCTGAGGTTTTCAATTGTCTGAAGTGGTGCAAGGAGCCAGCACTTCTTAATGAGGTTTTGTGGTTTCACTGCACGTGTTTCATTTGAAGGTAAAGAGTATTTGCACAGGCACTAAAATAGAGTGGAGAAGAACTGTATGGAATTTATGCTGCCCCTGGGGTTAAGAGTGTCCATATCTGACCGTTTATGTCCACCTTTTCTTGCACAAATGATTGCAGGGTGAATTTTAAGTACTTTATCATGTGCAGGATTTGTAAATGCACAGGAGCTGGGTTAGGGCTCTTGTGCTTTGAAGGAGGCTGCTGTAAGCCTGGTGCTCTCAGAAATCATGCCTACCTGTGCAGCAGGTTTAGTTTCAAGATCAACATGCACTTGTACTGCCTAATTCTGAAACAGCCACAAAATTAGACTTAAGATGTAGAAACTGCAAGTCTGCACATTAGAATTGGAATTTCCAGAAACAGGAAATAGATTTCTATGAGCACAGAGCCAGCTAGTTTTTATTTTCTTTCTTTTGCTTAGAATGTCAGTGATAGCTGTAGACATAAATAATTTTGAAAAATACAATTACTTCTATCCTGAAACTTTGAATGAAAAAAAAATATTTATTTTGTGTAAAGAAACTTAATGGAGACTGTGACCAGGAACTTTAATGGAATGTTTCAGGTGCTTATCCAACCAGTGAGCGCTCAGAAATACAGCACATGAGCAGCAGTTTGTGCTAGTGGTAAACAGCCATCATGATGTTCTCTCTTATATTACAGTTTCAATGTTCTGCCATGCAGAACTGTTGGTTCTGTTTGTGCACAGCTATTGCCTCAAAGTGAGTGAGCCATGGAGCAGAATGACTTTGTGAATAATCCCTTCGGAGCCCCACAGCCTAAGGACAGATCCCCCATCCTGCAAGGGGAGTTCAGCACTCTGAGTTTAGGAGCAGGACTTCCCCTGTCTTTCCTTAAAAATGGGTTTCCATCTCCTCTGCTCCTACCCCTGTCCTCTTATTGATTTAATATTTGGGTCAAAACTAGAGTTGCACACAAAAGGAAAGTTGAAATGAGAAGGGATCATTGCCAGCACAGTGTTTGAAACAAATTATAAACCAGAGCAGGTCAAGCCCCCTTGAGTCACAGTGACTTCTTCCCCCTCAGGCATTAACAGGATGTGCATTCAGTCCCTGTTAATGGGCTTGAACTTTTCTGAGCTGCAGAAGAAAGTTGGATTAACATCTCTGTGCATTTTGCCACTTTCTGACAGCACTATAAGCTGCAGGCTGGGGACTGGATTCCCACACAGGGTAGACACTTGAACAAAAGTACAGCGTTAAGATCATCATTGTTTTGACCTTTCTTCTCCTTTTCTGCTGAATTCCTACTGTGATCAATCAATAGCTGCTGTGGGAACCCTGGGTCAATATAATTTAAACTGGTTAGTATGTCAGGATGATGCCACTTCAAATACTGCAGCAGTCAAACCTTGCTGTATAAATAAAAAAAACCCATGTAATGGAAAGAAGGTAGGTCTTTTTCTTTGAAACATTTCTGAGCTGACAAGTCTGGATTTATGTTGATATAAATTATTCTTATAAAAACAGAAACAGACAAAAATCCTTGGGAGAGCTGCTTCCCTAATCTCAAGCAGATCTGAGGAGAAACCCAGAAGATGGGTTTGAGCATGTGAGAGGCTGGCTTTGTGTGTCCCTTACAGCTTAGGCTGAAGTGCTCTGGTTCATTAAACCCAAACATAAAGCAGTTGTACCCCAGCCTTCTGGCTTAAGAAAGCAGCAAGAGTTTGTTATAAAACTCCTTACTTGACCAAGGTTTTGTTTTCTCTTGTGAGAAAAATGTGTCTTAGCTTGGTGGTGGAGCTCTGGAGCACCTGTAGGTGTTGAGAGGTGTTCAGGCTGCACTTTCTGATTGGGGTGGGGCTCCCCTCTGTGGGATTTATCCAAGGTAGTTGCTATATTTTTTTTAAATTTTTTTTTTGTAAACAAAGAAAATCTTAGCTTGCAGACTTAATGGAAAACATGAACCATCTGTGAATGTTACTTGCAGCTCATTTACTTCATTGGCAAATATTAAACGGTGTTGTAAAGAGCCACTGAAATTATGGAAATGGGTTTTAACATTAAAATCAAAGTGCAATTAGAACATTTCACTGCATAATTGTTTGGCAGACTAAGCTAGCAAGCAGAAGATACCCAGCTTTCTGATTTATTGGCCACAGGTTATTTCTTTAGAACTACAGAAGCCAAGATCCACTTTTGTATTTATATTTTTTAAATGATCTGCACAGTTATCAAAAGGCAGTGCTCACACATCTTGGAGTTTATTTTGTATGACTGTGTTTTACATTTCCAAACTGTTAGCTGTTTTCCCTAAGCAGCAAAATTTGGAACCTGCAGGCTTTAGAGCAGGGGTACAGACAGCAGCAGTTTCATGTTTTCCCTCTGTGTACAACCTCCTCTGGAACATATAGCTTGTTTGGTTTTAATTATTATTCAGACAAAAGAAAAAACGTTGATCACCAGTGTGGCCCAGAGTGTTTTGTAAGTAAACACCACGTTACAACAGACTTGCAATCAACCCCAAAACATACTGGTTTTTACATCTGCAGAACTGAAGAGGTTTTAAAAAAACCCAAGCAAACCAACCAGATTTAGTGTTGGAATACCTAAAAATATTACATTTTTATATATTTATATATATAGTGTTAAAATTTATTTGCCCAAAGCATGTTACAAATAGTCTCTGCTTTGCTGTTTCATAGGGAACAATGAGGGATTATGATAGGTAAGAGCTAGCCAGTGATGCATAGAGTCCTTGTGCTTTTAATTTATGTATGGGGTGCTCAGAGTAAGAATATATTTACTGTCTCATACAGCTGAGCACTAGGGGCTCAGCCCTGGGAATGAAATAGCATGTAGTTGAAATTACTGCACAATTCTTTTTAGTGTAAAAGCTTTTCAGAGACTGTCTTTTTCTGTTCAGTGTTTGTATGATAGGGCCCTATTTGTGACTGGGTTCCCAGGTGCTATTGTAATGCAAATAATTGTAATTTTTTTAAAATGCACACTGTGAGCTCCAGTGTTGCTTCAGGAGTAAATATTTAAGTACCTTTAATATTGAACATTTGCTGAATGCCTTGGTACTGCTGCTATAACTGTTTAGTTTATTTATTTGTGGAATAATGTTAGTCTTGGGGGGAAAAAAGCGTCTGCTCTTGAGATCATGTTTGGGGTCCTCAGTACTATTCTGGGTAGGTTGAACAAGAATTACAGCAGGAGATTTCAGCACTAAGGTGAAATTATATTGGAATATTGCTCCTGTGGGGGCAGAGGTGTTCTGCCAATCAGTATTAAGGTGACTTCTTCTCAGGGAGCACTGCTGCTCTGTGGAAATGCACTTTACTGCTCTGTCTGAGCTGCGCAGTCTCTGGGCACTGCAAATTACTGAACAAGTAGAAGAGCAACTCTTGTAGCTTGTAGCATTACAGGTGGTGCTGACATGAAGCATGTTCCCATAAGCACACAAGGATAATGCTAAAATGTAGATAATTCCATGCTGTTTGGCTCAAAGGCCAGGTGTCCTGTGGCTCCTGCAGCAGCCAGGGTCCTCCAGCTGCACAGTGATGCTGGTGCTGGGGGTCTCTGCCTCTTATTGCAGCTCAGCCACTAGGCAAGAACATGGATTTTTAGCAAATGCTTTAAAACCAGAAAAATATTGATATGCTCTTTGATTGTGTCCTTTTTAATATGAGTCAGATGGATTTCAGTATGGTTTGGGCATGAAAAGCAATTTTTTTTTTTCCCCGTGGAGTGGGTTTTACATTCAAAACTCTCGTGGGTAGAAGCTGTTAGCAGCATCTTGTTCTTTGGTTGTTGAAAAACTCCCAAAGCAAGAAGAAACTGGCCATTGCTGATGTGTTCTCTGCTGGCAGCTGTAAATCCAGCCCTTCCCAGCCACCACGGCACGGAGAGCCCTTGCTCTGGACTCTGTGTCTCAGCTGAAGGCAGCCCCTGCTGCTGCTGGGTGCAGGCTCCACCAGAGATGGGCAGGTGGTGGAAAGGCAGAGGCTTGGAGGCACGGGATGTGCTCAGGTCTGGAGGCCAGGGTGGTACCTGCAGGCCAGGAAGCCAATTTCTACCCTGGTGCTGGGAGAGCAGCTGGCACAGGATCTTTAATCACCTCTGAGACCTGAGCTCCCATCTGTGAGCTGATCTGTCAAGCAGCTCTGGAGTTACCCTTCTTCTGTGGTTTTAGATAGGGGTCTCTGCCACAGCTGAGGGGGTTGAGACTTTTGGGAGCTAAGACCAAGGGGTTGTTTTGTGCATTCTGGGCCATTCCTCTGCATTAATGTGCTGCAGGGTTTAGTGTGCAGAGGCTGGCAGGTTCCTTGCCTCATCACCAGTAAATACATGGATCAAACACAACATTTCTTTAAAGGTAAAGAGCTAAAAAAAATCTCAGCAAGCCTCATGCAAATGAGCCTGCCTTCTCAATACAATTTCCCTGAAACACCAACACAGTGCAGGTCTTTGTAATGTGATAAATCAGCTGAAGCAGCAGGAATTTAATGTAGTTGCTAAGGAATAGCAACTTTTTTTGAGCACCTCTGGAGGTTAATTGATGAAAGGATTTTGAGTTGATAAACACAACAGGAGGATTTGAATGTTTTCTCTCAGATGAAAACCTGTATACTCTGTGCTGCAAGATATTTATTTAACGAGAACTGTAAGTATGAGCGTCTAAGACGATAATTTCTCCTCCTGAAAAAAAAGGACTTTATTTCAGTCTGCTGTATCCCACGATCACTGTGACATCCCAGATAATTTCAGATCCCTTCAGGGGTTTGGTACTTAGATACATGTACATGCTAATCCACAAAGTAGATGGAGCAGGAAGATGACCTCCGAGCTGTGAATCCCCACGGATGGGAAGCAAACAAAAAGGAATGGACTAAGGCAACTTTGCAATATGAAGCTGGCACATGGTGATGATAAACAGTCAACACTGGCACAACGCTGTTGTTTAGCTTTCAACTGAGTTAGTCTTGCTGCTACCACTGGGAAAACTAATAACATAACAAATGAAACTATTGTTCAGTTTCATTAAAAAGAAATCTGATAAGATGGGGAAAATTGAATTAGCCAATCTCAATAGAGTTGCTGCTTGTTGGAGCAAAAGCAATATCATCTCTAATAGAATATGTCCCGGATAGTTTTGGCTGGCCCATGCAGCCATGCAGTGTGAGTTCTGTGTGCAGATGCTGGCACAGTCACGCAGCAGGCTAATGTGAGCATTAGTGGGTCAGCACTCTGCATCTCCAGCAGCAGCTCCACGGCCAAGGCTGGCAGTGCTACCTGTTAGATCAATGAGATGAATTGATTTCTCTTGGCAGAGCAGGTTGAGGCTCCTTCCAGGGAGGCTGTGGTGCCCTGCTCTGTGTGTCAGGTGGACCCTCCCCTGAAACCCTGCAGCCCAAATGCTCTGCTCTGGCCATGGCTGTAGCCACTCTGCCAGGCTCTGGGACCACTTGGATTCCTATTTTAAAAATTCAGCTTTGGAATCCACATTGAAAGAGTTTCATGCCCAGGCCTCTTGATGCTCTGGGCCAGTGTTTGTTTTATTGTGGCTTTGTGAGTCCCCTGGGAGAGCCCCTGCAGAACAGTGCTGCCCAGAACTGGGCACTGTGCAACAGTGCCAGCCTGACTGCAGGAGGCTGGAACCCTTGCATCACTTAGTGCTGACTCACAAATTTTATTCCTGAAACAATCAGAGGTATTGTGATAACACAATTAATGCAATAGCCTTGTTACTGGGAGATGTTGGGGTTCCTCAGCTACCTCTGACTCTGCCCTGTCCCTTGTCACTGCAAGGTGGGCTGGCATGCCATATTTCATGTTTGTAGGGCTCATAAGATCCAAGGGATTGCAGAAATGTTCTGTGCACCTTTGGTTGCTGTGTGAGTGCAGTTAAGCTGTGGGATGTGGATCATCTCATTTGCTCAAGTGTAAGAATTCAGTAATTTAGTTGTTGGGTAGAAGCTGAGGGGAAAGTGAACCAAGTGAGACTTTTTGTTTATTTCTCCCATAATTTAGAAGGACAGAGAGGTGCTGGAGTACAATAAGGGAATAACAATGTATGGAAGATTTTTGGGTTTTTACAACAAACATGCTAAGTGTAGGCAATGTGGAGAGGGGGGACAGAGAATTCAGTGATAATACACTTTAGGTAGGATCAACATATTTGGTATGTACCTGCATATATAGCTGCACATGCTTTTTGACCCAAACATTATATTTAAGGAGGTTAATCTGAATACTTTCAGGGAATTACCTAGCTAGCATTAAATTCTTTTGGCATCTCAGTATCAGAATGTCTCTTTTTTTTTTTCTTAAATTAAGATTATTTAATTTTAAATTAGAGAATTACAGATGTTGATTTTTATACCTTTATGTTGCTAGAATTAATTTCCCAGAGTTGCTTTTTCTTGTTGCTGTTTTAGTAGGCTTCTGGCTGGCTTCTAGCTATCAAAACAAGGTTGCTATAAAGAGGTTTTCTTTTTCCTTGACATGGTTTTCTGGGGACTTTAAAGCACTGCAGTGGCTGTTTGGTAATGCTCTATTACTTGTAGCACCCTCTAAAATATCTCTTATGTCATCTCATTCTCACAAAAGTGGTGCACTCTGTTCAGGTTTAAATAATATGTTATCAGATTCAAAAGCTTACTGTCCTTAGATGATCAGAGTGAACTACTTCATTTTCACTATGTGGGGAAATGAAACATTTTGTAATAGAAACTTAAATCTCCTGCCTGTGGAATGAAATGACCTTGTGTGGTACAAGATTTACATTTAAGCCAATGGGCACTAAAACCTGCTATGCACAGCTTTGTATTTCCAACTAGCTGTAACTCCATTTTGTAAAATCAAAATGGAAATTGTGTTCTGAACATTTTTATTTTAGTGGATTTAAATGTAGCCGTGTAAATAAAACTATTAGATGACAGAGAAAAAGAGATTTGAAGAGTAATGTGTTGGAGAGAGTGGGGATGTGTGGAAATTGTAAGAGAGAAAAGGTTCTTGAGCTGCCAGTGGGATGTGAGACAGCAACAGGGAGATGGGGCTGAGTGGAAGTTTGTGAAATTAGAAAACAGCTGCAAAAGGTTCCCAGGAGGCTGCTCCATGGCAGCCTGTGGCCCTCACAGCAGCTGCAGGACTCTGCAGAGCATGTGTGCAAGCACTTAAAAAAACCCAAAACAATCTTTCTAGATGATGACCTTTGACAGTGTTATTAACTCCTCTTGCATATGTTAAAGGGAAAACTGAGGCCCTTCTTCTCCATATTTTCTGACTTCTGTGGTCCGTGAAGCTGTGACTGACATCTAAATGTGATTTGAAACTTGGTGCATAATTCTCATGGGGAGCTGTTGTGGTTCAGACTTCAGCTGTGTACTTGGGACACCAAGCTCTTTGGGACACCAAGTCCAATAAAATACTGCTGTATCAAGGCAGGTACTGTTAAAGGAGAAGGAAATTAGGGTTTCTCTTGGGATTTTGGCCTTCAGCCCCATCTCAGCAGCTCCAGCAGCTTTCCCCCTCTGTGGGGTCATGGCTGGGGAGCAGCAGCGTGCTGTGGGTGGCTGCAGGAGGAGGTGCTGTCCTTGTGCTTCTTCAGGGCTGGAATTGCCATCCTAGGAGGGGAGGAGGATGAATAACAGGAAACACAATGTTAACTTGTGTCCATTTTCTCTGCCCAGCATGGACAGTGTACAAATGTCACACACTCGGGAGGTAAATTGATCTTTCCCTCAAACTTGGAGAGTTTTTTTAAGTTATTGGAGGTACAAGGGCATGTGTGGATGGGCAGTGCTTGTGAAAGTCATGACTGAGGCATCTTCCTATTTCTACTGTTGATGTGGAGCCCAATATTCACTTTAATTGTAGTGCTGCAGCTTTTCTAACTTTGGAGAAACTGCTCTGATGGGAGAGAACATAAAGCAAATTGAAGTTTTTTGGACATACATGAAGTAAAAACTGAAGAAAGTAAGGCATGATTTGCCTTTAAGACTTCATGAATGTCATGGTTCTTCAAATGCTTTTTTCCATGATTTTGAAATATTTTAACCTGAAACAATGCAATCTTGATATCCTTATGTCCTATCAACTACTTGGGGTGACTTTTAATTAAGTGGGCATCTTTAAGGAACTTTCCCTAGGTTAAGGTCTGCTCAACTACAGATGGAGGCAGCTTTTGTGAAAGGGAGTTATTGTTAAGATGTGACGATGAAGTTATGTTAATATATGATGATATATTAATTTGTTGATAAGTAATGATGTTGAAGAGCTTTGTCTCAGCTGAGACCAGGATGAAATTCATTCTTTCCTCTTCCTTCTGTATGTTTTACATCTTTTCTATATTCAGTTTGCTTTTTCAGCAATACCATTTTAGAAGCTTTTAGAAGTAATGGCCACATTCACATCAAATTGTGAATTCAAAGGTTGATAGAAACTGCTCCCTCAGCTTACTTGGGAATCTCAGGAAATCCAACTGCTGTTAGGTAATGCTTTTTATGCTGTGAGAGACCCCATCCTTCTGATGGGGAGCAAACAATAGATCCTGGCAGTGCATGACTGCTAAAACATTACTGAGCTAGCAAAATTCAGACTAACATCCTGGGCTCCACTTCAGCATTTTCATTTATTGAAATCTGCAGCACAGGTAACCAATTTTGCTGTACAGTCACATTGGATTTCCTGCCTAAACTACACACTTTTAAGAAACAGACTTTGCCATAGTTGGTAATTACCAAACCAACCAAACAAAAAGGGCATGTGTACTTATTCTAAGGGCTGAATGTTTTCTTATTGTGTGCTATACCTGTACAATTCCCATATAGAGAATAACCATTTTGATGCCTCTCTTAGCTGGCATTGTTACTCATTAGCCTAAATTTGAGCTGTGTTTAAGCAGGGCTCATTTCCCTCCCATGACTGTGTAGTTCCTGCTGTGGTGCTGCTGCCAGCATCTCTGGCCAGTGCTCTGCTACCTGTCTGTGGGGGCAGCAGTGCCCTAAAAAGGCATTTTTGGGCTCAGAGACCAGCCTGCCTTGTGCAACCATCCCCAGCCTCTTGGCCTGAGCAACAAAACAACATCAATTTCCTGTACACTGGTTACACCAGAGGACCCAGTCCTGTTTCTGCTTGTCACTGTGGAAATTCTGGCAGAATAGAGGACCCGAGAAGCCTCTCCTGTAGCTCCTGGACAGTGGCAATACTAAAGGAATCCTTTCTTTAAATGTGAACATATGTACCTTTAGGTTAAAGAGTGAGATTATGAAGTACAGGTGAAAGCACAGAGTCCTACCCAGATAGTTATCTGTATCTTATTTTTTATCCTTAATGCTTGAGAGTAATCAGCACAGCCAGCTTCCGCTCCTGGTTAAGGAAGGACTGCTGACCTCCATTCCTAAATACTTTTGTGCATTAGCTGGCAATTCTTCCCTCATCTTGTTGTTTGGACTTTTGGACTTGAAGAGATTAATTTCCTTTGATTCTATTGTTTACAAAGGTAACTTTTTTTCTTTTTTCTCTCTCTCCCCCCCCCCCCCCCCCTTTTTTTTTACCCCAAGTCTCTTTAATCTCTGAAAGAAATGTACCCTGCTTGGCTCTTGGGGTCTATCCAATGCCTTTTCTATCACTGGTTCTGCTAAGATTTCTTTGCAGACTTTTGCTATATCACTGTACAGACATTCCTGGTCTGTTTAAGCTCTGAACTACTTCTTACACAGGCAGTCTGAGCACTGAGTGTTTATAAAGAAATAGTAAATAGGAGTTGGATAACACTATGTACCAAATGTGTCAGTGTGGCTAAAGCCTTTCCATGGACTGTGCATACATATCAAGAGGAGGAGAGGCCTCTGCTGCTTTAAAATTAAAAGCTGGTTTGTAGCAGAGTAAATAAGCTCCTGTGGTTGTTACTTTGATGATGCACTAATTGGGAATGGAAGCATTGTGTGGAATTAATAACACAAAGGCATCTTGATGACACCTGTCTGGTGGTACATTAGTGTGTTGTGCCGGGAGGGCTTTAAGAAACAGGGCACACAACTTTTCACAGCTACACTTTGTACTTCAGGTAAGTCTAATGCAAATGAGGGAGAAATTGGTGACATTAGACTAATAGCACTGCTTAGTCTGTAATAGTCTCTACTTAATAATGACTCTGTAGTTAAAATTTTCAGATGAAGGCTGAAAACAATTTGCTCCACAGGAGGCCTCATGGCTTTGTGTCTTCTGTTTTCCTAAAATGAATATTCAGACTAAGACAAATCAGGGAGTACAATGAAACAAGATAAGCATCTAATGCTTCCAGGGAAAGATCACTCTCTGGCATAAACAGCAGTTGCACACAGAGAGTTCTTGAAATTACAGCATGTTGATGGGTCTGTGTAAAACAAATATAGGCAAATGCAAGTCCAATGCCTTCTGTAAAGTGAGACTTATATCTAGACTTCTTCTCCCACAGATATTCTTCCAATCATGTTATGAAGAAATTTATGCCACAAGAGGGGCCGATTCCTTTTGCCAGCATGTCCAGCTCCCACCTCAATGCCATGAGGAAAGCCAAGAGACAACTCAATATTTACTTTTTATTGCAATCCCAAGTCAGACACTGTAGTAGTAATCAACAGTGGAGAAAAAAGCATTGCCCAGTTGGCTTCTAATTGATAATCCAGATTCAAGTAAAACAAATTTCTAAACTGGATCAACTCCTGTTGAATAAATGACTAAGGCTCCAACATACATCCTCCCCGTGCAGTGACAAAATGGCAACACTCCTGGTTGCCTTTCCACTTGTGATTTGTCCATAGTGATGACAAACTCTTTTTAGCTGAGTGCACTGCTTATGGTGCAGGTTCCTGTCAAGGTGAATTTGATTCATTTTACCTTATTGCACAAAAGTTTAAATCATGTCATTTCTATCCGTGGCTACATGTGGTTGATTTGTGGTACATGTCCAACTGGAGAATACATAACATAAGATTGATTACAATAGCATTTCTAAGAGTGTAATGATAACTTTTTATGGCTTTCAACTCTGTCATTGTGCTGGTGTCACAGTGTTCTGAAAGGAGTTTGGGATCTCACATATTACACTGCCCGGGAAAATAAGGTGGGGAGAGGGGCAATATTCAAGAGAGCAGGGAGGAAATCACATTTCTTCATCGGGTTTGTCTGCAATGCAAAAACTGTCAAAATAAAAAAAAAAGTTTCACCACACCATACAGAAAAGAACACATTCAAGGTAGCTCCATAAAGGGCTGCCAAGGAAGAAACTGAAACCTGCATTATTTGAGTGTTAAAGAAACGTTAAAGGTATGTGGAAATTTTAAGTGTCAGCATTTTGGAAGGTTGATTTTCATGTTGGCTTTGATGTGACTGCATGAAGTGTTATTTTTGCCTGTGACCATCTTTCCAGATACACAGTGGTTTCACTTTTGAAAGTTGTGATTTGGGTGCGCATTTAAAGGCATCAGAACTGGATTCTTCAAAACCTCTTAGCTGTATGGCCTGTGTGGGTTTCTTATATTGACAAAAGAGCTCACTGACACTTTTAAAGCTGCTTAAAGCCTGTGTCAGCCAGTAGTCAGAATCTAAGCAGACAAAAGAAATACCAAATAGATGAAAATTAGAAGATACCACAGAAATACAGTAACAGGTCTGGGAATGTCTCTAATATTCTGGGTTTCTTGATTCCTTCTCTTCAGAGGCAAAGAAATTTATGGTATCCTTGACTTCCCCTTGGCTATGTGATTCCATGAAATGCAGGGGCTGTGTTGATGGGAACTGTGATTTTCAAATGTCCCCTGTAAGCAGCAGGTGCTACTTTGGCAGAATCCTCTACTGCTCTGGTTCTGATCAGCTTGTGTCTCCAAATACCAGCAAACCACAAAGGGTAACAAGATACACCTTGTCAAGGATCATTTAAATACATTGATCTTGTTTTTACTTAGTGCTAACTGGCCTTTCCTGTTTGAATAGCAGTGTGTGCAAGTACTACTTGTAAGCTGGATAAGTTAATTAAGCTCTTGAAATAATGTGTACAATGCTTCAAATTAAAACCAGATTTGATTTGTCCTAACCACTGTACAAAGGCATCAGGGACTGGATTGTCATATCTTTTGAAGATACAGTGATCAGAAAACCACAATGACCATTAATTGAGTGCTAATGGCAGATATTACTGTTTGGAACTAATTGCTGGTTGGTATATAAATACATGTGTGTGTGTATATATATATATGTGTATGTATGTATGTGTATATATATATTTAAAACTGTGCACACCAGGCATTTAAATAAAGAGTCTGGTTTTATGAATACTGAAATATAGTTTTGAAGATACCTCTCCTAGCTGTTTTATAAAGTTCTACAAAGTATTCCCTAAGAGTTTCTCCCTGCTATTTCTGGGGTTTCCCAGCCAGGAATGGTTAAAAGAGCTGTTCTTGTTGAATTTTCAGTTTGTGTACATTTGAACTTCTGCTCCAGTCATTATGTAGGTGCTGCTTCAATTTAATTGAAACTTCTTTCCTGAAAGAGATGGGAATGAGTAAAAATCTGTTTTCACTGGCTTAGTTCATGCTGATAAGCAAATTAAATAATTTGCTGTCCTGAATGTAGATAGGAAGAAGATTGAGTATTCTTTGTACTTCATGGCCAAACAATTCCAAAGTATGCATCAAGCTGCAAATAAACATCACTATTTGAAAGTATTGACCCAATTCTTGTCTACCTCATACCTCCCACCTTCTACCAAGGACTTTCTGAGCCTGGTCAAGGTGGGCTTGTGAAACTTGGGAAACTGTCACCTTGGCATGGCAGAGCATGCATTGCCTGGGGAGTCAGAGACTGCACACTGCTTTGTATTCCTGGGAACTGCAGCCAAGGAGCCTTCTAAAACTACAGAAAAGCGCTTTTTGACAGTTGGTGTTGTTTGAAAATTAAGTGCAGCATCAAATGGGAAGGTTGGGCAGGGAGGGCTGGATTATGGACAATTATATTGTTCCAGGGAGATCTGGGGATTGATGCTTGGTTTTGATTAAATCTGTTCACTGTTCAAGGAAAATTAAGTTCTACTTGCCCAAATTATTTATGGTAGGGACCACGTGCCTTGCATCACATACTCTCTCCAGGCATTGAGTGATAAATCCATGTGGTAGAGGTCTCTAAAATGCATGAGAGTTGCAGTAGGGAGTGAAAAAAGGTAAGAGAGGGAATAGGGCAGAAAGTCAGTCTTGACAAGAGATTTTTTGTGTGAATGCTTTGAGAAAATAATCTGAGGAATATCCCATGCAGGAAAAAAAAATAAAAAAGTGCAAGGCCAGTTTTGCAAATATCTGTGTGATTTTGTAGCAACTTTGAAGCCTGGTGTGCAGTGTTTGCATACCTGCCTGTGCTGCAGGGCCCTTCAGGAGGCTGCTGTAATTGTCCCCTTGGGGATTGGGGCTGTGCAGCTTTCTCCAGAATCGCTTCATTGAGCACTCAGATGACTTCAGCTGCTCTTCTCTAATTACTGATGGAGAGTGGGAGGGGGGGCCACTGAATTTCAGCTGAAGAGCTGATCTTTTTCAAGCTAAGCATCACTTCAGAGTAAATTTGGTTACTTTTGTTTTGTTTTGCCTGTTTTTAAAGAGAGAAGAGGAAAATAATGGTATAACTTTCCCTTAGTAACAGCAACACTTTTTGGTCCCATTTTCACTCTGCCAGTTGGTAGGAAATTGAGTTCAGAGTACTGAGGACACAGTTCAGGTGTTTTGAACCCTAATGTACCTGATTTACTGAGGGAGAATAATGAAGCAGAATAGCCTCAACTGCTGGAATAGTTTCACTCTATTGAATTGCATCAGTTTTAGACAACTAGGTCTGAACTGTGACATGTGAGATGGGATGTTGTAAATAGCATGGCTGTGTGCACAGCACAGCCCCCCTCTTCATCCTGCCTTTCCCTCTAAGCCTTTCCAGCTTAGGATTCAACACAAGCTTCTTTCTCACCAGTGAGAGTGAATTTTGATAATCCTGACATGTCTAGACATCTGAACTCAACTCCAAGCTGCCCAAGTCTGAGGTGCATCTTTTTGGGATTTCCATAATCTTACACGACCTGTGCAGTTCATGTAGTAGTTTGTTTCCAATTAAAATTATAAGTTGTAAAAAAGGTACCAGAGAATTTGCAGTGATTCTACAAGGAATAGGAGAACTAGTTCAGGCAAAATAAGATTCAATTCAAGCGTGGGTAGGTTTATGGGATTGTAGGGTTTTAGTTTTATTCTCACACTCCTCTGTAATTCCTAATTTTGGACAGAACAGATGGACTGAAATTCTCTCTCTTCCCTTGTTTCCCTTCTGGGAGAAAACATGTTTGCAGGGACAGATTCACTGGTATAATTGAAGTAGAGAACAGGTCTGCTGCATTTCTGACCGACTGAAATCCAGAATAAAACAAGAAAATGAGGTTTAGATATTTTAGCCAAAGGAAAAAAAAACATCCCATTAAAAAAAAATAAAAAACCAACCAAAAACCAGACAACATAGGTCTGAGGATCAAGTCATTAAGCAAAAGGGAACTATACAGATGTGTTGTATAATACTGGGTAAAACAAAGAGGAGTTCTCCTCTGAGATGCATTATAAATTCTGTGCTGGTGCTGTGCCTGTGTCCTCCCCAGCCAGATGCAAATGGTGTCTGGGTTTACCTGAGGTCTGAGTGCAGGGCAGCCCAGGCTGATCCAGGAACATTCCTACACAGAGACTCCAGGCTCAGGTGAGCACAGAAGCTCCTGCCTCCAGGCACTTCTCTGGCCAGGGGAAGGAATGACAGTACCACACACAGTTAAAAACAGAACCAAGGAAAATCAGCTCATCCCTGACCAGAGCCTGTCAGGTGGAGGTGCAGAGCTGGAGCGTCAGAAGTTGCCAGAGGAGCAGGGGTGTAGCACAGGACAGGGCTGCAGGAGCTCATCAGCCCCACGAAGATCCCTGATCCAGTGGCTTGGCCACACTGCCAACCTGGCAGCAGGGATTGATTCAGGCTGGTGACAGCAAACACTCTCAACCCCGGCATGCTTTTAGCACAGCCACCCCATTTCTGTGAGAATCACCTTGGTCACAGTAGACTCAGGCCAAAGTTAAGAGCATTTAGCTTTTATAATGCTCTTGTGCAAGCTCTTGGGAGTGAGATCCTTGGAGGACTTCTAAACAAACCAAGCTGGGCTCTGGAGCTCAGTAAAGTTGGAGACTGAGAAAGGGCTCAAAGAAAGTGCCAGACAGGCTGACACTGCTCCTGTTTGTGCCTGGCTGTCTGTTACAGCTGGCACTGGAGGCAGCAGGCTGGGCTTGATGAACCCTTGCCTGAACCAGCATGATAAATATATCTTTGCTCATTGTACAGCACAAAATGCACCATAAGTTTGAAACCCTGAAAGGCAAACTCCATCCAACTACTGGATTTAAATTCTGGTAAATGCCCATATACGGCAGAGATGGGAATAATTATTATATAGCAACTCAACCAGGTAAGAAAATTATTTCATAATCCTTTAATGTCTGTGCTTCCACGCTAGCCAGCTGGCTTGGTTACTGCAGGTAAGAGAGGCTACTCTATTCCTTTAACAACTTGTTTTCAATCAAGCAAGCTAGATTTTTGCAAGATCAATATGAGATGAACAGAAAATATTTGATTACCTCAGGAGCTGTCAGTGTCTGACTTTTTTCCAAGCTGACATAAATAACATCTGGGGCAGCAAATGTACATGCTTCTGCTTTCTATTTCTGAACATTATTCATGGACTGAAACTTAGCTTGAAATTGAAACAATAAGAGTTAGAATTCTGGAAAAGCACCACTTCAATTTGCAGCAGAGAAACAACAAGCTGCCAGCTGGAATGAAGATTCTCAGCACAGGCAGAGAGCATGTGTAGCATGATGCAAAGTACAGTGAAACTTGCTTGTAAATCACATTGCCTTTTAAAATTCAAGTCCTTCTCTCTGGCAGAGTAGAATGCTGCTGAAGTATTGCCCCATGCCTGAAATTATAGCACCTAAAAAATATTGCTGTTTGTTCATGCTGCGAGAAAGGTGAACCAGAAAATTGTCTGAGAAGAAATTGTCTGTGCTGTACCTTTGGGGTGAGTGCTGCAGTCACTTTTGCACCTTGCTTGTGCCCCATCTAGACAAGAATTCTAAAATGTCCAGGTTGTTTAAATATCAGATGTTATTACTAAATCTGAAATGGCTTTATGAAAGGTTACTATCCTCACACCTGCTATACAGGTGGATATACTTCTGCTTGGTGAGTCCTCAGAGCAGGAACAACAAGAATACAATCCTACAATTTCTATTCTGTGCTCTGAGAGTGCCTTTAAAATGCAGCAGTGTTTCCTACCCAGCAATTGTCCCCAGCAACCTCTCAAGATCTGAGCTATTAACTACCAGTGAATGAGTACATGTGCTGTGGCCTTTAACCTCATCTTTGGGTTATCATTTCTGATGTTTCTTGCAATAACTTTGTCAGTTTCTTGGGGTTTTTTTTGTTTTTGTTTTTTTGTTTTTGTTTTTTTTTTTTTTTAGCTGCCACTGAGTTGTTTTTTTTTTTTTTGTTTTTTTTCAAAGCTATGTTTCACGCTTTTGGGCTGTATCCCCAGGATAGAAATACTTACCTTTTCTTTCATATCTCATGTGCAATTTGTTGCTTCTGACAATTCCTTTCATTCTAAAAAATATTGCTTTAGAGAAATCAGTTTCAAAACCCAGGAGCAACTCAGACTATTTTTGTCTGTAGCCATTCCAAAGAAATACCAGTTGCCAACTTGTCTCAACAGCAATCAGCACCTCCAGGTAATGGCTCCTGACACACTTTGGTATAAAATGGTGCTGAAAACTCACAATCTGGCTCTTCTTTTTAGGCTAACAAAGAAAAATGCTGGAGGAGAGAAAAGATGGAAGAGTTTACTTCCTCCCCCTTGGAATAAGGGCTGTGAGAGGGTTGAGGAGATGTCAGTGTGGGATCCTGAACTGGCTGGGGACGAGCACAGGGCACGGCTGTCATGTCTCTCTGAAGGAGCTGTCACCTTGAGTTAGGCTGCTGGGCCATGGCAGAGTGCCACCCACACTTGGGTGTACTTTGAAGTGAGCAGAAGTGGTTCAACTTCCCAGGCACACCTGCTTGGATAATGTCAAGGAGGAGGAAAAAGGGAAAGAATCTTGCTTGTCAATGTCAAGAGAATAAATAAAAAATTAACTAAACCTTTCCCATCTGCTGTGCCAATAAATTTAAAACTGACCCAGTGGTTTTTAACCACTATTTTTTTTCCAGGCTTTTGAAGGTTTTAAAAAGTCTTTGAAAATTCAACTTGTGCAGGTGGGGAGGCAGGGATGCAATCAACTTTTCTCCCTTCTTGCCAGGAGGCAGCTGGGGGAGAGGGAGCACATGCAGCAGTGCCTGCAGTGACCTGGGGAAAAGCTGTGACCACTGACCCCACACAGCCCAGCTTCCCTGCCTGTGGGGTTGTGGGGATGCTTCCTCCTCGTGTTCATGGTACAAAATTTTGGCCCCAAGAGTCTCACAGCCTGAACTTGAAGGCATTTCACCTCTGCTGCAAGTCTGGCACAAGGAGGGCCTTCACATTTTTTGTCTATTATTCCAGGAAATATTTGAAATCAACTAAAAGCTATGATCAAAACATTGTGGTGATGATGACTTGCCTGAGCTGAACTGGGCATGTTCTCCCTTTGCATATGGATAGACAAGTACAGGCTTTTACATTTTTTTAAAAAATGTCTTTATAACTTGGGAAAATACACAAAAAATCTGTGAACAGGCTTTAAACCAGCGTGGAGAGGTGGTGAGGGATATATTGGGTGCAGGTATCTTGGAGGGCAGCTGCAGGTGAGCCCTGTTGGCAGCACCCCCAGGCAAGAAGAGAACTTCTGCCATGAACTGCTGCCCCTTTGCACAGAAAAGGACAAGGGGAGTCTGGTCCCAGGTGGGGGACACTCTGAGGTGGGAGCCAATGACCCCCAAAATTTGCACATCTGGGCTGTGAGGGTGTAAAATCCCAGGATGTGCTTTGTTTAGGGTGCCCCCCTTGGAGGCACCAGCTTGAGCTGTTATTTTGTTATTTAATTTTTGCACCAAGATGAAATTATCGTAATGATCAGGACATCTGAGACTCTGCTGTGGGGTTGAGCAGGTGGGGAAGCCCCTGGTCTGACTGTGTGGGGTGTGTGAAGGGCCTTTGGTGAAGTTAGACTGTGTAAACTGGAGCTTCACCTGGTTTTAATAGCTCATGATTTTCAGGTAAACTTGTAATTCGGAGTTTTTCTATGTCAAAAACTTTTCTGAGAGATTAGGTAAACTGGGTTTCCAGGGGAACATGCACAAGAAAACCTTTATAGCCACCAAAATAAGCTGTTAGAAAAAACTGAACCATTTTAGCAGCTTGCTTAGTAACAATTGATCAAACTAATAATGTTCCTTATATCCCAGCCCTTGCAAGCAATTTTGCAAAGGCAAACCAATGCCTTCATTGTGTTTGAACAAATCTCAGGCTCAAGCATAACACAAAATTCAGCTGCTAAAGAGCCATTCCTGGATCTGGCACTGCCTGAAGAGCTGCACTTTTTCCAGCCTGTTCTGGACCTCTTTTGGGGTGCTCTTTTGGTTTATATCGGAAATGCAAAATAAATTTACCTTTTGTTTCCTAGATTCTATATATGTTGGGGTTTTTTCTGTTTTTCTGTGCTTACAGCACAGCTGTGAGTCTTTGCATCTTTGCAGCCTTCCATTGATTCCTCAGTGTGGTGCGTTTTTTTTTTTTTTGGTTTAGCTGTAGCCTGGTCCTCACTGCTTTCCTGCAGTCTGAAATCCATGTGAACCTGCAGTTTGTTACTGTTGCTGAAAACTCAATCACTATTTTTATGTCTCATACTAATGTTCAGGTATCAGACGTGTCTGGCTGTTTAAAACTGAGTCTAAGTTTAGTGATATAAGCTTATAAGTATTAGGGAATAGGTGGGAAATACCATACACAGCAGCAATGGGATTTGTCTTATCTGTTGACCAGAAATTCATTAATATCAGGGGCAAATCATGGCATGCTATGTGTTTAAACTAAATCTCCTTTCTCCCTCATTATTTAATAATTATTTAATTTTCTTTGATTCTCTCTCTTTCTTTTCCAAGTTAAAGAACCAACCATGCTCTGGCCAAATCTCTACCAAGCCAAGCAAACTCCTTCTTTTTATCCTTCCTTGATACTATAATGCTCCAACAGGACCAGTGTAAAATCCTTTGTGCTATCCTTGCCACCTGACATCTTAGAAACAGGATTTATCTCTGAATGTTTATTCTCCTCTAGTCTCCATTTGAACAGTGTAAATATTTGACTTTGCAGTTGTGACGTTAGTATAAACTTCAGAGTAAAAACTTGGCTTAATTAAGACCATCAAAATACCTGTCAGCTTTGTGTATGTACAAGAGGCTGGGTCAGAATTAGCTACCTACAGGTCATGCTGCACATGTTTCAAGGGCTTTTTATTACTTATGGCAGAATGTCTTTCAAAGGTGAATTATGCAGTAGGTACTCAGGTAAAATTAGGTAACAGGAAAGTAAATTTATATTCCTCTAAATACTGAAAGTTTTGTTCTCTCCTAAAACTTCTTTAAATGTACTCTCTCAGAATATGCTGCCACATGTGGGGTGAGATACACCAGAGCAAATATGTCATAAATAAAGATGAATTTTTAATACCCTCTTGTTTTTATGCCTGCATTCATCTCAAAGCACAGGAAAACTCCTAGAGGTCAATCTAAATGAAACAGGGATACAATCAATTAGCTTCTTCACTTGCAGTAGTAACTGCTTAAAGATGAGGAAAGACCATCTTGAAAACTTGCTGGAAGTAGAAAATAAATGTATGGAGAGAAGTACATGGATTACTGTGATCTTCCACAGTTGTGTTCGATATTATGGCTAAATTTAACAGTTGTCTTAGACAATTTTTTTAATTAAAGACTTAATAGGATAATTTGGTGAGGGGCTGAAGGTTTCACCACAGGATGAGGCAGCCAGTGGTACTGGGACAAGGATGAACAGAGAGCTGGATTGCAAACAGCAGCACTTGAGGTTTTGTACAATGCAATGCCAGGTGCAGCTTGATTTCATAAAACAATAACCCCTGGCTGATGGAGTGTAATATGGCACATCTTCAAGAATAAATGAGACAAAATATTCCAATTACAGACTAATCTTACTTCTTTCTATCCTGAGCCAAACGTTTGCCTCAATTGTTCAGCAACAAATTACCCCAGGAGCAGAGAACTACCACGGAGGATAACAAAGTGGCGTCTGCTCAGGGAGATTAACTCTTGATCAGATTCTCATATTAAGGGTTCTTGAAGGAAAAGAAGCAAACTAATTCACAGCAGATGAGACACTGATGTCTTGTTCTTTGTCTTCAGAGGAGCCTTCTGTGCTGTGTTCACCAGGAATTTTTTTTTTGGAAGCTGCTTTTTGAGGATTTGTGTGTGCCTTCTGCACAACACATGCTGCAATGAAAAAATAATCAAATTTACAGGAACAGTTTCATGGGGGCTGGGAAAATTTTAGAAGTGTTGAGTTGTGACAATTAATGCCTGTATTCAGAACCTCTGAGTTTTAATAAATGATCTGTCATTAACTCTTACATGTATTTGTGTCACAAGATTTCTTTTTCTCTTCTTTTGGATTGTTTGAAGACTGAGGCTGATTTTGCCCTGCATGCTGCAGAAGGGAATTCATAAAGAGGCCAAACTGAGATGCAGAGAGACAAGCAATGCAGAGGCATCAATTCCAGCTATACTGTGAATGTGCATTATTACTGTGTTGAAGGAGTTTTAGGGAAGAATACTGATGTATGTTCAGCAGTTGGATTTGCTCCTTTTTACTGTGTTTCCCCCACCACACCCCCAGTACATATTTTTATGTAGCTGCTCTAATGACAGCCTTTGGGTGTACTCTGCAGTCAGGGCTGGGGGTTCTTTGCAGTCACCCACAGCCTTCCCTGGGGCTTAGATGGATTTGGAATTCCTCCTTTGCTTCCAGCTGGATGTTGTTGATCTATACAGAACCTCTACAGAGTTTGAAGTGCTTCACAGTCAAGTACAAGTTACTGCAATGATTAATTAGTTTATAAATATTTTCTACAGCTTAACAAAATGTATCATTGCTGCGTTGGAAAGAGCCACTTGACACTCTGTGTGTATTTTAGGCTATGATGATCAGCTGCAATTTTAAATGTGCAAAACCACTCCACTGGAATATCTCCATGCAGATGGGAGGCAAAACTCAGCCAAATTTTTCAGTGAGTGGTTAATGGTCATTGTTTTGAAAAATTCAGGGTTTAACCTAGCATAGAATCTAAGTATAACACTTCACCTGTGTCTCCTTTATTATTAATCACCCAGATTTAGGTTAATTGAGCTACTTTGCAAGCAGACTGTTAAAGACAGTTCCTGACATCAGCTTTTTCCTTGCTCTGTGGAAAATATTCTCTTGAGAAGACCAAGAAGGAAATTAAAACAAAGCCCAGAAACCTTACATGGTCCTGACTTATTTCTGGGACAGCCCAAACAGTTGCCCCTCAGTTTAAAAATTCAGGTTTTGTTGACTTTGTTTCAGGTTGAACTGAGCAGCACACTCTAATTCCCTTTGGTTAACAGTTGCTGCCACAGCAACATTACGGAAGACTGGAAAACACTTGATTTTCAGAATATGGAAAGAAGCTCAGAGTGAAGGGGCTTTGATGAAATGTGGCAGGTCAGTGTGCTTAGGAGGTGGCTGCTAAAGGTGAATGTGGGGCAGGAGGGGTGAATAAGGGTGGCTTCTCTTTGTTTGGAGGGTGGGATTATTGGTCTGCACTGCTTGGGCTGTGGCTAGCTCTGGTAGACAGAGATAAGAAAGCACAGGTAGGATGCAAAACCAGAGGTGCTGGTGGAAATCTTTGGAGAGCCACTTGATCAAGAGCTCCTTGGGAGGGTGGTTCAGCTGCAGGAGCTGCCTCCAGCTGCAAACATTGATGAAAAGCCTTGGTTCTCCCCAAACAGCCACCCAAGGAATGACTTTGCTGTTCCTTTCCCCCTGCCCCGTAACTGGGTGTGCTCACGTTGGCTCCAGCCAGGCTGTGCTCCAGTGCACTGCACCCCATGGCTGTGTGTGCAGATTGCCTGTGATGCTATAAACTAGATTGTAAAGGTGTTTGCCAGTGTTTTGGGTTCTCAGAATGCCTGTCTATCCTTGAGACCTCTGCAGTCAACCAACTGCTCCAGGCTTAGCCAGCCACGCTGCTTGGCAAATGGAAAGGCATCTCATTATGGATAATTTGATTTAACATACCTGCTCACAAAAGCAGGTGACTCTTCATTTAGCAAGTGAGATGTTAAGGCTAATATTTCAACAGCTTTGGAATTATGGCATGGGTTGTTGTTTTGGGTTTTTTTTGGTTGTTTTTTTTCCCCCTATATTAATTTAAAGTAAAACTGAGCAATTTTGTAGTTTAGTTCTTGCGAAACTCCATGTACACACTTTGCAAAGTGTTTCAACAATCCACATTCATGTGAATAATGGTTCCCTCTTACATTAACACCGTCTAAAAAGGCTCCTGCTTGCTTTCTCCTTTCACTTAAATAAAAACCTGGGTGGGGAGGAGGGGAAACATGAAAAAAAAAATCAAAATAAAACAAAAATACCTATCCATTTCTTTCCATGCTTTCTGGCAGGAAATTGCTTCAAATTTGAGTTTTCCATAACCTCCCAGAGTCCAGGTATTCCTCTAGTTGGTAATTCTTACTGGGAAGGTGTTGTTATGATGGTTCCAATTCCTATATGGTAGAAATTTAGCCTAGGTCTTCCAGTCTTTCACCAAGTGCCAGAGATGTGAGAGCCAGGCCCTAAATCCAAGAGATTGTTCTGACCAGATCTAGAAATGTTCAGCGATGCTTCTCTTTGTTTCCTAATGGCAAGGCTGTAAAACCCATTCCTCCAGCCTCTTGTGATCCCACAGAAAATTGGGACAGAGCAGGTATGCAACTCATTATTCTCATTACTCTCATTACTGGAGTGCAGATTTTAATGTATCATGTGGGTTGGTTTTTTAAGGCACTTATTCATGAAATGCCTTTTTTAATTTTTAAGGCACTTCAATCATAAAGCTGTATTAATGCAACACAGGTTATCCTGTTGGATTACGGGATGTGCCCTAAAATTCCTACCAGAAGTCTAAAAAATGCATTCCTTGTATATTTAGAGTGCAGGAGAAGCCTTGCTGCTAATGCCCTGAAATATGTGCCAGGTCTTCAGGGCATGCTATGTAACATGGCCCCAAGAAGAAATGCCCTACTTTCAAACTGGAGAAGTTAAAACAATGAATTATAGAATTAGATGGTGAGGAAAGAGTGAAGGAGGCACAAGAACTAATTGTGGGGAGAGATGTGCAGAAGTGTTCCCAAGCTTGTACACTAGGGCAAAAGAAGTGGTACCCATCTCATTTGCACATGCACATTAAACGTATTAACCATCTTCTCACCTTATGTAACATATCTAAATAATTTAAATGTGCTCCTTATGTAACTAAAAGAAGATATTGCTTGAAGCAAAGTGTAAGGGGTAGGGGGAAGGGTTTTGATAAAAAGATTTCCTATCCATTTAGCTGTAGAAATGATAGCCCAAGTACTGTTTTTCCACAACTCTTTGGCCTAAATTTGAGTGAGATGTGCATTGGACAAGCTCTAAGAAATTAATGAGAGTTCCTTTGCTTCTTCCAATCTTATCTTGGGCTATGGCCATTACTAGTTTTGAGGAAAACTGCCCTCAGTATGTTGGATTCACTGCACCCACTGTGTATAGTGAAAATCCTCCTTTCAGTGACAGAAAACAGATCTTTGTTGTAGATAATTTTTTTGTAAATCAGATCTTTGTTCAGCTTTTTGAATGTCTTTTGATCTTTCTTATCCTTTGCAAGGACTTTGGGGACAGAGTGGCAATCAAGTCTGGCCAGGTCACACCTGGAAAGGATTGAAGTGGCCCCAGGGTAGCAAATTGGCTCAGATGAGATGCAGGTGAGGGCAATTAAATGTTGGGGCAATTAAAAACAGCTGGGAATTCCCAGCCTCCAGTTCTCTGTGGGCTCTGGAGAAGAAGGCACGCAGCAGCCAGGGTTGGTTTTGCATATTTTGTTTCATGTTTGTATGTGCTTGTGTTGTTTTGCTGTTTCTGCTGTGTGGACTTTATGGTGGAAATCATCAGGAGATTTTTATGGCTGTCTTAATTTTTTTTTTCTAATTATTTTCTGGGTTTTTTTGTGCTAAAATGAGTTGAGTAGTTGAAAGTAGCAAACTTACTTTTATCTAGAGTAGCCAAGCAGAGGCATTGCTGAGCTCATGGTCTTCAGGGTTAGCAGGTTATTGCTGTGGGAAGAGAAAGTGATCTGTTATTATTTGTTGCAACTAAAAACAACTTGAATAACTGATCACAAATGCTTTATTTGTTGGTTTTGTGTTTTGTTTTCTCTGGCTCTTTATTTTGGGTTTTGAAGTTCCTTATTTGTGACCTTAAAAGTGGAATGGTGTTCTAAAGACATTTTCCAATTACAGAAGCCTTTTTCTGTTTGAAGCTGTACAATGTGTCAAAATGCTTTTTCTCCTTTCTGTGGCAAATCTTAATTTTATTTAGCATACAGTAAACATTTATTTTTGCCCTCCTAGAGATAAAGAATTTGCATGAGAGGTTTTTGAGTTTTTCTGAAACAATATTTGTCTTGATAATTGTATGCATTTATCCAGTTTTTTGGATGTCTTTTCTTTTTTAAAACATAGGTTATTGTCATTGTTGCTCTTCAGTGAAGGTCTGTCCCTTAAAAACTTGTTTACCAAACCCAGCTTCTTAGTCTAAAATGTATAGCATCTTTACAACGTAAGCTGTGTGAAAGGAAAACTACAATATTATTACTATTCCATCTACCCTGTTAAATCCTTACCTAAATGTGTTGGTGCGTGTTGGGGGTTATTTGTTCCCTTTTTAAAACTATTTCAACACCTGGTATTTACTCAGGAAGCCCGGAGGACTCATGTGGTTCTCAAATTGCTGCTCTTCTCCAAAGCTCTCTCTGTTGCTCTTTGGCTGAGTGTGACGGACTGCTTTGCATGCCTGGGAAGGTTCATTTCTCACCAGGCAGAATCACGTGCTGACACCTCTCAGGGAGTCCCATATGCCAAGACACCTGAGCCAGCCTTTAATGCCTCCCAGCTATGTGGCAGGCCTGGAAGAACCTCTCTCAAACTTTCTCTCCTGTCACTTCGCTGGTTTTAAGAGCTGTCTTAGCAGCATGCGGAGATGAACAGACTCAGGAGTGGAGACTCTTAGGTATTCCTTTCAAGGAATAAATAAATAATGCATTCCACACTGTGCTACCAGCAGATGTTCCTTGCTCCAGCTTTATGGTTCTAGAGATAGTTAGTGGCAAGTTCAAAAGTAGTTCTACAGTATTTCTGGGGAACAACAACACCACATAAAGACACTGAGAACTGATGCAGGTTTTGGTTCCTGGAAGGCAACTTGAAATATTTGCATTTTTTAGGTTAGGAAAAGAAAGAAGAGTTAAAATTCTGAAATCATGGAGCAGTGTTCATAATGAGTAGGCTTCAGTCTCAATGATGTCTCTGGAAGATGAATTCTAGTCATTAATAAGCAGGATGCTTGTCTATTGTGGTATGCATGAATTTGTTTAGCCTCTCTTTGAGCTGAAGGTTATTGTTGACTGACTTTTCTTCAGTGTCAGTATCCTCTGACTGCATCAGTGTAATCTGTAATTCCCACTTGCAAAAGGAAGAAAGGCACTGAAGGATAGGATGGCCAGGATCAGTCTTTGGTTGGGGTTTAGGAAAGTGTTTCATTAATTGTAAAGAGATGAGGGTGTGCTCTGAATCAAACCCTTCTCTGTCAGGATAGTGAACAGGTATTGCACTGATCTGGTAGAGGACAGCATATAGCTCCTTATTCTAGGGGTGCCTACAGGCCTGTGGGGGGACAAGGGTCCCTTTACACACAGAGTAAATTAATTCCATCCCAAGTAATGTCCATCTGCTAATTTGAAGTGTGGTAAACATCTTTAAAACAAATTCTTGGGTAACTTTTTCTAGTTGTAATTTAATTTTCATTTCACTGGCTATGAAAGAAAGAAAGCAATGGTTTCAGTTTTCTGAATTCTAGAGGGCTGTTCTACAAGTGCTTTTAATTCCAGTGGATTTATTTTCTGGGGTTGGGAAATAATGGCCTGGCCATGTGCACTGTGCTGGATGTATGTGCACAA
This sequence comes from Passer domesticus, assembly GCF_036417665.1. Lineage (NCBI taxonomy): Eukaryota > Metazoa > Chordata > Aves > Passeriformes > Passeridae > Passer > Passer domesticus. The sequence goes on from NC_087488.1 coordinate 5,036,507, forward strand.
ACACTCCCAGAGTTATTACTGAATACTTTCTCGGCAGATATTGACCACTAATATAAAATAAAGAGATAACAAATACTTCAAGGCATTCTGATACACCCTTCTCTCTGCCATATCAGAGAGCCATCATTGAGATTACACAGCAATATAACAAATTCAATTCATTGGTTTCTGTCCTGCAGCAGTAACGACATAGCAGCAAAGCAGGAAAAACATTCTTTCATGCACATGGTTTTTTACTCTTTCTATGATTGCTGTTTCACTTTTTTTAAGCAAAAGATGAGAAATGTGTATAGTTTCTTGAACTGATGTTTCAAATGATGGAATTCAGTATTCTCTTATGCCAGTGTTTCCTTTAGTTCTGCATTGGGGAAGTAAACTTAGATCTAGGAGAGAACTCATGTTTGGGCAGTATCTAAACTTATTCATGTACTTTATAGGGCACCACTAGTTGTGATATCTGCGGGAAGGATTAAAAATAAGTCAATTCTGGTGACCACATTAATATTGAGTCTCGACTTCCTTTAGCAACCTGCTGCACTTTGTCTTTATTGGTAGTTGAGTTTAGATGCATTTGTTTGGGTAGAAAGCCACAAAATCATGTTGGGTTCATTTGGGGTGTTTTTTTTCCCTTTGATTCACCTTTTTTTGGTTGTGTTTGCTAGCTTCCCTAAGTAAGGGGTCTTGTTTGGGAAAGGCTTCCCAGGCCATGTGTGTTGAGGAATGAGGGGATTTCTGAGTGAGGCACTGTGAGGGTACCCAGGGCAGTGGCCTTTGGCGAGCTCCCAGCTGGGCCATGGGGAAGGGATGAGCAGGACCCTCCCTGTTGTCACCCCTGAGCTGTGTCAGCCAAGGCTACACCTGACCCTCAGTGAATCCCTCTGACAGGCAGGGGGAGGAGGACGGGCTGAAAGCAAAGTTTGGGTTTTGTTGTCGATTTAAGATTCACTTTCAGTTTGCAGTTCTCTGCTTTTGTACGTCGGGAAGATTGTGTGAGAACTGAATACCTGCTCCCTTCCAGTGCTTCTGCTTTCTCAGTTTTTGTGCCAAAGCATGACAATTCCTGTGACGATGTTGCCATTTTGCTAATGGTTCATGCCCTAGTGGATACCCTCCATTGCCCTAAAATATGCAATCATTTAATTGTCATTGCAATCCTATTATATTGCCATTATGGAACGTCTGGTGGGGAAAGCTATGAACATGTTATTAGTGCTGAAAGGGACAATTTACTGAATCTCGCTAAATGCCATCACTTTTCAAAAATGAAACAAAATTACTTTATTATGCATGTCTTACTTTAATATTCTGCACAGATAATGATTGGGAGCCATTGATCTTTTTCTGAGTGGAGATTTTTTGTACAATTTTTAGTTTGTTGCAGCGGTAGGAATGCTAACAACTTCTTGGCTTCTTCCAGCATCCTTCTTTGTATTAAAAAAAAAAAGGAAGGGATAAAAGGCAACTCTTGTTGAACTGGAGCTGTGAGTACAGTTTTTGAAGTGCTTTGTGTTTAGTGACTCAAGAAATGCTCCTATTCATAAACTCATACAAGTGAATCAGATACCTTCCCCCTGACGGTCCCTCTCCCTTTTGGTTCCTCTTCCTTGCTGTTTTTAGCTGTTTTGTAAACTCTTTGGGGCACAGGGTACATCTTAATGAGTCTCTGAAATAACATTATACTCTGCTCTGTACAACCTCACTCGAGGCCTCCAATTACAGCCAAAGCACAGATAATTAACTCCCTGTGTGTGACTCTGGTGCTGGAGGAGGGTTGGTTGCATTTGAAGCACATGCAACTTGTTGTCAGTGTGGGAGCTTAAAATGGTGGGCTATTCCCAGAGATAGTAAGAATTTCAGATTCTCCAATTCATTGCACTGATTCTAAAAATTGCATTTCCTTCTGTGGCTGGCAAGTGAGGCTGAGTTGAATCATTCCCTCATCTTTGAAATTACCTCCAAAGAGCTATGGGAAATCCAAGGAAAATGTCATTGTGGAACAATATGGAGACCAACAGACTTCTCCAATGTACTATAAATTCCAGATGAAAAGCTATTTAAACCATAAGGAAAGAAAGTATCATAGAAGTCCTTTAATATCTTTATGGTTTGATATCTTGGTAAGTGCACATAAAACAAACTGAAGAGCACTACATGCAAATTATGATTAATAATTTGAGCTTAGGGGGCATTAAAAATTCTAAGGTATGGTAAATGTAATATGTATCAGGGTTAAGAATGCAGATATATGCTTACATTGCAAGTATGTCACCAAGCAAAGCAAGGATAGTCTGTTGTGACTTTTTCCTCTTTTTAATTCATGTGATATGTTTAGCTAGTTCATGTAGATTCTACAGATTTTTTTTAATCCTTGATTTCTTCATGGTAATTTTGAATTTGTAGTTCTGGGCCAGCTGATACAACACAAATAGAATTATTACTATACAACTTAGTTTGGAAAAGGGTTTTTGAAAAGCAGTTTTGAATTGCCTTGTGGCAATTCTCTTGTACATAAACTCATTTTAACTGCATAAAACCTACTATATTGCATCTAGAAACTGCAGTGAATGTGCATTTAGATGTTATGAATAACTGCAGTTAAGTAGAAATGAAACTGAAATAAATCTGAATTTTATTTGCACTTTCCCTTCATTTTAATGCCACTCAAGCTGCTGCTACCTTTTATTCTCAGAGTAACATAGCTGTTAAGGATAAAGAGAGTGTGTGTGTGTTTATCTGTGAAATGCTCAAGCACTGTTGGCCTACATGTAACGTGGTTTATAACCACAGAGGCTGTGCAATGAAATTTTGACTGCTGGACATTATTTTAAAGCCGTTTGCTCCTGTCATGGAAATGCATTACACAACGAACACAAGGTATGGCTGAGAAAACTGAATAACCAATTCAAAATTTAGGGTTTCTGTGGGTGATAAGGGTTGGTTATGCCTTGGCAATCAAGATGCTGTTAAAAGGTGTTGGGAATGTGCATGAAGGGTTGTTCCTGCAGACACTGACTGGTTCTGCAGCAGCCAGGACTTGGCTTTGTGCTGTGTCAGTGAGCACTGCCAGTGGCACTGTCTGGGTGACCATAATCCCTCTGCTCTGCAGCCACAGCTGATGTGGTGGAACCCGAGTGACTGTGGGGGAAATGTTCAACAGCACTTGAATGGCTTGGTCAGCTTAGTGTCAGTTCTGAGCATGACTCACCTGCCCAGGAACTGCAGCCTACAGAAAGATAATGTGCTTTGTCTGCCAGTGCAGCCAACAGCCTCTGAAAATTTCACCATCAAAAATCCTGGTTGACGAAGGTTTGCTTGATTTATCAGGCTGTGATGGCTTTTATTTGCCTTCCTGCTGTTCTTTTTGCTGCCAACTCATTCAAATCTAAACTTTTGGACCATTTCTCTTCTGTCAACTCTCAACTTTTGTCATGCAAGCCACCCTGCGCAATTACTGTCAGAGTGTAATTAAAATGCTAAAACAAGGTAGTAGGAGTCTGTGCATTGCCTGGTGGGCTCCTGCCAGCAGCTAATGAACAAACCCTCTGTCCTGAACACATGGATGTGCTGGAAAAACAGCCTGGATGCCGAACAAAAATCTCTTAGCAAAGCCATCACGGAGCAGTTTGAGAAGCCTCTCAAAGCACACCCTGCTCTTGCAGAGTATGAACACCCTCCTGGGGCTGGGACACACGGGGCTGGCCCTGCTCCATGCAGTGACAGTACTGTGCCTCTCTCATGCTACCCCCTCACTGTGGATCCCTTCCCTCAGCACATTCTGTGAGTCTCTGATTATCAAAACTCTTTCTGTAAGAGTTTTCTCTCTTTATTTTTTTCCCACATTTTCTAATGATTAAATCTGCATTAATAATGATTCTTTGATTAGGCTGTTAATATTTCAATTATGGTACTCGGAAACCAATGACTGGACATAGAAGGTGCATTTCTTTTTGCCCATAGCAACATTTGGAGCATAATTTCTTTGATCTCTTTTGAATTCACAATGGCACAAATAAAAAAATAAAAGCATGGATCATGCTGGCATGGAGGCTGACCAGGCTCAGGAGTTATTGCAGACTGCACTGCTGCTCTGCCTCTTCTTTTCTTAACTTTTAACTTGTTTTATCACACCCACCTCCCCTTTCCCTCCTTGAAGGAGTTATCTCAAAGACTGAGAATTAGTATAGCCAGGAAATTTTTTAATTCATGCCCTAATTAATGAATATAACGTAGTGTACACCTGTGGTGATAATACCTTTATTAGCATTGAAGCTGTTAGACATCAAAGCATTGTATCAGGCAAACCCATCTATTTCTCATTTAATGGAGTCACAATTCAAGTGTGTTTTGTTAGAATGAAATCTCATCATAACTGGAGCTCTGCATGGGGAGCAGAAACCCTTCCATGCCAAACTGCAGGTTAATAATAGGGTAGGCTGTTATGTTAGGTCACAATCCACCTTTAACATCACTGAATGTTTTATGAATTTGCTCGTTTTAACACTTGACAAGTGTCTTAAGAGGTAGATGCGTTAACATTATTTTTGCTTCATAAATAAGGGTGAAACAGTGTTCTCACCTCAACGTGAACAGTTTCAATAAAGAGAAAATGCTGCAGCTTTTGCAGCAATAATTCATTTCCTGTGTGGATAAACTGAGGCTGAAGGCAAAATAGTTTGTCTCTATCTAGTATTGTAAATACATTACTTTTCCCCTTTTAAAATTGAAATCTTTCCTATTAGACCACAAGCAATGCTGAGGTTTCTTTCCCACAGCTTCTTTTGCTTTTTTTTCCCAGTTCTTCTGCTGTTAATCCTATTGTACAACATTTCGTTAAAGGCTTTTTGTTTGTTTCTGGTTCTTCTTCTCTCTAAAATGGGAAGTTTTTTCTGGCTGAAAAAAATATCTTGGAGATTTATTGTAGAAAGGCCTGGATGTGCTTACTTTGGCAAAATTCTTTGTGATTTCATTGTTCTTTTTAAGAACCATGAAGAAAGCTGGTCATGTTCAATATTGCCTGCCCAGGCAGTGTCTTGTAGGCATGACAACAAGCATATGTTTTTGGGGAGGCAAATGCAACTGGCTTTGGAACTCATCCATCTCTTGAGACAGGGGTGGGAGGAGAGGGAAAGGTAGCAAGCAATTTGTTTTAAGACAAATATAAGATGAACATTCCCATAAGAAAACAGTAAAGAAATTCCCAATATGTAGGGTTTGATTTTCATATTCTCTGGATCATGGTCGTATTTATCTTCTGCCAGGAAGGATGAAGGGGCCAATAATGGTGTTTTCCCACTCTCCAACCTTCTTTTCCTTTTCTTCCTCCATGGATTCTTAGATTTATTTTTATCTTGGAGAAGCTGCAGTTTACTGGTGCAGTAGGTTAGCTTTTATAGTTATAAAATTTAGGGGAGAGTGATATCCTTTCCATACAACTTCCAGAGTGCTTTCTAAAGCATTTATTGCTGTAATCTTTCAGATTCAGTAAGAATCCTTGACCTTTGCTGCCTCCATTATTTTAGAGATGGTGCAAGACTCAGATTCTTCTGTACTACCACATCATAAGGGAAAATCCTTCCTTATGGAAATGGCATAGCTACATCGAATAAACAAGTCTTACACTCTTCACATTAACTGGTATAGAGATCTGCCTGCTCTTAAGTAAAAAAAGTATCACTGCATTGCATAACAGGTAAAATGGAAATAGAGCATATTCCTAATGTACAGTGATTACTTATACAAACACTCTATATTAAAAAAAGTAAAAATAATTAATTTGAAATCATGAAAATGAAACTGCCTTTTTTCTTCAAATTTTGCAAAGATTATTTTCACTCTGTTGTGTTTTGGGGCTTTATTTAACAGTCAAGGAATTCAGTCTGGCTGCCAGAATCAGCTCTTGCCACCTTTAAGGTAGGGATGTGGGTGTGGTTGTGAAGAGCTGCTGCTGGTTGAAGGTGATGTTCTCACTTTTGTGCTGACACAATAATCCATGTCAGAAAACAGACCACATTAGTAAGTTTCATTAAAAAACTTATTAAAATATGCATGTGTAACATTTCCAATTACATTGCAAGTATGAAGGGACATGGTCTCATGGGAATGCATTCAATTCTCTGAGGAACAAACATTCCAAAACACACATAAAGGGACATTGCAAGCCTGATTAACATATGAAACTCTCAGCAGTGGAGTTCCTTGAAGAAAATGAAGAAAAATGTTGGGAAGAATATTTAGAGTTTACTGTTTTACACTGCTCAACAGCTCTGTGTTCATTAACTGGCACATCCCTTCTAATTTGTGATCTCATTTGTACTGTGTCAACAGCTTTTAGCAGTGCCTCTTCACATTCTGTTTGCTTTAAAACACAGTTTCTGTAATCAGGGAGAAAACTGGGAGCAAAATCACCATTTCAAAACCTGTAGTCATCCTCATTACTGCTTCCTCCTCTGCTACCTGGCCAGGCTCTGGCTGGCTCCCCTGTGAGCTGGGGAGGTTCTGTGGGTGAGGCTTTGCACATCTGATAGAACTGATCAGTGCTTTTAGTGAAATACTGCAGGCTTTGTGACATTCTAAAAGCATTCAAGAATTAACCTTTTTTTCCCCTTTATGCTGCATTACCAAAGTAATCTCTTCTTTCATGTTTTGTCACGTGATAAAAACAGGACTGGTGTGATTTATAGAGGTAAATTTGGTAGCCCCTCTCTATTTGCTTGGACTGGATGGTACATATCAAATATGTGCCTGTCCCAATGAAGATATTACTTGAAAAAGGAAACAGAGTGTTAGTGGGTCAGATGTAGAATAAGGTGACGCTGTTGTAAGAGTGTGGGCCAGGAATGATTTACAGATTAAGCTGGCTTCCCCTATTCAAATTAGTTTGCATTTTTCTCATTATCTGTTTTGTAGTTCAATAATTTTGTAATAATTTATCTATCTCAACACAAAAGAACTCTAAACAATGACAGAAAATATTTTCCGTACATTTTAGCATTTTTTGTTATCATAGAAAATACTTTTCCATCCATTGCAGTTTTAATTTTTCCTTTTGCAGTAAGATGTCATTTTAAAATATTTTGGAGTGTTCCAATGCTCCTTGTAATTTTCTATTACCTAAATCATCCCAAGTCTTTTTACAACAAGCCCCAGTCCAACTAGAGACTTTGTCCTTGTCTCCTTTTTATCCCAGACTCTGACTCAGTTACATCGGAAGCTCCAGCACTATGAAATCTGCTCTTGTCCTGCTTCTCAACAATTTTTGAAAAGTGAAATTTGCCTGCCTGAGGACTGCATTATTCGGTTTGCTGTCACATTGTTAGTGCTCCTTCCTTTGTTGGGTTCATCTGTAATAAGTCAGAGTTCATTTAGTATAGAAACTCACAGATATACAGAAGAAGAAATTGTGAAGAGACTTTAATAGTTTCTATTCCTTACAAGAGGGCTGTCTTTAAATTTTAAAGTATTATAAAGAACTTTTGCTCTTAGCATTAATTTTCTTAAGCTCTCAATCCCTTTGACAAGGGGAATAAGAAGCAGAGGTATCACCTGGAACAAGGAGGGAGGGAGAGAGCCATCCAACCCCATGTTTCTTTGGCTGATTGATGTTTGCTGAGTTTGCAGGAGTTAATCTAAACCTTCTTGCTTAGCTCACCATCTGCTTTGGTGCTATGATAAACAAAGAGCAACAATTCAGGCCTTTTCTCCAATGTGGTTTTTTTTTTTGTGTGATGCATCCTCTGGAGATGCCTTACAGTCATTCAGGTGGCATGGGACTTTCAGAATGAAAAACAACAGGGAAAAAAAAAGAATAGAATAAATATTTTGTTCAGTAGTTGGCTGAAGTTTGAGATCTTAGGAACCTTCAAAAATAATTACAATCAAGCAGGAGGGCCTGGAAGCAGCTGTATGTAGTGAAGGAGGTCACACAGCTCTGCAGCTATCAAAATAGCTCTGTATACACTTAGTTGAATATTTTGGTTTTAGTCTTCACTGCAGCCATCTACTTCCATAGTGCTCCTTTTTCCTTGCTGTCAATGAAATGGGAGGGGAGCCTGGGGGCACAGTGTGCATCTCTGTGGGCTTTTCCAGCTGCTGGTGGAAAGACAAGCTTGTACAGATGTGGAGAGAAGGGGAAGCTGAGCTGTTCCCTAAAGCACAGCCTCAGCTCCATGGTGTTTTTCACCACAGTGCCCTTATTGAAATTTGTGTGGGTGATGTCAGTTTAATAGGCTCAGCACTTTTAGGGGACATTGACAGAAACTAAATTGGAAAAATGCAACAAATGTTAGGTTTTAGCAGAATATCGACTTAATACAGATTGAACAGGGAAGAAAAATATTGCATGGTGTGCAACTTGAACTTCACATTGTCTCATTAAAGACTCTGCAATGGATAACACTGTCTGCCTGCCTTGCCCTCAGCTGTAGACCCAGCAGATCATTCATGTAAGGAGTAATAATATACCACTCCATGGCACCTCACTGCAACTGCCACGAGGTATTTTGAAGATCTGTTTTTATTACTTACTAAAATCTGCACTCCATTTATTTCTGTGTAACTCTTTTTTTGCTCCCTCCCCACTTTTCCATGGCCCCACATCTATTTCTTATTCATTTGTTTGACCCAAGTTTCTTTTTTGTATACAGCAGTCAATTCCTTGAAACCCTCAGGTCCCCAGACCTGGGTGTGTATTGCCTTTTTTTTTTCCTTTAATGGTGTACCTACAAAAAATAAGGTAGAAGAAATATTAGTTTCTGTCAATGAGAATTTTGCCTCCTGTCTAGATTAGGTGGATTGACTGAAAAATTGAAAACTGGGCCAGTCAATTTTCACAAGAAAAAAGCCTCTAATTCTCAAAATACGAGCTCAACGTTCAATTTGATTTTTCCATCTCAACATGTTTTATGCCATCAACTACCAGTATCTATTTTGGAAACATAAACTGTGGGTTGAGGGCACATCAACTCCACCATTAATGTGAATTGAAGGCCATTGGATCTGATACCAGTAAAACACCAGTTAACCAAATAGTGGCATTGGTGGGTTTGTCAGATGGGCAGCTGGTGCTTTAGGTGGTCACTGATGAGATGGCCAAGTCTGTGCATGTTCCCTTGGCTGGGGAGCTGCGGGGGATAAGGAAGTTACTCAGGAACAACTAGTTCATGGTCAGGTTTGTGAGGGTATTTTTGGCTTTGTTTATTTTCCCCCCAAAATTAATTGCTTAATATAATCCTGTTGTTTACTCACCAGAGGATAAAAGAGAATTTGCCAACTGTGCAAAGAGTGGGCTTTTGGTGGGAGGGACTTGTGATGTATTTGTGGCCTGAGTCCCACTGTGACTGTGCAATACTGATATTTAGTGCTTTCCAGTTCCTAAGCAGTAATTCTACACAACTCATTATTTATGTTCAGTAAATGCCAAGAGCTTCTTTTTTTTTTTTAATGAAAAAAGGACTCATAAGTTTGTTCACTAGCCTCTCAAATACTGAGTCTTTTCCCTTGAGTGCAGGAAAAGCTGTTTGTCTCCTTTCAGAAAGCATCCAGGTTTGACCCTTCATGCCTAAACTATAATGTGAATGTGAAATTCCACAAAATCCAGAGAAAGAATATTAATATTTCTCTCCATGTTTCTCTTTTCATGATTGCAACACAAGCACTGAATGTGATTTTCCTGTCTTGAAACAAACATACCAATAAGTCTATCTGGTCTGCCAAGAAAAGATGCAACATCCAGACAGTTCTTTGTACTGTCAGATGAAATGAGGCTATTTTGACTAGTGTTTAGGATATACAACATATGGCACACTGCTGATTTTTGCTTCCAAGGGATCATATTGGATTCACGTATCTGATGATATAATTCTAACTGCACCCTAAAAAGTACTGAAATGGCAACTCAGCATGTTTTTTTTTGAAGGTGTCAGAACCATAAAAAGTTGTTGCTGGCTCTGTTCCAGCAATTCTTTTATTAAAGGTATTTTCTTAGCTTTTAACTAATCACAGCTGCCTTGAGGGCAGCAAAACACAAGTTAGGCAGACTGGGAGGTGCTTTTGTGTTTTGCCTTTCTGCTCCCCTCAGCAGACATTGGCTGTGGTTTCAGTCTTCTGATACCTGACCTCCAACCTGAAACCTCACCCAGGAGAGCAGGGCCCAAACCCTGCTGCTCAGCACTCCCTGAGTGTTGGGGAAACAGCTGCTTTGGGACTCGCTGCAGAGGAGGCTTTTGGGTGATGCTGAAGCCTGATTCCCAATTGCACTGGTGTTCAGGGGGCTCAGGAGAACAGCAATGCTCATGTCACCTCATCATTAACCTCTCAGTAGTCGTCAGAAGCCACTGCTCCTGGGTTTGGGCAGCAAAGAGATTGTGGCTGGTTTATGTCTTTGATAAGGCATAGGATTATAGAGTGGCTTGGGCTGGAAAGGACTTTAAATCCCATTCCACCCCTGCCGTGGTCAGGGACAACTTCCACAGACCAGGCTGCTCCAAGCTCCTGGTCTTGGGCACTTCCAGGGATGAAGCCACAGCTTCTCTGGGCAGCCTGTGTAGGGCCTCACCACCCTCATGGGGAAGAGTTAATTTAAATCTTTTCTCTTTCCATTTAATGTCATTTCCCCTTGTTCTGTCACTACGTGATTGCATATTGGATGCTTTACTAAGGGTGATATTTTTCTAGGCTCAGAAGGAAAACAAAAATGACATATATTCATTGTATCTGCATGTGATTCAAGCTAGTTCCATGTTGGTCAGGTTGTCTTCTTTGGCACATGAAAGATATGATTTTGGCTATGGTTTAGTCTAAACCTGGACTATGAAGTATGTTTTTGTGGTTGAGTAAACTCCAGGCTGTACTGTATCCTTTGCTCCTCCTGTACCTGTGGACTTTACAGGACAAAATATTCAGGGGGCTTGTTCAGCTCTCTGCTGTATCTGGGAAAGTTTCGTAGGGTTCACTTTCTTTATCTGAGGAGAACAAACAAAACTGAGCAGCAGCCAAGCTGCTGTGTAAATTTGGTTCTTAGGGAAACAGTGGGCACCAGTTTAATACACACATTTGGACTTTTGGGTTGCTCCAATGCTCTCTGGAGGGCATTGTACTGTAGCCTGAACTCACCCAGCAGATGACAATCTGGTTTATATAATGCTCCTGTAAAAAACAGATTCATCACCTTAATTAGGTGGCCTTTTGGACTTTTTTTGAATGCCATTTTAGGGTACCAGGTATTACACATGGGAACACTCCCCTATGCTCTGGTGTTATTGACCACAATAAATAAATGGTTTTTTTCACGTCACCTGTGTGGTCCAATAAACACACTATGGTCCTGCCCATCTCTTTACTTGTCTTTTTACACAAATTTAATATTCCTGCTACAGTATTTTCTTGCAGTCTCATTTTCTGTTAACTTTCAATTTTTATAGGCTGAAAAGTACCTCAGGGAAAGAGCTTGCTGATTGGTTTTTTGTTTTTTTTTTTTTTTCTTGTAAAAAGCTATTTTTATAACCTCTACAGTTTCTTCTCTCTTTTCAGTGCTTGCTTTTTCAAAAGGAATAGCAAATTGACTGTATCTGAGAGCTGATATGCCTATTTTGCTCATAACTTTTAGCTGCTATTTCCTTAGAAATGTCCTGATGATACATATGGTGTGTATGAACAAGCTGCCCTATCTGCATTTCCTTTTATTTCTTTTCACCCAAAGGCTTCTCGTTCCTAAAATTTTGATGTAAAAACCTTTTTTTTTTTTGTTTAAAATCTGCCTTATTCTCAGATGATCCCTAACTCGGTTTTATTCAATCATTAAATTATAAGGCATTAAATTATATGGTGCCACCTTGTTATTTCTGTCATTTCCTCACTGATCCACAAGCACACGACCTGAAAGCGAACTTTCCCTTTAAAGTCTTCTAAAAATATTTCTTGCTGGGATTTGCTGCTGCTGCAGCTTGTGTCTGACATGAGCTGCTGCTGTTATTCCTTTGCTCCATTTCAGTGTGACTGCAGGAGCAGAACCCACCTGGGTGGGCAAGAGCTGCACCGATTCCAACCTGTGGGTGCACGATGATGAGATTTTTTAACAGATATTCACACCTTTGCAACCCCACTGCTGCTTTCTTGAGGAAGTTTCCTGTCCCAAATCATAAGGGGTTAAAAACATATTAAGGGAAAATAGAAAGGGGCGTGTGTACGTATTCTCTCTCTCTCTCTGTGTATGTATATATGTAAAAGCACAGTTTTGCAGGAGCTTTCTCAAAATGAATCCCAAACAATGAGACTGTCCCACTACAAAAATGTTATGCTGTAATTTTAATTTTCTGGGGAAAGTAATAAGACTTGCAGTGGGATATGTGCATTTGGGCCCAAGCTGTGGTAGCAGGAGTCTGTAATTCAGTTGGCTCACAGGCATGGGATAATTCAGACTGAACTGGTGACCAGCACGGAGCAGCAGTCTAGATTGATTTTTCTCTGCAACTATGCCCAAGAGAAGCCAAGACTGAGACAGAGATGCCCCAAATTAAAACACAGGCTGGGCTGTGCTTGCTGTAATTTTGAGTTGGGTTGCTTGACATAATTTTAGGAGCATATTTGTTTTTGGGTGTTTTAGTGTCTTTGTAGTAGATTTTCCCTGGTGTGGTCTCCACACATATTGCCAAGATGTTTTTGAAGTAGCTAAATTGAGTGAGATGTATAGAAATTATTCTGAATCAAGCAAAATTCAGTGAGCTGGGCCATATATTTCTGACAAACTTATCTCCATGGAATGTGAGTGTTGGTGACAAGGCAGACAGATTGTTTTCACATAAGCTGTGCATCTTTAATCTGTACCTTCTGTTTTTGAAACTATGTCTGCTGTGTCTTAAGAGTTAAAGAATTTAAAAAAAAAGTTTTGTTTAGTGATGACAGCTGTGACTTGAACAGCTTAAGATGGAAAGGTGAGGTCATTAAAAAAAACAAAAACCAACACAGTGTCCTTATGTCTGCAGTGCTGGCCCTTTGTACATAGTCTGGAAGCCTGATGGTAATACATAAAAATAATGGTTATATGTGACAGTCCATCTTGAGGAACTTCCTATATTTAGTGATCATTAGACAGTACAAGAATTATTGTTAGACTTTTCTTGTTTGTGCTTAAACAGGATTTGCAGAACTGCTTAATGGGCATTGACTCTTACAGCTCTAAAACAGCCACTGCAAATCTATTTTTTCTCTTTTTTACTTACGCCTCTGCTGGCTCCCTTTGGTTTTGATGTTATCTATTTAAAACCAAATCTGATAAGGGATAATGGCTGCTTTAGAGTTGAACAACTGCTTTGCTTGATCTGTCCCCAGTGGCTCTGGAGCAACTCTAGGGACTATCCTTTGTGATAAACACTGCCACAGACAACCCCTAATTTCTCAATCAATTCACCAGTAGAGGTGAATGTCGACAGCTTCAGCATTTCCTGGACCAAATGCAAGTCTGAGGATGTGGGGCTTGTGAAAAGAGACACAAAGAGCTTAAGGGAGCAAACTACCAGGATCAGTGAGGAGAGGCTCAGAGGGAGCTGATCCTTGCCAGGGAGGGAGAAGCAGCCCTGCAGATGGGAAAGAGGAGGAGGAGGAAAGATGCCATTCAGGCTTCTCCTACAGGTACTACAGCAGGAGCTCTCAGTGTCTTAGCAGTGCTGTACCTGTGTTCCATAAATGTGGTGTCTCCTTCATTTACTGACAAATAACTGCAGTATTTCCTCATCTATTTCATAGTTATCTACAGATGTGTATATATATACACACACCACACTTATCTATGATTATATATGGGTATATGTATGTAAAATTGATCATCATATAAAATACAAAAATTATATGTGTAAATATATATACCTATTTATAAAAATAGTAGTTCTGCCTCCTCTTAGCAAGATAGGGAAAATAAATGTGTACGTCCAATATTTATTGCTGGGAATAATGACCTAAATTATTTTCTTGTTAGAGTTCAGATAGCTTCATTATTATACAGCTTCCTCAGAGCAACTCTGAAGAGTTTTTTTGTATAAACTGCATTTATTTATCACAGGGCTTGTTATCTGTGCTGTAATTACAGTATGCATACTGATTTTAGAGAGCAAGAGAACTAAAGCTGTTAAAACAGTAAGGATAAGTTAAAACAAAAAAATACTTTAGTAATTCATCTCTTAAATCATGAGGTTCCTAACTCACAAGTTCTCTGTTTCATAAATCATAGGAGCAAACCAGTTAGTTAATGGATGGGGAGAGGGCTCACCTCTCCCCCTACACCACAGTGCAGGGCTCTCCTGCATCACTGGGGAGTGGCAAAGCCTCAGCAGTCCTAGAGGATTTGCTTCAGGAAGATTTTTGGGCAAAGTGGAATGGAAACGTGACTGGTACCATGGTCATGAGGCAGCAGAAGCCCTGAACACCCCCTGAGCAGGGTAGCAGCTGCAGGGTGTGGGGCTGAGCCATCACCTTCAGCCCCTCCTGGCCATCATGTCCTGGCCCTGCCTGCCCCTTGCCCTCCCTTGGACCTGGTGCTGCTGATCCCAGCAGGAGCAGGCACCACCCTGAGCTGGGTGCCAGATGAGTTCTGGCTGATTAAGCAAAAGTCACAACGTGATCCTTGTTGTTGTCCTCTCAAAATGAGCTATGGATAGTTATAAGGTGTCTAAGAGAGTTTCTGTAGGCCTAAAGATTTATTTTGTACAATTACAGATTTTTTTTTTGCAACCAAGAGGTTCACCTGATGAAGTTAATCTAACTTTGTTGTTTGATATTGTATGATATTGAAGAAATTAACCTTTATTTATTCCATAAGAACTTTAAGAATACCATGCCAACACATCTAATTAAGCGAGAGAGGTGCTTTATGCTGTGACATTACAAGAAAGAAAATAGAATGGAGTATGTGGTAATTAAGGTGCTGATGGCTTTTCCTAAACAAATTTGTGTTTATGGTGAACTTTGAATATAGTCCAGCCCTATTGTTTGATGGAACTTTAAATATACAGCTGTGGCACGATGGCATTAAGCTTGGATGTGACAGTGTAAAAAATATTGACTCTTCTTGTATTAATGCTGTGCTGAAATGTACTTTGCACCAGAACTGTTTGAAATGAGTTCAGTTTGCTAGCCCACTGTAACATATGACATTTTTCTAATTAGGGCAATGTTTAATTTACTGTCTCATGGCTTTTTGAATAAATATAAATTGTCATACTAAAGTGACAGGTGTAAAACCCTGGGTAGCTGTGTTAGAGAGGTTAATTTGCTCTTAATCAAATCAGTTCTGCTTCACTTTCTCACGGGGAGTGAGAGATAATAGGCCTGTTTAACTGGAGATTAGGCAGCCTTTCCCTGGAATTCCCAAAGGGTTCACCTGAGACTTATTGTGTCATATTCTCTATAAAGATATTTGAATACATCAACATTTAAAGATGTGCTAGATCTACTCACAAGGGTATTTTGTTGCCTGCATTTGACTCAGCAACACTGAAAGGAGACCTAGGACTGGAGGAATGTGGTCCTGTGGAGAGCTGCAATATGGCACCCAAGAAGGGACCCATCCCCTTTGGAAAAGAAAGAGGGTTTGGTAAAGAAAGAGATTCAGATTTCTTTAATGTATTGTTTTGGTTTTTTCTTCTTTTCCCTTATTGAACTGAAAAGGGAGAGAAATCCTCACCCCATCTTATATTTTGCAGTGAGAAAGTTGTCAACATGTACTGCTTGAGAGCTGATAAAAGAGCTAAGAAACACAAATGAAAATGCCTACTAGTTTGTAGGTAGTGAGAGCAAGGTGGGAATTCACTGGAGGGCTGTGTGAGCATAAGAAGCTTGGTTTGTGGGATCAATAGGTGAAGGCTGGTGCCAGAAGGCCAATTGCTGCAGTGCCTGCCAGGATTTGGGGGAAAGGGTCAGTCCCCAGTGAGACATCACCAGCGTCCTGACAAGGGGGGTGAAGAAGGAGCTGAAAAACATCCAGCAAACAAGCTTGGGGTGTATTAGGAGAGAAATCCAGTGTGGTACAGAATATCCAAGGCTAGGGCTGAGAGCAGTGCCAGCTTTGATTGCCTGCTACCTCTGGGATAAGAGGTTTTAGCTTTCAGGGGGAAACTGGCATCTTATCTTATGACCTTCAGTGTAAATATCTCCACTTACAGAATAGAAATGAGGTGTCTTCAGAGTAAAGTTGTGACACTTCCTTGTCACAACGTTTTTAAGCAGCACCATCTTGTCTTTTGCTAGCAGTAAGGGGAATGAAATAACCACCCTTGCATACAATCTGTGTGCAGAGGAGAAGCCAGAAGCACAAACTTTCACAGCTCCTTGTTCCTGGCAAGCACAACAGGAGAGCTTCTCACTAGTTTGCCATGGCAGCGTGGAGGGATGCAACACAAGGAATGGTCTTGGTGCTCACTGTGCTTCAGCATCAGGGAAAACCATCCTGAATAATGTTGAAGTCTGTGAAGATAAGCATGTGACAGAGCTGGGTCTGGAATTGCTCCATTGGGAGACAAAGGAATGTGTTGACCAAATGAGTGCACCAAGGAGAAGCAGGAAAAGGTGATACACTTCATCTAGGGCTCTGAGCAAATTCCTCCCTGCATTATTACACATGAAGAAGAGCCATCTTCTCTTTAATAATTTAGGAGGTAGGAAATTAATCTTTTGTAGTCCCTGGCCATAGATGAATGATGCAGTAAATTGAGACTGATTTTTACTTGTGTGCATCTTTTGTTCCTGAATTATCACGTGCACCTGTGACTTCTATTTATTTGAATGGGCTTTGTGTAAGCCAAGTACTGAGAGAAATGTAGTTTTTTATTTTTTTAGTTAACCTATATTGTATGTAAAACAAGCAGATCCTCTGACATGTTTAGAGTCCTATATTCTGGATGTGCTGGGCAAAATAAGAAGGATAGATACTATCACTCTTCTATTATTTATGGGCTATAAAGTCTTTACAGTGGCATTGACAAAGGGTTTATAGTCAGTACACAAGCTGGTTATACCATAAATTGTAATGTTATATGATAAACTGGAAGTTTATAGCAGTAGTAGATATCAAAGAAAAAAATGAATTTTGGTTTGAAATGATCTATCATGGGATGGAGTTGCTACACGTTTAAATATTCAACCATTTTTGTCTTCATTTATTTTGAAGCTACTGATAATTCATGTGCTATAGAACAAGGATTTATAGGTTTATTTAGAGACTGCTGTGGGGGGAGGAAGGAACAGACCCTTTAAACTCAAGAACAACATATTCTGGCGTGGTAGCTGAGAAACACTGATGCAATTAAATTGATTCAAGCCTTTGGTTTTCAGCCCTAGAGATGGCAAACAGACCTGTTGCTAAATATTTGGTCTGTTGCTACAGGGCTCTCAACAATGCAATAAAATAAAAAAATCCTATTTCTAGGAATGTAAATGAAGACTACTTACAGCAAAAATGTCTTAAACATAATTTAATTGCTTTGAGTTTACATAAAAACTAAAAGCAGGAAAATGTCAACAAATGTTAGCTTCCTTTCCTTTGTGAGTTACATTCTTTTCTTTAGCTAATGATTCTGTAAACAAGAACCAAAATATTCTTAGTGTTTACTTACAACACTTTAATTTTAAAAAATCTCATTGCAGTTTTTCCCGTTGCAAGGAATTACTGTGTATTAAATTCATACTCTTTATTAAATTCATAGTTTCTCACTGCTCTTTCCTCCGTTCAGAGAATTTCTGGTGTGTAAGTGCTTTACAGATGGAATGGCACTACAAACTTAACTAATAATGTGCAGGTAAAACTAATTTTCTTTTTTTGTAGCTTTGAAAACTGACTTAAAATTATCTCAGTTGGTGAGAGTAGGATGCTCACAATGCTGAGGCCATGAGGATTTTTTCTGTGTGGGCCATTGGTGTAAGGCTTGGGCTTGATGGTTTTTGTAAGTGCCTTCCAACTCAGACTATTCTGTGAAATATCATGTACTATAGGAGCTGTCAAACTTTGAAAACCATTCTGCAGTCTTAATTTGTGATGTGTTCAACACCCAGGTACAGCCAGGATTTCGGGAACCTTAAGGTTAGATGCAAAACTGGAGGCAAAGAGCTTTTTCTGTAAAAATGAGCGTTGCTGACCTGTCCTTGGTGGTGACTGGCACACTGGTAAAACGGAGACTTGCCTAATTAAACAGAGATTGCTGTGTTGGGCAGTGAGCAGGCTTGAGAGGGAGATTCAGGTGAGAGTCCAAGCAGAGCAGGAGGGATGGGATAGAGCAGCAGCATCCTGTGAGCCCAGAGCATCAGGGTGCAGGGCCAAGCCAGCCCCTGGCAGCCTCCTGAACCTCGCTGTGCCCCCTCCCTGAAGGGCTCCCATCCCTCCCTGGGGCTGACAGACTCTTCAGGGATGAGAGTGTGCATGTTAGGAAGGGAGAGAGGCTTGAAAACCTCTACACCAGCCTGCAGAATGGCATGAGAAATGACTTTCAGGCACTAAAATATGAGCAATATTTGTCTGTCCCTACTGCCAGGGGCCCAGGTAATGTCTGAGTGTATGCACAGCACATCCATGGCTTCTTTCCAAGCTCTGCTCCAGTCTGGCTAAATAATTAATATGCATGAAAAGGAAAAGGGGAGGTGTGGGGGGGTTGTCTGTTTGTTGGTTTGTTTTGGTGATTTTTTTCTAAATAAATATTTTTGTTTCTGGGGGGAGAAAACCCAACTGCTGTTTTCCCCTGAAGTACAAGTTTTTCACTGTGTACGTTGTTAAAGTACAATGCTAAGGATGAAAAGATGTATCTCCCCAAGCAATTTCTTGAGTTGTTTTTCATGCAACATAACAGTTTTCAATTGTACCATGTAGCAGTCAAGTGGTCTTGTTTATTTTAGTTATGCCTGAGGAATTCTTTGAAGAAATTAAAAAAAAAAATAAACCAGCAAACCATTTTGGGGTTAGACTCTCTTCTTGTTTTCAGCCTCCTCTGATCTTTGACATCCCTTCTAAGAGATTGAAAAATTGGGATTGGTAACATTTCCCCATTTTCAGTGGTGTAAACAAGCACGTATTGTAAGACCCTGCCTGAGTTTTGACATCTGCTTCCTTATCACTGATGCTTTAAATATGAAATAGTTCCACAGGAATTTCAAACAACAGAGTTTTATGGGAGCTTTGGCCACTCTTGTACCCCATAAATGCTAACAAAGTTGGCATTAGTGTCTGCAGGATGGGTTCTTGCAAGCTGG
The DNA here is from genome assembly GCF_036417665.1 of Passer domesticus. NCBI lineage: Eukaryota > Metazoa > Chordata > Aves > Passeriformes > Passeridae > Passer > Passer domesticus. The sequence continues at coordinate 5,055,728 of NC_087488.1, forward strand.
GCATGTGTTTTAGTCTTCATGGTTGCCACTCTGAATCAGCACTGAATGATCACATGGGGTAAAATGATTGTGTACCAGAGCTGGTGGGGAATTGTGGGCAGCTTTGTGTGCTGGGGATCCTGATGGGAGAACAGCCCTGCAGGGTTCTGCTCTTCCCTGAGGTGGCCATGAGGGCTGACTCATCACAGACTTTCTGGGGACTTGTTCAAACCTTGTCCCTAAATTTTCCTCAAGACCCAGAGAGCTCTAATGAGCCTTAATTGCTCCAAACAGCCTCCCATGGCCCAGGAGTGATGTTAGAGCTCAGGTGGGCCTGGGACAGAGTTGTTCCCTCCTGTCATCTGCCCTGCTGCGTCCCCCTTGCTCGGGTATCTCTGGGGTGGGGGTGGTCTTTGTGACTTGTCCCATCCTTGCCAGCTGCAGTGGGCTGGATTTCAGTCTCACAGGAGCTGCACAGGTCTTGTGCATCTTCCCAGATTTGCCTCCTCCCCTGTTCAGTAATGGAGGTTTTAGGCAGCTTTGTTGATTAGGTTTTTTGTTTTTTTTTTTTTTTTTTTTTTTTGGTTATTTATCTGTTTTGTACTGAAGTTTCTGCCTGATTTGTCTAAGAAGTTGCATAATTTATCTGCAGCTGAAAACTGTTCCCTTTCTACAGCACAAAGAATGACATTTTCAGTTTATAAAATAAATAAAAAATAGGGTAGGGGAGTGGGGAGAGTCAGGGACATGTTTATGTGCCAGTGGCTCTTGTTTGTGCCTGGCAGGTGAAAAGTGAGTGAACTGTTAAATTACTGTTGTGTTCCTATATGAGGTCATCATTGATTTCTATTAAATTCTTTAATGTTGTTGCTAACTCTTAAAATCTATAGCAAATACTCATTGGACCGTGTATATTTCTGAGGATTTATGAGCTGCTTGTGATTCATTCAATCACAAATACAATATATACCACTGAAATATGAAAAATTCTTTGGGTGGTAATTTTTCCTTTTATATTTCCTGAGCAGAGTATACCCTTGTAAGCACAATACCTGTTTCCATCTATCACTATTTACAGTAAAAAACTGAAAACAAATTTAAATTTTCAGCCTCTTATGCAAACTAAGATAACCTCAGCCTTTGGTATCTTCCCTGAATATGCTTTCTGAAATTCCGATTTTAATACAGATACTTTTAGCTCTGGGCAATGCTTTGGTATCTCAAACAAATACACTTATATTTTCTAGATAAATTAAGGTACCTCCGAGTCTTGACTCCTAAAGGCTACTTGGTGCCTTGTCCTAGTCATGAATATTTCTCCTGATAAATACAATAGAGTTCAACTGAGTTTCTTGGTTTTGGAGAGTGCCAAAATGGAAGTGAGTAATGCATCTCCATGTGAGGTGAACAGATGTTTTGTGCTCTCACTCTGTGTGAAGGTTGCCTTCTGCATGGGCTCTTTGGAAAGAAGGGAAGGGGTTGGTGATCTGCTAGTGCAAGGCTGAAGCACACAGCTGAGTTTACTGCCCCAGAGTGCATTATCCCAAACCACACTGCAGTGACCCTTTCAGCTGTGCACAGCAAGGAGGAGGAGTCTTTGCAGCTGCACAGAGGCACTTAGATTCTCCCACTTCTCACCCCTCACTTGCCAAGAGCTGTCTTGACACACTGCTTGAGCTGTGCAGTTATGCTGTCAAAAAGAAATAGGGATTGTGATCCATATCAGAGCTGTTTAGATTTTATTTACAAAATACCATATTTTTTGATTCAAGTCTAAACACATAAGCACTTAGTAGAGTATAAGCAGAACTTAGCCCTGAAAAGACATGATTTTAACTTGCATTTCAAAATGAGAGTAAATGCTTGCCAAAGACATGTGCATGCTATACCTTGAGTGCCTGCAGTCCCTCTCAAGCCTTCTCGTAGTGATTGTGGCTTACATAGCTCAAAGCTAATTTTGCAACAAAACCTTACAAGTGTAGTATTTGGAAAACCAAACCATGCTTACAGGCAGAAATGAATCCTGCTTGTGGAAGGTCCTTGATACAACTTAGGCTTGGAATCAGCAGCTGGAGTGGGGTTCCTTCTTGGAGGTAATTTCACAGCAGTGTAGGAGTTCTGCAGAACAGCCTAACCAGTACCAAAAGGGGGAAAGCTTGAGAGCCAGCTGGTGCTGGTCACTGCAGTAGCACTGTGGCAGCCCACCACACAGAGCTCAGGGACTGCAGGACTCCTGCTCATAGTAAGAATCCAACAGTGATTTCAAGATATTTATTAAACACCTTCTCTTTTTATTTAATTTTTTTTCTCACTGTCCCTTATTGTCTACAGTGTTCCTCCTTTCTTCCTGAGGTCCTAAATGAATCCATGACATAACCAAATAAGTTGTTCCACAATGGAAACATATTTGTTTTTGTAGAACTGCATAGAGAAATTTATTTGTTGGGAAGAAACTTGGCACCACGTTTGTCAACACAGAGTTCTTGTTCAGACTCTTTGTAGAAATGATTCATCAAAATGAATCACAACTCATAGCATGGATAAGGTAGTTACAGGTGGCTTCTGAACTTTTGTCTGTGTATAAAATGGATACTGAAGAGATCCAGCTGCATCTTTAAGAATCAATGGCAGGACAGTATGAGGTTCTGTAACAGAGCAGGAAAGATCACACAGCCCAGAGAACGGGTGGCATCTGGACCTAAAGTCATTTCACTGAATCACACTGCTGAATTCTAGGCAGTTCTGCATTATATATAGCATGTTCCTGAGCTGTCATCTTTTTTTTTTTTTTGCAGCATATTAAGTTAATGAATTATTTTTCTAAGCAAATCAGACTGTTGAGGCATGCTTGTAGCACTGATGTGTGATGGTCAGGCTACTGGAACAATCCTTTGAGCTCCAGTTGTTGTTTGACCCACAATTACATTTCTAGTGTGTTTGATAAGAAATAGCTGAGAGCATGAGATTGCAGATGTGTATGTTGCTGGCATTATCATAATTGAGACATACTGGCTTGTTGAAAAAAAATGTAGTGAATGTGCTGAAGCTTTCAACTGGCACAACACAAACGCCCTGTGTTTACTTTAAATGTCTGCATTTGCATCTTATGCAACCTTGACTAAAAAATCCTACAGTCTTCATGGTTTTTGGATTCTTACTTAGAAATGTTTCTCTTCGTCTCTGCTAACCTGGTGCCTGAGGCAGAAAGCAGATTTTGATTCTGTCTGTATTTGCTCATTAGCAGAGGAAACAAGATCCAAGCCCCTCTTCAGCTAATACCTCAACACACATGTCTGGCCTTAAACTGTGATGAAGGCACCCTCATCCCTGTGAAGTGAGGGGTGGCTGAACCAGCACGAGGAATAGATTAGGTTTCCATTTACCCCTCAGGTAAGAGTGGGAGCAGTGCAGAGGTCTGTGTGCTGTCCCAGGGCGGGTGGGAAGCACACAGGCAGCCCTGGAGGCTGAAGCCAAGAAAAGGGATCTCCTGGCTGGATGGTAACAACTGATTTTCAGCCTATTCATAGGAGAAAAGAGGCTTCTATGGTTCTGTTGCTGTTTATCTGCCTGTTTTCTCCTAGACTTGGTCTTATGACCACACAAAATACATGTAAAAGAAAAAATTCTAAGAGAAATAGAAGCCTATGACTTGGGGTAAGCATGTGGTAGGGAAGGTCCAGGGAAAGAATAACCACACCAGCTTGTTTCTGGGTAGGATCAGTAAAACCACATGTGAGAGAAATACTAGAAGTAGGCAAAAGAGCAAGATGCTGTTCCATCAAAAGTGACAATGAGCTTCCAAAACATGTCAATCAGGCTTCATTATCTGTGTAGTTTTGCTGTCTCAGTATCTTTGATACCAAGGTGTGCAGTTCAGAAACCCAACCCAAAACCTTGCTCCTTGTGGGTTTGGTCCCCTATTTCTGTAGCTTTTGTACCACTTTGGGATTGTTCAGTCACTCACACCACCTACATGTTGGAAGCTTTGCATTATTTGGGTATTTTCCAGCTATCACCTTCTTTTTACCTTTTCCAGCAATATAAAAAAAATGGTTATGTGATTTTTTTTTTTTGTTTTACTGCTTTGTGCTACACTTAACAGCCAGTATGAATACAGAATTTGATACAGGAAAGGTAAAATAGAGAATATTTCTCCACAATAAGTAAACAAGTTTAGCTCATTATCTAGTTTATAATCATTCCCTACTCAGCATGTATGCATAATTTTTGTTGCCCAAATTATCCAGAGGTTAGACTAAAGCTTATGTATAAACAGGAAATAGTTCCTATATTCAGCTGTGCAGCTCCCTGCTAGGCAGGGGAACACGTATGTGCATATTTTACAATAGCACTGAGCACATATTTTTCATTCTTTTTAAGTCTCTGTTGGTTTATGTGGCAGTGACCGTGGGCCTTTGATCAGGCTGGCTGTTTGAAATCTCGGAGTGGCTAATAGCTCCTTGTTAGCGAGGGGGAGGAGATGAGCACTGAAGCTCACAATCACAGGCAGTCACTGGATGAACTCCTGAACTGGAGTGTTTTGGAGTGGATTTTAAAGCAGGGGTTTGAATTGACAGTGTTTGAAGTTTGCACCAATATCAGTGCCTGGGCACAGAGGTGACACGAGGCTTTTCCTAGGAGTGGGTTATGGGTGGAACTGGAGACGTGCTCAGGACAGATGTGTGCAGCTGTTCAGGCCCACCAGAAAAAGTCAGATGTGTTGATCTCTGCAAGGGGAGTCTTTATCTGAAATATTGTGATATTGAAGATGGGAAGAACCGTCTATAACTGTGCCTAAGCCACAGAACTGCTCACTGCCTACTCAAACCAAGGCTGGGGGCTGCACTCAGCCTCGAGAAGAGGGTAAGGGATGTGCTTGGTTAACGCTGTTCTGCAGCATGGAGAAACAAAAGTAAATGCTGGACAGAAGAAGAAATACAAGGAATGTTTTTAAGTATCTTTTATTTTAGATACCCAAAGAAAATGTGATGAGTTGTGAATGTAAATACCTGTGTGCTGTACATACTGGCGGTTTTGAGGGCTGATGCTGGTCTTCTAGGGAAAAGAAAAGGTATTGTTCAGGTGGCCTGCAGATCAATAACGAAGACTAGTGGAAAACTAACTATAGAAGGGGAAAACTGACAGAAAATTAATACTTATTTTGAGTAAAATCATGGATGATAATAATAATAAAAAGGCAAGACTTACAGAAATCAAATTATTGTATAGCTTGTATCTCATTATGAGAAGGCTGCTTGATAGAGACCTAAAGTCTGTTGCTGACTTGATTTATATGAGTGAAATGTTAGAAATGAATAGTTATGACTTATTTAGGAGGGATTTGGTGGCCATAGAGGTAAACAAATATTGTAAAAAATCCTATTTCCAAGTAAGAGATACTGAAAGAAAGCTATCCTGAATGGATATGAATCAGCTTCTGCTCGGATGATGCACTACCCACAGTTTGTTTAACAATGGATGAATTCCAAATGAGCACTGGATAATTCCCTTCCTACATTTACTTGCAATCCTCACAGTGGAATAATTTGTGGAATAATTATAGTAGCTAATTTGTCAAATTTCAGTTTAGACATCGCTGCTGGAAAACAGTGCTGGAAAATGGATACTGCTGCAGGTTGTACTTGATTATGTCTATCCTGCAACTAAACCTGAATTATCTTGCCCAAGCTCAATGTATGAAGGTGTTTGAGCAATCCAGCCTGTCTTTCTGGGTAATCTTGGTTTTCCAGCCTTTCAGAAAGGATGCTGAGTCAAGGGGGAAAAGGATGAAAATGATCACCTTTTCTCTGAAAGCTTTTTTTATGTTTTCCCCCAAGATCTGTATCAAAAAAAGGGTGTTTTGCTCTTGGCCTGAAGCAGAGTTTTCACCTAATTTTTAAATTACAATGTAATCTTAATAAAACCTCAGAAAGTTCAAAACTGTTTTGCCAAAGATTCTCTAGAAAATCTGTCCATTTTAAGACCTTAATTTAATACTAAAGGTATGGGAAACCAGTAAATAGATCCAAGAAATGCTTTAGAGCCGGTGTTTTCTGCAGTTCTCCTTATCTCCCCTTTAGCAATGCATCCCATCCATGACTGTCAGATGAATTGCATCTTGCATCCCACAAGGCATTACCTCCCATTGGGGAAAAATGTTCAGGAGGCGTCCAGGAGTATTCTAAGAACAAGAGCATCATTTAAGCAATGAGTAGCTGCTGACTCACCAGAAAAACATCCTGCAGAGGCAGATAATTTCCCTGGAGCGATACTCAGAATTTGTAAACAGGGCCGTGCATCTCCCGAGCTGTGCAAACATCTAATCACAGATCATTTACACTCACAGATCACTTCTCTGGGCCACTTGGACTCCTCCATTCTGAGGAACATCATCTGATCCCTACTCTGATTTCACTTGTTTGTCTTTCCTCGTGGAAGATGTTCAGGACAGGAGAAGAGAAGGAAGAGTCCCAGGATTTTCCATGTTGCTTGGGAGAGTAGGGCTCTAACTCCTACTGGGCAGCAGAGTAACTGAGGTCCTAATTGCCTCTGAGAGTCACTCCTTTTAAATTAAATATTAATCTCACAGAAGATGATGACAGAAATGTCTGTATTTCTAACATGTAACACGTGTTTATTACCATGAGGTGCCTCCAAGGAAGAGTGGGTGTGAATAGGGAGACGGAGGTTGAGGGACAGCTGAGGGGAAATAGACATTTGCTCTAGATTTAACTGATATTGCTTTGCAGATTCAATACTTGACTTTTCAACCCTTTGCTAAATGTTTCAATGTTACAGATGGATGAATGAAATAGAGTCAGAACTTTCTAACTTTTCATTATATTTAATGTCATCTGAGACCGATGAGCCTGGAAAGGTACAAAATAAGAGCAAGAGCTGAGTACTTTTTACACAATTATCTTGATGTTCAAATCAATCTGAACTAGAAATAAAAATACTGCTTTACTTTTAAGGTAATCTGCCTCAGATTTGGGGAGGGCATTAACATGCTATAGTTGGCAAATTAATTATTAAATACCTACCCAACATAAATACAAACCCAGGTGAGTAACTGGTATTCTTCCAAGTGTGTGTCAATATATATTTATTTATAATGTGTCAATCTGTATGATGTTACAACCACTGCTTCTTTCCTTCTAATAAGAAAACTCAAATCACCAACAGTGTACATAAAATACAACATTTTGCCTTCTAATGCTTCTCAGTGAGTTCTGCCTTTAAAATTGATGTATTTTTTAGCAGCTCTGATGAACAGGGCATTGGATTAAATGTCAGATTCTGGGTTGGATTTCTGCCTCACCCATCATCTTTCATACATTGTTTTTGTTATTAAATGATGGTTAAATACAATGCCATATATTCCTGAAAATGAAACCTTAGCAACAAATTAATGCATCTAAGACTATAAGTGTACATGGGTATATAAAATTAAGAACTCTGTAGTGTGAAACAGTAAAAATGGAAGGGTCACAGCAAGGAAATAGATTAACAGAAAAGTAGTGTGTAACAGCTTGTAGTAGGTATCAAAAAGATGGACACCTTGTCTGTATTCAATTTTCTTCTTCATGAGCAGAAATTAGTAATAGACTATTTTAATACTTTTTCAAAAGCTGCCTAGGAGCCCTAGCTACTAAGCCATAAAGGGAATGGGTAAGTCCCCAGAAGGCTTCCTTTCTTTTCTTTTGTAAACGTGTAGGGGGAAAAAAGCAAAAAAAAAAAGGAAAAAAAAGACACCCTGCTTCAAAGTTAGATGTAAAATATTTTTCCTTTATCTGTTATCTTGCCTAGTGCAATGTACTAAAGCAGTTTTCTCAATGTTATGGAATTTAACATTAAACAAAAATAAGCAGAACCAGAAATCTGTTTTAATTTCCCTCTAATTACTTCCTTAGAACCAATCAAGCTGCCAGTCAGGGCAATTGAAGACAGCAAACAGATCAACATTTTACCATCTTTGTTTTTACATACAAAACTTATTTTGCTAATGGACATAAAAGCATTTTCTGAATTTGGTTTCAAGTGTAGGTAGCTGATTATTTCTTGAAATAATATTTACATTATTGTGTTTCAAGTTAATTTTGAGATTGTGCTGGAAAAAAGCAATCAGTTAAAAAACAAAACAACCTGCCAAATCTCAGGGAGGTTCTTTTGAAGACACTGAACAAAATCCTAAATTAAAGTAACAGTGATAACACATTTCTACAAAGAATGCTGAATTAAAGTGCCTTTAGAACAAATACATTTCTAAAGATCAGAAATCAGTTTGAAACTGATTTCTCTTGCATCTGCACTTGTGTAGTCATGTACACATCACTAAAACTCTCACAATTTCTTCTTCTCATGTAAGAGAAAGCATGGGCTTAAGGTTTTCAAAGTGTAACCTGCACCCATAGGAAAAGTACAATATATACTTGGATTATTGTATTTCTTTATGCTATTGTATTTCTTTATGCTGGATTTGGAAAGCATGTGATTTGTTTTCAGAGGAAACTACTCCTAAATTCCTTTGAAAAATCTCCCTCACTAAATCGGTTATCACCCTAATTCTTTATACAGATAACAAAAGACATCTGTGCTGTCTTTTCTTTATATGCTTTACAGAAATTGTTTGATTAATTCTAAATGACAGGCATGGCAAAAAAAGTGATATAATGAATCTGTAAATTGAGACACTTTTGCTTGGGGTTCTTTTATCTTTTGCAGTTTTTTTTTCCTTGAGTTTGTTTGTCTGGGGAGTTTTGGGGGCTGGTTTTGTTTCCTGCAGATTTATTGAAGTAATTTGCAGGTAAGGAAGGGAGGGATTTGTATTTAAGGTATCAGTCTGGAAAACAGAAGGAATTTGTCTTTCCTGCCTGAGATGTTTGAGTTGGATACCTATTGTTTCCTAGGTTGGAATATTTCTGCAAAATACTGATAGCATAGCATTGTGAAAGTCTCAGAAATGAGGATGTAAGAAGGAAAGCAATGCCTACACAGCACTTCAGGTTTTGCTAAATTCCTTGTGAAATGATGTTTCAGTTATTTTTATGAAGAGCAATAAACAAAACAAAGAACTGAACAACTCCAAAATTCAGAAACCTCAGCTCCAGCCCCTTTCCATTCCCTAAATTTCAGACCTTTATGTAAGGAAGGATGCACTTGACTTGCAGAAGGATGCCTGAGGCCAGAATAGAGTTTCTGGGAGAGGTGGTTGAGGAAGGAAGCCCTCTGATATTTAGTGTGGGTTTATTTACATGTGGAATGTAGCTAAATAGTTATTATTTTGGTTTTTAAAATTTTGCTTATTTGAGTATAGCCTTTCTTTCTTAGACGGTATTTGTTTGTTAAGTTCAACTTAGTTAAATGTTTTAAATAATCGTTTTTGCAGTGTATGATTTTTTTTTCCATGAAAACCTCATTTTCCTTGCTTACCCTCTCTTTGGATGTGGTTATTTAACTCACTTGGTGATGAGTTCTGCTTACAGACAGAATTACTGAGACATCTGTGGGAAGGAGATTTTCAAATGGCAGCACAAAAGTTCTCCTTGTAAACTTGAGAATATTTGCATGAGCATGAGAGGTTTCTGAGGGCCCAGAAGGTAAAGCTTTGTTGTGCAAACTCATGGAATAGACTAAAACTTTCTTTTTCTGCAGCATTGTAGTTTTGTTTCACTGCTTCAAACTGCTATTTTTCTTGGTTTCTAGGTCCTGAGCAAGAACTATAAATGTCACAATATGCTGAGTTAATGAGGGAGCACCAGGCTGGGCTCTCTGCAAGACTTTGCTTTGTGGTTTTAAATCAGAAAATCAGAGCCCTAAATTTATCTGAACATAGCCTCCTTTTTGCCTGTGTGGTTTAATGTGGCTTAATTAACTAATGTCTTAAGTGAGGATTCAAGTACCCATGTAGATTAAATGAGCCAATTTAGGATCCTGCAGGAGCTGAGTCCCTCTGAAAATACATCTCTTCTTCCACAAAGGAATACAAAAAACACTTTGGAGGCTGTATTAGTTTTGCCTGGCAAGGTTTTGGTGGCGGGGGGCTGCAGGGGTGGTTTCTGTGAGAAATTGCCAGAAGGTCCCCCGTGTCCAGCAGAGCCAAGGTCAGGGCTCCAGGACAGAGCCACCACTGGCCAAGGGAGAGCCCAGCAGGGCAGGGCAGCACCTCTGGGATGGGGGAAGAGCAGCTGTGCAAGGACAAATGGCAGCCTGAGAGAGGAGTGAGAGCTGTGAGAGGAACAGCTCTGCAGAGCCCAGGGCAGGAGCTGCTCCAGGGGCAGAGCTGAGCTTCCCTCACTGTGCCCAGGGAGGTGCCCCAGGATGCAGAGATCCACCTGGAGAACCCCACACTGGAGGGGGTGCGTGTCCAAAAAGGGCTGGGATCTCCTGGGATGCCTGTGCTGGAGCAGGGTCCTGGCAGGACCCACAGAGAGAGGAGCCCAGGCTGGAGCAGGGTCCTGGCAGGACTTGTGGCCTCATAGGGCACCCAGAGTGCAGAGCTTGTTCTGAGGGCTGCACCTCCTGGGAGGGTCCCTGTGCTGGAGCAGGACAAGAGGGTGAGGGGGGATCACTGCCTCATCTGGTCGCAACCCATGAACCTTCCATTATACTGTGATGTTTTCTCTCCCCTGTCCAGCTGAGGAGGGGAATGACAGAGCAGATTTGGAGGCACCTTCATCCAGCCCAGGGCTGCTCCCTGTGAGGGCTCCATGAGGGGAAGCTTGGCTTGAGGGTGGCAGGTGCTGGGCAGCACCAGGAGTGTCCAGGAGTGTCACAGGGCCCAGGTACAGCCCCAGACCTGGGCAGGAGCTGCCTCAGGCAGCCATGGACTTCTGGAGAGGGGCTGGGGCTCCCCTGTCCCCCACCTGAGATGTCACCTGGGGATCCCTTGAAAAGCAGAGCTGAGGTCACAGGTAGAAGACAGGGATGCTTTTGTATATTGATTTGAAGAGTGTTAACCCTATAAACATCAAATAGGCATTAGAGAGCTCTGACTCCTGATTGCTCTGACTCTGAAAACCTTGGCTGGGCAGGCAACTTCTCAGTTCCTGTCTGCCCAGCCATGCCATGAACTCCTTTCTCTGGATCGTGGTCCAGCTCTGCCACACACCAGCCCAGCAGGGCTCCTGCTGCCTCTGAGCCCACATGGACTGCAGTGCCAGGGGCTGGTCATTGTCTGACATCAGGGGGAGTTCACACTTATTTTCTTGTATGTGTTTGTTTTTATGTGATTGAATATTTACTGCAACAGCAAAACAATTTGTTGTGCTAAGAAGACGAGTTCTGCACAAATGAGGGCACTGCAGAGTCAGACTTAGGTAGAAATTCTTTAAACAGCTTAATTCAAAGGAAATATCTTGATTTCCAAAGCTGTATCACACAAGACAAAGGAGAGTGATGTACTTCTTAACAGTCACCATAAACAGGCATCACAGACACTGGGTTTAGAATAATTGAATCATTAGAATTAAACATCTCCAAATCGAATTAAAAGACTTTTCTGGGTTTAGCAATTCAGACAATATTACAGTTGAAATAGGAAAAAGCATTGTATTATAGGAGCTAAATGGTAAGCTCCTATGCACAGAACAATTATAAGTTATTCAAAACCCTTTCTGCACAAGGGCATTTATAAAAATGCAGAAGCTCATCACACCTTGTATAGACTCTGAGGCAATTAATGGTGAAGGCTTCTGGAAACAGAAATGAGACTTGATAAGTAATTGCTAGATAAACATTATAGAAATGCTGAGGTCCTGGGTTTAGAAGTGAGAAAGGCTTCTAAATGCCTCAGATGCTCCTGTGAATGTCGCTATTTGTTATATCTCTGCAGCATTTCAGTGCCTAAGAGCCCATTTTAAGATACTTTGGGTCTGATTAAAAAATAATAATGGCTGAGCAGTAGAGATACCAATGTAATTCAGTCAAACTGATGTGAGGCTCAGTTGTGTTATGATCAGAGTAAAGACTGTCAGTAATCACTTTGTCAACTGGTATTTTAATATAAATAATAATTATAAAAGCTACTTTTCTGACTACTGAGGATTTCTGTCTAAGTGCTGGTTGTTTGCCTCATTAGAAATGGGCACCCAATGCAACCTGGCCTCTGGAGCTGGGCTGGGCAGCACAGGGTTAATTCCTAGATGAGAAGTGCTTCTTGCTGTTCTTTGAAGGATATGGATATGATATTTGATTTCTCTTCTTTAAAACTCTTCTCAGTGATGAGGAGTGGAAAAATATTTTGAATTTTAGTACTGTCTATGATACAAGAAACTGTTTCTTGCTCTGCTTCATTTACAGCAGTAAGAAAATAATAAAATATTTTTGTGGAGAAGAACGGGTGCCCTTAAAATATTTTTAGAAAAATATTTTTCCAGACCATTAATACAAAGAATCCGCTTACATGGATGTTTATTGTGAATGTTTTTGCATGTAGTTGTTTTTATGAAGCTATTTGGATGATCCTGAATGCTCCTGCACAAAAGAAAATATTCTCATTTTCTTAGTTACTACTTATGAAAATGACTTTATACAACTTATTTATAACCTAAATGTAGGGTCGTGACTTTATCTTGAATGTTATGCCCTATTGGAGTAAAAATACAGTTATATACAGTTGTACTAAAGCACCAACAGTGGAAAAAAGCCTCTGCTTTCCATAGGTTGCTATTGCACTCTCTATTTTACTGAGCTGGCTTACAAGACAAAAATGTTCATTCTTTATTTGTGTGAACAGCCAACTGTAGCAGCACCAATGTCTGTAACTGGATTTCATTATGGAAATTCAGCTAAAAAGGGCCACAGGCACAAAAATCCATTAAAATGTTTCTATTGCTTTACATATTCTTCTGTGATAAAAATAGCCCTATATTTGAATTTAAGAAGCTTTAGCCTAAAGGGTAGCAGATGGATATTAAGGAGATTATAATAAAGAAGGGTATTATAAAAAAAAAAAGGCGGATGGGAGAGAACCATTCTTTCATATTTAGGGAAACCATTTGTAGTATCAAAGGTATTCAGAAAATGTGATCTGTTCCTAGGTAATCAATAATGACTTGTTGATTCTTTGTTTCTCTATGAAGTCCTGCCGTAAAAATAAACATAATAAATTGATACAAATGACAGCTAAAAAATTAGATCTATCTAGGACACTTGCATTGTCACTATAACAATGTAAAATGTGATGAGTGGCTGCCATCTGAGCATATTTTGAAATAAACAGAAAATGCTCTTTGGCTTAGTGAGAGTCTCACAAAGCAGCCCTCAGAAGTTTCTGAGAACATGCAGCTTTTGCCAGTTCTGGACCCAATTTCCCTTCCCGTAAATCTACTTTATATCTGAACATTTTCCCTATCTCTGCAAATTTGTCCTGGCAGATTTAAAGGTTTTCTTCAAGTTTCTTGAAAATTTCCGGTCCCTTTGGAGTCCAGTCAGAGCCTTCCAGCAGCCAGATCAGATTTTCTGCTTCAGTCACAGAATTCCCTCCCTCCTGTGGGCACACAGATCACTTGCACTGAACAGCTCAATACCTGTGTGTTAAGTTTGAGACAAATCAGGCTTAATTGTCATTTTTGCGCAAGGGAAGAGCAAATCCATGACATATCTGGCAGTTCCCAGGATTGTGGGACTGAAACATTAATGATGGATGGGGGCAAGGCTGCAGCCAAGCTGTCCAGCAGCACTGAACAATACAGCAGAGTAGCTTTCCACTTCTTGGAGGCTGGACAGGCTGTGTCCTTTGGAAAGGGGTGATTCTTGGGTTGCCAGGGTTGCTGCATCACTGGATGTCTGGTAAAAGGTGGAGGAGAGGTGACAGGAGGGGAAAAAAGCCCCACATGTGTCTCCTCTCAAGCTCTGGTGCCTTGGCTGGAGGTGGCCCACTTAAGTCTGATGGGATTAACTGGCTTCAGTGGGCTTGACATCTGTGTGAGTAAGGTTAGACTTTTCCTTCAGTTTAGCTGGCCCTAATAGCATTTCAGTGATTGCATTCCCTTTCCTACACTTTCCATGTCTTGGCTGAATATTGTGAGCTGTGCTATGAGGATGGATTTGTTAGGTACTCCTCTTGCTCTTTGAGCGAGCCCTGGGACTTTTCCAGGGGAAGAAAGAAACAGGGGGGAAAGGAAACAATTGCAGGTCTTAATAACTAAGAAGGGTTAAACAAAGAGATAACTGCTGCAATGCCTAAATGTTTTTGGCATCTCTTTAATGTGAAACCTTTTCATCTGTTACACCTTCAGAAGTCAGATCTCACTACACTCCCTTTGAGTTTTGTGCTTCCATTTCTGTCTTAATTACCTCTCTGAGAGTGAGATTGTTCTTCTGCCTTGGAGGAGGGGGATTTTCTAATGCAATGTTGTATTTTTTATTTATAAATATATATGTGTATATATATCTAGAGCAAGTCGGATTCAAATCTTTTGTTCTTGGCACTCACCATATGCTACTGTTTAATATTTAATCAGCCCCACCTCATCAGAAATACTGCTGGCCTCATTAGATAATTAATGGCTGCCTGCGTCTCATTTGCTTCAGTTGATACATCTGCAGCCAGTAATTAGAGCAGGAGTTTATTAGTTGCACTGGCTTAGTTTATTTGTGAAACAATCTCTGCTTTGATTGAAGCCGTTGGGATTGGCATATGTGGACAGCCTGCCTCCCTGTTCAGTAGGGCTCTTTTGTTTACATTTTTGCTACAGTTTTGCAACACTGCACATCCTGGCAGTCCTAGGAACAGTTGGTGGTGAAGATTTGCCTTTTATAATTTAGAAGATAATTGGGTAATTCAATGCAGTAAAGCTACTGCAAAGCAATTCTGTAACTTTGGGGGAGGGGTGAGGAGGGAAATCTGGTAGACAATTTGTTCTCTTATAGTTTTCATTTTTATATTATTTTTCAGACATCTTAATACAAATCCCCTCTAGCTGAAGGATATATGGGTATAGCACAATGTGTTTGGAAAGCTTTCAATCCACAATTTTTTATTTTGATGTATTAGCTAAGACAAAACCAGTATTCTTAAATATTGGTGAGTGATCACATGCCAGTGTCAGTAACCATCCTCCTTAATGAATTCTCATATTAAGCCTCTCTCCTTGGTCTGTCAACTCATTTGCAAGTGTGTAAAATGTACTGTGGTATTTTCTTCTGGCCCTATGAATTTTTGACAAGTCTCTCACTGAGTAGTCTGAAAGAAAACCTTTATACAACCGCCCACATTAAAATAATGAGATGAAGTGTTCCTGCCTCTGAGAGAAAACACCACATCTCATCAGGATTGTCTCTGAAAGGTCCTTTCCTATTATTATACTTTTAATCCTGATTAAGTGGGCTTGGTGGGTTTTTTTGTTGTGTTTTTTTTTTTTTTTTTGTTTTCCTGAAAAAATAAGTCTCTAGAGCTCTTTCTCTTCCTCCTAACAAGGTTCTTGTACCAATGATCATCCAGCCAGACAGAAGTTTGAATGGGGAGTTCTCCCTCCTCATTGCCTATTTTTGTCTCACATATTTGCTGGGCACTTTGCCTTGGCACTGCCTTTGTGCAGAGGCACTGCAGGATTGCACTCTGGAATAGCAGGTGTGTGTTTGACAGCCTCTGGCAACATGATGCAAGAGTTAACTGTTAATGTAGGGAAGAATTCTAAGATCAAATCACCTTTACCACTAGAAAAGCAAACTGAAAATTGTTTTAATTTTTGTGTATTTACTTTCCAAAGGGTCAGGTTTTTGAGCCAGCATTGTTTTTGTTTTTGTTTTTTTTTCTTTCAGGGTGGGAAAGGGTGTTTTGGGCTGTTGACTCTGACTTTTCTTCTGTCCTCAGTGAAGATTCTCCTGCAGTGAACATTTCTGAATAGCTCTTGTTCCAAGATGAACACATCAGCTGTGTTTGCCTATGTGCAAGAATTCCTGCAATTAAGCCTAATTTCTCTTATAGTACCTCTTATCTACCACTATGTGTGTTCCTGAAAGCACATCCTAAATTTTCTATATTCTGGGATGCTCTTTCCTCCTTGTTTTACCTCATAAACCCAGGGGAAGGCAATAGTCAATGATTTTTGCCTTCAGCCTTGCTGCCAAAGAGACAGGTTCTAGTCAAAATTAAGCTACACCTTCTTTTAACCTGCCTTCAAACCAGATAGGTTTATTGCAGGTTGGAGGCATCCTCAGCCTCTGGAGGGCTGGGTTAAAAGTGATCCTGGCTGGGTTGTTCAGGTGAAGACAAACTGTATGATAAATCTTGGGGCTGGTGACTCCCTGCCCTCGTTCTCTTCCTGCAGAGGTGAAGTCTCTGTAGCTGTCTCTGCTGGAAGCCTTATTTCCTTTCTTGTGTGCATCTGGGTGTGTTCTTTATTGTTTTCTTCCTATTTTGCAAGCCACACCTTGTATTTAAGCCCAACTACCTCTCTCACATAGCTGGTTTATTTTGCTGATGCTGTTGAGAGGTTCAACCCTGGTGAGGAGCTAGAATTTGTGATAACCATGTCTTTAAAAGACTAGTACCAGGCAGCCTGGCTGCACAATTGGAAGGGGTGTCAGCCAGCAATAGTTTTACTATAGCTCCAAGCAATGGTTTCCTTATCAGTCTTCAAAACATTAAAAAGTCCTTTCTTCTACTAGATAATCCTTTATCATCCCTCTGTAGCTCCACTTAGCCTACACTGGCAGATGCAGTGTGTTTTGACAGTTCTGACCTGATGAAAAAGCTTGTGCTGTGTTTGTAATTGATTGTAGCCATAAATGGCTCACGGACTCTATTTTGTTTCTGTTGTTCACTGTGTCACTTGAGCTTTTTGTTTGTGTTTCTCTGGTTCGATTTCTCCACAGTGAGAAGAGCCTTGCAGAAACAAGTTTAGACTCTCATTCATAAGGTGGTGTTGGGCTGCCTCTGGGAAGAGGGCAGGAGGGAGAGACAGTCTGCAGTGTTTTCTGATGCAGAGCAAGAGGGAAATGATGGCTGCTGTACTCCAGGGGGATGCACAGGCTGCCTGGACATGGCTCAGACCAGCTGGTTAATAAGCACTCCTTCCTTCAGACTTTGCTGCCACTGCTTTTGATCAGTTTCAAGTCCTCATCCTAGTAATGGTTAACTTTTGCTTTCCCATATTACTGGCACAGAGGGGAATCTATCAAACCACATTTGGGTTAAATTCCTAAACGGCAGTGCTAGATGTGCCTACACAACTAATTTTAACATGCATTTGACTAGAACAAGAGGGATCTGTGTGTATTGCCTGCACTACTGCATGGATATTACATAATCAAGTTAGTTATGTGTTTGCAAAATTTTCCAAACACTAATTTTTTCTCTGAATCCTCCCAATGTCTTATGAAGTGTGTTTTAAATGGCTGGTTTCTGAAAGCTGATTATTTAATGGTGTTTTATTCAACCTCAGAAATTGCAGTTATATGTTTTGAGTGCAAAACCTGAAGTTGGTTTTGAGTTTGTGTCCATGATTACTTTTATATGCTCAGAGGACCCATTATTGTGCATGTATTCTGCTATATTGTGACTTTTTTCACCTTTGCGTGGTGAAGTGCTGAAGTTAAAGGCAAGGACATTTGTTAACTGAGTCTTCAGAGAGCCGAATGTCTTTTTTGTTTTGTGTCTTTCCACCACTGACCCTTTGTACATCATCTCTTCAGGTCTGGAAAGTGTTATTTAACCATTTAATACAGAATTTACAAGGCTAGAAAGCAGTTCTTAAAAAATCATTAGAAAATGAAATTTTTGCAGACTACCGCAGTCTGTTAGACAAGTCATTTAAAGTAATAAATAGGCGAAACCTATTCTCACAAGCTGAATTGTAAGAGAAATTTATCTGATATATATAATAGTGAAAGAGGCACTGGCACACACACTACTTTGCAAGATGATGAAAAGTTACAGTAAATCTCCCTGTGTATGCCTTTTCTTTCCCCTTTAAACATTCTAATGTCATTGTTGTCAGGTTTCTATATTCAGAGCCTATCTCCTTTCAGTAATCTCAGGCTCGCCTGCTCTCCAAGGGACACAATTATGTTAGTTCCAAATAAGGGCTCTTTGATCTCTTTTTATTCCTCCTTTGTTTCTGCACAATGAAAGCGAGAGGAACTCAATTAAAGTGACTTAGTCTGGTCTCTTGACAGAAATTGTTACAAGTAAAGGGTTTGATTCTCTGCTCAGTTAAACCGGTGTTTTGCCAGTGTAGCTACATTGACAGTATCAGAGCTGCATTGATGGAGAGCTGATGCAATGGAAGAAAGGATCAATCCTCAAGTTTCTCCAAATAGGCCATTTGAAGGAACGACCACTTTCTTTTTTCTCAGCTGAATTGAAAGCAATTTAATTGGCTTTCAAAGCAGGTTGTTCAGTGAAAGAACCCAGACTGAAGGTGACCATGATGGCAATGCGAAGGGGAGACACGTCTTGTGATGAAACTTTGTTTTGCATTAAAGTCTGGTAATCCTTTAAAAGCCAATTTTAAGAATAATGTGCCATGGTTGGCATTGTTGTCAGACTTAAAACAGGGGTTTTACTCAGTATGTTCTCAGAGTAAACTCATGTCTTTAAACTCCCTTACTAGACAATACGTGTTTATAATTTCTTTTTTTGAGAAAGGCATGCATTTCAGGTAGCATGCACTCAGCTTGTGCTTTCAATCCAAATAATATTTGCCATCCTCAACATATCTTTTAGGTCTTAAGTCAGTCTGTCTCTTGAAAGATCCAGAGATTTGCTAGAGCCTGCAGGGATTATAAACACTAGGTAATTGCTATAAAATGAGATTCTTCTATTGATAAAATGGAAACCTTAAACATTACTATATGTGTTGCTGTTCAGTAAGCAAGTTCAGGATGGCTAAACATTATTGGAAACTTGAAATATTCCATTGAAAACAGAATACATGGGCTCTTTACCCTTTTTGAAATATAGTCATCAGTGTTTTGTATAACTCTGAGTAGGTTTTGGCATAATATTTGTCTTTCTTTATATTTGAATGGATCATTGTGGTTATAAGGGATCTGTTACTAGCATAATAGCAATACTGCTTCTCCTTTGCTCCTTTTATTTTGGGAGATTGTTTCCTAGATAAATCCTGTGAAGGGTTTTTTCATTCAGTGGAGTTACTCCATGCTCAGCTGTGCACCAGCCTTATTCATCCTCTAATGCTGCTGTGAAGTTTGTGGTCCTTGGCTTCTTCAGCTTGTTAGAGGATCCTTGTCAAGCTTTATTTGGGAAACCATCTGATTTGGCTTCCTTTTCACTTTTGTCAGGATTCGCTTATTCCCAGCATGCAAACTGTTTAAAGCTGTTTTTCCCATTAGCCCTCAGAGGTATGAGAAATGCAGTTGGTATAGTCAGGTTAGTTACTGTCTCTGAAGCCTCTCTTCTCCTCTGCACCTATTTCCCACTCCTGGGTTAACCCTTTTCTCAGCAAATGTCCTACTGGAAAGTCCCATTACACTGCTTTGTGAGGTTTCTGTCTCAACAGGAGTAAGGGCACGTTTGCTGACACAGAATATTGTAGTAGCAGTGGAGATTGCTGCCAGAACAAGGTCTCAGAGACATATTCTTTGTTTTTCTGAAATAATTCTTCACTGGTTCTCATGCTTCTAAGCAAAAAGAATGGAAACAAAAGCAAAGTGTTTATTACTCAGAAGATGGAAATTACAGGCAAGCAAGAGATGAAGGACAAGCAAAGAAGGCAAGTGTGGGAGGTATTGCTTTGCTCTCCAGTGTCACAGATAATTTGGACTTGTCTAGAATGGATCTAATGATCTCTGGGATATTTGATCAATTCTTATTTAAGCAAATTCTCTCCTTGAATTTCGAGGTGATTCAGTGATTAGGGAATGCTTTAGACATCTCTACTTTCTTTATGCTTTTTTTCACTGCGGGGAATTTTTTAATGCCAAAGAAGAATGATGGTCTGCTGAGAGATGTTATTTAGACAGTAAAAGAAGGAGACAGTAAAATTTCAAGTCTTCCAAATGCTGTATTACAGTGATGATCCATTGCTAGATCTAGCTGCTGTTTCATGCTGTACATCATATCCTCAGTGAAAAAAAAAAAAACAAACCAAAAAAAACACCAAAAAACAAAACTAAAGAAAACATAGAATACAAAAGATCATGAAAAAAATATATACAAAAACCTGAATGCCATATAGCAAGACTATTAGATTTTGTACCATGGCTTGCGCTGTGCTGGTGGTTTTAGCCTGCTCACCACTCAGAGACATTCAAACTTCCTTTTTTATTTTACACAAAGAAAGTGAAAGAATTTATTTTTCTCCCTACTTTTGGAAAAAATACTTTTAAATCCTCTTTTTCTATGACCAGTACTTTGATATGAAAAGATTTTCACTCTATATAGTCTTTTAGGTGACTGCACACTGAGCTTTGACTATCTAATTTGTTTGCTTAGTAGAATTAGTAGAATCTGAAATCATGCATTTTCAGTAGGGCAGAGAAGGCACTTGATTGCCAAGATCTCAATCTGATATATAACACTGGAGTGATAGACATGTGTGCAGTGGAAGCACTGCTCTGTGCTCCACTGATTTCAATGGAAAATACCATCCTAAAAATGACGAGGAGGAAAAAGATGAGTTATTACTCAGTTCTGCATATGTTCTGCCTTATGCTACCAAGATGCAATTAGATTGAGGTGAAGCCAAGGCATGATTTTGTATCCATCTGATTCTGCTTCTGCCCATTCACCTGAGCAGGGTGGGGATTTGCTCTGTCCTTTTTCTTTATCTGCTACACACAATGCAGGTGCTGCTACAGGAAAAACACAAATCTTTTTAGTCATGTGCAGCCTCCCATGTATTTGGGTCTTACTGTACTACAGTTTTATCCCCTGCACACGTACCTTTGGTTTTATCAGGCTCTCAGGAGGAGGTTTATCTTAAGCTTGGTGTGAAGTGGAGGTCTAAATTCTGAGCTGTCTCTAAATCAATTCACTCTTCCCTGGTAGGAAGAGTACAATTCATGCCTGGAGTGGAGATAGCAGTCTTTTCAATATCAGGTAAATGTTTTATCCTTATTTATCTTATTTTAATTCAACCGTTCTAAAGTGCTTTTCAAAGTAATCAGGTATGACAGTGCTGGGGTTAATTAACAGTTGGTGTTCTGCCAGCAGCTTCCCCGTGATGGTATTGATGATGATACTGATCTTATCTGATATGCTTTGCTAGGAGAAAAAATCGAGAAAGAAGCAAAGCCATTATGATATGAATATATAAGGACAGTAGGTGTCCTTCCTGCCGTTTTATGGAAGTGTCTGAAGGATTTCCTTTGTGAGAGAACGAAAGCTCAGCCTAACCCTTATCTGTATTACACCACAAAAATCTATCTTCACATGACATCAGGCACTTGTCTTAAAACCACAAAGCAAAGTGTAAAGAAGTGCCTGAACACTCCTCTTGCTGATGGTGCTGAAGTAGTATCATGCACGTGATTTTGAAGGTCAGTTGATATGTGTAGGCACGAGTAATTCCTATCCATGGGTTATGAACTTGCCATGTATAAAGTTTTCAAGTGTCAGCTACACACACACACACACAAACATTGAGACATACCAAGGCCTTTGTTTTGTGACTCTGGAAATTTTGCAATGTGTGTTTGAGCTCAGCTCAAAGTGTATGAGAGCCACTTCTTGCTTGTGTGGTGTAAGACTGTGTTTGTTTTTGCTTGCCTGCCACAAATGAAATAGAAAATATGATGCCAGTAAATCCTCTAAGAAAGTTAAAAATGAACAGCAAAGAAGTCTCAGAAATACATCACTGTGATAAATGGTTGTCATGCCTTTGGGAGAGACAGGAAAAGCTAAAATCCCACAGGTGATATTGGAGGAAACCAGATGGCCCAGTTAAGGCCATGCTTTTAAAACCAGTGGTGATTAGATTTGCCAAATGCCAACTGTAAACTCATATTTCTTTACCAGTGCTCAAAGTCCCTCTCCAATATTGTCCAGCTGTGTATAAAGCAAGCAGTCTGAAAATCCACACACTTTTGCACAGTCTATAAGTACTGATGGGTTCTCATGTAGTCATCAATCAAATTTGTGTACTGGGCTCTGTGTGTTTTCAGAACCAGGTCAAGGAGGAGTCCCTCCAGACTCCTGTAGCATTGTCACTTGGGAGAGCTATGAGGATGAAAAGTCAGTGTAAAAAGGCAGGTGAATACACAAGATGTTAACCTAGCAAAAGTTGTCATCATTTTCAGGCACTGACTAGTGATTATTCTTTGAGACTATGGTGGGAATTAACATCAATCTGATTTTGCTCCTCAGGGTTGCAGTATTATAACTTTAATTTCTTTTTCTTTTTCATTCTAGTCATTTTAAATCTAGTCATGGTAAAGCTGTAATTGAGAAATGTTGATTGAGTTAGAATATGAGGAAAATGGATTAAAAAAATACTTCATTTGAAAAGTAAGGCAGAAAATTTTTGGGAGCTCTGATATCTCTGCAGACGCACTCTTTAAATCTGCCAAAACCCATTCTGTGTTGCTCCTCTCACTTTGCAAGATACGGTGAAAATCTTGCAGGTAAGAATTCCAAATTCCTCACAGAGAGATGACTTCCTAACTTGGCAGTGATGCTGGGGATGCAGTTGGACTGAGTACCTCTAGCAGCCTCCTGGCTCCTGCCACCCAGCCCTGTGAGAGCCCTTAAATTGCCCTGGATCCCTTTCTCCCAGCTGGGATTTATTCTTTTTGCTGAGTTGGTGATGCTCAGGTACTGCTGAGATATTGTGCATATTCTTGGTGTGCTCCAAGGTAATCCAAGGTGTGGGCAGGTGTTGGGCTTGCTGATGGGTGATGAGCCTTCCCACACCATTCAGGGGTTAGCATCGCATAGAGCAGCCCTTCAGACAGGAGTGCTGTGTACCATATAATTGGTCTTTGAGAGAGTATTATCAAGATATTTAATGCACCCAATTAAAAATAGGAAAATAGAAAGTATTTATAAGAGCTACAGAATTACCTTTAAATCAGTGTAATGATGTTTTTTTCTTACTATATAAGTGATAATGCCTGACCACAGGTCAATGCCTCTGTTCTGTTCCTAGTGATTTTGTTGCCAGCAGTGATCCAGGTAGCTGATGATCTCTATTAGGAAGTTCTTTGATGTTATAGAGACCTTCACCCCTGTGCTCTTTGTTAAAAAGAAAAAAAAAGAAAAAAAAGTCATATCTGATGGTGGTTTGTGCCTCAGTATTTCCATGGGTACCTGCCTGCATATTTGAGCAGAGTGTGACCTTCCAGAGCTCCATGGGTCATGCTGTTGCTTTGTAGAAATCAGATTTTTCTGGTTCTTGTTTCTGTGTGCATAGGCAGAGACTTTCATATTTGTTTGAGCAGAGTATCGTTACAAAGAAGAGGTGGGTTTTCTATGCAGGTATCTCCTTTGTTTAGGCATTGGTGTTACTATTCACATTAACATCACTTTTGTCCTCCTGAACAGCTCTGTAAGTTTTGAGTTTTAAGAGAGCTGGGATGCGCTTACATTGATTTTGCTGCAGCAAGCTAACCAAATGATACAACTTCTTTGAAGCAGTTTCTCAAACTCCATTAGCAAAACAAGCATTCATCTTTGAAGTTGTAAAACTGTTGCAAGACCAGTAAAAAAAGGAATTTGTTTGACAGTCTCTTGTCACAAGAGTTTTTTGTTTCTTGGGGGTATTTTCAAGAAAATGGACAAAAACAGTGCCTTGCCTGAAAGCTTAGTCTAGAGAACAAGTGATAAACAGACTAAATAAAACATATCTTGAATTCACTTGTGGAAAGTTTTGGTAGTAGCTTGCTGTATGATTTCTTGGACTCTTAAGTTTCTTGGAAACCATTGCACTGAGAGTTTTGTTATTTCCAGGTTTCAATCATGCAGGGACTCAGAATGCTGCAGGGTAATTTTATATAGTGATGATCTTGGTGCCAACATGAACTAGGGGAGGAAGAGGAGAGATGAGCAACACATAAATGAATTAGATTTGAGTAATATTTTTAATATTTTATTTGCACTGGTTTGTTTTGTGGTACTGGTTTAAACCATCTCCATTTGGGTAGAACAAGCTGCATGAAACAAACAAAATCTTGACTATAAGATATATGCTATATATAGTTTCAGAAATTTAGTTTAAAATAAATGTACCTCAGCTTTTCTTTTAAAACATCCTTTTCTCTAATTTTCTTGAAGTGTAAGAAAATGAGCTCACTTTTTGCTCAAATGTATGGTACTTTATCAAACTTGTATATAA
Organism: Passer domesticus; assembly: GCF_036417665.1. Lineage (NCBI taxonomy): Eukaryota > Metazoa > Chordata > Aves > Passeriformes > Passeridae > Passer > Passer domesticus. The sequence continues at coordinate 5,079,949 of NC_087488.1, forward strand.
ATTACTTGATTCTTCATACTGCTGATATTCTTACAATTGTTTTAATAGACCATAAAAATGGTAATACTGTGGTAAACCATTAAATGCTTTAGCCCAGCAGTATTCCTGGTTTAATAGTTTTACTCATTTAACACTTACGATTTGTAACTGAGTAAATCTAATTTTAAAGTAGGTTGAGGAAGTTAAACCACCTCTGGGGGATAAATCTACACTCCCTTACCTGGAGGGCAATACTAATTGCTATCCAGACCCAGAACAGGCTCAAATGAAGTCAAGCTCCAAGGATTACTAATGAGTGAGGCTTACATTGTATGAGCTAAAAGTCTTTGAATGCTATTTTTTACTTGAGAAACTGGCTGAACAAAAGTCTGAGAAAATCCATGCAATCAGTAAGACTGCTGGTGCTTTTAAGCATTAGTAATTATCAGCCTTCCTCCTTGGGATGTTAATGATAGTGGTTTGACCTTACCCCAGTGTCTCTATCTAAATGTGGAACTTAGCCATCAGTTTGCTTTAAATCAAGCACTAAATCTGTCTGAGCACCATCTCATATGGATATTAAAAAAGCATCAGGGTCTACTCAGCTTCTTTTGTCAGCTAAATCTCGGACAATTGTGTGAATAAATTAATGGATGAAACAGACCTTTTAAAAATTATTCTCTAGGTTCTGTGTCGGTGTGGATGAGGAGCACATCTCAGTATTTATTTCAGGGCAGAGGAGATATTTGCAGGCACTACTATTAAGCTGCATAATCATAACGGCGGTAAGACAAGAGAGTTGTAATTTTTGTAGAGATCTTTAGCCTTTCTATCAGTTTTCCACCTTACTCATAAATCTTGAGTGAGTTCTTTTATGAGGTTGTCCTGTTATTTTCCTCCTTCCCTTTAATTCCCTTTGTTCTGCTGATATATGGCAGTGGGAACATCAAGGTTTGTTTAAAACACTAGCAGGCTGCACATAGACCCTTTTAAAACAAAGTGTGAAAATGTTTGCCATGATTAGCTAGACAAACGTTAACATGAATAAATTGTAATGTAAAACACTTTGCAGGGCATAAAAGAATGGGAGGGAAAAAGATTAGGCCTCTGCTCCCTAATTTAAATCCTGTTTGAGCCCAGAGGGTTTAATAGGTTCCTAAGTGGTGCCTCAGAGAATGAGACTGGGACTTAGAAGGTGCAAATACCTTCATCTGACTTTCTGCTGCTGCTGAATTTTGCCCCCAATGGCCAACCTTAGTAAAATCCAGCTATTTTCTTTGAATAATGAAGCTGTGGAGAATCCACCAAGTGCGTGGAAATCAGAAGTAGGAACAGGCCCTAGAGGATTTTTAACCTAAATAGAAGAGGCTGTATCACCAGCTTTGAAAGCTGTTACTGTTTCACTCTTCTTTCTTTTTGCCTCTGGGATATTCCTGAAAAGTGTGCATCTTCTGTTTTATGAGATGTACTTGTCTCCCTTAGATGTAGAGAGAAACAGGAGGAGGTGGATGGTGGCATGGCCTCCAGCACTTTGTTTATGAGAACATCCTTCCAGCAATTTTATGTCTGCATGAGGCAGAAGAACCATTTCCAATGTGCCCTTGAGCTGTGGATCAAGCATTTTACTTCTCACTGTTTTCTGCTTTAAAACTTGGTATTCCTTTCCCAGAGTCCTTAGATGGAGGAGGTTTTTTGTTATTTGCAGCGGCCAAAGCACTTTCAGCTCCCTCTCCTTTCCCCAGCCTTGTTTCCCAGCTGATTGAGCTCACATTGTGCATTTCTCTCCCTGCAAACAGCTCTCCTGGGAGCAGGCCTGGCATGCTGTCTGCTTCAGGATACCTGCAGGACAGTGTAATGGTGCAATCATCACCTCCAACTTTTTGTTGTAGCTGAGGCTGATGAAATGGGGCTGTTTGGTCTGCTGGCCAGGGCTGTGTTCCCAGGCTGCATTCAGGGGTTTGTGTACAGAGGGCTCAGAGAAATGAGCTGGCCATGGGCCAGCTCCCTCCTGGGGGAAAATCTGTATTTACTTGATCCTTCTCCAGCCCTCCTGCTGCTAATGCTTGCAAAATCCTCCATTTCTCCCCAAAAAAAACCTCAGGCAAACTGACAACAAAACCCAACCTACCTCCTAGAATTATATATTTATTTTCCCCCAAATGAAGGTAACCTGACAAGAAATCACAACACTGGGGATCATTTAGTGCTAAGGAATGTGCAGGGCACCTCAGGCTCTCAGACCCATGGCTGGGACACCTTCAGGGTGATCTCCAGCTTTCTGGCTTTAGATCCAGAGTACCTGGATCCAAAACAAAAGCTGTATTTGCTTTTGGAAATTTTCCATTGTTCTTTGCACAGCTAACAATTATGTGTGAATAAGAATAGATATTTTTCTGAGTAGATTTACATCCTCTCTTTGTGGTGAAGGGATTTTCTGAGTCCCATCCTCTGAGGGGCTGCTCTGCTGTAGCTGTTGATACTGGGTTTAATTCACAGAACAAGGCAATGGAAAACCTATTGCTCAAAGAGCAATGTGTCGTCATCTGGCAGTGCTGGTTCCTGCACAGCCATTCTATATGGGAAACAGCCTTGTTTATCCTATTGCTAATTTACAGAAATAAATTTCTTTCCCTATTGAGTGTTGAGACACACATGTGCAATTCACCAGTTGTAACTTGTGTTATTAGCTCTTATCCCTCCACAACAATTTGCCAAAATAATTGCCTCAGCCACAATGACCTTGTTATGTGATGTTTCTGAGTAAGATGTGCAACAATTTATTTCTTACTGGAGCTTTCTAGTTTAAATTAGCATAATTTCTTCTTAAAAACAAACAGATCTGACTCGTCCATTCAGCAGAAGTGCAGAGGGAAATTGTTTATGCTGTTTTTACTTTGTTTTTCTTTTGGGCTGAGATTTTATTTTCTTTTCGAAGAGAACTAATGACAGATTAGGAGGTAAACAGCTGCTTTTCTGGAGCCATGTGTCAGCATGTAGGTTGCTTCTGTAAGGATTGCCTTCAAATACCAGTGTCAGAGTGAAATTGATAATGAGGAGCACTTTACTTTGGGTTTGCTTTTATAAAGCCTATCTGAAAATCTGTGCAGGTAACAGCGTACACAGAAGAGCATTTCCCAGCTTAATTTTCTCTCTTTTTGCCAATTATTAACCTATGAGAGAACTTTTCTTCCTGTTCCATGACAGTCTTCAGTGAAGGATTTTGTCACAAGTTTTGGGCTGGGGGAAGAGCTGTGCACTGTGCTTGTGGACTGCTCCTTTTGTCACTGATTTCACTGGAGGCTTGGGGAACTCAAGATCCCTGCAAGAGGTTGACTGTTTCAAAATTCTTTGATCAATGAGGTAAACATCATTAAACTTTCTACCAATATTCCCATTCCAGAAGTCAGAGTCCCTGGGCTCTTGGTACTGTGCTTATTATTTTTTGTTCTACTCGTGTTCACTCTAATTTAAAATATAGGCTGCAAACCACAATTAAATAATCACACATTTTATATCTGAGATGCCTTGAAACCACTGGGTACATGTTATGTGTTGCTATTCATTTTGTCCATTTATTTTGAAAGCTCCTAAACAGGTCAGTTGGAGGAAGTATTTTGTACTCATCCTCTAGGGAGAATCTCTTCAGTCCCAAGCCCCAGTAAGGCTCTCTGTAGGAAATGTGGATGTGTAGGATTCATTCCTTCCTTCCAAGGCCCTCATACACCCTGTGCTCAAAGGCTGGCTGCTTCTTATAGGGATTTGAAATCTTGGTATTTTTAATCTCTACAAGTCACTTCCTGAAATCCTCTGCTGATTTATTTCTTTTACTCCCCCTGATTCTGATTTGATGTTAATTTTGTCAGTTTGTTATTTTCAGTTTTCTCAGGTGTGTGCAACTTCTGGTTTTGGAAGGAAGTCTTTTCATGCCTAATAGCCTCTTTTACCCAGCTCTTTGAGTACACTGATATTTTTTGGAAACCCATTTAAAATTATTCTTGAAAGGTATTATACATGTACTCTGAGTTTTTACAGTGGTGCCTTTAAAGCCTCTCTATGCCAGTTTATATAAAAAGAAAGCTTTAAAATATTTATATGAATATTTTAAAATTTTAGCTGACTCTTTTTAATTTATTTTTAACTAGCTTTTTCATATTTGTATCATTCTACTTTTTCAAGTTAAGCAAGTTAACCTTTCAAGTTAAACCTCTTGTGGGTTTGCTTTTGGGCTTCTTTTTGGCATTTCTCCCCTCTTATAAAAGTGGTTTGGTACCTTAGTGTGGAGTAGTATCTTTTCTAGAGTTTTTCTTGGATAACTTCATTTTAAGTCTTGAGCTGATCCAAGCATTGCTTCTCATCATCTGATTTTTTTCATTAGCTGCACCAAAAAGTGGATCTTTAGGATTTAGGATGTCTGCCAAACATGTCACCATAGTTTAACATGTGGGGACAAAATTAAGTCTATCACTGCTATTGTGCTTTACCTTCACAGCTCTTCACCCTCCCTGGAAATTTGTAGCTATTGTCATTCTCATAGATTTTAGATATATTTAATATTTCTGTTTAAGTAAATTTTGCTTAGGTCTCCAATGCTTTGTAGGGAAATAAGAGAAATTCCTCTCAGTCCGGTGACTACATGTCTTTCCTTTCTCTGCAACTCTGAATTGAACAATCTCTTGAGTAATTCTGAAGGTTTCCAGTTGTGTTCTCTCGCTATGTTTTCATCTAATTATGCCAACTATACTGGTGCTTGGTTATCCTGTGTTGGTGCCACCTTTTAGACTTTCTCTAACAAACTCCTTGTAATCCAATTACGCTGCTCATCCCTTGAAACCAGGGCAGTGGGGATTTTCAGGACTGTGTCTCCCAGGGGAGAACTATGCAGATCTTCAGGAGTTCTCCTAATCAATGAGAGAAATTCTTCATTTTAGGTGTTTCCTACCATCTTTTAGTCAGACAGTCTCTCTTATGGGCTTGTCCATGTCAAATTCTTGTAACCTTTGATTTTTCTTGTCAGCTCTCTCTCATTTTCTGGACTACTTTAAACTCCTTATCCTTTCCCAGCAGTTTGTTTTCTCTCCTTAATCAGTCAAACCATTTTCTCAAACCTACTAGGCATTCATTTGCTTTTAATCCTTGTGTTTAACATGGAAAAATTTCTCTTCCCAACTATGCTTCCTCTTTCTGAACTTCTGAGTTTCAACTTTATATGGCAATTGCTGTCACTCTAATCTACTATGGACTCCCTCATCCACTGTGTACGTGAATCTTGACTAATTTGAGTTAATTGCAAGTTAATTGCTGTTGAAGAGATTTGGTTTCCTTCATTATTTGCTGAGCTACGTATTAAATTACACTGCCTTTTTGAGGAAACAACTTTCCACCACTCCAGATCTATGCCCTTCTCAAACCATTTGGCACCGTCAGATGTGGCCAAAACAATTTTGTTTATATTGTTCTTTTGTTTATTAGAAAGCACAGTTCTGGAATATTAATTGCTTTTTCACTCGGGTGTTGCTGCTGCTGCTATGTCCAAAGGTACAGAAGGTTTTCCTTCATGTCCAAGACAATGTTTCATTATAGACATGAGAATTTGGGAGAAATGTAATGTGTTTTCTTCCTTGTGTTTTCATCTAATGGCATTATTTGCACTGTAGCCACATGAAATTTTTAGTGACGTTGTGAAACATTTAAAAAAAATATGTGGGGTAGTCTGTACCAGTTTTATGTAGCAAAGAACAATATCTTACTTTAGCATTTATAGGATTCTTATTTGATGGTGTGATTCCTTCCAAATGTAGATCACTGAAAATATTGATCAAAAATGACACATATTTTTGAAATATATTTTGTAACTGAAAATGATTTAATCTTTAAGTATACAGTGAGTGTTAGGTTAGCACTTTTAGTTGATGCCTTATGCACAAAAAAATTGATGGAAAAAGCTTTAAACTGTTTTTGTAAGGGATCCACATCTCTAGGTGCTGAAAAGAAAAAATAAACTTGATGTGATTACTCGAAAAATTTTTCTTGAAACCCCTGCCTCCTAAAAAAAAAAAAAGGTTTTTTTTCTTGTTGGTCTAGTTTTTTGGTTTGTTTTTTTTTCCTTGCCTGCAATCAAAATATGCCCATTAACCTTGTCTCCTTTTTTGTTTTTCATTGAGTATGTGAGGTAGCATCAATGGTTCAGCTACAGTTTGATGGAGCTGTAGTACTTTTGTTATGTAAGTTTGACTACAAAAATACAAGGGTTTTCAGTTAATTACTTTTCTCCTGAAAACCCTTTCATTCATTCCTAGACAGAGACATTGAAAACACATGCATCTTTTCCTTGACTGCATCCTGCCTCTTGTTGTCTAGCGTTTTTAGCCATTAAATATTAAAATTCTGTGAAAATTTGGTTAGTGGACCTATGCAGTCCACTTTTATCACTCAGGGATTTTCCCACATGCTCTAATTTAGTGACTGGCATCTGCAGCTTATTCAGGGCTGTTTAGCCCTGAATTTTGATCTGCATTTAATTACAGAATTAACTTTATGATGTGATTTTGAATCACTGGCTGAAGAGGCACTCATATATTTGTGCTTTTGAAGCAACAAGGATTTCGAAGACATCTACTGTTTATTGAACACCCCCATTGCATTTGATGCCTGAATGAAATCCAGGCAGGGAAGCTTTCCTAGGTGCATGGTGATCATCATCTGTGTTACTGAAATTAAAAAGATGCAATTTGCAAAGACGAAAGTTTGCCTGTGGTAGCCTGTTAATTCCTTCTGATTGTCTTTTGCATCCTGAAAAAGGGAAAGTAGATTTTTCTGTTCTGTGAGCTCAAACTGTGTCTTGATCTCTACATGAGAGGTGAATGTTTGTGGTAAATGTGGCTTTCTTAATGAGGACCTGCTGTTCTGCATGAAACACTGTCACAAATAATAATAAACAGCGCCCAGTTTCTGCCTCTGCAGTAGGAACAAAAACTGGGTAGAGAATCTTCCCTCCACAACTGTGTCAGCAGCAGGTCCTCATTACCTGTCCATGGCTGCTGAAAACTGCTGTACCCCCTCATGGTCAGAAAGCTCCTTTGTTATGGTAAGTTTTTTTGAAAGACAAAAATAAATATTTTCCTCTTTTTCAAAAGGATTTTTTGGCACTCCCTGAAACTCCTTTTGCCACTTCTAATCCATTTGATTGTTACTGGACTTTGTGGACACAGGAAGGTCTCTGTGAAGCTTTGTGAGCTGTAGGAATTGCAAACACGCAGTTCCAGCCCAGCTCCTGAACTGACAGGTGATCATCTTACTAGGAGCTGGGAGTTCGTGTGGTGATTTCTGCCAAAGATTTGCCTTCTTGTTCCTGCTTTTGCAGTAAATGCATAGGAACCTACCTTCTTTGTGGAGAATAAAAGAGGGTCTGTAATTTAATTATGAATAATATCACTTTTCTCAGTTTTTTCATTTTCCTGTGTGCTGTTTTCCTCTGCAGCAATCTACAGTTCCTCTGGGCTGCAGGAAGCATAGGAAAAACAGTGCAAGAGCCTTTGACTTAAGAGGAAAGAGCAAATCAGGATCTGGAGAGGGCAACCACTTGAAGAAGGTTACCTTGGTAAAGGGAATAGACATCTCTATTATTGAATGTTTGCTTTTGATGATGTCAAAGAAACAGAGAAACCAGATGGGAGGAAAATGTCTTTAATTTATTTCTCAGTTTAATGTAGAGAGCTACAGTTCTTCCCACAGGTGCAAGGTGAGACAGCTCAGAAGAGTGTTTGGGCATGTCCTTGTTGATCTGAGGGATCCTCCTGACTCCCAGAGTAGATAAGCAGTAAGGACAGACCCGTGTGGCACAGGGGATTCCATGTCACGTTTATTTATTGTCCTTTGCACTTCTCTAGTGTGGTCATGATCTCTAAACGGAGTCGGAGCTGCTGCTGAGGCCCTTGGGGCTCCTCCATCCCAGGCTTTGGCTTTAACTTGAAAGATTTATATCCTTTATCTGACTCATGGCTGCTGCAGGCCTCGTGATGTACTCTGCATCAGAAACCTCTTCAAGGCCCAAACTTCATAAATCTTAAATCCTATAAACATCCTAGTTCCTGGAGCACTGATTTCAGGAAACGCCATGTTACAAAAATTGTGAGTCCAGTAGTCCTGGATTCTAGCAAGGAAATTTAATTAAAAGAGGAGATAATTAGATGAGAAACCTCTGCTGGGAGTAATTAGACATATTTCTGAATGGGTTGAGTTAGATGAGTAATCCACTAAAGCTATGCAAAGCCATGGCTGTCCAGCTTCCAGCAAACTGAGTGAGAGAGGAAGTGAGAGACTCTCCCCAGAGGCGATTTCTTCTGGAACAGGAGGGAAAACTTCATGGCTGATGGAGCCTGTTTTGTGCCATTCCTCCTCTGAAAGGAGTTTGTACCAGACTATGGTTAAAAATCACCACTTTTCTGCAGCACATAGCTGAGGCAGCCCACTCTAGAAGGGGGAAAGGATCTAATTCTGTGCCAGCTGCTATAAGATTTGAGCTTAGTCTTCTCTACCACCAAACCCAAACTGAGGCACTGCCATATGCTGGAGTGAACATAGACTCAGGAGAAGATAAACTTAGTATTTGTGGTTTGCAGTGGGAGGATTTAGAGACGGGGGTGTGTTTTCCTCTCTGTTTTATTTTTTTTCCTTTTTTAATTGATTTTCAGAGAGGAACAAAGAGCCTTTATGAGAAGATAGTCTGTCTTTCCTCCTCACCTTTTTCAAGAAATCAAAAAGAAATGTTTTTAGAGATAGGGTTTAGGACTTGAAAAAGTCTCAGTTGAGAATGAAATTAGGTTTATGATGTATGCATTATTTTCTTCTGGGTTGTTCTGGGATCACACTTGTGGCTAATAACTTTTTTTTGATGTGCACTTGTGTGGTGCATGTGAGATGGTTGTAGGTAGTTAGTGTGAGGGCCAGGACAAATAAACCCCCCCAATTCATTGGCAGGGACTCAGTGCATGGATTTTTACACAATGTGTTAAATGTTGTTAAGGCTCATCCTCTGTTCATCTTTCATGGCATCTTAATTTCTTAAAGGCATCTCAGCTGAAAGCAGTTTTTATTTCTACATGTTTCATGATGAGAGAATTATCTGATGGAAACTCAGACTTCCTGTGATCCCTACTGGCTATATTCAGAGAGGCTTTAATGTGATTATCCTATCTTTAGGGGGATTTGAGTAAGGATGAACTGTTGAAATAAACTGAAATTCAGAAGAGCTGTTCATACTTTGTTACGGAATTTTTCAGGGAACTGGACTCCTGTCATTTAACATTTCTACTTCAGGAGGTCTTGCTTTTCCATGAGCAGCATTTAAATAGAACAGCCAAGACTTTTGAGGGCTCACATCCAAGACTTAGAAGTCTGAATAGAGGTGTCATAAATCCTTAACAGCAGCTCTTCACAAGATTATCCAAACTTTTCTGAAGCACTGTACACCTTTTGCTGAAGCCAAGTGCTGGTGTACAAATATTCGTCTCTTCCTACCATGCCTTCCAGTCTGGATTTCTCAATGTTCTGGAGAGCTTACAGTTCTCCACAAAACTTCAATTCTGTTTATGTCACCATAAAAAATGATGGTTATGCCTTTATATATACATGTAACAGTGGGTTTGTTGCTTTTATATTCAGAAATTTGAATGTTAAACCCAAGAGCTGGAGCAGCTAGCCAAGATGAGAAGCTCTTTATCTGATATTCTGCATATGTGGATTTCTTTAACTTAATTCACCTCTAAGTTTTCCTGTGGCTTTCAGTAACCTATGAAGTGTGTACAGACCCTTGTGATTATTCAATTTTTACAGAAAGTAGAGAAATATAATTTCTGAAATAGAGTAAAAAGCAAACAAACCAGTCTGGAAAACTTTGTTGAAAACTCAGTGTTTTATGAATGTTGTTGGAGAAAGACTTGCACTTTTCATTTATTTTAATATCTTAATTACCACCTTATCTTTTCAATATTATGTACAACAGTGTGGAGTCTCAGGGGCTTGTACTTTAGGAGCTGGAGGAGATCGTTCCTTTGTGAGGCAACAGAGAAAACTTGAGCTGTATGCTTTCTTTTCCAATCCTGCACAACTTTAGGCATTTTCTAAATTTCTGCAGAATTTAGTGCACTTTATTACATGTTCAGCTTGCATATGTAACTGGTAGAAGTTAGAGACAGAAAGTTTTTATTAAATATGTTAATCACCTAACATCGTTTGGCTTGCAGCCTCAACATTAAAGAAGCAAATAAGAGGGGGAAAAAAATTCACGGGTGAAATATAGCACATGAAGTAAATGGAAAAATGCAAAGATGAAAGATCAGTTTCTCTCTCTAATCCTTTAAATTCTAATAATTTGTTTAACACCTCAGAAAAAGAAATTGAGTCTTGATATGCCATTTTTAGCTGAATTCTGACCGTAAATCACTTCTGGTGTTTGAGAAAATCTCATTAAATTTATTTATTGAAATGACAGTGTATTTCCAGTCTATTGTGGTTAGGATTCTGTTGGCTGGACTGTTCTTGTGCAGCACCCAGTAAGTGTTTTTGTGTTTCTGCACCAGTGTATGGGATTTGCAATAATGGATGTCATAACCCTCTGCTGAAGCTTTGGAAAGAACTGGCCATCAATCACCATGTACAGTCTTTTCAGTTGTAGCTGCAGTAAATGTGTTTTCTTCATTTATTTGGAAGCTATTATGCTGTCATTTAAAAGCCCCAGAGAAAGGGGGAAAAGCCCTTTTAATGAGACTTTGTGCACTCTGTTTTTTAATAATAATGGCTTGTTTCATGTTAAATTTAAAGCATGTAGCTCCTTAGCAAATAGGTTTTTAGTTGGTTCACATAATCAAAAGCAGTACAACTGGCATATGAGCGTCTGCTCTGATCCCAGCTTTCAAACACAGCCCAGAGAACAAACATCCACGCTGTCCCTAGTTTAGACTTTGAAAAGTCAAAACTTTCTTCCTGGTGTAATTGCCCTAACAGATCTCATCAGTGCTGGTTCACATGCTGTGTTTCACAGATCACAGACATTTCAAAGCTTGCTTGCTGATGAGGAAGAGGTTCTGTAGCCATCAGCACCAAGCCAGCCTGGCTCCCTGCTCCCCTCCAGCTCTCACTTTATTGCTTTATCTCCTTTGCTGCTGCTTAACTCGCCAGGTTAGGTTTTTGTGCTGCTACACAAAGCCTGGACATAGAGAAGAAAACTTGTTGTTTGCCTTTGTTTCTTGCTCTCCCATTCCAGGATGAATGCACAAGTCTTTAAGGTTATTTGTGTTTGCAATGTAAGAGTTTAAAATTGGTTTTAAGAAATAATTATTTTAGGTCACCTAAATGTATCCATATAACCAAGTCTTCAGTAAGTAAATCAAGTTGGAATACTATGAGGAAAAGAGTGCAATCTTTGAAGTTTCTAGTTATTTTATTATGCCTCTAGATTTATACTTTGTAGAAAAATTAATTTAAGACATTGAAAAAATGCCACCTTCATAAACAAAACCACATTCCTGTCAATTGTGTAGCTTTCATGAATTAAAATGTTAGCATCTGACAACATTTCCACAGTTTTCATGTATTGAAAGAGGTTTTATTGGTAGTAATTCATAGTATTAAAGAAACTTCAATGGAAAATTAGGCTAATTTCATATTTATCATACCTCATGGTACAATCAAAAAATCACCATTTGCTTGTACTAATTTTACCTCAGGTTCATTAAAAAGTGCTTCTATAGTTTTATATCTGATTCTTGTTTAGGAAACAGCAACGTGAAGTCTCATTAAAAAAAAACCAAAAAAAAAAACCAAAAAAAAAAAAAACCAAAAAGCATCTTCTAAACCATATTATAAAACTGTAGAGCTGCAATTACAGCAATGTCCAAGAAGTTCTTTCCATCATGTTTTCTTGAATATCTGTAAAAAAGTGAAGAATTCAGTGCTTTGTGAAAATTATCTACAAATGCAAGTATAGATACCCATCACTTTACCTGCAAACAAAAGAAAGCAAATTGTATAACATTTCTTTTAAAGCAGGTTTTCCTTCTGATAATGCTGAAAACAATTATATTAATAGTGGCTTGGTTTTTTTCTTTATCTTGAGTGCAAGTTTTCCTTGTCTTGGGATATAAAGGTAGCCATGGCAACTTAACATTTTAATCACTCCTTTGCAGTGCATTTCTTAGGTAAAGATTATGTAGAACCTGCACTTGATATCTGAACTAATTCTTCTTTCCTTTAGATAATATTTCAAGATAACTGTTCTTATTTAAAGAGTAAGTAACTGAAACAAAAATGCCCATTTGTGAAGGAGACAACAAATTTGCACTTGAAATTTTATTGCTATATCCACTGATGAATAGACAGAGATTTGCTGTGTTTATAAAATCCTCACCCCTTCTGGAGAAGGAGGGAATTCCCATGACACTAAGGAAGTGCTCATTTAATTATATGTCAGAAGCAGTTCTGCAGGCACTGGCCTTTCAGCATTTGCAGTGTCTCAGAGAATGTTGAAAGAACACTTAAGTTACTTGTTTCTGGCTCTGCAATGAGGTATGGCAGGCTTTCTCAGTGCTCTCACAGGTTTATTTAAGGACAGAACAAAAACAAGTGTTGAACTCTTTCCCTAATCCATAAACAATTTTTGATAACTGTATTTATGTGGAAAACAGGCATCTGTTTGTAGTAACACTGTTGGTAGTGCCATGCTAGGAGAAGCTTGTTAAGTATGAAAATGAAACTTTTCCCTTTCAATCTCAGATTTGTGAGTGCTCCAAAACATTATAGAGAGCAAAGGGCTTTGATAATGGGCTTTATCATTAAGTGGTACTTAGGGTTTGTACTTTGTCTGTGCTCCTTGCCAGGTGATAACTTATTTAGCTGTGCATTTGGATATTATTCCTGAAACTCACTACTATGAATATTGAACACAATCTGTGGTCCTCTAATCGCTCAAGCAATCCTTTCAGCTAACTCTTTGCTCAGAGCTATGGCCCACATGCTTCTCTTTCTGTGACTGCAGTACACCAGTGTGACTGCCTCCTCATAAAAAAGTCATTATTTGTTTTCTTTAGGGTAAAATTTTAATTTGCCTCTCTTCATTTTTTTGAAGTCCTAAATCAGCAGCCAGGAGCTGGTGATGTCAGTGACTAGATGAGGATTTTGGGTTGTGCTCACCTCCTGGATGGTGAAGTCAACATATGCTCAGCTGGTTTCCAGAAGAGAACAATGCTGTTTCTTTATGTCAGATTGGTACTAAGTTTTTTTTTCAGGACAGCTAGAAACCTCTAGTAATAAATTCTCTTGCAAATTATTGGGATGTTCTCAGGAATTTCCTAGCCTGGTTCTTTTGGGTTCCTTTAGTGCCATGATAGGCTTTTATGTATATTGGTGATACAGTTGTAAACCCAGTTATTTCACAGTAGTTATTAAGAGTTGAGAGCCTATAAATATCTATTACTTAAGAATCTGATTCATGTTAATTAACTGAAAAAAAAAATTGCAGGGAAACATCTTGCTATATGAGTCAAGACCAGCTGCCAAGTGTTTTGATGACACATTGGTTCTTAATTCATCTTTTAGCCATGTGCTTGCTTCATGTATCTCTGCTTCAAGCAGAGGAAAGCATTTCCAGTTCTCCTTCCTGGGTCTTCCCAGTCTTCTCTCCTTCTCTGCTGGAGAAGCTGCTTAAACAAGAGAAACATTTGGAGTGAATGTACCTTTGCAGTTCCAGATCTTGCTGTAATGTGGTGCTTCAGCCTTCTTACCAGTGCTTGCTGCCGTGGGAGGGTGAGGAGGCAGACAGAGGGTTAAAGAACCACGTGGATTCTGTTCAGGAGATGTTGTCAATAGGCAATAATTTAGTCAGGGGTTGTCAGTGGCCTGCTGCAAGTGATGGAAACCTGCCTGGAATGTGTGGAGCAAAGCTGCAGGCAGCCCTGGGCATTTGGTGTGTGCGGTCTGGGGGATCAGAAAGCAACCTGGGTGCACAGAACTCCATCTCTTTGTGCTTCACAGGGGTCACTCAGTCATACAGAGAAGTGGAAGGATGGGTGACTTCAGAGGAGCACAGCTTGCTGCATTTGCAAATGTCAAGATAGAGATGTTATTTCAATCACAGGCACTTGGGAAGCTGGGAAATATGGCTCATGGCAGTAAGTGCAGAGACTTAGAGTAGTGAAAATGCTGGCTGAGGGCTTGAGAGCAGAAACTAGGGAAGCAAACAAAGGTTTTATGCACCTTTTGTGTCTCTTTCTGTGGTCTCACATATGGAATATGTCAGCATTTTTAGGTGTTCCATGTATGTCATCTATCTGGAAAGAACTTGGCTCTTTACTGTCAATTGTGCCCGTGCAAGGAAACATTGATTAAGGTGGGGCATGAACACAGCAGCACTGGTACTTGATTTCTTTAATATACCAGAAGAAATAAATTTTGTCCGAGCCTTCCCCAAGCTCCCTGGACAGCCTGGCTGGGAATTCCTGTGAGCTCTGAGTGCCAGGCTCCAAGCTTCCCAAACGAGCAGAGCAGCTGAGCAATTTGACTGTGCTTTTTGCAGCAAGGCTGCCTGGGACAGAGCCAAATTAGACAGCCAGTTTCTCAGCCTTGGTATGTAAATAAAGGAGGGTTGTGTCCCTAAGTATCAACCCCTTAGACTGGAGGGAAAACAACTAAGAGGGGTTAATGAATGAATTCCCTAAACCACAGTGCACTAGAAGAGGGGGCAGGAGAGAAAAGAAGAAGTTGCCTTTTTAATTTTGTTTTTTAAGGACAGCAGGCACTCATTGCACTTAATCAAGTGGAGAATAATCTGAGAGTCAAAGGCCCTTAATTATGTTTTCATTTGGTATGATTTTTGTTTGTGTGACAGATCTCTTTGGCAGCCATGCAAGAAGGTTCTGCTATGTTTAGAGCAGTTTGTATTCCATATGAACTATTACCCACATCTTTAGGCAAAGAGTTCACACAAAGAAATGGAAATTCACCTGCACTTCTCTAAGGTGATGGAGTCAATCCCCAAATGGCTGCAAACTGTGTGTGTGTAGGAGAACTTTGGGTTGCAGAACACAGTGGTAAATGCTGAATGTGCAGAATGGCTTAATTTCCTGTGTGCAGGGCTGAGCAAGGTTATTAAGAAGCCTTTTCAAGTTTAAGGTTTTCCCCAGGGAAACTCCAGAAACACAGCTGCTTGAAAGGAGAGAAATAGAGGGAGGAAAAAAAAAGTAAGAATTAAAAGGAACTGAAATGTGAAGATGCTGGCTGTGTGCTGCAGAGAAGCTGGAGGCAGTATTTTGCACAAAGCTGAGATGAGGCAAGATAGCAGCAGCAGGAATGGGAGGAGGGACGGGGCTCTCAGTGCTTGCTCTGGCTCCTGTGCCTTACTCAGACACGTGGCAGGTGAGAGCTGATGACACGTGGTGGAATGAATTCAGCGAGTGCTGAGCAAGGGCTGAATCAACAGCTATGGATAAGAAAAGGGAGAGAGAAGAAAGTATGGGTTTGTTCTGACTGGTTATGTTTTGGGCAACTGTCTGTGAAACTTAGATTTGGTGGCTTTGCTGTATCATTGGAAATATCCATGGGAGTGGAATCCAGTAGCTGCCCCTTGAAGCAGGGATATTGTTCTGGAGACAGGAATTCTTCTGGAGAAAGCAGCAGCCAAAGTCAAAGAAATGCTTGTGGGATAGACAAATCCTTTGAAAAGATAAGATTTCTGACGGGCTTTCTAGAATTTTTCCAAAACAACTCATGAGAAAAACCTTAAAGTGGTGTGGAAATTGAGCAGAAAGCAGCACAGGGATGGGGATGAGTGTAATTTTTGAGCTGTCAGAAGTGAAGCAAACAGATCCCGTAACACTTTGCAAAGTAAACATTTGCTTTCAGCAGTGTCATGTGTATCCCTAAATAAGCCCATTTTTGCCACCCTTGCTGTGTTGTTTGGGGAGGATGGAGTGCATGTCCCACACACTGCTACGATGGGAGTAAGAATGGTTCTGCTGTGTTTGGATCACTAACAGGGGAACACTAACACACTTCAAATCCCCCAGGCTTGTTTTTAGCCAACGTGTGATGCCTTCCTACAGGGGGCTGCTCTTAGAGGAAGACTCCAGCATGAGGAATAGTTTCATGTAACTGCGTTATGTCAAAGTCTTGGCTGACTTAGTTCCTTGGCCAACTTAATTATTTTTATGAAGAATGCCATGTAGTGTCAGAAGCAATGAGATGCTGGAATTCTGTATCTAAAATAAGTTTAAACTTAGTTATTGCTATAGTGTCATTTCAAAAAGAAAAAAAAGTCCCAATGTCAGCAAGTACCTGAGAAAAGAAAGTGTAAAATAACTAAATATATTTGTGTAGTACAGCTTGCCAGTTTCAGCTTCCACAAGTGACTGATTTTATTTGGAAAGGGTAGGAGTATTTTAGGTTAGACTCTTTCACATTCTAGAACTGGAAGATTTTTGTAACCCACACTGTATTTTGAAATGTGTATCAAATGGTATAATTAAAAAAGGAAAAAAATCCTCTTGTCTTCTCATACAAAGAAAACAGGCAAAGGGATTATAGAATAGAGTTACTTCAGAAGTGGTCCAATGAATTTCCTACCTGAAAATGCAGAACAGATATACCAATACCATCACAGTGTCTTTGTGCAGATCGTGGAATTAGATGATATTTGTATTGAGTCACTTTACTGCTGGTTCCATATTTCAGTGCTGACAGCAGAGAATGACACCTTCTTTAGTGTAATTCCCTTCTTTAAATCACCTCTATGCATTGTGAATTATATTGCAGGTACCTGTATTTTGACATGCATTTCACTCAGCTTAGGTTGCGTATAGGAGAAATATTTTTCTTTCACCATTACTATTCAGAATCATATTTATTCTTGTTTAAACCTTGTTGAATTCTTTATCAGCTCTAAATAGACTGAAAGGCAAGTGCACAGCCTTCAATGTGATAAATTTTGTGCCTCATTTTTTGGGTACTCAGTAAGAAATGTAATGAAAAAATAAACTTTTTTAAAATATTATATTAGTCATAATGAAGTATTTTCATTATTGGGTTCATTACCTTATAGTTTTTTAGCAGAATAATTAGCTGAGCTTCAGTTAAGCCTGGAAATGCTTAGCACTTCTGGAAATAAATTATTCTTTCTGAGATTTCCAAACTTCAGGTTGAAGTTTTCTGGAGTGAAGTTTAGGTCTCTAGTATGTTTGGAAATAAATATATTTTCAGCCTCCAGTTTCACATAGGCAGTGTGCTGTGGTTACAGCCTACATAACCACGAGAAATATTCCTTCCTCTGTTCGAAGACACGTCTGTGTACCATGGAAAGGTGTTTTTGACCTGTAGGGAGAGTCTGATGGTGGCAAAGTTGTTCATCCAAGTGCTATTGTAGGGCACAAGAAAACACCATTTTGGTGTTTGCTCTTTGCAAGGAAGAGTTTTGCAGCTTCAGCTTCTGTCCTAGTGGGCTGCTCCATTTCTTGTTGGCGAACCTCAAGACAGACGTGGCAAAAGACATTCAGGAATCAGCAGCAGTGGCAGGAGCAGCAGAGAAGAACAAACAGGAGCTGTTGTAGAGTGAGGAGTTATCTGCCACAGGAGTGACCTTCAGCTTAATATGCACTTGTCTGTATTGATTTTATCTTACAGCATGTTATTGAACACAAAAGCAAGATGAGCCAAATCCCCCTTATTGTTCTTGAATGCTGCAAGACTCCTTATATGAATAAGGGGACTAGGAGGTGACTCTATAAAAAGAATATTTAGCTGGGTTTTTAGATCATCTGCCAGATTCTAATCTCTGTAGCATAGAAACAGGGTTTTTTCCTTTGACAGCCACGCATCTGAAATTAGAGTTTAACTCCTACAGTTGTCAAAATAGATTTTCTGTGGTTTCAGAGCTTTTTCTGGCATCAAAAGAGTATTCAGTTTAAGTTTCATCTCTGTCTTATGAGGACTTAGGTTAGATTTTTCTGTAGACTTATTTCTTGTCTTTACAAGACCTGGTGCAACTTTTATGTCCCCAATTCTTATAATTTCTCTTGAAGAAGAGTTTAAAACCAGGTGGTTTGGATGATGAGGGCCATTGGAGGTTATGTCTGTACAGTTGTCAATCAATGCCTGGAACTCTACAAATCTTTTTACCAAATTTCAACCTAAGGACCACTAAGGTGGTTGAAAACTTCCAGGTTAATGTAGATCAGAATGAATCTTTTTATACCAGGGGGGATCAGGAGGATCTACTGCTCAGCCAGGAGAAACTTCCAGAGGTGACTTTATGACCTGACTATTGCAGAAACTTTGCCTACTTTTTTTTTTTAATCCCTTCACTATTTCCAGCTTCTTAACAGAATACAGCTCAGAAATATACATGGGGTTTATTGAAAAAAAAAAAATCAATCAGCTCAACTATGATGATGCAAAACACTTTTATTCTAGCACGAATTTTAGCCCATAGAAAGAAAAAGCAGCAGCCTTGTAGATTCCTATTTGGGACTGTGCTATAGGTTTGGTAGGCAGATGGAGGAAAAATCCTATCAGAATACCAAAAGAATACTCTTGATCTGAAATTAAAATTTTTGACAATATGGGCTTGCAAAAATGTGAGCAATATAGAGTACATGAAACCTTATACAGCTACAAGTGTGAAAATAATTTAGGCAAAATAGGTATACCTCTTTTTAATGTCTTTAGGCAAATATAGGAGATTATTCCATTTGTTTAAAAATTTCTGGACACCTTGTCTTTCCCACAGTAAATTTTTGTGCTATTAGTTCTTACTCCCTTCACTATAGAGAGCTGAAATTTATGCATGGAATTAAAACCACCTCCCACACACGGATTCTGTCCATTTGAGATCCTACTCAGGAAATTAATTTTCTGTTTCAGAGGAGGAAGAGCAGGTAAAGATCTCAGTCCATCTCCTCTGTCATCCTGCTTCAGAGCAGAATCAGCTGTACTCTGCTCACCCCTGGCAGATGAGGTCATGACTGCTCCTAAAGATCTCCAGTTATGAAGTCCCTGCAGCATCCTTAGGAAAATCTATCCTGAGCTTAAGTGTCCGTACAATTAGGAAGATTTGCCTAATATCTAACCTAAATCTCCTTAGCTGTAAATTAAGTTCATTAATTTCTGCGCTATCCCAAGTCAAAATGGTGAACAGATTCTTTCCTTCCTTATGGTACATTAAGACTGTTATCAAATATCCTCTCTCTGCTTTTCTGCAGCCCAAGAATCAACAGTTTATTAAAGCTCTTCTTATAGGACAAATTTAATATGGTTCTTTTTCTTTCTTTTTTTGTCTTTAATTTTTAAAAATTACTTTTGTAAATTTTTTTTTTCCTTGAACAGCAGTGTGGTACAATATTTCAGGTGCTATCTAGATGAAGTGGAATTTCTGGAAGACAATGTTTTTATACCTCTGAGGAAATTGTTCCTGTTCTTGTAAGTCCATGACATTTACCGAGTCATAAACAACTTATGATCTGCTACAACCTTCTGATCAGGTCTTCAGGGTTCCTAGTTAGCTGACTACTCACTATATTTTTTTTGCCTCTATTTCATTTTTCCTTTTTGAACTGCCTTCACTTTTCTAGATTACTTCTCCAATTAGTCATATTTTTCTGGGGGTGTTTGTTTTGTTCAAGCTACTTTTGTGTTCTTGTAGAACCTTGCACTCCTCTCTTTTTCACACAAGGATGTGTGCTCTCTAATCCTGTTACTGAAACCATCAAACAGGAACAACCAAGGCAGCCACTGAAGGAACTTGACTTGATGTTCCCTCTCTAATGGTGGGCACCTAACAAGTGTAGAAAATTGTTTTCCATCCTTGTTAGTACAGCCTCAGTAGCAGATTAATCAAGTCCACAAGGATTTGTTTGACTGCTATTTGTTGCCTTGTCTTTATTTTTTTTTTTTCCAAGCTTGCTCAAAAGAATGTACACAAACTTACAAATACCAGGAGATTTAACATTTATCTTTTTCCCCTTCTTTCCCATTTCTTCCCCTCCCCCCCCAACCCCGGTCTTCATGTGTCTATTACCTTGTTACAGAAAGAAATTAAATGTACTTCTGGTGACTAATTTTTTTGCCAAATCTCATCATCTAGAAGTTGACAACTAGTTTGATTTTTTTATCTCAGTACTTTTCCAGGAAAGTAATCCCACTTTTCTGCAGGTGTTTGACTCTTATTTTTCCCTCCTGATTTTAAAATGCAGAGAGAAAGAACATTTTTCCCTTTTCTGCCTGTCCAGTACTCTACCATTGTCATGAGTTGCAACTGGTAATTAATTTTGACATTGCCTCAGTCAGATCTGTAATGAAGTAAATCCACCCTAGCTGTTTTGAAATTGAATTGAATTTATCTAAACAGTCCTAGATTTTTACCTGTGTTTTCCCCCTGATTCTCCAGTATTATCTGTACTGGCAACCTGCTTGCTGTTACATCACTAGTGCAGTCTGGAGCAAAATTATATAAATTTTTTTGCCTTCTTGATTTTCCTGTTACTAGATTTTCTTCACAGTGCAGTTAGATCAGTTTTATTATATATATTCTTTCTCCCTCTGCAAATGTGGGCCCTTCTCATATTACCAATACACTTTCAAAATCACTTCAGCCAGCCTGTTGTGTCTGTTTGCTCTTAGGTTTTACATTTTGTGTATGCACTTGTGCTATTCCTTTCTACTTATCTCTGGTAATTAAAAACCTTTTCAAATTCCTGGCCTTTGAAGTGAATAAATAAATTTGTGCCTTAGTGAAGTGACATCTTGATGATCATCTGTTTCACACTCTGATAATCTGTCTTTACTGTCCTATTTTGGCAAAGAAACTTCTGGTTCTCCTTTATCTTTACATTTTTCTCTCACTCTAAACATATTCAAAGCATATTCTGCTTTCATGATGTCTTTGGTTTCATTTGGTATTGTTCTCTTTTCATTTCAACGTGGCTGTCAACTACCTTTTTTAGTGACTTATGGGTAAATAGGAGGGTTATTACTAATAAGAATGTTATTAATAATTTTCTCTGTCTCAAGCCTGTGTGGACTTGAGGGAAAAGTGTGAGTGAAGTGATTTCTGTAGAAATGGAAAAGGGTTCAGGAGAGAAGGATCCTACAGACAAACTTAGGCAGTGTTTGTGATGTGACAGAGCTTAAAAACTGGGATCTGTTTGTATCACCAAATCAAAAATAGATGTAAGTTTTAGAATTTCCCAAGAGAAACTCAATATTTCTTTTCCTTGGAAGCTTAAATATTTCATTTGAGTGTGTTTTCCCTCTTTGAGAAACATGATTCTTCTGCAGAGACTACTGAGTTGGCATTGTATGATAGAGTAAACTGCAAAGAAAGGGTTGAAGGGAAAATATCAAAATAGTACCCACTTCTATGGGATAAACCACTCAGTTGTGACTGTTAATTGTGTGACTGATCTGAACATGTTTTAAGGTGAAATTGGATCTTT
The DNA here is from genome assembly GCF_036417665.1 of Passer domesticus. Taxonomy (NCBI): domain Eukaryota; kingdom Metazoa; phylum Chordata; class Aves; order Passeriformes; family Passeridae; genus Passer; species Passer domesticus. The sequence goes on from NC_087488.1 coordinate 5,101,401, forward strand.
TCAAGGTATTCTTTTGGTGATTGCTTCTACATCTCACACTATCATATTACATAATTAAACTAATATTCCATGCTACAGAGGAACTTCTGGAAAGTCTGGAGGCAAAAAGCAGGACTGCGATTTTCACTTTAAGAAGATTTTCATTTCAGGATCTTGCTAAAAAAGAGATTACGCACACTGATTTTCCATTTATAAGTGCATAATTTAAATTTTCTTGCCTCAGAACAATTCCATTCCCTTTCCCATTGAAGTTTCTGTTAGATATGTTAAATTAGATGGGTAAATGAGTTGGTAAAATTATTACAGAAAGGCCACTGAGTACATACCCATTTTGACCATTACTAGTAGTATTTAGGAGTTTTGGGATAACATAGTAAATATTCTCCATAAAAGCTGAAGATTTATGTCACGTAGGGGTTTTTGAATGTTTTATATGAAGTAGATATTCAAGATATTTCTTTGTATGATATATAATTTTGAAAGACTCAGTTGGAGACTGTTTCTCACTTATTTCTTGCCTGCATTTGCAGAGGGTTGTGAAGTTATTTCAATGATAGAAAATTCCTAAAAGGACTAATTCTGTAATTGCTTATCATTTGCATATAGTAAAAGCAGTTAGTAAACTCAAGGAGTTGGAGGGATGTTGCAGGTACTTCAGAGACTTCTTGCTTCACATAGGGAGAAGGAAGGAATGGCATGTTTTTTCTTTTATTTTTTATTAACTACAAAACTGAAAGAGATCTCATATTTTAATTTTACAATGATATCTAGCTTGTCATGCACTATGTCCTGTAAAATCTTTAGATCAATGAATTTTGTTTTGTCCTAAAGTGCTATGTGCATCAAAGAAGTGATAAAAATGGGTTTTATGCATATTTTAGATGCCTGCAATACCTTTCATAGCAAAGGAGATTATAAATATCTGAAAAAAACCAGTGCCCATAACTGGGAAGATCAACTATATTGGAAATGTACCATCTTGAGTGGTTTTACAAGCATAAAATATTAACAAACCATCTGTATCAAATAAGTTAATAACACCTCTTGGTAAATGCTCTTATACCTTTGTTTGCTGCTGCCACTTTGTGCTTGTATAAAATAGTTTGGGTATGGATCTTCATCCATTGAAAAATACACACAGTTTCCACAGTAGGAGTTTTATTTCTTGTTTGTGGCAAAGACAAGTTCAAGATGCATCAAGACAAGCTTACAATGTACTCGGCTCTCTGCACTAGATCCTTCTATTGACAGTATTTTATTCTAGTTTCAAAAAATAAGCAACTTTTCATATACTAATATGTTAAAAATGTGAATGCAAAAAAATCCTGTGGTGAAATTTCTCTAGCTAGTTATCTCAAACTTTGGAAATTTGTTAAATTAGCTGTATTATTCCGATAGAACAAGCCTGTGTTAGGTGTCTCTGCTCTTTTAAAAACCTCTTTTACCTGTCTGTTCTCTGTAAGGATCATTTTGCTCTCAGAGAATTCAAGGAAAGTTTTTTCTCAGTTGTGATGGCATTCTATAAAGCAATTGCATGGCAGAGGGCAGGCAGCAGCAAAAAAAAGCAAAACCCAAAGATGACTTTACCCTCCTTGATATACTTACAGAACTGGAGGGACAACAATCCTTTTAAAAAAGAATTTATATTTTTGGAGAAGCAAAGTTAAAAAAAATAAAATGGAAATAAAAACTTGGATTGAAAATCTCTTCTGGAAAGAAATAAAAGCTAAATTGCACATCCAGAACATAACCTGAACAATAATGTATTGAAAAAAATCTCAACATTTTCTCTGTATTTTCACCACAGGGGGATTTTGAGTCAGTCACTAATTCAAATAACCTTTAACTTGATGTGAATGTAGCAAGCAGTCCAACTTAGCTGGGAGTTTTGGTGCACTTGGTGTGGGTTTGGGACTGGGCAAGGATGACACTGCCAGATGTGAGTACAGCACAGGGTTGTGGGGGTGCAGGGTGAGCAGGGGCTGACAGAACTGGGCAGGAGAAGGGCCAGGGAAGAGCTTGCTGTGCCCTGCAGTGCCTGAGGAGGGTGGCACATCCTGATGGAGCTGCACTGGGTGTGCAGCACCAGGGCCAGGGGCTACGGGTGGGCGTGCGGCAAATTCTGACTGAATGCAAGGGAAAAAAAATTGGGATGAGGCTCACAGAAGAATGGAGATGTCTAAAACTCTCCTGGACACAGATCTTGGCAACCTGCCCTAAATGCACTTGCTTTGCAGGAGGGTTTGGAGTGGAGACCTCAGGAGATCCCCTCTGCCTTTCTGTGGTTCTGGGTGTCACAGTCCAATACAATTCATTTGGTTTGCCTTGGTAAATTCAGCTGGCACTGGAAAGATCAGTGCTTCACCAAAGACCTTGGGAATGAGATACTCAGGAAGGTTTCTCAGTCAAAAGCCTGAAGAATTTCAGATAGGCAAATCAGATATTTAGTTCTTCTAAAACCCAAACAAACCTCAACTCCTACACTTTTACAGTGTGTCTAAGTGCTTCTGAACTCACCTTTTAAATGGCCCACCAGCTTATAAAATGAATTTTAAATGGTAAACCTGACTTGTAAGCTCAGAAATACAAAATGAGCCAGACTGTGCTCATAACCATATTAGTAGATGCATTTGTTACATGGTGATGAGTCCCAAAAGGAGCTGCATCTTGAAAATTGTGTTGCCTAACTTCTGGATATTCACTGTTTCCCTTTATGTGCTTGATTAATATCTGCACAGCTACTTGTATAGATGTATTTTTTTTTTTGTAAAATGCTATAAAATATGAAAGTAGCATTGTATAATTTCTGCAAGATTGTATACCTTTCTATTATTTTTTCTAATCTACTGTAGACTGAAAAGAGGGGGGTTTTCCCCCCTCAAAAGTTAAATAAACTTTTAATTAAATAAAGATTTTCTCTTCAAAATGGAGTCTACAAATATCTAATCCCAGAGCTACAATTTCTCAACCTTCCTCCTTTTCTATGAGATGTTGCTATGGTTATTACCCTGCTGGGTAGTGAAATGCAGTAATTTGTTTAGCAATTCCTTTCTTCCACAATACTGTACACACATAGAGGAGCCTTGCATTTACCAAGTGCATCAGTGTGACAAGTCTGCTGTTTTTCACAAATCCTTGTAATATAAGTCATGGTTTGTAAAGCACATATATTTTGGGTTAGCAGCTGAAATTCTTATCCAGGAAAAATAAATTTCTCTGGTAGCAAAAATAAGTTTATAGGAAGCTGTTCCAAGCAATGGCTGCCTTTCTTCCTCTCTGCAGAAAATGTGAGGACCCTAGAAGGGACAGAAGATGTTATATGTGTTTTGTTTTTTTTTTTTATAATTTGTCTGGCATTACTAGTTAGATGACTAAATAATCAGATGTTTGAAAGAAACTTGTCATAATTCAGGTTTCATTAAGAGCAGGGGATTTACACTAAGATCTGTTTAAGAAAAGTGAGAATAAGAATAGTTTTGTTGCATATGTTCTTTTTCAGTATGATTTGACTTGCTTCAAATCTTAAAGCACAGCTGCAATATAAATGGTAAGCAATGATAAGATTTGCAAGGGTTTCTTTGAGCAAGGTTTGCATCTTCACAATTGCTCAGTATCTATAAGCCATTGAGTTTCTAAGCTCCTTCAAACAGTTGGACGTTAAATATTTGAAAGTGTAGATGGTTCTGTCATGGTTAACAAAGAGTTTGGGGTTTACTTGCTTGGAGGTGGTGCTTCAGCCCCAGACGACTGTGATCATTTTGTGGAGTGAAGGTGCCTGCATTGCAAGGTTTAAAAGAGCAAAGAGAAGGGGAGTGATGGACAATAAAAAGCTGCAGGGAAATAGGCTGCGGGTTGAGTAAGAGTGGGTTTAATAGGGCAGAAAACACAGCAGGCTGATGTGTAGAAATGTCTCCTCTTCTGCTGTACCAAGCTATGAGGTGGCTGTTCTACTGTGAAGTCTCCTCACTTTCATTCAGTCTTTTCCTAGAGTTTCAAGTGGTGAAAACTTCAGTTCTTCCTTTGGGAAGTGAATTGTTCTGTACTCTAATTAATCCCACAATGTTTGTTTCTTCATATTAATGAAAACATATATTCTTAATTAAGCCCTGGCCCTTCTTGCCTTGCATGCTCAGCAGAACACTTTAGAATTGATGGCCTATGGTAATTTTTGCTGCTTCTTGTATGTTATAGCAGCTACCTCTTCAAATGATGTTAGGTGTACTCTGACTTCCTTTTTCTATGTCCTGTTGCTTCTCACTGCTCACTGATACTTGCAGGATGAGAAAAAGCTCTGGAGTCCATTTTCTGGCAGGAAAAAGTGAGGAATGGCCAAAAACTAATTAGTTGGGTTTTTTTGTTTTCTTTTAAGTAAGTAATTAAGGTCTTAGATGCAGTTTATGAAAGCCTGTGGGCTGATTCTACCAGGCAGCAGTCAGGCAGCTAGCTGGATTTAGAGCCCTGGCTAGTTTAATGTAATTTGGGAAAGAAACCCAAGGCAAACACAACTCTGTGACTGAGGGAGGTCGTGTCCCTGTCCTGTCCTGTAAACCTGCACCCTCACTGGACTGTGTAGGGAAAACAATACTCCGAGCACCCCTGAGCAGTGAATGAAGGAATGCTCATTGATCAGTTTAGATAAAATGATTACATTTTGTGTAAGTGCAAGATCAGATGAAAGTTTCAATGGCATTTCCTGTCTTCTCTCCTTTCAGCTGTTTACATGTTTTAGTTCTATCTTTCAGCTCTCTGTGTTGCTAGGGTTTCAACACACTCCTCTGTTCAGTTCTGGAGGATGAAATGAGTGTTTTATTGCAATCGTCTGGAATTTTCTTCATTCAGTCTTGCAGAAAAAGTACATCTGTCAAAGGCACCTGTCTTCCTGCACTGAACTGTCAAGAATTGATGCATAACTCCCAGAAGTACAGAGGAGTTGTTCTCAGCACCTTGACTTTTCATTTCTAAATCACCCAAGATTCTCCTAACCTTTTATTTGCCTCACAATCATACAGTAAATTTGCAGTAGACAGACTTCTCACCCAGCCTTCCAGGCTCTTTCCTCCATTGAGGTGTTTCTATTTTTCTACTTCATCTGCACCAGCTTAAGCCCATGGGATTTTCCTCCAGGTTTGTGGATACTTACTATAACGTGCAGAATATTATTGAATTTGAAGTTTTGTGGCAGCTGGGCTGGTATGACATGTTTTAAAATGGCTTTGGTTTATTTGATTTCTCTGAAACTCTTTCTTTGCCATCTTCTGTGCCTTCCCAAACTCCTCCTCGTTCTGGATCATCCAAACAAGGCCAGTAAAACTTGAACATAGGTGTGTCCTTAAAGGTAAGGAGTTCATGGAATAATTTTGAAATGACAGACCTTAGTATTTTCCCTTAAGAGCAGGGCACAATGTGATTTGGGTGTGTTTGCCCTGGGAGAGTAGGACAATGAGATTTGTTCCATTTTTGTAGTCAGAACAGCTTCCCCAGGACTCCTTGTGGGTCAGCCTTGGTGGAGAGCAGCTCCTGATGCAGAGGAAGCAGTGTGTGCATTAAAGAGGATCACTTCAGATAATACATCAATGTAAGATCTGCCATCCAAATCCAGAAAACTCTGCTTTGTTTTCTCCAAAATGAATTTCACCCTCAGCATGCAGCTTCAGAGGGGGTGTGTGTGAGCTAAAATACAGCTTTGCAGCTGTAAACCCTGGATGCTGAGGCTGAGCAACTCCTTCAAACTCTTATTCAGCAATAAAGCATTAAAAGCTTGTTTCATCTATTCTTTTGACAACCATGCCTTAATGACCCAGAAAAGAGGTATCCAAGCAAAAACATAGTAGGACACTAAAACCCTAAAGGAATTCAGTCACTAAATTGTCTACAATTATGTGACACCCACACATGCTGGCTTAATGTATTACACCGAGAATGTGTTGACGACTTCACCGGCAGTTTCACATTAAAATCACTGAGCAGAGCATGGAGATTTTATTTTTCACTCTTTATGTGGAGAAGTAAATTTAATAAATATTTTGTGAATATAATTATTTTATGTTAAGTATATTTACATTGGTATATATCATTTTAAAAGGAACTATTAAGCTCAGCAGTAAGGAGAGAGAATACGTATATATACAGTTCTGCTCGCTAAGTAGGGCTGTGAACTGACTTCATCATCAAACTTGAGGTGCATAAATGGAAAGAATATGCCTGTGAAATATTTTACAATTTCAGTGTTCTCATTTCTCTTAGCAGAGCAAATCTGATTTTTTTTCCCCCTTTCGGTGAAAATGAGGCTCAAGTTCTTTTTTTTTGTGCAGATTGAATTCTTTAGCCTTAGTTAAAATGATAATGGTTAATAGAAGAAGGGTATCTTATGAATTTGAAACATTTCTGATATAAATTGAGGGTGTTTTCCCTTTATAATTTTAAAGTGATAACTTCTAGATTAAGCAAACTTTGGTTAGGGTGGCCTTGTATCATTATTAAAATTTTTTGTATAAACAAAAAAGAAAAATAGAGCAGAAGGAAGGTAAAAATTATTGGAGAGACTGTGCATAGTATTTCTGATGTCTCAACATTGCTGCAAATAAAGTCCAGAAACCTGTTTTAAGTTTTCACAGATTTTTAGTAAAATAGCTGAGGAATTCAAGTGGAATTGGATAGGCCTTGCAGAAAACAGACACACTGAACACTGTGGAAAACCATCAGCTGCTTGAGGGAAATCTTGCTGGAGATCACAGAAGCATGTTAATATTCATTGAAATTAAAACTTTTTTTTTCTTTGACTATCTTTATGCATTAGAAGAAGAACAATTCTAGGGTTTTGCCAGAAATCTAAGGTGTAACACATTTCTGCTATTTAATGTTGAGCAAGTCAATGTTATGCCTCAGTTTCCCTGGCCATAAATGGGGATAATGATACTTATCTCCTGTAAATTGCTTTGGGAACTTTTGATTATGAAAGTTGAATATGATTATTCATTATGTTTGCTTCCTATGAATATTCTAGTGAATGTGTTTCGCAAGGGGATGATTAATTTTCAACAAATATCGGAGACTTGAGAAAATGAGTTGATATCCTCATAAATATAAATGTTCTGTTTCAGATACTGAGGAAATGTGACATATTTGTATTCCATACAAATGAAGGCAGTATTCTCAAATGAGGAACACTGAGCCCACACGTGTTAATCACATGTTCCTTTATGCCAAGAGCTATCAAGCTTCCCTCATGCCAAGAGGGAATGGTTCTGAGTAAGAAATACATAGATATACTTTTGGACAAAGTAAGAAAGAGCTGTAGAAGCAGGGTTTATTGAGATATGGTTATTTCCACATTACAGAGGTAAAACACGTGGGCTGTTATTGTATTTGCAGGGTTCCCAGACGAAGGAAGGAATGATGAATCTGATTCCATGTTTTCAGAAGGCTAATTTATTACTTTCTGATATTATATTCTATTAAAGAATACTAAACTAAACTATACTAAAGAATACAGAAGGATACTTACATGAGGCTAAAAGGATAATAATGAAAACTTGTGACTCTTTCCAGAGCCTCGACATAGCTTGGCATTGATTGGCCATTGAGTTAAAACAATTCACATGAAACCAATGAAGCAATGTCCAACCACATGGCAAAGCAGCAAAACACACAGGAAGCAAATCAGGTAATTATTGTTTTCCTTTTTCTCTGAGGCTTCTCAGCTTCCCAGGAGAAGAATCCTGGGCAAAGGGATTTTTCCAGAAAATATGACTGTGACAGGGTGTTTTCTCTCACAGGTTTTAAATATGCAGTGTCATCCTATGACTTGGAGGGTGTGGTGTGATGTGGGTTGACATAAATGTCATGCCGCAAATGTCACTCCAGTGTAACTGTGGGGAGGTCACTGTTTAATAAGTATGTATTTCGGGAAGCCTTCAATGCCAAGAGGTGGGATAATCTGTGATTAGTCTTTATACATTTTTGTAGTGGTCAGTCACCCACAATGTCAGCAACGTTTGCCTTGCAGCTGAGATTCTCTGTCTTGCTCTCATTGCTCTCTCCTCTGTGGACATGCTTAGATTGTGGAAATTACAGAGCACTGGAGATCCCTTTCAGGTAGAATGAAGAGATCACGTTTTTGTCTAGCAATAATAAGATATATTTTTCTAACCTTGAAACTTTACTTGCCATATATTTACATTTTTCCTCTAATTTCTCAGCTGTTTGATTACCAGACACTGTGTAGTCACAAGGCCTGTAACATTGTCTTGTTTTTACACTTTGCTCATTCTTTGTCAAATAATGAATTGTGGTTTATTTTGGTTTGTACCCAGCATCATGACAGAGTATCTGAATTACCTTTCCACTTAATCTGCACTAACTTCTCAGAATTGCAGCTTTTTTAGCTTCACGCTGTTCTTCCTTTGGCAGGACCTGTGCTCTGTGCTCCCTGGTCTATAACTCTGCTCAGTACTTGTTTCAACACAACTTTCTCAAGAGTTAAAGACTTTTCATATGTTTTTTGTCATTGTGTCATCTACAGATTCTAATGGGAGTATTTTTGTGGGCATTCAATTGTGTGATCAAAATGATTCTCATTCTGGTGATTCTTTTATTTCTGCTTCCTGTTCTTCCACGATTACACTACAATCCACCAGTCATCTTTTACCAAATAACTTTGGTAAAAGTTTGGTTTTGTGTGTATTTAAAAAAAAATCTTGATGTAGGACTATTCATAATTAATAAACCCCATCAAACAGTTTGTAGTTGAAAGACTTAAATCTAATAAGCAAAACAGAAGAGTATGAGTATCAGGACTGTTATCATCATCTTACTATTGAAAAATGCCATGTAGGCAATATCTGTTTAATTATTTAAAAAACACTTGCCTAGGTTTAGATTAACACAATTGTGCTTCTCTTTGAGGACCAGGAGCTAAAAACCATGTAAGAGCAGGAGAGACCCATTTCTATTCTTGCTAAAGAAAAACCCTTAAAGATTTTTTACAACTTTTATCTCTGTGCCCACAAACAAAGAGCAGAACAGGACTGGTCAAGAATGAGCACAGAGGTGGGTTTGGGGCTGGCCCTGAATTTCATTTCTGCTTTTACTAAATAACTCTTTTCATCAACACTGATATATCAACACTCCCTAGAAAGACATAGGTAAAGCTGTTATGCAAGCAATAATTTCTATTTCTAGAGACAAAACTCTAGAAGCATCACTGGAATGTGCGGACCAGGAGACAAACTTTTCAGATAGCTCGAAAAAAAAAAAGGTAGTAAGTGAAGAGAGTGTTTGTGCAAGATTTCTCTAGGATAGCCTTGAGAAGTTATTTTCACTTACAAGAACTTAATTGAATTATTATTGCCCTGTAGGTAGTGCACAAATCAGCAAACACTCACTCCAGCCCTTTCTAACAATCTGAAGATCTTGGGGCATTTAAAAAACCTAAATAAAAACCCCAGCAAAAGCAAACCAACAGGCCAGAGCTTTATAATTTTGTCAACTTTTATTTTATTTCATTTTTTTCAGAGGTGTGAATAGATATTGAATTGTGCCTGAAAAGTGTGATTGTTTTGTCACTCCTGCTGCACCAGGGGATTTTTATTTTGGCAGTTATCGTTAAGTAAAAACTGCCAGTGAAAGAGTTGAGCTAGAAGAACATATTTGAAAGATTCCTGCACCAGTCAAACTCGCTTAGCCCCTTAATCCCTTACATTGGCAGTTGAATCCAAGAAAAAATGTAGCAGTGCACAGAGGAGCTATAAACAAACAAAGCTTGAAGCTCTTGGCACCTTAAAAAATTGCCTGTTTCTTGTAAATACATTGCAATAAAACAATAGCTACTGAACATTAGTGGAGAAAGAAATCAACCATGAGGAACTCAAAGTAGGTGGCCTTCCAATTGTGGGGAAAAAACAGCCAGAAAGCGGCTGAGATAAATCCTGTAAATACCATGCAAGGTTTTGAGGACTTATTAATAAAACACACCAATAGAACACATGCAGAAAACAAAGTTAGTTGATATTTGAGTGGTGGAATATTTGTCTAAGGCACTGAGGCACTCCATTCCCTGCAATTTCAACAGCTTTCTTTGATAACTCACTGTAAGCCCTGCCTTACCACTCCTTCTTAGCCCAAATTGTTCACATTCAGCAACATTTTTGCTACAGAATACAGGAAAGAAATAAAATCAGGTGTCGTATTTGTAAAGTACAGTGATAAGAGCTAGAATTCATTCTCATAATTTGCTTCACTGTGAATTGAGTATTCTGTTAAAAATGTAACAGGAAGAATTTTTGTGGTGACTTAATGACGCAGGTGCCTACAACTGAAAAAACAGTATTTGAAATTGTAAAGTTTGGATTGAAGTTATAGGATATTGATATCACAATTCCGTAAAATAGAGACTGACATAGAAATACTGCACAAAATAAAGGGCAAATAGACAAAATTAAGTTCTTTAGTTGACCACTTTATATGAACAGAAGAATTTTATTTTTGGCAAAGACTACATAATTCTATAACTGTTCTTTTTGGTAGGTGGAGTGGACAGGTAAGGAAACAAGAGAAAACTGTAGAAGGAGATGAAGCACAGTTCAGTTATGTAAAACTGCATGGGCTTATCTTTTGTTCTGTAGATTGTCTTTCTGTTGATTTTGCATCCTATTCATTGCCCCTTCTGCCATTTAGGTCTACACAAGATACTTTTACATAATTTTCCAGGTCTCGTGCTGATAAACCAGTTGATGGACACAATGCAAAGCTAAATTATTAATTTTGTCTGGATGTGAAATCTAATTCTGAATGCCTGGCATACATGTTCATCAGCCCTAAACTTTCGTTATGATGGGAATTCTAATTTTGTTTTGCTCTCACTTTCGAAGTAAGACTGGGATGAGGCAGGGAGGGCCATGCAGGTGAACTGGGGTTGAGCCAGGTGTTTTCAGTAAGGAAACTTGCCTCAAGAAGTAGACCAGATGCCACATCAGAAAGGAGGATTATTTCTTGTAATTTTAAGAAGTAGTAGAGGGAAAGTCTCTAGAGGATAAGATGGATATATCTGGGAGTGTTGCAGCATCTTAAACCTCAAGTTACTTCCCTATTTGTAGTCAGCTCTGTGTGGGAAAAGCATGAGGGGCTGTGCTTGTGCAACTCTCTTCATTTGTATGAAGCTCCTCCTTGGAGTGGTTAGTAAAACATCTGCTGGTATGCCTGTGAGGTGAGGATTGCAGAATCACATCCCTTGAGAGTGTGTATACACACAGTCTTGTTAGCAATAGAATTTAATAAATCCCACATCTCTGGGCTGCCCCAGGTGAGTTTGCATCCCGACTGCACCATTTCCCGAGCACACTGCATCCTCCAGCACAGACTGCAGGGCAGGCAGAGGCTTCCTTGGCACAGCCTCCTCCTCCCAGCTTCCTGAGAGACAACTGGAGGGTGGGATGGCAGCAACTTTTGGACATTTGTCTACCTGTATAAAATTTCTTTGCTAAATCTGAGCAGTTCATTTAAGCCTGTAAGTGGCACAGACAGCAGCACTGGTTCTAAATGTGTGCAACTCTATGTGAGCAAAGCAGAGCAGGCTCTGATACCCCAGACTTCTGGCATGGTGAAGGTGCTCAGTATCTAATAATGCCATTTGGTGTCACCCTTCAAGACAGAGGATATAATTTTGGTGTTTTTCTGAGAATGATCCCCACAGAAGTCAGTAGTGCCAGGGAGGTGTTGGGATGCTGCTGCAAGAGATGAAACCCTCCCAGGCAGTTCTTGTGCAGTACAGGAACACCATCACTGGTGATTAATGTACCATGATGTATCAATCATGTGCCTCAGTGCTATCATCTCTGGAGATCAGAGAACATATGATTTGTTGTTTAAGTGTGATCTAAATAGATAATCCCTATTTACTTTGCAATACTTGGAAAGCCCTTAAGTCAGAATGATATTTTAATTGTGTGGTTTCCATCAGCATCCAAGATTTGTTCACTGTTTTGCATTCACTACGTCATAATTTCTTCCTGGAATTCACAGGGGACTTATTTTCACTTACATGAAGATCTCTTCACGCTGTTCTGTCAGTGAAAAGGAGACTTAAATTGGGAGTAAATTACACTAATATACAGTGTTGTTATATTGTCAAAGAGACGTAAAGCAGTGTTATTGCAGTAGAATATGATGTCCATCTGCTCACTTGAGTTCTCAACAAAAAGAAATTCTCTCCTTAACTAAGAAGGAAGTGGTGAGGAAACTGACTTAGATTAATAGAAATGGCAGTAGCCTTTTTTGTTTCACATCTCATTTCAGCCCAGTGGAAGAGAACCAGGTGCTGTTACCATTTTCTAGGCGGTTATGATGATGTTCCCTAGGATGACTCGGTTGCTACTTCAGTTTAGGTAAAATCCTAAAGAATAAGAATTGCAGATGCTCTCCTTGCTGGTGTTTTAGCATAGAGAATATTTGCGTCTGCATGGGCTGACAGTACGTGAAAAATGAATTATTTTTACCAGTGAGCAATGAGAGTTTATTAAAAAGAGAAGTGCTTATCTTCAGAGAGAGATAATCACAGTGCATTTCCATTTAGATTTCTTAAAAACAAACAACCAACTCCCCAAAACCACAGCCCATCAAGAAAAAGCTTAATGGGAGAGAATTGTAATGCATTTTTTAAAAAATCTGGTTTGGTATTTAAGCACTACATGAAAACAGGAGAGCTCTTTAAAGCCACTTAAGATCATCCTACCTCCTGGGTTTCATTTCAGAATTCAGTTTCACCACTAAAGCACAAGGACACTGTTCTTCCTGGCTTTAATCTGTATATTCCACTGGCTTGATTTTCATTGAAACCAGCCATATCTTTCCTTTCATGAAGGATTCCTTTAAAAGGCACTTTTAAAATTTTTGATCTTGATTTTTGGTACTGCTGACTGATAATCAATCTTTGTTTTATGAATAACATATTTCAAGATAAATATTTTAATTAAATTTAGCAGGAATTATTATGAATAATATATTTTTACCATCAAAAGCAATGACTAATACAATAGTATTTGATGTTCTGGATTTTCTTTACCATATAAAAGTCTTCTCTCTGCATGTTAAGTCACATTAGCTGTTTAAAAATATAAATACATAAATTATGGTGCCAAATATTCAACATTGACTTTTGTCCTCCAGATAAGTTCACAGGCACATTGCAAAGTGAACATGTGGTTTTGACAAATCCAAAATAAATTATTGGAGTGTGTGATGTAGCTGTCAGCAGTGCTAGAAATTTCCAAAGCCAGCTTCACAAATGAGTCTGACAACAGTGGTGTGAACTCAGAAATCAGTGGTTCTCGCTGTTTTGAGGCTGGCAGATATTCAGTGTTGGATTAAAATGTCATTTGTAGCTGTTTTTTTGGTGAAGGGCTCACAAAACAAAAGATTGAGTGCTGGTCAGATAAGCTGGGTTCTTTAGATGAGTGGCAAGCCCTAAAAAGGTCCAAAGGAAAAGGCCAAGAGCAGAGGAGTTCTGGCCACAGGAGCCCAGCTGGGCTCACTGCTCTCCTTGGCTCTCTGGGCTTTGCCTTTCTGTAGCTGTGGCCAAATGGGAACAAAAAGGAAATTGCAGGTCCTGGAAGTGCAGCACAGCAACTCCTTCTGGTCCGTGCCTTTTGTTGGCGTCAGCTTGAAATTAAGATCTCAAACTCAGCGTATAGAGGGAAAAAAGGGAAAGAATAACTCCAGTCATTATTTTATTCGCTAATTGGGCTTAATTTCTGACATAGCTATTTTGGTCCATTAATTCTGGCTTCATGCTCCCCTTGTTTATCAGAAATTATCTCAACACAGCTGTTTGGTTTTATGAGTAGGCATTTTTTGGTTTGGACTACTTAAATCTTTCTGCCTTGTGCTTTTAGCTTTGGTGAAATGGTTTTATGCATCAGTCTGAACTTTTGATTCCTTGGATAACTAGCTTTGTCTGTGGAACAGGAGGTACAGAAAAAAGTACCCCTGTAGTCTTTATTTTTCTGTCATGTACTTGCTGTTTTAATTTGTGCTTTTTGCTACTGATTTCTTGGTGAACTTCAGGAAACTGCAGCAAAACTAATATAAAAAGAAAAGCCAGTTCAGGAATATATGAACTTTACTTTATATTCCAACACAAATTTTAGCACTCTGCTTAAGAAAAAAATGTGGAGGAAGATTAAATTTACTATGTATTCCTAAACATCCCACCCTTTCTAAGCCAGGCAGTGGTGCTGAGAGCTTGGTTGTTTGGGAAGGAAGCTTTTGCCTGCCTGCGAAGTGGGGGGCGGTGCAGGGAACACCCTGCATGTGAATCTCAGGCAGAAATGGAAAAGGGAGAACAGAGACAACTTTGTGCAGTCTAAAAGCAGAAAGAAGCTAAAGCTCTCTGGAATCAATAATTGTTTGCTAGACATTTACATTGTTTTTAATAGAAAGCCTTGAAATATGTTTTTGTAACATAAAACTCAGTGGTTGTGTGAAACAGTATTATGTCACTGTCCACACATTCCACTTGAAGCAGCTGGGAAAACACAGAGCTCTACAAATCTATGTTTTACCCTGGATAATATTCACTAAAGCTTTACAGCAGGCTTAATCAGTTGGACATGAATTAATGATGGTTATCAAACAAAAAATAATGAATTCCAAATAAATACTTATTGCATAATTGAAGTCACAAGAATTTTCTATGAATAAAATATATTTGTATTTACAATGCATAAATTCAGTTGTGACACTGTTGGCCATAAACAGCTTTCTGATGGAAGTATTGATGAGCTATGTTAAATTAGTAATAGCTTGAATACATTTCTTAATTATGTCACCAGCTTTGTGTGCAGGAATGTTGTTTGAACTGAATTGGCTGCCATTTATTTTGTCTGTACTAGGGGAAGAAAATGGTGGGATTTTGATTTTTTTTTTTAAATTTTTAAAATCTAACAAATACTCTAAGAGCCTCAGTTGATGACAGAATGTTTTGGATTAGTCTTTTTTGTTTATATATGCAGTGGATGTTATGTAGTTTACTTCTGCTTTGCCAAAGACATTTCAGATAATTTTTTCATTGATGCAATAATTAGCACAGTTTCACATGTATTGGAGAAAACAGAAATATGTTACTGTCGGCCTTCTCAAAGAGCAAGGCAAAATACACCAGACAGCTGCAAGCACATTGCAGCATTAAAAGAAGCTCATTACATTTTAAAAACAAACAAGCAAAGGTAAAATATAATTTGGGGATACTTGGGGTAAGTCTTGAGTCATCAGAGTAATCCTGTGCAACAGACTGTTGGTATTTAGCATCAAAAGAGGAAGGCCCAGAGGAGTGGCACCTTTGCTGTGCCCAGGGTTCTGTGAGTGCATGCTGGGCTTAGTGACCAGGGAGAGAAATCCTTTCTCTCAGTGATTTCCAGACCCAGCTGTAGTTTGATACTGGTGGGTTAGCACAGGAACTTTGTAAACCACATCATCTCTTTGCACACCAGTTCCCTGCTCATCAAATGAGAATAACTCTTACCTACACAGCTGAGTCCTGAAGTTTGTATAACATTTTTAATCAAGCTGAGCCATCCTCAGTCATTGTAGTGTTGGTTTTTGAAAGATGATTTGAGTGCTTCCAGTTGAATTAGCATCACACATTTCAATGGATGTGAAATTTGGTTTTTAATGAGCATAAACCACCCCCTGCTTTGGAAGCAGTGTTATCACTATTGCTCTCTTATCTGAGAGCCCTGGTTATGGCCCATAGAAAAATCCTTCTTGCAAAGAGCTCTGAAAGAGAAATAGATAAATAGAAAAGCAAGGAAGTGCAAGTGTGTGATAGGCAGAAGCCTTAACATGTCAGCAATCTCACTGCATTTTGCTCTTCTTTTTTTCCTCAGCAAATGGGAAGTTTCAGGAGATAATTACAGAACAAATAATGAGCCTTGTCAGCATTAGCCAACCCTAAGAGAAAAGCACAAAATGGTGTGTTCCAATGGTTCCAAGATGCTTGTTTAAAAGTGTGAGTGAAATGGGTAAAACAATGTTGAAGGCATGTGAGGAAAAGTGCAATGGATAGGAAATGAAGAGAGGCTGGGATAATGGGAGGAAGTGTCAGAGTTAGAGCAGAAGTGTAAAGGAACTGGTATCTCAGAGACTTGATTGTCCTTATTGCCCTCTTAACAATGAGGAAAAAAATCTGAAGCATAAAACCATGTTGGGGAAAAAAAAAAGAATGAATGAAGGGTAGAATGAAAAAGTGTTCCAAGAATAAAAAAGGGCACTGGGGTCTGATGCTCCCTCAGGCTTCTCTTACCAAATGAATTCACTGCACTGGCATTAAAATCCAAATAGGTTAACTTGTGATTTCTGAGAATTGTGAGACTCCCTCTTGAAAAGTTGAAGCCGTAGAGCACCCTCTGTAGAAATGGTGAAATGCTTCAAGTCACAGTTTTGCCTTTGGTCTACCAAAGAATTTTTAGATCAGGTTTAAGGAATAAATCCTCTTGAGAAGTGATAAAATTCTTCATCCTGCACATTTAAAATGTACCAAGATAAAGAAACATACCATGAAAAGTAGTAATGTGTTAGCACAGGTGGTGTCTCCATGGTTCTCCTTTCTTTTTTGTATTTTATAAAATGTTCTTTAAAGGCATGACTACACTTAACTACTTCACTGTTATTTATGTTCTACTATTAAGAAAAGTTCAGAAAGATAAAATTGAGTGTTTTGTTTTGTTTTTTCCCTTGGAATAATGAGGAATTAGAATGAGATTTGCAATGCAATTTATACTCCATATCCACCTAGACTTGGATGTTTTTCTGACAGAGGCCAGCACTGCAGAGAGCCTGAGAGCCTCCCACTCAACAGTTCTAGTAAAATCTGTTTTCCAAATAAATACTTTCAATAATAGAGCCAGCTAAAACACAGAAATGGCTTCATTTTTTTGTCATAAGATTTGCAACATTTAGGTCATACTTAGACCAAGGACAAAGAAACAGTAAGATTTTCACTTTATGGCCCCAATTTCATCAGTAGCAGGAGCAGGTCAGAACAATTACAGTACATCTCATAAAACTGTCTGCCTCCCTACTCTGCAACTTGATTATTCTGTATAAATTTTCAACTGAAACTGTAAAATCTGCAATATTTATACTGTGACATGAAGCTGTAATGATGTGAAACCTCTCCATTCACGCATGTCCGTCTACATAAGTGAGATTTTGAGTAAATTTCAGAAAATAACACAGACTTTATCCCTTGGAGATCTGTTTTACTGTACCCTGTTATTTCAAAGTTATATAATTTTTGTCATACATATATGAAAGAAAAATTAAAGCAAATTCCAGCAATATCTGTGGGTTAGACTTTGAAGAGAAAAATGACACCACACGAAATAGTCTTTAGAACTTAACAAGAACACGACTATTTTACAACTTAAAAGAGAAAACTTTTACATCTTTGTGGCAGTGCCAATTGTGTTCTTTTTCAAATGTTGTCAAAAATTATAAAGCATAAAAGCTTTCAAGCACTGAAGATTAATCCTCCCTCCCAGAAAGATAAAGATTGTAGTCAAATTCTATAAACCTCGTTTTGCTTCTAGCTACATATTTTTAAGTATAATTCTGAAGCAATATCAAAGCAGATGGTGCAACAGCAGCATTGAAAAAGCATTTGGTGTATTGTAAGTGTCAGGTTAGAATTCACAACCTGATGAATTGCCCACAAGTTCAGTGTTAAAATGGTGCCATTTCTGTTTTAAAATAACTAAGTTAGAAACTATTTTCAGAACTAGAATTAAAAATAAAAAAGAGAATAAATAACCCATATGTCCCTTGTTGTTTTTAAATATTTAAGTGTCAACTGGAATTGTAAAAGCAAGGGTTATGTGTATTGAATTGCTATAAAACTTTCCATTTGTTCAGGATTTTCATGCTGTGTGAACAGTGTTTTCAAAGACCTTTGCAGCTGGTATTGTCAGCATATGCAGTGGATTGGAGTTTTACATAATACTTCAGCAGCAAACACTCTTGGCTTTGAAGGAAACTTTGTTTTAAAGGTAGCAAATTCTCAACAATATCACTGGCTGGAAGCAGAGAAATCTTCCTCAGGTGATGGATAAAAATTGACCTTTCTAACTATGGATAATGTCAAGTGCTGAAGCCATTAAAGTTCAGTTTCCTCACAACTATAAGACTACATGATGCTATTTTATATTTCTATTCAGGAGAAAAAAAAAAAGAGGTTAGGATTTCTTTCATACTATAGATAAGAGGAGACAGCTCCCATTTAGCTGGCAATTCCCACAAAGAAATTTGAGATTTTATACCCCTATTTCAGTGCCAGAGCATTCATGGACCTTCATTTAGAAGCTGAGAAGACAGAGGGTTGTAAGAAACTCTGGAATAAGAAGTTTCCAGGGAATAAGAAAGTGCTTATTCCAAAGTTTCCCTGCTCCCCTCGTTAGGCAGAGGATCCCCCCGCTGGTGGCTGGGTGGCAGAGGCCCTGTGTGAGTTTGTCACCTGACAGGCTGTGACAGCAGCGGTACCTTGTCGATGGTAACGCGCTAGGAATCGTCTTTGGGAGGAGAGCCAGGCATTGATTTGTTTCTGGAGCTCTGCTGGTTCATTGGCAGCCCTGTGGGCTTTGGGAAGCGTGGAAAAGCAGAGTGTAGTTTGTTTCTACTTGTGCTGCCTTGCTGGCACAGATGCTTTGGTAAGGGGGACCAGGACACTGTGACACCGGGGCCTTGGATGCTGCTGGTCCTGGGGTGGAGATGGGGCCTGAGCCTACAACTTCTGAGTTACTTCCATATTTCATTGTGCCTCTGCTTCTTCACTGCACAGAGAGCTCTAGAGCTCTGTCTGATCTGTATGTATTAGTGTCATGATTCAGACTCTGGTTTAAGGGGGAAGATGACTGCCTTTTTGGACAGAGTTAGCAGTAATATCTCGGGCATCACTTGCTCAAAACCACCTGCAGTAATTAAATTTGCCAGGCAGTGCTGAGGGTTTGGTGCTCCTGCAAGGGGAAAGGCAGTGGCATTGCAAGGCACCAGGGGTATCCCAGATCTGAGACTGGCTCTTTCTGCTGCAAGGCTGAGAAGCCTCCTCCCTTTTGGTTTGGGATGGTTTCCAATATATTGATCCATGGAGAAGGCAGCTGCCTCTCCAGAGACTATAAAAATGAGATGCCTAGCTAGAAGGACCCCAGTGAATTACAGGTTTGTGTCTATAAACATGAGGCATATTGTTTTAAAGATATCCAGAATGCTATACTGAAAAAAACAAATCATGAGATTCCGAGGTGAGGAAAAGACAAAAGGGGGGGCTCTTTGTGTGTGAGTGAGTTTTTTCCCTTCTGCTATGAAGCAGAGCTGATGTTTAATCAAAACTTCAGTGAATTTAATATACACTGCAGGTGTTTTAGTACCTATAACCTTATTTCTTGCTTGGTTTCTTGAAAGGAAAATAACCTCTCCCAGGATTTGTTTTTAATGAAATGTAGGTAATGTGCTTTTTGATCTTACACGAGTGATGCCATGAGACTGCTTTGGGAGGAAGCATGGGGAGTCCTTTCCCATCTGTCCTTTAAGGACACTGGCCTTGGAAATCACCCCGCAAGCAGTGCTTGTGCCAGGTGTGTGCTGCTGGTGGCTCTCAGGTGGTGACAATGGTGTGTGCTACCTCCAAAACTGCTAACCAGGGGGTAAAGAACTGTTATTACTGCTCTTTCCTCTGGGATTAGTCAGTGCTATCCTAATTAATTAAATGTAGCCTTACAGTTAAAGCAAAAATGTGCATTGTTAACTCCTGTGCAGCTGTGAGCTCAGGAGAGGGTGGTTTGCATATTTGTGCAGGAAAGACAACTTTGTTTTCTGCAGAGACTTGGCCTGGGAATACCAAGGAAAGTTTTTCTTAAGGTTTGTCCTGTTATGGCATGAATGCTCAATTGTATAATGCAGGATTTGTTTACTTCTAGCTTAAAGAGCTGTATTTTTTTGTGGAATCCTGGTGTTTTATCTTTCCTGGCTTTCTAAGGTTAATGTTGTAAACAACCTTGATGTTACAAAAAGCCTGAAAATTTCCAAATGAATGAAGTGATTCTTCAACTGGCATGAAAATTGAATAATGGTTTGGGCATGTTTTAGGAGGTCTATAGTTATATCCCCCCTGCTTTAGATGTGTTTGGAAAAGTTGCTGTCTGACAGCTGACAGGCAGGTGAGAAGACAGGGCTGGCACCATGCTTGAGAGGATATTGCTGGTGCTATCAACAGCATGAGCAAAATCAAAGGTAAGAGTTAACAAAGCAAACACTTGATGTTCTTCTGCTACCTGAAGGTCCAGGAAGGGGACATGCCTGCTTGGTGGTCCTCATTCATGTGCTGCATTCTTTTTGAACTGTTAAGAAGTAAAAAAAAAGAAGTGAGGAATATGCCCTGAGCATCCCCAGCTGCGACACACTGTGTTATTTCTTTGATTGCATTATGTCTTCAGATGATGTCAATAGCTGATACCCAAACCCAGGCTGACTCTGGTCCAAGACCAAGGGAAAGCAATGCTTCCTAACACTCTGGCCCTATGGCAAAATGAAAATCCTGAGAAGGCTTTGCCTAAGTTCCCTTCACAAGTGTCTGACAGAGCTCCTGTGCTCGGGTCAGTTGCCTTGGAAACCAGTGCCTGTGCACATGGGCATGAGCAGGGCCGCAGTTGGTGGACGTGGCCCTTGGGGGCCCCATTACTGAATTTCTCATGTTTAGAAATACTTTGTAATAAGGCCTCTGGTGTCACTTATTAGCAGTAAAGTGTAGGGCAGCCTTCATCAGCATCAGCTGCCAATTTGTTTCTTATGGAAATGAATCCACGTTGATGGCGTGTAAGACTTTTTGGAGATTTTCTGCTGGAACAGAATTCTCACTTGTTCTTTTTATGCTGCCACTTGACACACACTTCTCTAATTTGAGTGCTTTTCTACTCATTATATTGATTTCAGCCTTCTCAGTAAAATGAAGTAACAACTTGCAAGGGGAAGATGGGCAGAGAGAGAGGAAATAAACTTATAGAGAAGCATTTTATCTGACCATGTTCTGCTTTAAATTACAGTACTGGAGTCAAAGCAATTTTAATCTTCACTGACTAATCTGCCTCCTTTTTTTTTTTTTTTTTTGCAAAGTTTTGCGTCTTCATCTTTGCTAAATGGTGTTTTGATTCTCTTTAAAATGCAGACTAAAATATTAACATTTAAGAGAATGTCATAGAAATTAATATATGCCCATCTCATTTTTTTCTATTACCTATTTCATTTTTTCTATTACCTCTTAGGAAGTACAGAGATGAGTAAGATATTTAAAAGGCTGTAAGATAGCCAGATATCTGGTGTAAAAATAATTTCAGTTACAAAGTAAGTTCTGCATGTAAAGCTCAGCTCCAGGGCTGTGCAAGACATTTTTTGGTAGGTTTTGTGGGATTTTTATGGGTTTGGATTGGTTTATTCCATTATTATGGCTTCATTTTCCTGCAAATGTTGCAAAACTGCCTGTATTGTGTGAGAATGTCCCAGAGGACCTACAGCCTCTGTTTCTTGTGGTGATCAGTCCATGACACAACAGGTCCCCATCCTCTCCACTATGGAAATGCATAAATTTCCTTCAGATCTGACATCCTGGTGTGCTGGTGAAAGAAAGAGAGAAGAGGGAGACAGAGAAAGGCATTTCACTCTTCCTGTTGAGAACATTGGAGTCTTTCACTGACAGTTGAGAGATATTTGATGGGGAAGGCTAAACACTTCTGGGGGAAGCAGGCAAATACGAGAATTTAATTTAAAGTCCAAAGATCTTTTGGTATTATCTTTTAATTAAAAGTCCCAGAATATACAAGCCTGAAAAGCTGAGAGAAATGAGAAGGATATACTCAATAAACGGCCTTTTCATGCAATCACATTTTGGGGTCTTTGAGAACCTCTTTGCTTCACGGTTGAATTCCTATAATCTAAGCCATGCGTACACTCCTATACACAAAGATCAGTATCTTTTGAGTAAACTCCTTTCTTGTCATTAAGATTTGACATTTCTGTTCATTGTGGCTGCCTGACTGCAATAAACTTTCCTCGGAGGATATACAAACTCTGTTTTCAGGGAATGCCAGGAAGGGGCAGCATATGAAATAGGGAGAAGGAGTTATTCTTGCTCACAGAGGCTGACTGGGGAGGCACGTGAGTTACTGACATATCCTACACATTTCAGACAAGAGGGGATATAGAAATCAGAGGAACATGGTGGATTGTTGGTTTCTGGTCTCATGTAATCTCTCACCAAGGCAAGTTTGTTTCCCTATGGAAAATGGTAGTTGATTTTCTACAGTAGAGTTTTAAATGTCTTTGGTGTTAAGGTATTTGATACTTTCCTTGTGAGGTTGTACCAGAGCCAGGACATTTCATTGGTAGGCTGTCTCCTAATATTCCATTAAAATAAAAAAATTCTCCACAGAGGAATTCTAATAAAATACTGCCAGTGCAAACCCTGAGTCTATAAAGATCCCACAAGAAAAATGAATGGTGAAACTCCCTTGACAGGAAAAAAAAAAAATTAAAATGGCAAACAATGGAAGAGAATCCTTTAACAAGAAGAAATCTAAATTGCTTGAACTTCATTGTGCAAGAGGTCTCAATTTCTGAAGGCTGCTTTTCTTCCACCATCATCTCTTAATTACAGTGAAAACATCCCTTGAATGCCTGACATAATTTATAATTGGATCTCATTCATTGTTGCTCATGATACTCTCATCATTAAAATTGTTTATTTATACATATATGCAAATTATTAATATTTAAAAACCCTTTGAGTTGTGAGCTATAAGTTGTAATTTACTTTTTTTGCTTCCAGATGAATGAGAATATGCATAATTATCACTCAGAATTGTTATCTCCCAAAAAAACCCTACCCCAAGACCAGTAAACAAGATCAAAAATCCTTTAAGCTGCATCTCTTGAAGAGTGAGGTGAGGTATCAGTGTGATTTCACACTGCCCTCTAACCCTTCCTGTTTTATTCTAATTCCCTCTAAGTTGCAGTTACACTTTTATCTATTCCCTATGGTTGTCAGGGATGTTGAAGCAATATTTGCTTTCCCAAAGCTGCATCCTAAAGGATAAATCCTGGCCACTGGGGACAGAAAGTGGGTATTTGCTGCTCTGCCCAGCAGAGATGACTTTTGCAGGAGAGGATGTAAAATAATCAAGTTTCCTCTTTTTATGCTTGAATCTTCCACACAGGATCTCAGGGCATTCCCTTTCTAAGTTATTTAGATTGAAGCAGACTGTTGCTACTCTAGTAAAAACCATAACAATTTTTCTTCTTACTGTTCCTTTTTACAAGTCTTGAATGCCTGGAGCTCCGATTACTTTTCCTCATGTGATAGGTTCAAACTAATGTTAATGATTTCATTTAATTTTGTATTGATATTTTACTAAATAAGTAAAAGCTGAAGTGGTTGCAATATCTAGGTTATTTGAATACCTTTCTGTGAATCTTCATTACTTGGAAGGACTCTTTTGGAACAGCACAGTAATAAAAATGTTCAGAGGAAGGTCGAGCACAGAAGTTGCAGGAGTTGCTCTTGCTGTATGTAATGTTCTTTGAACCAGCAACCTTGTAAGTTTTTATCTAGCACAGAGTATCATATTAATTGAGAGGGTCATCCCATGGACCACTCACATCCACTGAATCTTTGTGATGTGTTCTTCTGCATTAATTGTTTCTCTCAGTGGCGGCTGAAACTTGCTCAGCTAAAAATGTCAAAGAAAGGTGTAAGGGGGACTATTGTGGACTCAAGTGTGCCAAAATGGGAATCCTGACAGTTTCCAGTGACTGCTGTCAGTCTGAACGTTTTGCTTTTGTACACACAGAAATACTTGCACAGGGCTGAGTGTTTTGGAGACTGAGGCAGTCAGATCTGAGTGGAGCAAACATTTCTTCAGCTGAGCCTCCCAAAGGGCTCCTCCTAGGTGGCATCCTCAGTGTTACATGTCTGCTCTCCTCATCACCTACTGCTCAAAAAAAAAAAAAATGCAGGCTACTTTCTTTAAAGACTTAGAAGAGGATGTCTCTTGAATGGCTCCTCTTTCAATGTCTGTAGCATTAAAACAAATTTGCCCTAAGTGTAGGATGTCTGAAAATCTGCATTTATGAAAATTCGCAGGCTTTCATAATCAGCATAGTCTTCCTGCCCAAAGCTGTGTCATTGCATGTTGAGATTCAAAGTTTGTGTGATGTCCTTAGCAAGTGAATGACACTGTCCAGCAAAATTCATGCAGGCACACCACCCTGCCAAACCTCCCTGGCTTCTGAGAGCGCAGTGAGATGAAAAGGGCTCGGATGTGTTTGATACCAAACTGCTCTTCCTGAGAATAGCTTTTGGTTAGCAGAGATGAAAAGAAGCAAATAAACCAAGTCTTTTTCCCACATACTCCAGATATCTGTGGTAGAACTGTGAAGGCTCAGAAGGGATGTCTGAAGGCAGAGCAGTGTGATTTAGTGTGAACTGCCAGCTTGGTAATTGAGGACTGACTATTCCCACTCCCTGCTTCCATTCAGGCTCTGCTCAGAACCAGTTACAGCTGCTGTTTGTATTGGGATGCAGTGATCTCTCTTTGGAAATAATTCCTTCTTCTTTTCCAATACTCTGAGCAAGCAACACTGGCTGTTTCAGGCACGAGAAGGAGTTCTACATAGGGATGGATGCTTCAGTTAACAGCTTCCTTGGAGGCTGTACTTCAGAATAAGCACTGTCCCTCTAGTCTGTCTGCTGTCACAAGGGTCCTGACCCAGCTTTGTTTTTGGGAGGAATAATATGCCATCAACATGCCTTTGCTTACCTGATTCTTCTTCTTGAAGTCTCCCGAAGGAGTCTCACCTCTCTGTCCTACAAATGATGTGCAGCCTTTCTAATGCCAGCAACTTTGGGAGTCCTCTCCCAGAAATGGCACCAGTTTCATTCCATGCAGTCAAAAATGGATCTAAATCCAAGTGATGTCTGAATTGCCACTGGGAGCCTGAGTGAAGCTGGATCAGTGCCAGCAGTGGTGGGAGGATGATGAGAATGTCCCCCGGTGACTTAGATCCCTGGGGATATCTGTGATCCCAGGCAGAGCAGCTGCTGCACATGTGCTGCTCCTGCAGCCTGTTCCCTGGGGATTGCTGGTGAGGGCTGCAGGAGTCTGGGCCAGCCCTTGGGCAGGTGCTGCCTCTGGGCACTGATTTAAGGCACTTTCAGGCTGAGTTTCTGGTGCAGCCCTACCTGACTCACTTTTGAAGCAGCACTTCACAAAGGGCTGCTGTTTGGGTGATACTGATCCCCGAAATTTAGCTGTCAGTCTTTTAATTAAAAATATTATAAAGATCATTAAATAATACTACATTCCCTGTGGAAGTTAAAACCCCAAAATTTTATAGGAGAGATTTTGTGGGGCTGGGGGTTGATTGAAACAAGACTTTATTAAAGGTGCAAATTGGTGAAAAAGAGCACATCATGGTTACAAAATAAAAAAGTTAGTTTATATTTTTGAGACAGATAAGCTTATTGGGGCGAAGTTATTTATTTGGACACTTTGACCTTTGAAAGTAACACAGTGAAATATGTTAACATAGACTCTTATTTTTCTTTTTAAATATTTATTTCAGAGCCCTATAAAAATAACAATCTCCTTTTCAGAAAGGATTTGGTATAATCACAGGGTGTTTGCAGTTACGATTAAGGTAGGTGTGGTACTTGCTGCCAATTAGTTTAATTGATGTGAAAGTCTGAGTACATCTTAAGAGTGCAGGATTTTCCTACCTGAATTGAGCCCTCCTCAAAGACCAGCAGGAAGAGCGTGTGTGGAAGAGGGAAGAAGAAAGTAAAGTACAACAGAAAACCTCTGTCACTAAGAGGGCCTGAACCAGGACAGAACTGCATTTTGGGGTAGCTAAAAAATATCTTCATCATGTTGAATTTTTTAAGTGGTTTTATTTTTTTTTGTTTTTTAATCCTAATCTGCCAATTGATCTCACCTGTTCCCTTAAAAGGTACAAGCTTTGCATTAGAATTTTGACTCAAATGTGAAAATTTTGTATGAGTTAAAATGCAGTGTGAGCCCTGAGTAATTTTCTGTTTCTCCTGATGACACTGCAGTGTCACAGAAGGGAGAGGAAGGTGACAAGTTTAACCTGTTATACGAGAGTAGCCACTCCAAAGATTTTTATGTTTTTTGCAAGTAGAGAAATAAGCAAGGTGTGATTAACTTCTGTAGCATTGCAAAGGCAGCCTGTTTGACTTGTATGTGGTTGAAGTTGTCCGTTTCAGAGGTGCCTGTGTGCTGTGCTCCCAGTCCAGCTCCAGGTTTGGGAGAGGGGCAGTGATCCCAGTCCAGCTCCAGGTTTGGGAAAGAGGGGCAGTGATCCCAGTCCAGCTCCAGGTCTGGAAGAGGGCGGTGATCCCAGTACAGCTCCAGGTTTGGGAAAGAGGGGCAGTGATCCCAGTCCAGCTCCAGGTCTGGAAGAGGGCAGTGATCCCAGTATAGCTCCAGGTTTGGGAGAGGGCAGTGATCCCAGTACAGCTCCAGGTTTGGGAGAGGGGCAGTGATCCCAGTCCAGCTCCAGGTCTGGAAGAGGGCAGTGATCCTAATACAGCTCCAGATTTGGGAGAAGGACTGCACTGCCAGATCTGAGGTGCAGCTCTGCAGTTCCTCCCTGGTTGGACACAACCTCTTCTCTTCTGCTTCTGGCTGCATCTGCCAAACAAATCAGAGCAAGGACAGGAGTTAGGAAATCAAGATCAGCAAACAGATGGGGAAGGGAAAAACAGAATTTCATGCCCTGGTGGCTCATTTGGCTGTTTGTATTTTGGGCCACTCTTTGGTCCCTATCTGTATTTGCCCACTCCTGTCCTGAAGCACACATATTTAATATGAATTCCTATTTAAAAAGGGAGTTGGGGGAAAGAAAGGAGAGGAAAATCACTTTAAAGAAATTCAACATTTGAAACTGTAAAACTCTGAACACTGATCAAGTGTTGCTCCCTTGCAATATTAGATGAATCCTTTATGCAGTGGTATTTTAGATTCCCTGGTTTTATTTTTATTTGGCTCCATTCTACTTGAAACTGTAATCCTTTAGGAATTCTCTCTAGTAAACTCCCATTCCAACCACTGGGGATTTCAGCAATCTGTTGGCACAGTCTTTCACCATGTTTTTGAGTTATTTATAGATATGGTCTTGCATCACTGAAATATTTCTGCATATTGTTCCAGACAAAGCCAGTAAATTCAATATGTCACTATGTATCCCCTGACTTGCCTCCAAGGCCTTGTTTTTCACAGAGTAAAAAAAAACTTTATAGAAGAGTGGGAGCTGTCTGACTGCGAAATGGGCTTGAATAATAACACCAGGCTCTCAGATGAAATTTTATACTCTAGATGAATCATCAAGTGCTCATTAAACATCTATCTACTCTAGGAAGAGATAAAAAATCTTCCTCTTGATGTTACCCTTAGGATCTGGACAAAAAATAATTTTATATTGGAACATGAAAACAGCAAACTTGACCAAACCATCAGCTGTAGTAGTTTCACTTCTATTTGATTCCAACCTGAGAAACTCTTTCCTCTTACTGTTGTAATAACACCAGCATAAGATCATCTTTCTTAGAAGGCCTTGTAGTGAAGCATGGAAAGGGCTGTGTCACATTCCATCCCCTTTGGAGAAATTATCCTTTGGCTCAGGTATCAAAAAAACATCCTTTCACATGAACATGTGAAACGGCACCAGGGCACATCATGAAACCCAAGACATTGGGCAGCCTTTCTTAAAACACTGTTTCAGTTTGCATCTTCCTCCAGTAAATTCAGTTTCATGGCAGGAAGGTCACATTTTTAATAACAAATAGATGCAAGGACTGTGGTGGGGAATAAGTTTTTTCCCTCTTCAACCCCATTGTAGAAATGGCAGCTGTGGATCATGCTAATACTTTGATTTATCTCTTCACTGCATCCTTTATTTGGCATCAGATTGCTTTGCAAGTAGCAGTTTTCCTGGGCTGTGCAATGACAGTGTCTGATGCCACAGTGGAAGCTCTGCCATGCTATCACTGAATTTAATTCCCTCTTCCCAGTGTTGTATGACCCCTTATTTGCCCTGTGTTCAAAACGTGCTTGGCAGTGGCTACAGCAATTCTGTTCATCCTGCAATCTTGTTGTATTTCAATCACATTTTATTTTAACCCAAGTTTAACTTGTGTTGCAAGGCTACAGACTGCTTAATATAACAAAATTTCAATGTTGTGTTTGCATAAATATTATTTTTAATTTTTTCCTAGCCTAGTATCTCCAGTCTCAGCAAATAACACTTTCAGATCTGGAAAATCATGCACTGTAACTGTTATGTGTGTGATTTGTTTTGCTTTTTTCATTCCCCATTTAATTGAGAAGCCACCAAGAACAGTTTTTAGCCTTCTCATTAGTTAATCTTAATTGCAATATCTATTAATTTATATTGTGTTAGTACTTTAATGATATGAGAGGCAGTAAGTGGCTATTGTTCATTAGCCATATAAATGCTGTGTGGTTGAGGTTTGGGTTGGTTTTTTGGTTTTTTTTTTTTATGCTCCTAATGTCAGCTTTTTTGCATGTTGAATACTGTAAGGTTGAATAAGGTAAAGATATTTGCATTCATACCAAGCTAAAATACCTCCAAAGCAATCTCAGTGGAATCATTAATTTGTTATGAACAAATGTCTCAATTAAAGCTGTTTTTTACATTTTTGCATTATTCTCTGATTAACTATTAAACAGATGAGCTTAGTTTTAAGTCCCTTTGGCAGTTCTGTTTACTGGAGAAAACTTCTCATCAAGTTTGCATCATTTTTGGATAAAGAGGCCGACTCTGGGTGGTGAAGGTGGCCAAACACCTGGATGAGAAGTGACCTGTGCTGTGTTGTGTCTGGCATTTGCAGTGTGGGATCTTTTCTGTGATGGTGAAGTTCAGCTGGGGCAGAACAGCTGTCAAAGCACAGGAGGTGTGTGAGCACATGGATTTCTGCCTTTAATTTGGGAGAGCTGTGGTTTGCCTGTGTCATGTTCAAGGGAGAACAGAGAGAGGAAGGAGGGACTGACATTGTGTGGCTGCAAATAAAAGTTACAAACCCTCAGCTTTTCCACACTGACTCCACACAAGACTCTTTGAATTTGATCTCCTGCTAACATGATGTTAATTTTACTCCAAAAAAATTAATATGTGAATACAGAAAGTATCAGTAACCTACAGCTTGCTTAACATTGTAAAACATTCAAGAGGTGTTGGATAAAAATTGGGCAGTAGGCATTTTTTATTAAACTGTATGGATTTCAAATATTCGAGAAAAGAGTTCTGCTTTAATGTTAAAAATGCAAAGAATTAGCAGCAGAAGCCTGCATTTTATGTGAACAATGGTGTTTGACTGCCAACTTAATTCTGTTAAATACAAGGCCACAGAAGGAAGCAGAGAAGGAGGAGCTGTGGCTGCAGGGAGTGAGGATGCTTGTGAGATGTTAAAATTGCAGAGTTTATGGACAACTCCACTGTCTTCCTCACTTGTGCATCATCCTAGAAGTGCTAAATCTTATCTTTATTTAATGCTGTTCAGTCCTGTGTGTAATTTGCAAGAGCACGAGGTGGTGAGGAAAAGAGAACTCGAGAGAGTTTTCTGTGGGGCGAGGGGGTGGGAGGCATCTTGCTTTTCCACCCTTGGTTTGTGCAAGCAGGGAGGAGTCACGAAGAGCAGCTCTGAATTACAGAGGATATCCCATTCCTGTTGGGTCCTCCTGACCTGCAAAAGAGACATAAATGGCTTTGTACAACCTTCTGTTTGGTGTCTGGAAGGAAAATCAGACTGTAAGGTAGCTTAAGGTTGATGTTGCTTGAACTTTAAGATGAGATTTGTTGTGTCGTGCTGAGGAGACTTGTTAGACTGGTGCTGTGCAAAATTTCAGGCTGTATGCTGATAGAATCATGGACTAGAACCATGGAATCATAAAGATTGGAAAACTCCTCCAACATCATTAGGTCCAAACTGTGCCTTCTGCCACCCTGTCACCCAGCCCAGAGCACTGAGTGCCACATCCAGTCATTCCTTGGACACCTCCAGGGATGGGGGCATCACCACTTCCATGGGCAGATCCTTCCAGTGTTTGATAACCTTTTCTGTGGAAGAGTTTTTCTGATATCCAGCCTTTACCTCCCCTGGCACAGCCTGAGGCCATTTCTTCTTATCCTTCCTCTTATTCCCTGGGAAAAGAAAGCAACCCCTGCCTCTCTCTGACCCTCTTTGAGGCAGCTGCAGAGGGCTGTGATGTCTCCCCTGAGCCTGTCTGTTCCAGACTAGACAACCCCAGACCCTCAGGCGCCAAGGAGGTTGCACTATCATCATCATGTGGTTTTTGGGCTACCTCTAGTTTGTTCTTAGCTGTTAAGTTCTCCCATACACATCTGCTCATAATTGTTTTGATGCAAAATTTGTCATTAATTTCTGCCAGCCTGGTTGCTTAACTTGACATCAGTCCTCTCATGCTTGTTTACCATTGCCATCAAACCTCAAACCAGAAGGGATCCATCCTTTCCCATGTTCTGCTTTGAGAACACCTGGAGAAACTTTTTGGCATGAATCTTTCAAGTGACTGAGATTCCAGAGGATGTGTTTGCACTTGTTGGAGGTAAGAGCTTCTTGCTCTGAGCCCTCATTCTGGAGACTTCATTCTGCTCAGAGCTGGTTCTTTTCCTGTTAAATTCTGTGTAAACCAATTGAGAAAATGAAGTATCCTCAACTACAAACAGTGGACCCCCCACGCAGGCTGATAGCTCTTCTGCAAGGAGAGCACAACTGCAGCAAAACAATCGAGTAAAGGACACAGAAAATAAACCCAAAGCAGTTAATCACCTTCAGCATGCCCTTCACCGAAGGCAAAGAGCTGCCCTCCACCTCTGTGTACTGCCATCCACCATACAAACAAACCCTACAAAAATCTAATTATCTGAACTGATGCTGAGTATTTCCAGTGCCACAGTTGCAGGAATGCTCAGTTGAAACAGTCCTTTCCCTGGCAGGTTCATTTGTCAAAACCAGAATGTGTTGTAAAACATTTTGCTAAGTTCCTGGTGAAATGAGGGTCGGTCTCTCAAAAATCCATTCAGCAGGTACCAGGGGAGATGCTTTTCAGACCCCTCAGCTGGTGCAGGGGGGCAGAGAAGTGTTTGGAGCATGTACCATTCCTAGATGTTGGCTAGGGCAGGGTAAAGCATAAATTATGGATTGTGTCTCTGTCTGTCTGCACGAGCAGGTTGGATGCCTGAAAATATATAGCTAGAAGTGTTTGGGTGGCTTGCTGCCAAATATAACAGTTCCTTAAGCAGTTTCAAACTTTTCTTTCACAGAAAATTCTAAAATTTAATTCTTTCTCTTACAAAGCTCAGCTTAAAAGAGAAAGAACAACTCTTGAGGATTGGAAAATGTGTGTTGATGAGCACAGCTCTTTGTTGCAATATGTTGCTGAATTTTAGATGTTTGCAATGCTATATTTTGGAGGTAATTCCCTGATTCAAAACACCTGTTTGTACCAGAATGTTTTGGGTTTCTTTTCTTTTTTTAACCATCCTAGCTTTTCTGAGATGAAAAGAATGTGTCTGGTGTGTAAAATGCTTTGATTTATCTGAGGCAAGCCCTGCTGTTAGCAGAGATAAAGGGCCTTGTTTACAAGGTGTCTATATCCTTAGAAAAAAAGGAGTTGCCAATAATTGAATAAGGTGTCGTGAATGTATAGATTAAACTAGAAGGCCAACAGCAAGCATGATGAACTTCAAAAGAACAGCTTCTCATCTCTCTGGGGACCTTCATTAACGAGTCACCAGATAGGCAATTACTGTACAGTTCTTATAATGACCGGGATCAGACACAAGCAATCAGCACAGTAGGCAGCAAGAAAGCAAGCAGAAAAAACCTGTGAAAATATGCCATTAAATCTTAATTATTCTTCAAAAGAAAACAAGCACGACTAGGGGGCAAATAACTGTAAGGAATATACAGAACTGTATCCAAACCTGCTGGCTCAGGGCAATGATATTTAGTTATTAGCAGCATCAACGTTTATTTAAAGCTAAGCATTATGTTCACAGACCATTACAAGGTGTATTTTGCACCTGTTTGTTGTAAGCCTGAGGAAGAGCTACTGTTTGCTGCCACAGGATAGTTCTCCAAAGCAGGACACATACCTTGTCCCCCTATTATTTTGGTCTCTATTCCACTTCTCTCTAGAAACAGCAGCAAAGCCTGGAGCCCCAGGTGGATGTGGAGAAAATGAGAGACAGCTTTTCCCAGAAGAATGACTCAAATTGATAGAGCAGGACAGGCCATTATGGGAGAGTAAAGAGGTCATTGGGGCTGCAGAGCAGCAGCAGGTCTGATGAAGTCCCAGCCCATCACCCCTGCAGGATTTGTATGCAGCAGCTTCACTCTGGGTCCGTGGGGCTTATTTACCAGGGAAGGCTCCCCAGGTCCTGGATTGCATAAGTGGTTCCTTTGCAGCTAAGTGGGCCTGTTTAGCTCACTGGAATTCTCTGGGGAAATCTTTTAATGATTATGAGAATATGGGTTTCTTGACTCATCCTTCTTTGTAAGAAATAATTACGGGCTTACAAATAACACAGGCCCTATGCACTCACTGTTATTGGGGGGGAGGAGGACTCAGAAAAGGAGGCATTGCACAGCAGCTACAAAGTTCCAGGTCTTTTATCTGCCCTGAATTGCCTTTTAAAAAGCAATCTTAAGCAGTGGGCTACAGAGGTCATCCTCATCGCTGCCTTGCAGCAAACAACATTCATTTATTTGAACAAAAAATAATTAATTTTTTATGTACTCCAAATTGTCATTATACAAGTAAACTCAATTTGGTCTGTCTTAGAAGATGTGCATAATCCAGTACAATGTGGATCTATTACCTCACCATGTTTGTAAGCCACCCATGTGTTTTTTTCTTGAGGTGTGTAAATTTCTTTCAGTCTTTCAAGAATTAAAATTATTTAGGAACAAGAGGACGAAAAAGCAAACACCAAAGTTGTCTGAAGTGAAAGAAGTCTGAAATGAACATTATACTAACTATACTGATAGTATAGTTAGTATAATGTTCATTTGTCTGAAGTCCAAAGTACTTTAGGTTGAGGTCTGAGAAATGGGTTTGGGATTCTTTCCTATTCCTTGAGAAGCATATTAGCAGGAATAATAGAAAGAGAGAAAAAAAGTCCTAACAAAGGACTAATGCTGTTTTTAATGGCAATGCAAAATTGGTCTGTAAGTTCTATGAAATTTACTGTCTCCCTCTACAGCTAGGGAGATTTGAGTTTAAAATTGATAACTCAGGATAACCTTCCTTCACAGAAGCACATGGACGAAGTTACTGATTTGCACAGTTGTGTGGATTTAGCTCCAGAGTATTGTATGATTGATTGTCTAATGACTTTTCCAGAGTGTTTTTCATATTGCTCCATACTTTCCCTGCAGAAAGAATAATTATGTAAATAACTATTATCAGAACATAGTGTGCAGCTAAAAAGTGTAAGGTGCATTGTATGAGCACATATTTGTATAATAAGTCTGGCTCTATGAAAGATAAAAGTGAATATTGGGGCTGTGGTGGTTTATTTATATCCATTTCTGTGCACTCATCTCCTAAGGTAGTTTAACAATTTAAAGATTTGTTCTGTCTGATAGGGGCTATTCAATGTGGGAAACCCTCAGAGGAAATAATAACATTTTGCATTCAGATCTCCCAACTGTGGGGGCTGAAACTAGTGATACATCAGAGCTTTTGATTTTGGTGTTGACTGTCACAATGATAATCCCTCAGTAAGGATTCATTTCATTTTCTTGGGAAATCAAACAAGATAACAGGAATAATTAATCTGTTGTTCTTTTCAGTGTTACTAATCCCTGAAACATAAAAAAAAATGTCCTAATCTTTCATCTCTGTGTATTCTAAAACACTGTTTAACTTGGTTCTTGAAAACAATAATTAGCTATCTGTCTAGAGTATGTGATATGCCTCAAGTTAGTTGGGAGGAAGAAGGATGCATTTGAGAGTGTTCTGCTTTCATCAGCAACTAATATTAAAACCAAAAAGTTAATATAACATGTGACAATAGAATAATTCAGCCAATTCACAAAACATCAAGATACCTTGCCAGCCTTAAATCAAACTTCTTCCTATAAAATTTTAATTAATTGGAACCATATCTGAGTTTATTTTCCATGAAACTAGATTACAAAATAAGAAATTTAATTTAGCTCCTACATCTTGATAACATTTATTTTGAGCATAATTATTGAGCCAAATAGATGTTGTGGACTAAATCTCAATTCCCAACATTAAGTTTTCTAAATAGGAATTCATGGTAGTTTCACAGATTCTGAACTTTTATGATTTACTATTATAATTATGAAGTATTCACTGGTTTTCTTCTTCCTTTTTGCCTTCCTGGCATGCATTTAGAAAACTCCTGTATCTTTTAAAGCAGCCAAAAATGGGATCATTGCCCACTGATTCAGGATTGGCCTGGTGACTGCAGTGCCCCTGTGCTGCTCTGTGAGCTCTGACATCTGCTCACCCCACACTCATGAGCCAGAGTCCTGCAAGTTCTCATCTGGTTTTGCCAGGGATTCCTCATTCTTCCTGAGTGACCCTACACTTGCCAAGGTCACCTAACCAACTCTTACAACTGATGTTAAAATTCGGGAGCTCATGGCTCCCCACATCTCTCTGCAGTTTATCATCGTGGTATCATTTAATTGTTGTACAGTTTTTAGTTTTGCATTGGAATGTTGTTGTATTTCAGCAATTAATATTGACTATCCTGCTTGTTTAATTTCTGTATGAGGTTAACAGATAGTTATTGTCAGTTTTATTGAGGATGTGATGTGTTCATGACCTGAGCAGAAATATCCTCTATTTAGCAACATTTTTTTTTTCAGGCTTTCCATTTTGTTACTTTGCTGCATATAGGTAAATCCTCATAAAATAAGGGCCTTGTTGCCCTTGTAAAATCATGGTCCAAGCCTGCTGCTTTGGCTAAGTTAGAGCAGGACTATGGGAAAGTGACTCAGCTGAACTAGAGGTAGAAAAACAAGTTATAGAACAATTACATGCTCACATCGTGGTGTATGGTGGCTGGTTGGATTATGTTTGTTATGATTTAAAACTCTGTAACTGATAAAGGCCTGAGTGCTTAAAAGGCCTGGTTTCTGCAATGAGGTGGCTCTCCTTTGCACCTGCCTGGGGACTCTGTGACCCTTTGCTTCGTACTTCACATTTTTTCTTTGCTCTCCTATTCACCCTTTTCTGTTTTTCTTGATACCTTTGATGTCAATTGGGCTGGCAGGTCAAAGTGAGCAATTATCTTTCTGTGCCTCCAGATGACACAGATCACCTCAGTGATGCTCTTAGATGTTGGTGTGACCTGGGGCAAATCTCAGTTCCTGGCTAAATGCAAATCTTTGGAGTTGGGTTAGAACTGGTCCAAAGTTTGTCCTGCAGTCTGTGTTATTCAGAATATGGTTTCTGGCATTTAACTGCAATGACTTGATTTGTTCCATGGTTAATGGTAACTTAGTGTTTCTGTCAGATTCCCTTTTGAGATTTGCTCTCTGCTTTTGTGTCAGCAACTGAGTTCTGACAGGGCTCTCATCATGGTCATGGAATGGAGCTTTTGTTGTTGTTTGGTGAGGTTTTTTGACTGAGGATTTTGTCCAGGGCAAGATGCATGACAAAGATACACATTGCAGAAGTCAGACTGTGCATAGATATTTTTTAAAGTAATTGAATTACCAATCTGTATCAAATGTCAAGAGACATCTAATAGGGGGGAAAGGAGGAAATGTGCAAGGCTCAGTAAGGTTGCTTTGTTTGTGGACTCTCAGTTTAAATGTAAAACTACTAAGTACCCTTCAGATGGATACTTAGTAAAAGCCAGGGCCTTTGCAAGTACCTATAGACTTGTAAATATTGAGCTTCAAGTGCACAACTAACTTTTATCTTAAATTAGTTTTATTTCCACTGGGATATTGTCTCAGCAAATAAAATCCTTTACTGAGTTCTGACAATAGGGTTTTGGGGCCTGGCCTTTGAGGTTTAGCAGCTCTCCTGCCCTTGGAGGGAGTCTTGGGCTAGCAGGTTTACAGCAGTGTGTGATGGTGTCTGCAGGTGTGGGATCCCTCTTCACAGAAGGATCAGCAGAAGTAACAAACAGAGCAGGAGGTACAGGCTGAATGCTTAAATAATACCAAATCGCACAGTTGATTTTTCCCCCTAGAAGTTCAAAGAATTAATTGCTGTGCACTTCATACTGTGAGTGTGTGCGTTGTTTTGGGGAGGCAGTGGAGTCCTGGCTGGCTCCTCAAATAACTCCATTCCCTACGCATTCCCCTGGTTACACTCTGCTCTTTATGGCCCACTGCCTTAACTTGACCACAATTAATGGCATAAATAGTTTTTAAAACTTGCTTACCAGGATATTTTTTAATCTAAGTTCATCTAAGTTGTTGTCTTTTACTGCCTTTTTCCAAACTAACCCATAGAGCGAAGTTTTTTATTGTAAATATTCCCATGACCTGGTCTAACCACAAAGTATTATTGGATTAATAAGGATCATTCCCATGTCCTTCAGTTCTGTTTACATCATTAAAAGTATATAAGTAGCAGATAAAGAAAAAAAGCTAGGTCATTCTATCTGAAAGTATTTAAATTTAATTTAGAAGATTAAGCATACCTGTTTCAACAACAGAAAGCATTTTGTACAAGTAAATTGTTAGCAACAGCCAGAGAGAGACCAAAGAAAACATTTTTACTTGATTCACAATGAATAATTTTGCCTTGCTGCTAGTTTTCTTCTTGAAATATAAGCCAGAGATATATTTCATCATTAACCTTTTGAACCAGACCAAGTATAATTGGCAATTCTCCTGCCATGTCTATTTGTCTGTATTATGCTGTTCCTTTTATAGAAGAAATAATTGTCATTTTTTTCTGTGTACAGCTTTTTTTCCCCAGTCAACCTTTGCAAGGATCAGAAGTATTAAGTCACCTAATGATATCCTATTCTACCTGGGTTTACCCAACAACAATTTCTGGTTGTACAAAAAAGTATTTCAATATATTCAATACAAAAGAGGAGTGCAACGGAGAAATTCTGTTGAGCAGATTGGATTATTACCCTTGCCTCTGTTTAAGCCTGGCAACAATGTTCTTGGAGATGATTTTGCTGTCTCCTGACATGCCATAACACGCAGCAGAGGCTCGCAAGCCGTGCCATGACACAGACCTATCTTGTCTGAAATCACCCACTGTCAGTAATAATGCCCTTTGTTTACTGAAGAGCTAATCAAAAATTTGCCCAGCTGTAACTGGAATTGCCTTTTAATATCTTAGCTGTCAACCTGAAAGGATGTCTTTTTGACATGATATTTGCAGGAATATATATTACATAGTAACAGATAACAGAATAGCCTTAACATCTGGAGAAGGGTCTACCTTCAATCAAAATAAAGGATGTTCTTTTTCAGTACTTTCCTGACAAGTGGGAGATTTCAGAGAAGGGCTACGCTCAGATTTTTTAATGGTCTTTACTTACTGAATTAGTATCCTTTTTTCCCTGTTGGTTGCTTGCTGATTGCTGAATATTTGCCCTTTGCCCCTAATCATTATTTAATACATTAAAAAATACACCATCAGGGACATAATTTTTATTTCTCCTATTAGTTATGCTTCTGCTGAGTGCACTGTTCACTAGTGAGCACTGGCATGCTGTTTTACAGTAGAAATGACACAAAAGGGGCACACATTTTCATTAGAAAGGCAATTATCAGGCTGGTGGTTGACGGTTTACTGCTCCTTTGGCCCACAATTTATTATGTAAGACAGAAACTGGAGTAATATGTTTTGATACCTCTGCCTCAGTCCAGCAAACTTTTAAAGACCATGGGTGTTCTGCCCTTGACCTCCTCCTGAGCTGAATGCAGAGTACTTGGCTGGTGGAATATCAGTAGCATCTTGAGATGTACAGATAAAAGCCATTAGAGAGGAATTAGATATTATCACATTTGGCTTTGCTTTTATTACACTGTGAAATACTCTTTTGGTAGTATATCTGCCCAATTTTGACTTCTCAGATCTCTGAATTAAATCCAGGCTAAATTATCAGTCTTGGAAAGCAGCTGTTATCAAGACACTGGATCAGACACCTCTGAATTTTACAATTTTATATTAAAAGCCTTCAGTGAAGTGATTTAGTGGCCCATAAATCTATCAGTTCCAGAAGCCTAAATCTTTGTACAGTTTCTTTAGAGGTTTGGGATTGTTTCCAAAGGAGAATATATGCATACAAAAGATGAAATGTTATGTCATCCCAACCTTCATTGGCTGCATCAACAGGCATGGGGTGTATTGGGATGGGTTTTTTAATCCATCCAGTTATGTTCTTTTTTTTCTTTAAAGCTGTAACTTGAATCTGTTAGGAATTAATTTCTTACACTAATAGATATAGACTGGCAGCATTTTTATGACCCTCTTTCTGGATGACTTTGTGTTTTGTAAATCACATTATTTCTGTCTAGTTTTATTAGAGATACCAGAGCACTAAGACTTAATAAAAATTTTAAACTCCTAAGACTAGGAATTTTAGATTCTTAACTTTTGATGACTCATTGCAATAAATTTCCATACTCCTGCCATGTGTAATTCTAAACTTTCATCATGTCTGTAAATTAAACCTCTAGATGCTAAAGCATTGATTAGGCCAATGTTGTTGAGGAAGTCAAGGGTCAGACTGAGAAGAGAAATTATAATCTTACTTGTCTTTAAACCACTTCAGTATTGTTAGAAAACAGTTTTTGTTTAAAACATATTGTGTCAGATTTCTGACAGAGGAAAACTGAGAAAAGCAGACATTGTCTTTATACCTTCAAATATGGCAACACAGGAGATTTTTTTTTTTCTAAAATTTCATTTTGCATTTCTATTGAGTTTCACTATCTGTAGAAGAATGATACCGCTCCATTGATATTATTAATCCAGGAGGCATTTACATATCTGCAAACAATTGATACTTTATGCAAATGGAACTCTGCAGGCAGGAGTACCAGGCTGAGTGCTCCTGTGCCCCTCTGCTGGGACGGCTCCCTAAAATGCTGTGACAATTTCTCATTGTGTGACTTGACAAAGGCAGAATGAATACTTTCCACAAACACTTTAGAAGGCCTTTTTCAATAGCTTTAGTTCTGAGACAGCATTAACTCTGCTGAATAGTGAAAGTAATAGGGATCACTCAGCCTGCCTTAAGGCCATGACAAAACTCTAATCTGTTTGCTGATAGTTCTGCAGCCCTGTGAAGTGTTCTCATTTGCTCCATAAATTGTGCTGAAGAATAGCCTTTTTTGGAATAACAATATAGTAATTTCTCTATGTTTACATAGGGTATAAGTAGTTAAAATGGAAAACAGCCTAAATCCAATAGCTTCTCAAGATACTGCACACCCATCAAAGCAAACTGGAACCCAACAGATCAATAGTTAAATACCATTAAAAACAGTTTTGAGAAAAAATCATAATTGACTTTGCCATATGCTTCATTTTCTTACTACACTATCTTCAGAGTGAAACACAACCACCGTTCATAGAGAAGCTAATTATCCACTGTCAATTAAGCCCTCAATAACTGATCTCTTGACAGCTGGTAATAAGTCCCAAACCCCATTGCAAATTGCATTAAAATACATGTTTATCCACTGGAGAAAGATGGGGAGCACAGCTCACACGTTCACAAAATTCTACAGCCAGAAACCATTTCCTTTTCAAGACAGCTTTCCTTGCACTTGAGCTTTGGATTTCCCTCCTTTCTGCCTTCTGAAGGCTTGCACGTTTCAAACGGCTTTTGCATTCCCTCTTCAGTGAGCATACAAAACTGTGCTCAGACAACGTGGCAGTTTTGCCTAAATGGTTGTTTAAAGTGGCCTTTTTTGTGCAGCTTCACTGAGAAAGTGCACTGTTGACTAACTTTTCATTTGTTAAAGCAGGTAACAAGGGATGTGGGAAATGGAAGAACAACTGATAGCTCACTGGTATCAAGTCTTGCAGGTTATAAACTGTCCCATCCTAAAGGTTAAGACCACAAAGAAGCAATCTCTTTCCCTGAAAAGTTCTTTTTCACCTCCCAACTTTGTTCCCTCATGCTTTGACCTGCCCTGAGGGCCAGTATGTGCTGTCCTTATAGCTTTCTGCTATGTAACTACTGTAAGAACTACTTTGTAGACAAAGATTTAAAAGCTGAAACTCATTTAGCTTTGTTCCATTACCAAAAAAATCCAAACACCCTAATGGGAGTTAAAGGAAAACGGAAATATAACAACAAAAGTCTTATGGCTGTTCTTAAGTATAACTAAATATATAATAGAAGTGCTTGATTTGGAAGAAAACTAGTACAAAATCGTGTTCTTTTACTTGAATAGAATCATGTGATAAAATTAAAGGATGGGATAAATTCTATCTATGCAAGCTTTAAATGTCAGATGAGTGTTGCAAATTTTGGCCAACTTTCTGTTGATTAGTTGTATCTGTTCCTGCAGTAGTGCTCAATAATACTCAATAAGTACCCACTGCTGAAAGGGATCCTCATTGTGTGATCTAAAAACCAATCCATTGCCTGATTCTGCAACAGCTCAGTAGAAAACTTATCTTTCAACTTTAAAGGCTGAAGAATCTAAATTTCTTTAGCCCTAATTTATTCTTTTAAAGATTTGTTCTAATACTTGAACAAGGAATAGTGTGAATTGATTAATTAATAGGTACAAAATATATTTGTATCTTTGCATTAAAATACCTGCTCTGTATCTGCTTATCTTGTTCTCCATCACAGAAGTACTTAAGGTCTTATTTTATAAGGATATTATTATTCACAAAGGAGGAAATTAAAATGGTTCTAGGGATTATTACTCCTTGTTAGGCATCCACATTTTTCAGTGCTTTTGGTTGGGGATAAAGCCTGTTTTGGAGCAGTGAATCAATAGATGACTGGTGTAGTCTTTTCTTTTAATTGTCACCATCTCCACTATACAGATTGAGTCTTTTTTTTTTTTCTTTTCTTTTCATTTTTTTTTTTCTTTTCTTTCTTGGCACTTAGGAATTGCCATGAAAATGGAACAGTCTTCATTTCACTTCCTTTTTTTTTTTTCCTCATCACACTGGGATGCAGATCCATCTATCACTATTGTAATGTGCTTTTGAGTTGTAAAAGGCTATTTAGTACATCTTATTAACTACCTCTGCATAATGGCAGCATCAGAATTGAGAGTACTTTTCATTCTCTGAACAACTGGGGTACTTCTAAGTAGAGAAATAAATGAGTTCTGTAAGCAAGAACATTGGGAGACCCAGATAAGATAGTGATATTATAAGAACCTTGAAAATTATTCTCTTCATGCTCCTTTTATATTTCTCTAATTAAACTTTATATTCTGATAACTCTAAATATTCATGATCTTTTTAAATACCTGCTTGCATTTTTTTTACATACTCCAAAATCCCATGTTTTACTTGTCTTTGGACCAAATGATGTGCTGGAGAGCAGATTGTAGATAGCAGCAATATAATTCCTGCCATCTTAAAAGGTAATAGTAAAATAACTCTGCCAGTTAAGAACTGGCTTAACAGTTTTGTCCTTAAAATCCAGATAGATTCTAATAATTCCTCTGGAGCAGCATATGCTTCCATATGAGATCAAGTGGACTATCTTATATTTTAATTTCCATGTCTGCTTCAAGACAATTTTTACAGTATTTTTATGTATTTATTATGCATTTGTTTATGTATCTTTATGTATTATTTATTTATGTATTTTGTCTATGTTTTACAGTATTTTTACAATATTTCTATACAGTGCTGTGTGTATACAAATGGCAGACCTGTGCTCTTTCTGCAAAAATTGCAGTCTGTGAACCCAAAGGTTGCTGGTAAAGTTGTACATTTTTTGTTCTGGGACAGGAGTAAAAAATTGCTCCCCTCTCACAACAAATGTGATGTTGCTGCCCAGGAGGGCAGGGCAGCTGTGACCCCCAAGAGTGCCAGCAGCAGGGACAGGAAGAGCCCTGCCAGCCCACGAGGTAGGGATTGGGACCTGGGCAGTTACTATGGGAGGAGGATTTAGCATTTTCCTGTGGGAGCTCTCCCACTTTCTTTTCCCCTTAGTAACAACTTAAGATGAATGTTATGTCTAGAAGGAAGCACCTGTAATTCCTGAGAACAGAAGTTCAGCCTTACAGTCATATGTGTTCTTCATTTTGTAAATTTAGTGTTCTTTTCCAACATTTGGGATGTAACAGAGACAAGTTCTAGGCAAAGCAAATCAGATTCATAAAAATACATATTTCTGTGACACTGTTCTTCCACAACTACATGCTTTCCCTTTCTAGGCAAATTCCTTTAGTCTGATTTAGTGGTTTGTGCAGTTTCTACTGCTTTTTTATCAAAATGATGATCACTTTCTGTGAGGTGAGCCTGGCTCAGCCCAGAGGAGAGCTGTGTGCTCATTCCCAGTGTGGCCTGGGCAGCACCATCCTGTGCTTGGCTACAGAAGGAAAAGGACCAAATTTAGAGAGCCTGGAACTGCCCAGGTGTACTGGAGAATTTTAGTGCAGGATGATGTGACTGCTGCTGCCAGAGTCATCTTCAACCTCAGCAGATCCTACACCTCCCAACCCTAATCCAGGAATCCCACCTGGATCTGTTTGCTCAGCCACAAAGGAAAATTGCTCTGCTTTAGTCACACACTCAAGGCAGAGGTTGAACCCCCATCAGTGAAAGATGCACTTGGTTCAAATTACACGCCTGCAACCAGTGCTTGGGTAGTAATATCTTACATTTTATAAAATGCTTTCATCTGGGAGGTTTTGAACGCAGCCACCATCATGAAGGCTGCAAATTATTTGTAAACAAGACCTTACTACTTGAAAACTTAGATTTTATTTTTTTTTGTAAACTAAGATAGATTGAATTATTACAGTCAAATCCTTAATGTTACTCTTGTTTACAGCACACTTCCCTTCACAATAAATCTCCAAGCCCGTGGGCACTTTCAATTACTGAATCTTCCTTGCTTAGCAAAGGCACTCATAAACCTCTCCCTCTGTCATACCATTTTGAAAAATCTTTCTGCAACGAAACTGTGCTGTCTGACAATGCTTATATTAAGAAAGACTTATTAAAAGCATAACTTGTGTGGTTCCCTGTGACCAGGAGGGAGAAGGAATACACAGATTACTACAGGTAATGTGTACTTTCCTTCAAAATTTATTCCTAAGGCTGCGAAAAATGGGGAGGAAATACAACTGAAGTAAATCTTTAAGTTTTATTTAAGTTTTCTTGTGATGTATAAAAGAATTATTCTTGGTATAAACTCTTACAAATGTACAGCACCAGACTTCTCAGTATTTCAAGTTTTATGAATTTTAGAGAAACCAGAAGATGCAGCTGTAAAGGCAGAGATATTTCTCCTACGGAGGATTTTATGGCATTATTTGAAAAGGTGTCACGTTTACACAGTTTCTTGACCTACACAGAGGGCAGAGGAAGATTCACTCGGATTTTAGAGATGGAAAAATGAGGTGTGAGAAGAAAATAAAATTGAAATTTTCCGGCTACCCTTCTTTTCTATTCACATGTAATAAAAGTATGGAAAATGTAGGAATCACAGCTGAAAACTACTTACAGTTCATCCTCATAATCTGTGTGTGTTTTCAGTATAGATGAAAATTGTAAGAGAGGTGTTTTTAATAGAAATCATTATCTACTCACCACCAGTGAGTTAACAGAGGAAAAAAAAATAGGGGGAGGAAGAAGAGCCACAAAACCTAAATACTGAGCAACATCATATCCAAGTTTTGTGAACACAGATAGCTAAAAGTAATTTCTGAAATTTGTGCTTAGGAGTATACACTGGTACAGTAAATAGACTGAGTTGCTAGTGGAAACTGGAGATGTTCATCATTTCTGAAAATTGGTCCAGATACCCAAATGTCTGCTAGAAAACTAATTTTAGGAATGATAGTAGGGAAATGTTGATGAATATTGCCAGTGTCATATTTAACTGTTAAACAAGTAATAGCATATAATCTTTTATGCCTCAGTGTAAAAATATTCCTTAAAATAAATAACAATAAAAATATATGAAGCGTACAACTCTATCCTGAATAACTGTAATCCCATTTTGTAACAGTAATGAATACACTGCAGCAAGCTTCACTGATTAAAAACTTTTCGTGCCAAGTTTGTTTGCAGTTTATCAAATGGGATGTAAAATGCAGACTACCTTTCTATATGGCTTTACTTGTGCAAGGCAGTCCATGTTCCTTTATCAGTTTGAGCTTCAGGTTTGGCTGTCTCCAGCTGCCAGAAGTTTAATTTGGGTCACCAGCAGACCTCTGACTGCTAGGGTAGAAAAAACCAGAGCAAAAGGCAGGA
The DNA here is from genome assembly GCF_036417665.1 of Passer domesticus. NCBI lineage: Eukaryota > Metazoa > Chordata > Aves > Passeriformes > Passeridae > Passer > Passer domesticus. Next base: position 5,145,935 of record NC_087488.1, read on the forward strand.
GATTGCTGTGCCCCACCACGCTCTCCCCGGAAGAGTGAGCAAGCTCTGACATGGAATGTTGGTCACAGAAAATGGGACTCAGGAGGCCACAGAGTCCATTCCCCTGAGGCAGGGCAGAGGGCACGGGGTGTCAATTGCTGAATCTCTTGTCTTCTTTGCCAATCCAGTTTCAGTGCTGCTGATAAAAAGCTTTTAGTTTCCATGTGGCTCACAGTTGTATTTTCCAAAATGTAACATGCTGTGGGATTTGCAATGTGCATTTCCTACACTGACCCCTAAGATACTGCAGGTGTTCAGTGTCACAGGGAGGTATTAGAAAGAAATGACACATTAGAGTAAAGAATTACAGTTCTGTTGTCACTGAAAAAGGAATGTTATTTGTTTGGCCTAGATAAAAAAGTAGAAAAATTAATATAAAATGCCTTTAATCTATGGAAACAGCAATGTTTAGAGTTATTCCTTGCTTGTAGGAAAATCAGGCTGCTTGGTTTGTCATTTGGCAGTAATGCATCTGCACTTCTGCCATGTGGAACTGCAGAACTTTCCTGTGCACAAGGCTTCTTTTAATATTTGATTAATATCAGTGCTTCAATTCCCAATTCTCTCTGTTAGGTTCTTTGCAATTGGATTATACAGACAGAGAGCCTGTCCTGGTATATACAGACTTCACAGAATCTCAGGTTGGAAGGCACTGATAAAGATCATTTGATACCTCAGACCTGGAAATCTGAGCCAGACACTCCAAATAAACTGTGTTGAAACGTTGTTCAGATCCTCCAAGCTATTTGTGAGGCATTTGAGGCTGTAGAGGAGATAATTTGAGAAAGAATGTGGCTCCAGGGACAAAGAATTTACAGACATAAGAGGACAGGTCCTGCAGTTAGCTGTGTTTGAAGGTGGACCAGGAAGGAAAAGTTTCCAATGTAAGCATTCAAGGAAGATGATGATCTGAAGATGAGTTTGTCTTTCTTGTAGGAAAATCAGGCTGCTTGTTTTGCCATGACTGCTTTGCTGTGCACAGCCTATTTGTGTATTTGTATTCCTCCTCTACCTTGCTCTGCTCCTCTGCTGCTCTGACAATTATAATCTAACATCAGGACAAGTTCTTCAAGTACTAGGCCACAGTCCTTTTGACAGTTATTATCTGTATTAGAGTTCCAGTGAACTGAAATTAAAAAATACTCTCTCCTCACATCCTAAAAAAGGTGTCGCACATTCAGGGAGGGCCTCTGATGGAAATCCATTTCAGAGGGAAAATGTTCATACATTCACTGCCACCCTACAGGTTATACATCGAGTAGGACAATGATGAATTTTGTCCTTGCTCTCTTATTTAAGAAAACTGATTTTGTGTGTAACTAAAGATGTTTCATAGAATTATTGTTTGTCAACAGAATTGCTGTAGATTTCATAGAGTCCTGAAACAAATTAGCAGCCTGGATGATAAAGAGGGGGGTAAAAATTAAGTGTGGTTTTACCCAGCAAATTAAAATTAAGAAATATCTGACAAAAAAAAAAAAAATAATCCAGATACCCTGCAAGATTCATATTTGCCCACAGCTTGTAGCTGTTAGCTGTTAGGACAACTGAGAGACATAGGACAAGAGTTCCAGATGTTGAAAACTGAAGTTAAGCCTTTGTGAAATCAAATCTTAGCCATTTCTTCCTCTTAATACCCTTCCAAGGAACAGCAAGACATTTGCCTTTTAAAATAACACTCAGATCCAATTATTTAATAGTAAGAGATGAAAAAGCACTAACAAATCTAATAACTGCCAAATTAATGTAATTTCCTACACTTGTGTTTGGTAGCTGAAGACAAGCTAAATGCCTAAATAGCTGTCTAACTTAAGGAGCAGGAAAAAATAGTGTGCAAAAACACCCTTCAGAGAAAATATCTGCCACCAACATCAGAGCTTGCAGCAGATATCAAAACTGAAGGGACTAATTTAAAATACATACCAATTTATTCATATTAGGAAGTGAAATGTTCTTGGATTTCAGGGCTGAGGAGCACCTGAGTGTACGTGTGGTCAAAAGCAATTTGCTGTTGAAGCTGCTGGATCAAGGCACTTTTTGAAGTCACATTGCATCTCCTTTTCCCTGCTCTAGATATCCTGCTAATGACCAGCTATAAAGAGCACTGTGGAATTAGTTTTATTTTTGATTATGCAGAAAGAAGTCAACTCTTCCATGCTGAACCTGGAGGGCTGAAATAGTTGCAGTTGGATTTAACTGTGTGAAATCAGGAAACCAGTCAGGGTAGAGGGAAAAGGCTGCACAGTATTTTGCCAGCATTCCTTTTCTGCTAGAGGAGATTTACATAGTTCTGGCCACTCTCAGATTCATGCCTTTATTGATCATCTTGCTCAATATTTGTAGCTGGAGGTTATTTTTTTTTCACATACCCTGTTAGCCTTTGAAAATTGAGTGACTGTATTTGATGGCATTTCTGAAATGAAAACAAAATTTTCCCGATTTCTTACCCTTGGTCTGTAATTTGTTGTGACCCAACTGCAACTGCTGAGCTAAAGAGGTGTGGATCATCATGAGTGATCTGAACAATGCTTTCTCTGGTTTTTCTGGTTTTTCTCTAAAATATGGTAATGCTACACATGGGCTCTTCCACTTCAAATTTCTAGTGAGGTATGGAACAATACACCGGGCAAGGAACTCTTCTGTAACAATAGCACCACAAACAGCCCTCTCCTCCAGTGAACAGATGCCACATAGACAAATCACCAAAATTTGAAAATTTTGCAGCCTCTTTTTCTGCAGAATGTTCTAGGTTGTGTTATCTTCACATTGCACTTCTGTTGATAATAGAGTAAAATCAGCATTTTTTTTCCCAAAACTGGAATTCTGATAGCTTAATTTGGCTAATTCTTTTGGGAGAAAGAGTTTTAACCTTTCAGCTAGTACAAATTCAGTCCATTTGACTTATTGTGGTAGTACCCAAATAGAATAAGACATTAATATGGTTATGCCACATCAGTGTTTTGTTGCACTGTGTATATTTTGACTTATATTAGTAAATACTGCAGTAAATAAAGTAGCCATAAAGCCTTCAACAGGTTCCCAATCTTATAATGAACTTATTTAATATAAAATCAAAACTAAAGCTCAGTGAACCACTCCTCCAGCAACAAGATTATTTCCATGGACCAGTAAGATGCAGATGATTAGCTTTGATATTCATTAGGTAAAGGATCTGTTTTCATTTTGGACCTTAAATCTCTTCTCAGCCTTCTCAGAGAGATAGCATGGGGGAAGTATGTAAACTGTCTTGTAGTATTTTTCACAGTTTTTGGCCCCAAAATTCTCCTGGTATGATGTTATCTAAAAATCTCAGTAACTGAGAGCAGGAATCTAATTCAGTCACTCTTTGTTTCTTGATCTCTGTGTCTGCTGCAACACAAACCTGGGGAAACCAAGGAGGACTGGGCAGTGCCAGTTCCTCCAGTTCAGAAATTCACACTCAGCCCCAGTTTGGCCAACAGCCTGTGGATTGCTCTTTTTCCTTTGGCTGAAAATTTGCATACTGAAGTAAAAAATGAGGCTGCCGTAGAAAAGAAGGAGAAAATCAGATAATTTCTACACTGACTTCCTGGGCTGCACAGGAACCTCTCAGTTGCTCTTAACCAAGTAATAAAACTGGAAAACCACCTGACCTTTCTGTGTTATCCCCAGGCAAAGCCTCACACGTGCATTCAATTAGCTTTTGCAGCTCACTAATTTGAGTTTATGAAGCATGTTGTCCCCACAGCAAAGAAATGCTGCAGGGCTATTGTAGAGGAGTGTGCACCACAGCCTTACATGATTAATGAGTTTTTATTATTATTGCCAGCCTACACAAGCAGATTTACAAATTATCCAGATTCAAGGTCTAGGTGGCCAGTTTCTCATGTGCTTTATGTCAACACTAGAATTTTCCTTTATCTGAAATATGAAGATTATTTGAATAGAAACCAAAGTGAGCATTTAGGGACAAAGGAAAACATAAAAGAGCTTGGTGTAAATCTTGAGGATGGACAATATGTTCAATGAAAAGGATTCTACAAAGACGTGCAGGTTTTTTAAGCAGAAGAAAAGGTGTAATTTTCATTAAACAATTCTGTATGATGGGATTAATCCTGGGGAAAAAAACCTCTCAATATTCATTGTATCTATTTTCAAGTGAAAATTCTTAATATTAAAGGGACTTCAAGATTTATTTTTGAGCATTTAATACTCATAAAATCTGTATTAGCAACATCTTTCCATTGAAAATATAAGTTTGAGATATAATATTTTCTGGCATTTTTAAGCAAGTGAAGCTAATTTCTGTTGTTTTACTCTTGTTGCTGAAGTTTTCCTTTATTTCAATACACAAGTGTTGCCTGGGCCCACCACAAGATGAGTCCATGCCCTTTCTGTTTGAAATGGAAGGCAGCATTTCCTGCACTCTTACACCTACTGATCAATATGCTCTTGGTACTACTATGGACCAGCCTGGCTTCCTCCTCTTAAAATCAGAGCTCACTCTGGCTCAGGTTATGAAACTTCAAGTAAAATATTAAGTATTAAAGAATAAATAAAATTAAGGCTGGTGAAGTTCAACAGTCAATGAAATATGCACAGCATCTCCAGAAATTACATTTTATTGTATGTAGGCCAGGTATGACAAACTCAAAGAGTAACTCAAGGAAAATCTCAAATTCTGCAGTTGTATCACCAGCTCTATAAATGCTGCCTTTGCTTTTATCATCACCTTTTCTTGCCTATTGATGTGAAACTAAAGCTAGATACAGAGAGTAATGTTAATTTTCTTGATTATTTTTCTCTTCAGCTAATGAGAAGGTGGTAAAGCAGTGTTGAAATATAATTAAATATATTGGTATCATTTAGAAGTAATATAAGCATAATGCAAATTTAAGTGTAATGTAGAAATGTGTTATATTAAATGTAGTTTAAAAGTAGACAAGGCTGAGGTGGACTGGGTGATAAAGTGCTCTATTGTTCCAGGGGATTCAGGCAAAAAGGGGTTTTTTGGTGTCACCCTGGGATCCATCTCAAGGATTTCCTTGTCCCTGATGGGGAAGTGTTGATTGCCCATGTACAGTTAATTTACAGTGTTTGAGAGATTGGTTTCCTTCACTGACAACTTCAAACCACCTGAAAGTCTGGTCCTTTGTCTTTTGAAGCCTTGCCATTGATTTTAGGATAGCAGTGTCAGGTCCTCAGCAGACATCTCACTGACATAGTCCCTCTCACGTTTATTTCTTCTGGCTATGTTTTAGAGCCAAGTAAAAGCCAATCTTGAACACAAAAGGAAAAAAAGGGAAGAGAATGATAAAGCCTCCATGGTCCAGCAAAGACAGGATCCTGGCTTTGAGGCTCAGCCACTCTGGGAAAAGAAAAAAAGCCAAGGACTTGCCCATGTTTGCAGGATGTACATCCCAGAGTGCCTTTCTCATCCCCACTGCACAAAGGAAATAGCTCATCAGCAAAAAGCCTCCTAATAAATCTGTAATGGCCTCACAGCCCTTTCTGGTTTTTTCAGTGATTTTTCAAACTATTGGAACTGTCTGAAGCATCTCCCCCTCCCCTCTTGTAAAGCAGTGTGCAGCAAGGGGGATGCATTTTGGTTTGCAGCCTTCTCACTGAGATGTGAGCTGACTAAACCAGAATTCCCACTGTGTTTGTCCCAAATGTTGCTAGTGCAGGCTGGCAAACCCATTCCTTGGATTAGGTAACTCCATTTCAGAATATTTTGTCCTCTATTGCACCCTTATTCTTTCTGGTTTGTAGACTATTGTTCCCTTCTTTTTCCCCTCCTTTCCTCAAATCTTTCACATTTAACTGGTTACACAGCTATGAATATAACGTTTCAAAGATATAAATAATAATGAGCTCCTTTAATAAAATCAGACATAAGTTATGCAGCAGACGTCAATTATAATGGATTTTAAAGGTTTTGATCTAGAACCTGGGTGGCATTACATTTAGACTAATAACTGTAACTATGATTTATGTGTTTGCAACTGAAATGGTTTCAGTGCTTCGATATATGTCCAAAGTGAAATTTATAGTCTGCTACAGAATGTATAAATAATGAACAGCCATATGTCATATTGCATTTAAAAATTTGACTTCTTCCACAGCCAGCATAAGGTAAAATGAATTAAAATTTTAAGTTCATTTGGGATCAAGTTACTTTAATGCTTTAAAGCAGCTCCACAAATACAACATTGATTTAATTATTTTTGCTGCAGTAAAAATAAAATGCTTTTAAATTTGCGGTTGTATTCAAATTAAACCATGACAAAGGGCAAAACTTGTGCTAATAAGAAAGGGAAATGATCCACTTTTCTCCCAGAAATTATTATAACTAATTATTTGTTAGATAGCCAAAGTAGGATAACTGATATTGACAAAGAGATGCTGCATGTTTATTACAACTTTTAAATTAACCCCCTCCTCCAAATGCCCATTTCATGTTGGGAAAAAATCTGTAACCTATTTTTAGTAATATGAGCTGCATGTGAGTACATGAATGCACAGGGCAATTTTCCACTTGGCTGTTTGGAAAGTAAAAATGCACTTGACTAATATTTGTGGTCTGTTTGCAGCACAAAGTCCCCCCCAACCCTCCCTCACAGCAGAAGCTGTTTTCCAGACTGTACCTACCCTTTCTAAATCTTGGTTTAAACATTTTAAATCTTGCTGGCTAAACGAGGTTTGGGTTTTTTCCCCTTCTTAGCTATCTGTTGAAATTTGTCATTGTCATGAGCAGGCTGTGTACAGAAATGGGATGACAACTACTATTTTGTTAGTAGCTTATAAGGTGCTTTCCATTTTGCCCATAACAAGAGGCAAAGCATAACAGGATTTCAATCCTATAGGAAATCCAGGAGCCTGTTCCCTTTATGTCATCAGATCAATTTTGCACCACTAACTGTTTGTCAACTGTTTTAGGAAATTTTTCTGGTATTTACGGCAAGGGAAGTGCTGAGTGTTCAGCATTGCCCATGGCTTGAAGCTTCCCTTTTCTTTTTATATAGGAATGCTATTTTCTTTTATTCCCTGGAGTGCTGGTACCAAGACTGAACTTAGTGAGCTCTTCAAGAAGCAGAAGTAAATAAATGGAAAATTTGCACTTAAGCCATCAACAGAAATGACATCTATTCCTCAGCAGACCCTTGTTTTATACTATTGGGAAGTTATCTAACTTCCCATAGAAAATGCTATTGATTTTTAGCCTGTTTTGTCAACTAGTCAATAGCCACACACAGAGGCTACTTGTGATACTCTTTTTTCCCCTCTTACTAAAAGTGCTCCTGTATGTTGAGTTCCCAATGTGGCCAGCCCAGCTTGGTGGCTTTTTTCTCTTGAACTTTAGCATTAATACACGTGTTTGGCTTATAAATGCCAAAGTCTGTTTTGTCATCCCTCTAAAAAGGTGTCTTAGCTGAGACAGATGCTTTTGCTAAGAAATAGTCGGGGTGTCTTAGAGCCTTTGGGCTCTGCCAGGCACTTGGCAGCAGAGTGAAAAGAGGGTGTGTGAAATTGTTACTGCTCTCACCTTGTCTGTCATAGATTCAGTTTGTCTTTGCTACCCCAGACTGAAGTAATGAAAATGGCAACATCTGCCAGAGAAGGGGAGGAAATGAGGAATGAAGGCACAAGAAGTTTCAAAATTCCAGATGAATTCTTAATATTTTTTGTATAATGTAATTGGACAAGTGAAAACATCAATTGTTTCAATTCTAGGATTCTAAGTGAGGAAACTCTTTTGGAATATTGAAATGTCCTTTCACTTCAGCTATAAGATGTTTAGTCCCAGGGAGCATGGTATTCTGAGATCAGATTGCCTATAGTAATCGAATATTGAGTAAAAAGGTGGGTTTGCTCTTTTCAATGGCAGAAATTTAATTCATGTCCTAAGAGGGAAACAGAGAACTATTTTATTGCTGGATGAAATAATGCAATATGGTAATGGAAATAGATACTCCTCTTCATAAAATTTTAGTGATTAAAAACATTTGAGAATTTCCTTTCCAAGACTGGGTAACATCAAGTAATGAGTGAAATGTTTTTATCCAAATGTGCCATTTTTGTGTCATTTTGACTAGCCCAGCTCTCCCTCTGTCCCTTTTTCTCTTAGTTTACTACTCCTATTCTACCCTGCCAAAATTTAATCAAGAGCAAAATGTGATTTTGTTATGCTTTGGGAAAGTCCTAGCAGAAAAGATACCCAAGTATCAAAATTTAGGGTGAACTTGTGGATCTCTCTGTGTGTGGGCATCTATTTCTCCTGATATCCAACAACGAGAGACACTTGCCAGTTTTCTGTCTCTGGGAAAAAGGTTTTGGAAGAGATTATACTTGCAAAGAGATAAGGCTGCATTCAGGTGTGGCTTATCAGAAGAGGCTGCTGCCATTGTCTGATGATAATCAAGAGCACCTTGTCTGAGCAGGAGCTTATTTGTCTCCTGCTCCCTCTGAACTCTTGCCCCAGCTCTTCAGAGAAGTGGTTGGTTTTATCTTTTTACAGTTTTTCAGAGATTTGTTACTAGATATTAATTTCAACACAAGGTTGTTTAGGAAGTCAGGAGAGCTTAAGGAAAGGTCAGGAGAAAGAGCACTGAAGACTTGGGGAAATTCAATAGCAGGCAAGATCTCCTCTTCTGCTTTATTCAGTTTAATGGAAGCGTAAATAGCTGGACTCACCTCCTCCAGTCCAGATTTTTCATGACCTAAAACTAAACTGGTAAGTTTTTGCTTGTTTTGGTTTTTTTTTCCTTCAAGAGCATAGTTGTTTCTTTATTTCTATGGTACCATGTCCTGAAATAAATAGGAAACTACAACTAGTTTAAGAAAACTACAATTAGTAGATATGGTGTTAGAGAGAAACCTTTCAGTAAATTGTGTGGCAGCTGTACCTGCAGTTTCTAACCTATTTTTGGGTTTGTTATCCTTCAGTAACTTCACCTTGAAACAGCTGTTATCATTGAGGTGAAGTTGCACATTCTGTAGATCTGTGTCTTGAAATGTGCCATTCAACAGTTTCACTGTTCTTCTTTTGGTTCTTAGAAAAGGGGTAAAAAGATATTTGAGGCTATTTGTGTCATTAGTAGATAAAATATTATCTCTTTTCACCTCTGCTACTCAAACAGTACCAGGCTTTTTAACAGTTTGGGGTTTTTTGGTTTGGTGGTGGTTTTTTTTTTTTTCTGCTAGACATACCCTTGCAAGTTCAATCAGCTATTAATTAGTAGCTCAAAAACAATTAAAATATTCTTTTATGTTTTTGGGGTTTTTTTGTGGTTAAAACTAAGATGACTGGACTTAAACTTGTCATAGAAAAAGAGTATTGCACCTCTTCATTTAGCCTCTGCCTTTTTTTTTTTCCCTATTACCATTCAACTTGAAAAGTTTGGAGTTTTTTCTCTTCCTTTTAGTAAAGTAAGGGTCTTCAGCTCAAGAATATCTTTGAAGTTGCTTTTCAGATCCTTGATTGGGCTCAGGAGACAAATTTCTGTATCTCATTGGATTGGAGTTGCTGGTTTATACCATGACCTTCTGAGATGGGTACTGAGAGCAGAGAGATGAATATCAAATTATTTCACTTTGTTCCACTAATTTTTGAACACTTCAATGCTTTTCATATCAAAAAACCCCACTCAAGCAACCCCAACTTTCCATATTATCAAGCATCTAAAGAAACTGAGAGAATGGTAGTTTATAGAAATTGGCTTTTAACATTATGATGTTACTTTGACTATGGTGTCATCAATTGTCATTATTGTATTACCTAAGCTATGGGCTTCAAGATTTATTAATAATTTTATTTTTTCCTTTTTCACCAGCATTGTTGAAGCCAGAGGAGGGAGAACAAGCCCATGGGAATCTTATTGCTGGGGTGGAGAAAGTGAGACTTCCAATAAGATAAAGGAACAATAAAAAGTGACCACACATTTTGGTTAGAGTTCAAGTCCCCAGTGAAAGATTGTCATGAGAATGTCATTTATATGACAAATACATGCTTCGTTAGGACATTAAATTTAGAGAAGAAATTACCATAAGCATGAGCTTGTGGTTTTCTTAATTTCCCCTCTTGGTCAGTGTTCCTTACAGATTCCTTCTTCTGGGCAATTATCATCAATCTTGTCTTTAATTAAAAAGTTAATTTTATCCTTTTCATAATGTTTTGTAGGACAGTCAAACAAAATCTTTCTTTTAGTCTTACTTTGCCTTAAGATTTCCTTTTCTGGTGTAAGACAGCCACCGCCAGAGGTTGTGAGATGTGATTTGGTACCTGTATGGTTCTATACCTGTGAAGACTCAGAGGGATTCTGTGGTGGGAGTTTAAGCTGATTTAAATCCAGCTAATCACATGCAGTGTCTGCAGCAGCCTGATGACTTCACAAATGTGTGAATCCAAGTCAGAACTGCCACAGAGTTACAGGGGTTTCAGAGCAGTAATTCTTATTCAGGCTTATCTCAGGAACAGAGATATGTGTTCCCAACGAGAGGGAAGGGGAGGTGTTGATTTTTTTTTGTTCTCTTATAATATTAAAGTTCTAAGATCTATTTGCAAAGTTTTTTATTTCTGTTTTGTTTATGAAGTATTGTGTCTTGTTGTATTTATCCTTGAAAATAGTTGCATTTAAAGAACAGGTAAGCAACTGTGAGATATCAGTAACTAAAAACTGAATCTTGTGATACCATTTGAGAGGGAGATTTTGCCAGTAAAATTAAAAAATCAGAACCTGTGGTTTGGTTTTTTTTTTTCCTTCTCCCAATAAGCTTTTTAAAATGAGATGGTATGGAGCCACTTTGCAGGCTATTTTATGCTGGTTTAAAACCTGGTAAAGATAAGGAAATTTTCATCTCCTAGATTTAAGTCCTCCAAAGTGTCCTCAGCAAAAACATGAAAAAAAGCATAATGCACTTGACATTTCTAAATTAAGGTGTACAATAGATGGTTATATGAAAAGAAAGGTTTTTTATGAAAGGGTTTTCAGGCCACTTTTGACCTCCCAAAGAAATGATGACTAAAATTTTCTATCAGCTTCTCGTGTCACCTTAAATTAACATTTGGTAAATTTGATTAGGACATTAAAAGTAATGTTTTAGTGCCTCTGAGTGACTAAACCCTCTGGGGGTGAATGTGACTCACTGAATAAACCCTACCAGCAAAGGAGGGGGTGAGGTGCCCATAGATCTTGGAGAACAAGGCAGGCTGTGACTGACCACAGCTGTCACACAGGAGCTGCCAAAATGTGGTTTTTCTTTAGCTCTGCACAGCTGGGTGGGAGCAGGAGGTGTAGCTGTTCCACCCTGAGCTGGCCAGACCAGCATGGGGGGAGTGAATCAGGAGCTCAGGCCAACAGAGGGTATAAAACCTCAACATTTAACAAGGATTTTGGAGGGGTTTGAACTGGCTGCACGCCAAGTGACGTCGAGTACAATTGATTTTGGACATTACACCTTCCACGTGTGGAACGGCTTAAAAGAACCTGGTCAGGGAGTGCTGGGCTCAGACCATGCCCCGACATCACACACACACACCTGAAAGAGGAGAAACTCGCCCAGAGACAGCTTTTCAAAGGCATGGAAGAAATTCAGCTCAAATTCAGTTAAAACATGGTAATTCTGCTTGGATCAGCAGTGCCTCTCTAGGAGCCAACTTGGCATTAGTCATACAGCAAAAAAAAAAAAAGTTAAATCAGCATTTCAGCTTCTATGTTGAGGTTGAGGGGCTGGAAGTTATTCTGGTGGTGTGGTTGCCTTGGGAAGGTCTGACATGCCATGTTATTTAAAGGCTCCTGTGCCACAGATTATGACTGGTTTACAGTCTGAAATACTGTTTTTCATCCTCAGGTCAGATCCTTGCAGTGACTCACAGTCCTCAGGGTGAACCTTTGACTTCAATAAGATTATTTGAGTAAGAAGGACATGCCAGGAAATACAATGGGGTTTTTTAAATAGATTTTTTGTAGACTTATTATGAATTCAATTACCAAATTGAAATAAATATCTTAATGAAATTGTGAGTAGTTTTCAAGTGTAGTTCATTATGTTAATTTGCTTAAAAATTAAAATGGTGCTAAAAGATTATTAATACAATATTAGTGGAATAGATGAAAATAGATTTTGCCCAAATGAGTAGAAAATAATAAATGCTGTAAAAGAGATTCATACAAAAAAGGTATGGTAATATGAAGTATATTGTATTTGTGGACAATTGGTTTGGACACTCATTAATGCAGCTGTGAACTCTGATTTTATTGGGTGTTGCTAAGCAGGTCAGTTGCCATGGGTGGGCCATCCCCATCCCAGCTCTCCTGGCTGTGTGATCTTACTGGGATTTGTGGCACAAGCACCTTGTGAAACACTGAATCCAGAGGAGCCACTGAATGGTGGCCAAGCACTTGTTTTACCATGACACATTTACTCCATGAGAGATATCCCCCTACACTTTTGATACAAAAATTGAGCTCCTTGGAAAAGCTGGCGTGGCTTGAGTTGGGAGATCCAACAGTCTAAAAGGCTAGGGGGTTATTTAATAAATGTGCCTCTCCAGAGCATGGAATCTTAATTGTTTTTAAGTGATTGTGTCAGCATTTAAGGGCAGTGGATGTTTCTAGGGACTTCCTAGGGAGTTGTCAGGGGCTTAGGTGACCAATTCAAATGTCACTGTAAACTTTGGTTCCCTCTCAAGTCAGGGTGTGTCACCAGCCACGCCCAGACAAATGATGATAGTTTCATCATCAGGGACTTCTACCTCCACAGACTCCTTAAAACTTGACAGTTGTCCTAAATTAGATGGGAAGCATGGAATAGAGCAGAATTTGTTACTGCTCTTGCATTTCCTGGCAGTGTGGCTTGAGCTCTGGCACCACGCTGTTGCATGGATATTGCTGAATTTTCCCATGCTTGGTTTGTCTCAGGGAGACAGGCAGACAACACAATGCTCCTTGCACAAGCAAACTACTTCTAGTGTAGCTGTAGGTTATTGTTTTTGCTCTTTAAAAACTGGCTTTTGGAAAACATTAGGATTGTGTGCTGATGGTAGATAATCAAGAAAATCCACAGTTTAGGGAAAACGTGCCATATGTCTGGTAATTCCAGCACACAATGGGGTCTCTCCTTAATGACTTCCTCGGTGCCCCCAGTTGTATCTTGGTGTTAGAAGACATATGGAGCCTTTTCCCCTTAACTGTGAATTTTCTTCCTGCCACTGCTTTTTCTTACAACCTTAATCTGCTTTTAATGCGCTGCAGTTGTCTTTTCCTGCCAATAATCTTTTATCCCTTGTTAGGCAACTTCATTACAAATGACAGAACTAGAACTTTTACACTTGGAGTGAGATGAATGCTTATATTCAACTTTATTCCTCAATAACTGAGCAACAAGAGGTCCTTGAGTTAAACTTGTGTCCTGTGTCAGGCTTCACACTGTAAGATCTGTACTTGCCTGGTTGCTGATGGCAGAAATGTTTGGTGCCATTTGCTGCTTTGCAGCCTCTGTATGTCTGTGTATAACAGGCTCTGGTGTGGTGCTAGCTGTTCTTTCTGAATGATTTGTGAAAACCCTACCTATAGAAATTCACTTATTTTGCAGTCTGATGTGTTTTGATGAGTTTTAATAATTTTGACAGTTTCCCCAGGCGTAGTTTGGCTCTGGCTGTATAAGAAATGACACAAGCTACAGTCCCAGTTTAAAGGATATCTTTGTTTTCTAAATCTTTTATAGTTTACTGCAGTGATGTACAGATTTCTTTCTGAATGCAAGTGCAGCAAACTATGTGGAAAATGCAGAAAGATCAGAAAAGAATTTTCACTTTTTTTTCCAAATTAAGGAGAACATGTTTCATGTTCTACACTAATAAATTTATGAAGTGCTAGTATTACTGATCTGGTACTTAAAATATTTTAGACAGAAATATTTATAACTGGAAATATCCTGGCTTGATTGAAAGCCTGAAAAGATCAACAACACTTTCTATAAGGCTTAGAACAAAGATTTCAAATGTCATGTAGGAGGGAAAAGATGGAAGATGATTTACATTCTGATATTGAGAATTCTTGTGGTACATGAGGGCAAGAGAGGCAGCAGAGCCATTTGCTCCTCAGGGCTTAGGAGCTGGAGTAGAAATCAGTGTCCTCCCCCCAGGTGGCCCTGGACTCCCCTTCCTGCAGATGCTTTCTCAGGCCAAGGTGACCCGAGCACAACACACCCCAGGAGCAGAGCTGGCTTAGGGTGCCTTTCCACTAGTGAGACCAGCACTAGTTTATTTCTATTTAGAAATAAACTTATGGCACTGATTCACAGCCCAGCCTGCTCCCTAGACAAAGCAGATTTTGATGTTGCACGATGGTGCTGCCAGAGCTACAGTTTTGCTCTTAATATTCAGAGAAAATTTTCTTGGTTAAACATGAGGAAATACCTGTTAGTTGTTCAAGGTTTTGACTGCTTTGCAGGCAGTGTATTCCCAGAGAGAGTGTGGTAAGATTTATTTTTTAACCTAAGTTTGAGTATTATGGTGGAGTTGGAAGTTTTTATAAGCAAATCTGAGATTCATTGTTGATGGAGTTTGTAGGAAAATTTTATGATCATCTAATTTTTATCATTTATCTGTGATGGATGAAGGTTTGTTGTGAGCCTGTGGTGGTGGAATACACTGAGGGGCACTTCATTTGCAGTAAAGGATTATCAGTTACTGTAGGGTTGCTTTCAGGCATGGAAACAGGCTAATTTTTCAGTCAGTGAAACTTGTAGAAGAGAGTCACCCCCTTTGGCTTTTTGCATAGATTTGTCTGATTTCCAACCACACCGCAGAAAAATCCTGGTCTCCTGAATCGTCTGAGATTTCAACATGCAGCAGATGAGGGAGGGTTGGTTGTTATCCAACTGTGGAGTTTGGAAGGCTTCCTAGTGGTCTGCTGATTGCAACATTTTTAGATCAAAGCTGGGGAGGGGTTGGCAGGGGGAGGTGATGGTCCATGAAAGTGGTTAGCAGAACTGTCTCATAACCTTCCCCCCTATTGCCAATAGACTATTTGGATGAAAACAAAGAACTGAACACATTCTACAGATGCTTGAAAAAACCTTCCTAAAAATGTATCATTTATGAGAGCTCATAAATGAAAGCTTGAGTTTATCATATTTGTTGTGCTAGGAAATATTTCATTTTGTGTGTTAATAAAATCTCTGTGGGTTGGATGGTGTTTTGTAGTTCTTTTTTCTTTCCTCCTGTCTTTTTATGTTTCTTTCTTTAGAGTGACATTTTTAAACGGGGGTGATCAGTTGCTTGTTGTTCACTGAAGTAATGTTTACTGAAGAAAATATATTTTCCTCCTCTCTCAGTTTCTGGCTGGACATCACAATTACCAGATGCCAAGCTATAGAACACAGTTTTCCAGAAAATGGCATCTGGCTTCCTGGCAGAGTCCACAGGCACTTGTGTTGATGGCTTTAGAGACGCAGCTGGGTCTGGGTGGCTGCTGAGGGAGTAGATGGTCCACCCTGTCATTCTAGATGCTATTTACCTTTGGCTCACCTTTGATTCAGAATCATTTAAGCATTTGTGCCTTTCTCTATTGCTATCAAACATCAGTCTTTGGAATGGTTTTGTGTGGATCTGCTCACAGTCAGGAGGAGGAAAGCCATTTCCCAGCATCCCTGGCTCTCTGCATGTCCATGTAAAGGATAAACCTTCTTGTGCAGCAGCAGGAGGTTCATTTGTGTACTGCCAGCAGGGGAATTGAGCCCCTCATTTAGAGGCAAAGAGAAGAGAGGGAATCCAATAATCTTGCTGTGACTGCAAAGATGTGATCACACCTGACTGTGTTGCACAGCCAAAGGTGCAGGAGGCTGGAGCATTGTGTGGAAACCCTGCTGGTGCCAAGGTGTGCCATGGAGGCACAGCCCTCCATCTGGGAGCACCTGCACCCTTGGACCTGACCGGCACCACGCTAGGGCTGGCTGAGGGCTTTGCCAGTGTTTTACAGTTTCCTGGAATGCCAAGTACCCTCCAGAATGATCCAAAGCACAAGCAGCCCAGTAGTGGTCAATAAAATGAGCTCTCTGGCTGCAGATGCCAACCTCCTGTGCTGTGTTAGGGGAAAGACCATCTCATTCACTGCATTTTGCTTCCCTGTTTGTCTGCATCTTATCACGCATCTTGGAGGCACTTTACAGCAGCACTGGTAGCAGCACTGGTGCTGTAAACAGTATTTGTACAGGGCAGACACAAATTCTGGAGCCTGCTCCTGCTGGTAGAGACCTCTCTCTGGCTGGAGCAGTAGGATTGTGTTTCTGCCCTGATGCTGCTGGAGAAACTCGGCTGCACATGGCTGCACTTCACTCTTCTTTCTTTTTCAGACTTGGGACTACCAAGTTTCTGCTCATGCTCCATCCCTGCTTTAATCTGGCCTGCATGACTGGTGCCAAGAAAGCACCCCCCATAGTGATGGTGATGTGTGACACTGTGCAAGCAGTCCTTGTTCTGATTTTAATGAGAGCAGCTCAGATGCAGAACCATTGCTATTACATCTAATTGCCAGTCCACGCTGTGGTATTTAAAATGGAGTGGTGGCAAGGATTCAATGTACAAATCTATTTATTTATAGCTGAGTGACCTTCTGTTCAATGATATTATGGATTGCAGCTAGGGAGAAGGATCCAGCCCGCCTGCAAATGTCTGGCTCAGTGTTGACTAGAACATGGCTTTTGTTCCCCTGCTAGTAGTGACAAAGCCTTTGACAGCATCCTGGGGGAGCTGGTGCATGCCTGAATTCAATTTGCTTGATGTCCTTTGACCAAGCTGCAATTCATTGACTTGGTATAATTTTTGATAGGCAATGGCTGGGGATAAAATCCCATATGGCCTTTTACAGCATTCACTTTGGTACCTGGGAAAGCAGAAGACTATATCAGTAAAAGAATCTGAAATGTTCTGAAGAACATGAAAAGCATCAGAAATGCCACACAGTGGGAAACCTTGCAGTGAACTTAACAATATTACATTCAGTTTTATTTTTCTTTGCCTTCCATACATACATGATCTTATTAAGTTTCTAAACATAAACATATTCCTTTTAAAATACATCTTCAAAGTATACTTGAATCCCAGCTCTATAGGGACTTGACATATCAAAAGAAATTTGCTGACATAAACTGGTATGTAGAGCTTGATCTATTCTAATATATGATTTTAATGTTTCTCATTTTCTTGCCTTGCCAACTCACATCTATCACACACTGTCACATTTAAGTTTCCTAAATTACTGCTTTTAACTTTTTGTCACTTATTCAGCGAAGAGATATATTCTAAAGCTCAGCTCAGCCTTTTTTTTTTTCTTTCTTGTGATTGTATCTTAATATTAATAGTTTGAGGGGAAAATGGAAATTTTTGCTCAGTTAAGGAGACAGCACTTTTTGATAGATTTGGGATTCAATATTGTCCTGGTTTCAAATTCTAGACCTGATTTAATTTCCAAGCAAAGCACAGAATTCAGTGAGGCAAATGGAATAATGGCATGTGCAAAAGGGGAGGATGTTCTGAGCATTGTAATTACGAGCAAGACAAAATGGATCTGCACTAGATCTGTTTATCAGTGATGGATAGATAGATTCATTTCCTATTGTTTGTAGTACACGTGTTGATGACAAAGTGCTCTGGTGAATTCTGTTGTTTGCAGGATAACAGGAAATAATAATTGCACTCCTTAATCAAACTGCTTTGACCTCCAGCTGACAATTTCAAAGTTGCTTCTTTCCATGCTTACAGCTGATTTTAGGCCAGCCTTTTAGCCAACGAGTGTGTTTTGAGAGCTACACACCTTGCTGGATTCAGGAAATGGAAAGATTGTGCCCCTCTGTGCCACACTGAGAGCTGATGCTCTAAACATCTTACACAGAAAATGCAAAGGTGATCAGCCCAAACCTTAGCTGTCTTCTGGATAAACTGAGGGAGCTCCGTTTTTTAATCCTCTGATCACCATATATTGTTTCCAGACATGATTGCATTCTAATTGCACTTTTTTGCCTTATCATAAACTTAAGCTTAAAGTCAGCCAAAAAAAAGTGCTTATCTTCAGTGTGGAGGAAAGCTCAGTAGAAATAAGTTAGGCTTTTATAAGATACAAAGAAAACCCAAAATTAAGTAGATGGGTGGGAAGATGAAGAACAAAGTAATTCAAGTTTGCTATTTGTCTAACGGGAAGAAGATTGAATTTATTTACAGGCTCTGGATTATTTAAAGGTGTATTTTAAAGAGGAAAAGGAGGCATTTTTATGAATATTGATTTGAAACCTTTTGGTATTCTTGGAGCAACATGTGATTTGTCAGCAATGCTCACTGTACTCATAGGGATTATAAGTTTTTTTATTGTTAACTTCACATATATCCCTGCCTGTATTAATGTGTAAGGAATAGCAATATTTGCAATACACATATGAGAGTTTGCCTGTTTTGCTTTACAACAGATATATAGATGTCAGAGGTCCATCATTTGTAATCAGTTTTACACTGTCAAAATAGAAAAGGTACCTGTGATGGACAGGAAATACATCAGAAAAATGGATGCCTGAGCTTCTGAAAAATCCTTTGTCATAAGAAGTGAGAAAATACATTGTTAAAAATTGTGGTAGATATCTCAGTTTTTAAAATGAATTTTTGCTGCCAAGCAACTGTTCTTTTACCTGTATTTAGATGGAACAGCATTTAACATTCAGCATACTTAGTTCTATTGGATATCCTCTGCTGCAGTTTTCTTTTCAAGGGTATCATTCGATCACCCAGACTGTGAAGTGTTTGTACTTCTGTTCTTTAAGGGGAACAACACATCTATATTACCCAGAAGTCACACTTCAGTGATTTATTTTCCTCTGCAGAAGTGTGTACGCAGCACCAGATTAGTTTGCAATAGGATGGTCTCATCTTCCTCTGGTCACACAGGGCAAATGCATATGCATCTGCTAGGAGAGGAATAGAAATTGTAATAAAACTAATCTACATTTAAACCAACTGTCCAGGCAGGCAGCAGGACTGGGCAGGGCTGAGCTGAGACAGGGAGCTGGGCCTGCTTTGCCTTTTCCTCCTCTGAAGCACTGGCTATGAATAATTCCTGTGCTCATTCCTGGCCCCAGGTGCTCTGTGCCAGGAGGGTCAGCAGCTCTCCTGTGCCATTGGCCAGAGAGAATCCAGGATGGAGCATTTAACTCATTTAGCTTCGTGACTGCTGTCCAGATGTGAAGGTGATGCTGTTTGCTCATCACTGGAGTGGGAAGGTAGAAATGAAATGTGAGTAAGATGCTCCATGGCCCCCATGCCCTGTCCTTTTCTATCACATGATTTATTGTGATTTTTGGTGAGTCCTGACATAAACTCTTTTTGAAATCAGATGGGCTTTTCATTTCTGTGGGATTCACTGTGATTTGGTGTTGTTTTTTGGGTTTTTTTTTTTGTTTTTTTAAATAACCTATAGAACTCAAGTACTGGAAGATTAGCCAATAAATGAGGCTGTGTAAGTACACTGAGTACTGTCCAAAATGTCTGTGTCCTAAACTTTATGGATCTTGCTTTGGAAAATGCTCTTGATTAAATTTGGATTGTGTTGTTTGTTCTGAAAGTGAAGTCAGTTAAAATCCTGTCTGCCATTCTCTCTGATTTCCCTTTGAAGTTTACCACAGCAATTCCATTCACTTCAGCAGATTTTCTTCTGATATATTCCACTGTAAGGAGGGAAGTGGAATTTGTTTCTGGTTGAAAATAATTTCTCTGAATTTCTTTCTTTTGAAAGAAATTTAAAGGTATCCACCGAGAATGTCATCATATCAATTCCAATGAAAAACTTGAAATTTGAGACTCAAACCTGCATGATGTTTAGAAATTTTGAGGGACAAGGATTCTCAAATCTCTGAATTAAAGAATCACACTTGATTCTTTCTTGAAACGAGATTATTGCTGTATGACATTTTTGGGGGGGAACAAAAGTTATTTAGGTTAAATGAGCTAAAAGTGTAGTGAAACCACCAGCAGAGAAGGGGCAGCAATCACCAGAGGTGCTGGCCAGTTAATGCTGAGTGTGCAGGGGAAATGTTGTGGTGCCTGCCAGTGGAGCTCCCTGTTCAGGGCTGGAGCAGAAGAAAGTGTTGGTAAGATGAAGTCCTGCATGTGAGCAGCAATCTCCAGGCCCTGTGGGTTGGAGTGGTCTTTGAAGTAATTATAGTTTTACTCATTTTCTCTCTGTTTTCTTGATATGATACTCTCATGCCTCATATCAGATATTGTTGGGTTTTTTCCACCTGATTACTTTTTTTCCTCTTATACCATTTTATTCCATGGAACTATCCACCATGGATATTTCTTAGTTTTGTGGGAATGCAAATACCTGAGGAGTTTTCTATGGTTTGTACTAACAATCAGAAAACAACCAGATTTAGTAGGTGAGCTGTCTTGTAAGGATGGAGCAAGGCTTTGGATTTAATCTCCTTGACCCTTTACCTAAGCCTACCCAATCTACTGAATTTCTTACTGGCATTTCATTGAGCAAATAACCATGTTTGTGTCAACCAGGAATTAAGCCCTAACTCTTTTTGTCACATGAACTTTACTATGCCTTCTGTGATTAAAATCTCCCACTTATTACCAGATATTTCTTCATCTTTATTAACAGTATAATATGATGTAATATGGTTAGAGTTCAGTCCAGAGTTCCTTGATGAATTTTATGGAACATGCCACAAAGTAATTAATTTTAACTTTTCCTTCTAAGAGCTAATTTAATTTTGACTTAATTAATATGATGCATTTAATTAATATAAAATTATCATAGAAAAGTGCAAATTAATTTGTAAACCGTCACTTGAAAGTTTGTCTCAATTAGTAATGCATTTACTGTTTCATGCAGATTGAATGGCAGTGGACCTCTTAGTAGGAAACCTCTTTGAGAGAAGGACTGGAGGGAAATTTACAGCAAAAAAAGGTGCTGAAAAATAACAGAACTTTTGCTGGTTCATACAGAAAGCCTTTTTTGTTTGTTCTGTGCCAAAAAAAATGAGTGCTGCCTTTTTTTATTATTATGATTTTTTTGTGAACACAGAGCTATATGTAACAAAAGCTTCAAATTTAATGCTTTTAAGGTAATGATTGTCTGATAATACTGCAAACAAAGCATTTTCATTTTAGTTAAGTGCAGTGGTGTTTGTTTTCCATTGCTACCTGTGGCCAACATCTTTTGTGGAAGACTGAAAGCTTTTTACTATGAATTGTTCTACCAGGATTTGGGGTCAAAGGGCAGGGGAAATAGGGCAGTGTGCTGCAGCACCTGTATTCTAGATCAGATGTTTCTGGAGCTCAGTGGACAATTTGTCTCCTATAGGAAGAAAGAGTCTGATGTTGAGACAAAAGAATATAGCAAAGGGGTATTCATTTTCTAATAAATTAGAAAAAATATTTTCTAATTTGGAGAGATATTTACATAAGAGGATGTTAATTGACAATTTACAAAGGAATGACTTCTTATTGCTACCTCTAAGTTGGATAAAGGCATTTGTTTGTCTTTAACCCTAAAAAGAGATCTGATTTCCCCTAATAATGAATCTGATCCTCCATCAGCTCAGGAAGAAATGCTGATCAGTTAAATTTTGGCAGTATTAGCCCTTAAGGGTTTGAGACTGTGGAGAGCACCACCCACATGGCTTGCCTGACCCAGTTACCTGAGTCTCAGATGTTTTTTCCAGGGTGCTTTCAACAGTGTTTCTCCCCTTTGATTCATTACTTTCATGACATCTTTTGGAAGGTAATTACAGATCTGTCAATGAAGTCATAAAATCATCATGAAAATTCTCCTGTGCAACTCAAAATAAATGCCATGACCTCCTTTTGCATTCAGTTCTCTGATCAGTACCTGGTCAAACATATCTGTGTGTAGGCCAGGTAATGGTTTGAGTGAACTCTGGTTCAAACCATCATTTAAAGTCTCCATAATTATTTAAGAGATACATACATCTGCCAAAATTCCTTACAGGGTTGTTGGGTTTTTTTCTCCCCTTTCATTTTTTTTTTTCAGCTATACACTACTTCATGTATTTTAAGCTGCTGGTTTTGAAAAACATGCCAGTCACCTTTGTAGATTTAGGAACAGACCTAATTAAGGTGATGTGTGTTCCCTGCTGATTCCATTCTGCCAAAAGGTGCAGAAGAAAACAGAAATGAACTCTGAGAGATCAGATGAACAGATTTCTCTTGAGTTTCTTTTCTATCAATGATATTATTGTAGTTTTACTAAGCAGGCCTTAAAAACACCTCTGGTATTTTGGTTGAGAAAGTAAGAGATCATTGTGTTGCATCATTTATTCATGTGGTATCTGAGCAGATGAGGATAAGTGATTTTTTTTTCCTTTGTATTTTAATTTCCAGGGGTGATAGATTTTGTTTTAAATAGTTTGTTTTCAAGATAAGTATCTTGGTGGCAATGTGCTTTTGATACACAGCATGATACTTTCACTTTTTAATTAAATTAATCTGGGTTGTGATTGAGTTGTGAAACTATTATTCAGATGGGAATTAAACAGATGAAGTAAAATAAAGCTAAAATGCCATGCAAGATAAATACAGTGCAGTGTGATTTCCTGCCACTTGTAAATCTGGGACTTCAAGTGAGTTCTTTGAAAGTGCAGGGCTGGGGTTTGGGGTCGTGGAAGCCCAGATGGGGCAGTGCTGCCCATTTGATAGCAGAGTTTGGACCAGAGCTGCTCCTGCTGCCTGGGGAGTGTCAGCAGAAGGGGACACAGCACAGCCTGCACTGTGCCAACATCAGATTTTCAAACATTCCCTCTTTCTGTTGCAATGCCTCAATGCTTTCTTCTTCCTCTTATCAGTAGAGCTGGAGCCCAGATACTGAGTGCAATTTTTCTTCAGTTAACAATATCAGTTTCTTTAATTCCCAATATCAGAATTGCTCAAGGCTAAATGATTAATTTTCGTAAAGGGTCATGTCAGTAACTCTATGAGATTAAATAATTTAGTTAATTCTTCAGAACTTTGTTCTTTTTAAAAAAGATATCTTTTCACTTATGCAGTAGAAAAGGGTGGCTCATTTACCAGCTTTTACTTGTGAAATGTTTTAAAACTGTAAACAGTTCCCCTCAGAGTCAGTTTAACGAAGCAGATGACAAGAAAAGAGTTTGAATTTTGGGATCACTTCCATGCAAATGGAGTGATGTTACACTCAGATGGCTTTTTGCAACACGAGAGCAGTTAAAGGTTCATTGCAACTCAGAGTGGTTCAGCACTCTACAGAGCAAAAGGATGATTGTGCTCTTTAAATGTGTACAATAAACAGAAAAATTGTTTTGTAGCCTCACTGTTTAAATGTTACTTTGTGACAACTTTTGCACCTGGTTACAAAATAATAACTTGGAAACTTGAGAAGTTTTGGCACTATTTGAATAGCTGTCAATACAGCAGCCAGGAAGAAAAAAAAATGTGTATTAGAAGAACACATCTCAGGCTGTAACAGGAGACACTAAAAAATGCTTTTGACAGAATTTGACACTTAAATATAAAGAATAATAAAAAAATCCCAGGTTTTTAAACTACTCTAGAAAATATGGAAAGAAAGAGACCCCATTTCTTATCTAAAAAAGAAGATCCAGACATGGGGCTGGAAGAAACCCCATGGTTTTCTGTCATTTTTTGAGATGCCTTAGGACAGTTCAGGCTGTGCTTCTAAGTGCTTCTATAAAGGCTGCTTAGCTGCCCACATTGGAAAGAAGCTGTGCAGTCTGGAGATCTCAGTGGTTCTGCAGTCACACCTGCCTTAGATTGAGCCTTTCCAGGTGCATCCCAGCATTCTTGCTGTGAGCCAAGTTGAAGTTTTGGAAATTGGTGCAAGATAATGGATGGATTTATTTATATCACCTCAAGATATCAACCTATGGTTATTTTATTTTTAAGCAAGAAGACAAGCTAAAGAGCATTCTGTCAGCAAAAGCCTGGTAATAAATATTAAATTTTATAAGAAAAAGAAAAATCACAGCTCTTTGTTTTGGAACATCATTCTTTTACCCCTTGGAAAGATGCCCTGGACACTGCAGGAAGAGACATTATGAAAGTTATCTCCTGCTAAATGCAAACTGAAGTTTTATGGCTATTCCTTTACAGATTCCATTCCTTCTATTAGTCAATAGTTAAAAATTGTTTAACATCT
The DNA here is from genome assembly GCF_036417665.1 of Passer domesticus. Lineage (NCBI taxonomy): Eukaryota > Metazoa > Chordata > Aves > Passeriformes > Passeridae > Passer > Passer domesticus. The sequence continues at coordinate 5,170,144 of NC_087488.1, forward strand.
TCAACTTAATCAGGAATCGCATTTTTGGTTTTTTTTCCTTTGAGGTCTGAGAGAAAGCCAAGCTGCCATCTCAGCAGATGATCACTGCTAGATGATTCTGCAGTAAGAATCAGGAATTTAAATGTCTGAGTTGCCATGTAATGTCCAGGTCAAAGTGAAGTCATGCTCTCTGGAAGAACATCACTTTTTTACTATGAGATTTAAAGAGGGATTTTTGGTATGCAAGCATCTCCACTAATATATCAAGAGCAATATAGAAATATTTCAGGCTCTGTACAGAACTAGGGTATTTTTACATTTGATGTGACTACAAAACATTTGTTCTCAGTCAAGTCCTATCTCTCTGTCTGCAGAACTTGAGCTGGATGGAATAAGGGCACTCCATCTTCTCCAGCTACTCTGATGTCTTAATGTGACAGAAAATGGAAACCAATAGTTCTCCTGATTTCTGAGTCTTACAGAAATTGTGGTCCAAGACTGCAGTTTCAAATTGCTAGAAACTGCATACAGCATGAATTGTATGAATAATGCTGTCACATCATCGGTTCTCACTTTGCAAACCTCGTGAAAGTTATCAGCATGCTAAAGATAGGGAATCTTGGACACTTTTAGGAAAAAGAGAACCCCATACAAACTGATGCCCATGACTTACTTTTGTGTGGCCACCCATACAAGCCAAGAGTGTATCTTTACATCAGGTAGAGCTAAATTTGAGGGAAATGGAGCAGCTCCCAGCAGGACCTTTTGTAGCAGGCTGCAGAGGAGCAGCTGTGAGGGTGATCTCACCCTCTGAGCATGATCCTGGCAGCTCCTCCCATGGCTATTGCACTGGGGTACAGCATGGCACAAAACCAGACAGGGACTGCTGGGGAGAGACAGGGCGGGAGAGCTGAAAGGTACATTTCATCATTCTGCAGGAAAGGAGAGGAAATGTACCTTTCTGCCTTTTTAGTCTGGAAATGGACAGAGTTTGCCAGGGGAAAAAAATAAATTACATCTTCATTTCGAGAGACCAGAAATGTGGCCCAGATACTGCCAGAAGATCCAGGTGGCATCCTGGGCATGGAGAAGGACAATGATAGGTCTCATTGCTGTGCAGTGGCTGAACCCCCATGGCCTTGCTATTTTTGCTTGTGTTGTGCACTCTGCAACTTTCCAGTGACTTCTGTGGGAGAATTGACCATGAGAGAATGATAATATGATGTCTTTAGAAAATCCTATAGTGTTTTTATAGGTTTTAAATTTTTCCTGGGCTTCTGAAAGCAATGCAGTAGAGGACAGGCAGCCCACAGGTATCTTGCAGTACTGAAGTGATCTTAACTTCACCAAATTGTAGCACCAACTGTAGACAGCACAAAATGTTTCCACTTGGTGGTGGAAACACATGACAGCAGAGACACCTCCTTGTGTGACTTAATGATGAACTAAATATGGGAAAGCTGACAATTTATCAAGTTTCAGCACAGAAAGGAGCCTTTTTTTTTTTTCTTCTTAGTCACTATGATGCAGTAGGTAACCATTTTGTTTGAGTAATAGATGAGATTATTATAATCTTATGCAGCCACTCAGTTTTAATCAGCTGAGTGGGAAATCTTGGCTTTCTTATCAAAGGGCACTAGATAAAAAGTGGCACCTTCACAGACTGTAAAGAAGGGACCACTCACCTGCTCTCTTTGGAACTGGAACTGCTTCTGAGGGAATTATGTACTGGGTGGAAATGCCTTGATTAAAACAGACTGGAATCTAAACACAGATATTGGGGGGGGGGGATGCAGAAATGGTTTCTATTCATTGGTTTTCGCAGAAAGTGTGTAAAGTGAAACAAAAACAGTAGGAAAAAATTCCTGAATTCTTGAATTTCCTGATGAGTAGCTCAAAATGACAAAACAAATCTGTTTTTATAGGCAATGCATGGAAACTTTGTGGTTTTGGATGTCCAAACAGTCCATGCAATTACAAAAACACCCTCTTAATGCAATCTGTGCACTCATTCCAGTAAGCTACACTTTTTTCTTACTAGGAGATCAAATATTTAATTGATGAAGGAGGATAGAGGTCTTTAAAATGAAAAATTTGTCTTCTCATAGGCATAAACTCTATCGCAGAACTACTGCCTGTGGCTTTTTTGTTCCAACACAAAACTGAACATTTACATCACATCTTTGCTGTTAGAATTGGACATTCAGACCTCTGTAAACTCTGGTGTCTGCAATTCAACTAATGCTGGGATAGAACTTTGATTTAGAGAAGAGACAGTATTTTGGGCTGTATAGGTTAGAATATGTGCATTGTGCTGGGGGGAAAGAGACACAGCCTGAATCCTGCAAGTGTAGTGGGTTTAGGCCCATCTCTGGCCACTTTCCCTGCCAAATAATGACAGATACAAATACCAAGCTCTGCACCAAATGTTCCTGTTCAGCTGCAGCTTATCAGTGATGTGGTGGGATGACTTGAGCTCTGTGCCAGCTGCCCACACAGCCATGCACTCCATTCTCCTCTGCAGGGTGGGGGAGAGGAGAAGATGGAAAGGCTGCTGGGCCTGGGCAGGCTCTGTCCTTTCTGGAGCACGTTCCCCTGAGGTGTCCCCAGCCTGGCAGAGGCTCAGGGTGAGCAGGATGGGCTGTGCCTGGCACAGGGCAGCTCCAGGCTCCCCTCACAGAGCCCCCAGCCATGCTACTGATGTTTAGTCTTTCTGTGTCCTGTGCAGAGCTTGTCAGCAAGGTTTTCAGGTTTGTTCTTGAATGCCGGAGGAGTCACCAACCTTAACAGCAGAGCCCACCACCTTCAAAAAAAGATTCTGGAACCAAATCTGACTCTTTCTGTGTGCTGAATTAAGAGCATTAGTGCCTTTTATTGTGCTTTATTGCTACAAAGAGGCTTTTTACAGCTTTCTTGTTTGAATTGCTACAGCACTTCAGATAGACGACAGAAATAACTGTTCCAGGCATTAATTGGGTGGGTTAATCCAGAAATTGACTGGTGCTGCCCCATAATGCAGGCACAAGAGCAGGCTGCAGGGAACTGCCCCAGCCCTGCAGGGTCTGAGGTGCTGCATCCTGCTCGTTGTTTTTGGGCTCTGATTCACTCCCTGCCAGGTCTCTGTGCAGAATCATTCCCCTTAATGGGCAGAGATGGATGACAGGTTTTTGGGGTTGGGGTGGGAGGCTGCCATTATGTAGTTTACCAACAGATGCACCCTTCTCACTGGTGATAATTGCTGAATGTTTCAGCAGCCTCAGAGTGTAGTCATTCTGCTGCTACAATAGGGTGTCATTTCTCTGTAAGTGGCAGGGTGAATCATGATAAGTACAGCATATCCAGCAGAACAAGTAATTTGCTGACTTAGTGCTATCTGTATCTCATGTTATGCAGGTAAGTAAGGCAATTTTTCCTAAAAGAAGGAGTAAAAGCTAAAATTGCTTTTTCTTTATTCTCTTTCTCCCTGTCTTCCCTCCCCCTTCTCCCCATGATGATTAGACAAAAGCCAACTAAAGGCAAAAAAAAGAAGAATAATTTCTGGTAGACTTAGTACTGCCTGAGTCATCAATCCTTCACAGAGACCTAGGGCCCACTTCCTTTTCATTTTATTCCTTTGGCTTTCAGATTTATAATGTTGTTAGGAAAAAGAGATTCAGCCTCTTGGTCTATAAGAACCTGCTTAAACATAAAGAGGCATTTACTTACAAATAGCACCGTATTGCCTATGCATTTATCTTGACAGTCCAGTTTAATTTATAAAGCATAATGTGCTTGTAACTCAGCCTGAGAAATGTAGTTTAGCAAGCACTATTGACTTACTAAATCTCCCTTCTCCCTCTTATTGTAAATCTGATAAACCTAAAGAAGCATCCTGGGTACTAGAGAATCTAAATAGTAAAGTGGGGTTCTTCAAGATGATCTTGATAATACTTCACTTAAAACTGCAAGTTGAAGCAATGGTTTATCCTATTGTGAAGTGGTTTAATCTTTCCTTGATCATTTCTCAAAGATGTGGATGTGCTGTACAGTAAAATTGCCAGATTTGTGCTGAATTGCAGCTTTAGAAGCCATTATTCTGAAAAGGTTATCTAAATTGAATGGCTTTAAGATGACTTGTAAAGTCATTAGAAGACTTCTAGCCCTTTATGTGTTTGACTGCACAACCTGCTGTGATTCATTTGGACTCTGAGATGCAGCTTTAAATCTGTTTGCTCCCTGATTTGCAAAGGGAAGTGTGTGTTCTCCCATTTCTGACAAAGGCAGTGCAACATTTTATTTTAGCTTGCTGCTCATACACAGATCAGTTATGTAAATCCCATAACAATGATCTATTTGCCATATAAATAGTGCCAGGAAGATAGAAGGTTGAATCACAGGTTATAAGCTTAAACACAGACTTCTCACTTCCAGTGCCTGCATTCTCTCACCCTAATGCTTTAACTGCTTGCCAATTCTCAGAGAAAATCTAAGTTCCAGGTTTCAAAGAAATCTGTGTCTATAAAAAAGATGTATTTTCTACATTTGTTATATTACTTGTGGCAACTTAACACCTGTTTTACATTTTGTTATGTTTGGTTTTTGTTTCATGTTTTTAAAATATGCTTAGAAGGAGTTTAACATTGCTGTCTTCTCTTATTCTGCTTTGTGACATGGCAATAGCTGATGACAGTTTTTTAACAAGTGCTTCTGGCAAATACTTTACTCAACTTTTCTTATCGGGTCTTATTATTTATGCTTTGATAACTTTTCAAAATTTTATACTACATTTTCTTTTGAGATTTATTTTTAATATTTTAAAATATTTTTAAATATTTTCTCCATTGGCTAACCAATATGAGATAAAGTATTTTTTCTGTGGTCAAAGCCAAATTTCCAGCTGCACTGTCTCATATAAATATGTTCTCATTCTCTGAGTATGCAAGAGATTAGGGAGGCACCATTTGTATCTGTCTCCACATCCTTAGCATCATAATATTCCCTCAAGTGAGTGTTTTCTCTATTAAGATTTTCTCTTAATAACTTTCTCCAGCCTAACTTTTATATTCAGCTCTTCCAGTCAGTTTTTCATTACCAACCTTGATCTAGCAAGATGTCGCAGAGAGATTATTCCAGCACAAATGGGAGAGGATGCTATCTGTTCATGGACAGATGGCTCAGCAGTCCCCTGCACTAAATAACAGAGTCCCAAGCCTCTCCTTTCTCCAACTGTGCACCTTCCACTAGAACAAAGGACAAATTTATTTATTATCTGTATTTACGATGGCAATATCTTTTTCATGTTCAGGTAAAGCTTTTTTCATCACTGTGATCATAGAGAGAAATGGCCTCACTGTTGTGAACAGTTTTTTATTCAAACTGTGGATTCCACAACTTTAAAGGAAAGAAGCAATTAAAGTACTGTGATTTTCTGGTGTTATTTTTGGCTAGATTGATGTAAATTCTAAAAGAGTTGAAAGTTCTTATATGTGTTATTCATATTTGGACTAATGGCAGTGAGGATGAGACTGGACCTTGTGCACTTGACCACAAAAGCAAGCCAAGTTCTCATCTCTGCTATTGATTTCAAGCACATAGCAACCAGATAATTTAAAATATTTTTATTTTAAGATACCCTGCAAGTCTGCAGCTTTCTTCCCGAATCAAGTAAACACTGGTCTAATTCTGACATAAATCCTGTACGGTGAATAAGTAGAAAAAAAAATCACAGGATATTCGACTTTATTGGGTGCCCCATCACTTTTTAGGGGAATGGAGATGAATTTTTGTGTTGACTATAATGGAAGGAATGCTTTGCAGTATAGAAAGAATAGTTGCAGGTAATAAGAATGCCATGTACAAAGCAGGACTTCTGTGAAAAGTGATAAACCCTAAGGTGTCTAAGAACTTGAATAAAAGTGTTTTGTCATCTCGGTATGGAAAGGAATAGTTCTTATTTTCTTTCTTGGAGCCAGTCGGGCAGAAAAAGAAAGGTAATGAGGAAGTGATTATTCAATTAAAAGTTGTCTTGGAGGAAAAAAAATATCAGCACTTTGGAAAGGCTTGTAATTTCTGAATTCCAGATTCAATAAAATCTCAGACAACTTCATTATCAGTAAAATAAGGTTTAATGACTGCAAACAGAAAAACAATTTAAACTCAAACACTGCAAAGCATAGACTGGAACTCTGATCCAACATAACCTGAAGTGTCCACTGAGATGGACACTTGAAAAGGGTTAAATTGTGCCTTGGATCACATCCCAGTCTGCTAGAATAGTTTGCATGTACATCTCCTGTCCTCTCCAGCTATCAATAAAAGATGAGCTTAAGAAGAAGTGGCTATGAAGAGTTTGATGTTAGGCCAGTTTCATGCTGGTGTCAGCCTGTCCCAGCCCCTCAAAGAAATCTCCTGTCCAGAAGAGCAGATCCCTTGTATTTCCTCATCAGCCTCTGCAGGGAAAGAAAAAAATAACTCTGAGGTATAAAAATGATTTCATAGTTCATGTACACAGTGGGTATCTGGTGCTCTGTGCTGGGGTTAGGGGTAGAGCAATGCTGAACTTCTGGCTGGGTATTTAGACAAGGGTTGGTCCCTGGAGGCTCTGTCAGGCCACACAACCTGGGCAGGCTTTGGGAAGCAATCAGCTGATGCTTGGGGGATTGCACATGGAGCAGAGATAAGATTGACCAGAGTTGGCTCTCAGTGAAGGAGTTCAGGTGCTTGGCTTTGTGTGGGGCAGTTGCACAAGTGAACAGCTCTTGCCTGTGGAGCCCCTGGTACTGCTGCATGTACCCTGCAGACACCTGACCAAAATCAATGTGTTTCCAATAGAGCTCAGGGGCTAGGCCAGCCAGAGCTGCTGAGTGCTGAGCACTTAGGGAAATGTGGTCATTTTATTTTAATGTGATTTATTTGACTTAAGATCAAGATATAAAATGAATCACTTTTATGTTTCCTTAGCAGTACAGCTGGAATCTACTCGTGCATGTTATCTGTGGCTGCTTTCTGACGTTTGTGTGTTTATTATGCACAGCAATTAAACACCCCTTTTTCCTAGACAAATTAGAGCTGTGCGAGTTTGTGATTCTGCTGGCAGGCTTACAAATCTTGCTGTGCAGAGCTCACAGTGTTTTCTAATTTTTCTGTGTCATGATGTATCTTGTATGACTAGGGTTGTTTCATTTTCATAGCAAAGCTATAATGATTTCATACTGATTAAGTGGAAATAATGCCAAATTCTGGAGCTTCTTTGCTTAGATTTCAGGATGCTGTACTACAAATGCCTTATCTCATGTAAGAGAGGATGAAATGTGTTCCTTAAACTCACAAGCACACATGTATGAGGGTGTGCATCTTGGCACATGCTTTGAGCAGTATTTGCACGTATGCATGCAGGCTGGAGTACTCAGGTAATTACTGTGGTAATTAGCGATGGGATCTCCTGCACCATCAACAGGAGCACCCCTTTCTGCTGCAGAGTCTGCTGTGCAAGTTCTCAGCACAGCTCCTGGCAGTGCCTGGAGCAGAGCAGGACAGGTCTGTGTGCTGTGCCCAGCAGGATGGAGGAGGAACAATGTGTTCTGTTCCCCTGTGGGTGAGGAGTCCTGGTGCTGCTGGCTCCCCACACACCCTGCAGGCTCTGGAAGGCCACCAGGTAGACAGCTGTTGGACTTGCACAACAGACAGCCAGGCTGGCAGTACATCAGAGAGGAATTGGGCACATTTACAGGAGAAACCCATCAAAAATACATTGAAACCAACACATTCCCACCAAATGTTTTGATTTTTACATGTGGAGTGTTTTTCCATCAGAAAACCCACTGGAAGGTTTCCAGACTTTTTTTTTTCCTTTTTCTTTTTTTTTTTTTTTTCTTTTCTTTTTTTTTTTTTTTTTTAGCTCACATTCTCTAGAAGAACCAAAATGAAAGTAATCATCATTTAGTGAGCTTTTTCTGTGGTAAAGTGAGATGCCTCAGAGGGAAATTCTGTGAGCTGCAGAACAATGATACAGTTTGGTATCTCTGATAATCCCTTTGCAAGGTTTCAGTATCTCTTGGTGGCCACTTTGCATGCTCAGGTCCAAAACTTTACCCCATAACTGAACAAACGTGTTCTGATAAAGATGGATGTACATCTCACATTGCACAGGTGACTTAACAAGAAGAAATTCCACTTGTAACAGCAAGAAATCAGGTCCTCCAGCCCAAAGGATGGATTCAGCATGCTACAAGATATTTTCAGAATTTAAATTTAATCAGTGTGATGTGTGTGTTTATGGGGATTATCTGCATCTTATAAGACTATAAGTGAGGACGACTGGAAGGAAAAAGCTGCCACCAATTTATTGCAAATATGTGAAAGTCAAGGAAAAAAAGATATGATGAAAAAGACATTTTCCAGAATAAAAGTCTGAATGTATTTATTTCTTTACCCCCACTTCAGGTGGACTTGAATTAGAAAGTTTTGCAGAAGGATGAGCATAAAGAGGAGGGGTTCTTGCAAAATTAAAACAAACACAAAAGGACGGATGAAAAGGGACAGAACCACCATCCAGGAACCAAGTTATCTTAGTCTGAAATTCCAAGAGGCAAATTGGGAGTAGGGGGCAGTGGAAGCAGCTATGGAAAGGCCAGAGCCATGTGGGTAAAGGCTTGTGAGGAGCACCACAGTCTGCAGAACCATCAGCAGGGTTTCTCCTTTCTCTTCGTTCCCAAATATAAAAGCCAGCAGCAGAGGGAGCAGAAAATCTTCCCCAGGCTCAGTGCTCTAGAGGAAAATATTATTTTCCTTCCTGTAATGCACCAGCTGAAGAGCTGTTTTTCTTCTCTAAGTTGTAATTATACATGCCAGTGTTGCAGCACATACCAGAGCCTGACCGAAATGTTTTGGCACCAAGCAGTGTGACAGGATGTCAGCTTGGCAGGCTCTCTGCTCCTTCCAACCAGGCTGGGGCAGAGCTGTGGGGCTGGGGGCTCCTGGTGGGCACAGCAGGGCTGGGATGTGGCCACCCCGCTGCTCAGCACCTGGTCTGTGCTGAGTGGGGACAGGTGGGTGCTGCACATGGGTTTCAGAGAAATGGGGCTCAGCCAAGGGCCAGCACACACCAAAATTCCCAGAGTAACTCATGGGTGCCTGCTCCTGACAGAGAAATGAAAGGTCCAGAGCAGAGATCTCTGCCCAGCTCAGAGGAAAGAGCTTTCTTTCCTTCTGGAAGGTCAGCCCTTGGCAGAAATTGGTTGAACTAGGATGGTCCAGCCCTTACAATGGTGTCCCTGCTGCTTCCCTGCCTTTGGACCATGGAGAATTGCTGCTACCCTTGCTGTGGCACCATTTTGCTCTCAAAAGCACACCAGAAAAGAACAAAGGAAAGGGCAAAGATTGCTCAAAAATTTGCCTTTGCTTAAAGACTAGTGTTAGCCCTCCAAATTCCCTGTGATAATCTGATTTTTAGGTAAAATTAGGGTTTGGCATCAATATAAATTCCTAAAATTAAGTTGTCTGATTTTGTTTAACTTTTGTTTATGGAATTAAATGAAAATCCAGAATAAAATAATGTAGTGTGCCACAGAATTTCCAAGTATAGTTATAACTGAGGTGACCCTGAAGTTTATAAAAGTAATTGCTGACTTCAATATTGAAGGTTTGATTAAGGTTCACTGCATTCAGACCCACAGTTTGGGTGTGGGGCAGTGAGGTTACAGTGTTGCTTTTCCAGAGAGACAAGGCAAAGACTGTCACCTTTATTGACATGGATTCCTTGAATCCCTGTGTCTGTAGCCCCACAGATGTCTAAATTGGAGATTTCCAGTTTGCAATTTCTGCAATCAGCTGAGAGTGAACTGCAGTGGATTTCAAATCCAATGGACAAATATTTTTATGTGAATTCAGCAAGTGTGAGGGTCATGTTTAACCCAGAATGTTTTTTTCTTTCACTTTTTCCCAATGTTGTATTGAGGTTTGACTTTTTGTTCCGAGATTTTTTTTTTTTGGTCACAAAGGCAGTAGAAAGTGCGCTTTATTTTTTTCCCTTCTTGGAAAAAGTGTTTTCTTTCAGAAGAAACATTTAAGCTTTCAGCTAATTCCCAGGGATCCAGAGGGATATTCTGCAATAAGCTTCCCTCCAAAAAGAGGTTGGCTGCTGCCCTAATATTAAGAGCGGCAGGATTCCTTGGCTGTGGGGAAAATGAGATGGTCCAGCTGATTGAGGTTATGGCTGAGCCAAGATGAGTCAATTACCTCGATGTGCTGAGCAGCCATCCAGGGGCCAGCGGGGAGGAGAAGTGCCAGGGCTCGTGCTCTGTGCTCTGACAGAAAACAGCTGCACAGAGCTGGGGACAGAGCTGGGGACAGAGCTGGGGACAGAGCTGGGACAGAGCTGCCACCGCCCCCCACCTGCGGCAGCGCTCGCTTTGGTTCACCCTGCCCGGCTGGAGCTGCTGCCCTTGGAGCTGTTCTGTGCTCAGCTCCGGTGGTAACAATTTGCAGGAGGCATTTGAAAGGCATTTATTTGCCCAGTGCCTTCTCCAGTGCTTGCCAGGCAGGGCAGGAATGGCCGGTGGTTTGCTGACGGGAGGTGACACAGACGCAGGTGGCCTTTGGCACTCGCCAGCAGCAGCAAACTCTGGGAACTCGTGCCAAACATTAATGGTTCCCCTACAGAAGGGGTTTTAACTGCCCTGTCCTCTGGGGGTGTTTTCTCTCTGTTGTATGGACTTGAGGCAGGCTGTACAATCGTGGCTCTGACTCACAGTTGTGGGACTCAGGGCGCACCTAGAACCATCTGCTGCCTACAGCTCACAGTGGTTTCGTTCTCTGCGGGGTTTCACCTCCTTTGGTTTGTTTTCTGAGCAGGATACAGACATCTCACAGTGCATTTTATCTCTTTGTACTCACCCTTGCAATCATTAAAGCACATTTCTTCTGACTTCTTGTGCAACCTGAACTTTTTGCATCTTTTGTCTCATAAATTTAGCAAAAAAAAAAAAAATCCCACTTATCCTCTGTACATAGCTCTTGTCTAAAGAGCTTTTTTGCCCAGCTACTGTAGAAGAAAAATAACGAGTGGATGATTATAATTAGTCCTGAGCTAATTACATGAAGTGGTATTTTTATTTTTACCTGTATGTTTCAACAACTCATTGCTTAACCATAAAGCCATCAAATCTGGTTTAGGGTGAAAAATTGCTTAACAGAACTCTGGAATTATAAAAGAAAAAAAAAAGGAAACAGTAATCTCAAAGTTCTGCCTCACTTCCATGGAAATTATGATTTTTGCTTTCCTTTAAAAAGCACTTCATAATTGCAGGTGGAAGACAAAGAGTAAAGCATTGCAGTTCACTAAGCTGAAAAAGCTTGAAAATTAATTTAGGACTTGATACTTGTAAAATGTAGATCTATATGACTAAACAGAACAGGGGTACTTTTTTCACCAGCTTAGATTTTCTTATCCATTTTTGAAAATTAATGCTGACTTCTCCCTACCAGTTTTGCAAAGCCTGGCATTCTGTCCAGCAAAATACTGTGCAAATATCCCTGTGACTTGGTGTATTTGTGGTCAGAAAGAAAGAACCTTTTCCTTCCACCCTATCTGATGCTAAATCAGTGTTCCTCTTTTCAGATTTCTAGTCCTTCAATCTAGCCCAGCCATTACCTCCTTCCTTAGTTTCAGATATTCAGATAGTGTTCAGCTAAACTTTGAGCAAGTGAGATTTTCCCAGTGCTCTGGCATCCTTCTCTCTGGCTGTGCCTCCAAGCAGGTCTTTCAGAGGCCAGTCTGAAAAGCCCATTGTTCAAGTGACAACAGCATTCAGGTTTGCTTTTGGTGGGCTGCAAGGCCTGAAAGATGGCTCTCAGTGTGAGAGAGAAACTTTTGTGTGTCAAATCATTTTGGATCCATGCTCCTGCAATGGCTTTAGGATAGTATTTGTCTCTGCAGTGTCTAACTTTCTTCTGCAGTCAATAGATGCCAAGTTTAGCAGCAAGCTGCATTTGTCTCTACATTCTCATTAACGTGATGGATGTTACATAGGTGTATTTATGCAATTCTTCTTGATCTTGTTTTTGTAGTAGTCTGTAGAGTATGGTATCATTACTCTAGGCTTTCACGTAGACACCTTTGCCAAGAAGATAAATACTGGCCTTAATCCTGAGCACAAACATCTTTTTCAGCTGCCACTGTGTTCCTTTTGCATAGAGGGCTATTGAGCAGGTTTGCAGACCTGCCTATAAGCTCCAGGAACAGCACATGAATCCCACCTGACAGAGATCTTCCACAGCAAAAGAAGGTTTGTATAGATTTAGGAATGGCCAAACCCTTTTCCACTTTTTCTTGGCATCCTCTGTATCTTTGCAAGTGCCTGCTGGTTTAAATTTTCACAGTGTAACATAAACAAGGCACAGGTGTCAAGAATTTTATTCCACTGCAAACAGTGAGTGAGATTAGGCATTCATTATTTACAAATGTTTGGAATATGCTTGTATCTATTGGTACTTTTCTGCTAGTGGAGGAATAAAGTCTTGGTGAAGTGGAACAATTTAGAACCCTGCATCCACCTGTGCTTGTGTGGTTTCACAAGATGCACCATTCTCTCTCTTCATGATGGCAATAAAATCAATACTTAGTAAAATTCCATAGTTGTACAATTAAATGTTTTCCATCACTGGATCATCAGCAGGATATAGACATATAAAAGTTTTTATTTTCATTGTTGAAGAGCTGCCCCATGATGCAGCAGAAATTGCTGGGTTTCAGTGATGAGTGGAAGAGCCTCAGCTGTGGGAGGGTATAAGACTCTGACACCTCAACCCAGAGCAGAGGGATGATATCAGTCCTTCATGGGCCAGGTGAAAATCCATTTCCTTCTTTCCCTGGATCTTTAGGTTTTCCTGCTGCAGTGGAAGCTTCATTTGGCTACCTTTAGACTTGAAATGTTGCCAAAAATCCCTTTTGCTACAATAATGCTAAATACTAAGAGAATCAAAGGGCTTTGGAGAGCCACTCCCCCATTTTGTTGCAAGCTTGTCAATCCAGTCTAGCTTTTTAAATTTTGTTTTTCTAATCTGGAATGTTTCCTTGCATATAAAATAGTGCAATTTTAAAGGAGGTATTTTCCAATAATCTTTTGTTTCCAAATAAAAACATCAATTATTAAAAATCAGTTCTGGAATTAAACAGGTATTTGTCTGACATTATGCATGTGATTATGGCTGTGCACGTAAACATCACCACTGGGGCTGTATGCTTAGACTGAATCATACATAAATATTTTCAACATGCATTTGTGCAATACAGGATAAATTCATAGCAAATTTCAGACATTCAAACAAAAATCATTAGATGGATACAGAAACAACAAAGCTTAGAGAATAATAAAGAAGCAGATGTTATTTTCTGTATTTTTTGAGTGGCTTAATCATATAAGTATATTTTCATTCCCTGAGAACTGGCACTTTTTAGTGGAAGCTTGGAATTGTGCAGGATCTAACTTTGAGTAAAACCCAGCTGTTGTGAAAGCTGCCATAATGATGACAGATGACAAATGTGGATATTTCACACATCACACATTCTATGTTGATAATTTTTATTTAAATTTTGATACTAAAGGCAAAGGAATTAATAATTGGTTATTACTTCATATTTTTAAATGAAAAATGAAAAGATGAAAGGTCACTTCATAGCAGATTGGGAGAGGAGAAAGAGGGGAAGAACCTCAGGTCCCCTGCAAAATTCAAAGGGAGAAAACTCTAAGTGTTGAACACATCTTGCCTTCTATCTGTAGATATAACAATGGCATACAAGATTTCTATTGAACTCATGAACAGTGTGGAAGAGATGGTGGACTAAGCTTAGTTTTTAAAATCTAATTTGACTTTTTGCTGCCTGCACTGGCTGTGCCTGCCTAGCACAGCACAGGGAAATGTCACCCATGGTATTTCCAGGCTGTTCCTGCAGCAAAAGCCACCACTACTTTCTTGGCTACTTCAGCATAGCACGATTGCACCCCTTGCTGAGGGTCCTCTTGCCTCATGAAGGCTGAAAAGCTCCATATTTGTGCTGCTTCTGTCTCTAAAATATCCTTTCTGGTGCTGTCTGTGCCGTGCTCATACCCAGCAGAAGTGCCTCAAGTCTTCATGACTGCAGTACTTGGAAAGAGAGAGCAGGGGGAAGGAGAGAATTGGTGCTCAGATTGCAGCCCACCTTTCAGCATATCCATGAATCTACAGCCATCTATTGAGAGTGTTAAAATTTATCGAGCAGTACTTCATACTGGAATAAAAATACCAGCAAAACAGCATTTCTCAGATTTGGGAAAACATCCATTAGGCTTAATTTGGAATAGTGCACAGCTGAGAAAATAATGTGGTAAAAACTTGGGCTTTTCATAAATGTCCCTGTGTGACAAAGTAAAAATGAATATGATTTCCTTCAAGTCAGGGCTATGCAAACATGAAACACTTGTGCTGCTTCCTTTACTGGAGCCTCAGTAAGCAGATGGTGCAGACCTGCCAGTGAGTACTACCCATCCCAGGTGATATTTCAGCAAGAAAGATCTGTTAGTCAAGAACATTCTCTTTGCAGTCTGTGGGGAAGAGATTTATAGAGCAGTGTGTTATGGGACTGCTGATTTCTGAAACAGAAGATGGCCTTTTTATTTATTCGTTTGGGATTCTGCTTTTATAGCTTTGCTTGCTGGCTCATCTTGGTGCCTTTCAGTGGAGCTGAGGCTCTGGAACAGATACACTTTCTGAATAAGACTGTCTGGTTAGGTTTTTTTTATTTTTATTTTTAATACTTATGATGGCACTGAGATTTTTCTTCTCAGAAAAAACACACGTATTCCTTTTTGCTGATTTATTTCTGACTTCTGCTCTCATAAGGATTTTCCCAGGACATTTGTTGTTCACTCAGTAATTTAAACTTTGTGAATTTCTTTAAACTTTGTTTAAGTTAAATCCCAGTGTATTTTCCTCTGAATAATTTTTTGCACTCAATCCCCGAAAAACATTTGGGGTTTTATTTATTTATTTACTGCTATCTGTTTAGTTCCACTGACAGTTTCCCAGCTCTTGCTAACAGCCCCCTGGTCAAGTGTCCTTGGAGAAAAGCAGACAAAATATCCTGCACTAGAATATTTTTGAATCTGGAAGCACACGAATAGATTTGAAAATTTAGCATTCTAGGGAATGACTCCTGCAGAAGTTATTTGAACATGCACTGTTCTCAATACCACTTTCCAAGTCCTTGATGCTGCAGAGTCTCCACTTAGTGCACCTACACTGGTGGGAAATACTGTGGGAATGCTCTGTTAGCATTTTGGTCACGTAGGTGAGAGGCAGTTTTGCAAGCAGGAGGAAGACTTTAGTGGAGAAAGAGCTCCTCTAATGTATAACTTATTTGAAACACAGCAGTCAGGGCAGCTCCATTCTCCCTGCTGTAGAAAAAATTCTGCATGTGTTTGACCCTGAGTCTGCTTTGATGCAGGTGTGCCAACAGTGAACTTGAAAGGGAGTCTTAATACTGTTATTAGAAAATGTTATTAATAATCAAATTTGGCTACTAAATTATGCTCCAGTTGCTAAAATCTTGCAGCCAGTATGGCACAGTCAGATGTGTATTGAATGTAAGTGGAGAGGCTCCAGTCAAATTTGCTCACTTGGACCCTGGTGTCTTCTTATTTCTCCCTGGATTCCCCCATTCAGGGATGTGGAGGCAGATCCCCTCTGTGCTCCCAGCTCTCCCAGTCAGCATGGACCACTGGGCTGTGGGGGTGTGGGGCTGCAGGAGTGCAGGGACACATTGCTTGTGATGAGAAAAGGAATTCCATCCATCTGGGCCTTACATGGGTTGGTGTAAGTTTGTGCTAAACCTTACACTGGGTAGTATCTTTGATAGACCACTAGAATGAAAGAAAAGAGAGGAAACATTCCACAGCAATTAGTAAAGTTTACGAAACCCACTTGCCCTTGCATCCTCATAATTTCTTTATGGAGGTAGTCCAGGGTCTTCTTCCTGGGTTGTGGAAATGTTTCCTCAAGGCTTGGCAGAGCTGGGGAAAGCTATGAAGAACTCCAAGGCAGGGCAGGAGGTCACAGGACAGGGGTGGTTTCACACTCAGCCTTCCTAACATGGGTGCAAGCAGAGCACAGGGGCAACAGCTGTGCAAAACTTGCAGAGTGCAGGATTGTGTTGATGAGAAGAGGCAGATAATGGTAATGGAGATAAGACCTACGTCTTTTAGAAGGGGAACACTTTGAGGTTTGTTTTTTGAGTTTCTTTTCTTTCCTGCGTGTACAGGAAGATAAAGGTTAGGTATTAGGTCTTTTAGGAAACAAGTGATGCTGTGATAAGGTTTGGGCATCTTGCCTCCTGAAAATGCTGACTTTGGAAATGCCATGATAGAGATGGTTTCAGTGTTATCAGGAGAGATTACAAAATCTCTATTTAAAGTAATTTTCGGGAACTCTACCACTCAGTATAATTACATAATATTAAGTAGAAATTACTATAAATGCATGTTAATATAAAATCATACTTTTTGTTTTTTGTTTTTTTTTTTATTAAGCGTACTCACAATTTGAAAAGCTACTCAGGACTGCTTGGGTTATGTTTTGGTTTCGTGATCACAACTGAAATGCCTGGCTCCTTCCCGAGCTTGTGAAGTGGGTGCAATGAGATGTGCAGGGTCACTTCCCCTGTAACTGGCAAATAGGTTTCACTGTATAGATATACAGTGAAGTTTGTGGAGGGTATAATATTTAGAATAGCCCTGAAACACAATATTATAGGTGAGAACACAGTGTCTCCAGAGCTCATGGCTGTGGTAGGAAGCCAGCAATGACTCCTCCAAGCTGCAGAGGTCCCTCCATTCAGAAAGCAGAAGGTGCCTGGAGTTGGTATCTCCAGCAATAGAATTGTCAAAGCCTAAAGGTACCAGAAAGGTGTGTTTGACATAAACTGAGATCACTATCTGACCCTTCCCATCAATAAAAGGCACAAAGCCACACTCCATAACCGCGTTTTTCACAAGTCTTCTTTGCTGTGCCATCTGTGCTGCCAACTGTTCTTCTACTGTATATCGTCTGCCTGAAGAAGCACTAAGCAGGTGTGGCACATGTTTGGCTCGTTCCTGCTTTGCATGTGTAATGTAATTATGTTTGACAGACTTGGTTTGATTGAGAGAAAACTATGAATTGGATTAAATGTTTTTTGTTTAGACTTTATTAGCTAAAGATGCCATTGCATAATTAATTTGTGAATAAGCAGCAATCTTGCAAATGAGGCAGTGAATCAAAAGCACAGGCAGACATTATAGCCTCTTCTCAGGATGAGTTTACACATTTCTTATTTGTAGTATTCATTAAAAATACATAAAGGAAGGTTAACAAAACATTGCAACAAAGAACCACAAGCAAACTAGTTAGCCACAGAAGATTTCATAAATGCATAAGTCAAAAAACTGAAAGCAAGCCAAGTCAAAAACATGAGACTGAGCTAGACAGTAAGTGCTTTAACAATATTTGAATTATATTTCCAGGTTCTTTCTGTTTCAATCCAATGCTTTGGAGTAAGCATGTCAGTAGAACCATATAGTCTTAACCTCAATGTAGAGAATTTAAGAATATTTTCTTAACTGTAGGGAAATCTTTAGAGTGAACCTCTGAATTTTTACTTAGAGAAGATGCTACTCTTTACATTTTGCTCTTCAAGAATGTAAAGTGGCTGTTTTAACTTCTGTGCCTCAAAATATTTACATCTGTTTCTACTTTGTGTTTAGGTCATACAAACCACACTACTCAGGGAGAGAGTGCAGGAAATCTGTAGGATGCAGTGGTTTGGCTTCGAGCACACTTTGTAAGTTGTTTCTCTCTTGAAGCCCTGCCTTCACCATGTCCCAAGCAAGGCTGGGGCACAGCCTGAGCTCGGCTGTTCTTGCTCGTGGGCAGGGCTGTGATGGGGGGCTCTGGTGACAACTGCTCAGGGACAGGATGACCTCTTGGTGCCAGAACCCCAGCACATGGTTAGATTATTTGTGATAAATCTATGCTTCTCATCAATTTCTCTGCCTGCTTTCTCTTCAGCCAATGCTCATCTTTGAGCGTGGGCTCCTTGTCCTGTCTACTCTCTGTCCCAGCGCTTTTCCCTCTCAGCACTGTCACTGTCACACGTGCCTCATACCTCCCCTTTGGGCACAATGCACAGTTCATCACAGTTCACCAGAAATCAATGCATCTGGCTCAGATATGCAAGGACATTTTCACTCTAGAGTACCCAAACTTTAGGCTTTATTTAAGTTACTCTCTGTAGGTTAAAGGGAAGGTGTCCTAAGGTGCTTCTTAAAATACTATAACTGAATTTTGAGCTTCCTTCTATTAATCTTTTTCTTTCTGTTTCTCAGTAGTAGGAGAAAACTTAGTAAAGGCAATATTCATGTATTTATTTATTGTACTGTAATAGTATAAATATTGATTTATAGCTACTGGTAATGTTGAGGCACTTGGTCCTAACTGTAATCTGCAAATGCTCCCATAAGTCATATATAAAAACTGGTCCTCAGAAGGGGTGGCTTAGCAGGCAGATTAATTTACCAAGAATAACACACCAGCCTGAAAATGATTTATGTTTATTGTTTGCATTATTTTAGTTGAACTTATTCCTTTATGGCAGCACATGAGAGCAAATTCACCAATGCCCCACATGGTGGGTGAGAGGGCAAGTAGATTTTTCCAGAACAATCATCCTCAAATGCATCTTCTGGGGTAAAGGACTGAAGGAAGTAGGTTGGAGATTTTTTTGATAGATTCAGCTATCTCAGTTCTTCCTGCTGTCTCTTTTTCAGTTCTGTGTGAAGCATTGTGCTGCTGCTGCTTCCCAGCAGTGTCGTGTTTCTCCTCTCAGGAGCAGCAACCGCAATCTGGCAGGACAGAAGATCGATGCAGGGTTGTTTAGGAAAAATTTTTCTTTTTTCCAAATGAAGTTACTTCCTATCCTTTGCCAAGGGTTTATGGAGTTTGTAAGATAGCTGATTTTTATTCTAATTCTTTGGCCACTGCTCAAACCCTGCCTTCAGTCCAGCTCTCTATGATTATTTTCTTCCTATGCAGCATTTTGAGACTTGAACATTCATGCAGATGTATTACTTTTGTTACTCCAGATAATGGGTTTTTCTTCATTATGTTTCCTTTGGATTTTTCCATTAATTTTCATCCATCTTGGATCTTTCAGAAAAGATGCTCAGAACATTAAATACTATGACTAGGGTGTTGATTTTTCTCAATACTTTAATCTTCTTTCAGGAGCTCCATAATTCTTAAACACAGTTTTCTCTCCTTTGTGATTTTTTTTTTCTATTGCAGAATTCCTCTCTTTGTTGTTTGAGTTTCAACTGACTCCATTGCTTTTCAAATCCCTCCAGCCTTCCCTCAATTTTATTTACCTTACTCTCAAAGGAAGCTGTGGAAACTTGAAGGTTATCGATTTTTAAATGAAGAGATTGAAGACGTTCTTTTACTGAGGCATCTTGTAAAGTGTTTGAAGGTGGAGAGGCTGCTCTGGGTGTGGGAGATGATGTTGTGTCTGCAGGGTGAGGTCACTGAGGTTTAATTCTATCCCTGTGCTTGTCCTAAGCACCTTCTGGCAGGTTTTTTTTTGGGTTGTCTGTGTCAAACAGTGCAGTGCCACTTGAGGAGACTGTTATCATGGGGTTTCAGACAGCTGTGGGCTTTTAGGCTGGTGAGTGTGTGCTAACAAACCCCACAACCAGGTGGGCTGCTGGTGCTGCCCAAAGCCAGCATGGCAGGGTGTGCCCAGTGAGACACTGGGCAAACAGGCCTCTCATTGCCTCAGCTGCTCCAGAAATTAAGTGGGAGGATGTAGAGAATCACCAAATAACAGTTGGGAGCACAGTGAGAGGAAAATGCCTTTGATAAAAAAGGGAGTTTATCCTCTATGATTGATCTGACAGGGGCTCCTGGGATGAGTGAAGAGACCTTGATTCCATGTTTCAGAAGGCTGGTTTATTATATTATGATATATATTATATTAAAAAGATATACTAAAACTACACTAGAAAGAATAGAGAGAAAAGAATTCATCAGAAGGGTAGAAAGAACAGGAATGGAATGAATAACAAAAGCTCATCACTCTCAGAGATTCCGAGTCAGCTGACTGTGATTGGCCATTAATTAGAAACAACCAACATGCACCAATCACCTGTTGCATTCCACAGCAGCAGATAATTATTGTTTACATTTCTTTCCTGAGGCCCCTCAGCTTCTCAGGAGAAAAATCCTAGCAAAGGATTTTTCATAAAATATCATGGCTACAATTCTCCTGTTCGCTAAGTTGAAAAAAGTGTGCTGGAATCACAGTCCATTTATTTAAAAACCTGTTATTTTCTGCCCTTTGCTTCTTTCTCTTAGGCTCTGAGCTTGAATCAGGATCCTCTGAGTCACAAATAACCCAGTGACTTTCCCTGTCTCTTACCTTAGTTTTGCATCTTTCTTTCAGTAATGAAAAGTCACTATTCCAATGAAACCATAAAGCCCCTGGCCTTTAGCCATCAGATCTGGCAGTTCAGTAAATCATAAATGCCCAGCATCCCTCTGAACAGCTCCATTTCTGCCACGTTCTTGGGGATTTAATCCCCACTGGAGATTGTATGCTGTCATTAGTAATGGATTTTCTAATAGTAATGGTAGAGGTTGGGAGAGATGTGAAATGTTTTGTGGTGGGGCCAGGGCCCACTGAAAGGGCAGCAAACCTTTTCCAAAACATTGCAATTTGAATGATGGGCAAACTTTTAGTCTGGACTTTGCATTATTCAGCTTTCTTTGTGTTTTCTGAGGAAGATCATTAATATTTCCAACCCTGCTATGCAGAGTACCTTCTCCTTTAGAAGGGCAGCTCTTGTGACACACTGACCTCTCACCACTGGCTGGCTCTGATGGATGAATGAGAGATTTCCATCAGAGAACCTGAGCAAAACTCCCAAACATGGGGGTTGCTAGAGAAGTTTGGATTTGGTAGCAAATATCTTAAATATATTTAATTTATATGTTAAATATATATAATATATATAATATTTATATATAAAAGATATATAATATATATTATATTTTATATATATAATATATATATAACTCATATACTATTTAAATTTAACATATAAGTTATATGTATATTTATATATATATATAAATATACATATAACTTATATGTTAAATTTAAATAGTATATGAGTATTTATATTTAACATAAATATATCAGTAATGCACAGAAATTAGACTCTATGTTTAAAGAGCAGTTTAGGGAAGTGCTCTATGTTACAAAGCACTGGTTGTTCTCTGGAGGGAGAGAAAAAACACATTCAAAAATGATCCTGATTGCTTTACCATTGATACAAAAATCTTCCTAGATGACAACCTCTTAATTTTCATTTTTACTTTTATTTTCATTCAATGCTCTATCCATGTTGGAGCTTCAAAATAATGTGTTTTAAATTTCCCAAGAAATTATGAATTTACAGCACAACCTTCTTTTAATGAATGGCTTTCTTACATGCTTCTGGTCTCTTTAATGTTCTTTAAATAATTTTATTTATTTCTATTCCCAACCAAAATTTTTGGATCAAAGTAAAATTGATCGCTTCTGAAAGGAACATAATTATTCATCTGTGTGTTTTACAATAGGTGTTGTCTTCTAAGGTTCTTTGATTCTGCAAATTTTGTGTCACTTAAGACTTTAAAACAAGTCTCTTCCATCTGGCACAGTTTGCAAATAGCCCCACTGAGTTCAGCATGCAGCATTTTCCTCATGTATAATGTTCTCAAACTTTAGACCATGCTGATTAGTAAAGTATTAAATGCAACACTTGTGACTTATATTACCCATGGGGGAAAAAAAAACAAAACAAAAAAAAAAACCAAACAAACAACAAAAAAAAAACACAACCAAAAAAACAAAGCAGCTATGAAAATTAAATATCTAGTTTCTTCACTGATGAGAGTAACACTGAGAGCCTCCTGAGTCTGTTAAAGTTCTAGAAGATAAGGGCATTTTTATTTTAAAGTAACTTATTCGAGGCATGCTTTTAATGCTGTAGGCTGGAATTTTCAAAGCAGCACAGAGAAGTCAGACATCAGGCTCTCATTGCATTTCAGTAGAGTGATCTAAAGAAATGAGTTTGAGACTATCTCTGGAAAATGGAGATTCACTGGGTCTAGAGGGAATCATTCTGGCAGTATCTGGCATCCTTTTAACAGGGAAGAAGAACCAGGGTACTTACAATTTGGAAATTCCTCTTACAGCACTAGCTGCTGGTTTCCTGCACCTCCTCTGGTCACTGGCAGGAGGGCACTGACTTAATCTTTTCTTTCTCCCACATCTTTTCTATGTTTTATTCCAGAGGAAGTGGCCCACAGCAGCAGTCAGGGTTACCTTGGTTATTTGTGTCACTTGGACTGAGATGCCATGTGGTATTTTTAGAGGAATTATTGGATAAACAGAAGAGGAGGATGGAGGGTATTTTTCTTCTGCACAACAGATATACTTATGCGAGACAGAGAAGAGTTATCTGGAAACAGATTATATTTTCTTCCCTGCTCATCTTAGCACTCCCTGTCTGGATGTAGTTCTCTGTCTCTTCTCCCATTAACAGAAGTTAGCAGAGGTTTCAGGTGGGCTGAAGACCAGTGGTGCATTTTCTCCATAGAGAAAAGGGGTATGCTGTGTTCTGGCTAAGCACTGCTGGCTTCTTTAAACAAGAAATAAGTATATATGGAATAATAAGAAGCTTCTGTTGTGATGTGCAGCAATTGGAGTTTTTCCCCCTCAAAATGTGCTTTTGCTGTTGGTCATAGTATCCATCTCAGTAAAACTCTGTGTTCAGTTATGATCTCCTGGGGCATTAAAACCTACAGAAATCTTCTAGACAGTTAAAGTGCATTTCCTCGTTTAAAAAACCCACCAAAACTTATCTGTGCATCTGTTTCAAACAAGTTTTCTACCTAATAAAATGTGTGTAAAAAGTTGAATGACTGGTTTTGCCCAACAGTTTGTTGTTTTGCTTTGTGAAGCCAAACTTGTCCCATTCTGTCAAACCACATAAATACAATAGGTCAGGTTCTACTGTCAGAATGCTTTTCCTGGGTAGGCTGGACATTATATGTTCCATGGAGATTTTTTTCGTTTTGGTTTTTCTGGTGGCTGAAAGAAAGCCAGGATGTTATTGTATCACTTCATATCAAATTACATTGTCACATAATGATATAATTGCAGAACGCAAGCAGATGCAAATGTTATGGTGCAATAAAATGTCACAACTGAGAACACTGTTTATAATTTCATTGAAAAGTTTGTGTTTGAGACTTGATAACACAGTTGGAATGTGAGTTTCAGGATGTCAACACTTGTCTTCCATCAATGTGTTTTAATTCATGTTTCAGAATTAAGAAAATAATTTTAGGTATCAGTGCCCCAAGTGTCAAAAATACTGCAGAGGTCTCCACTCCAGGAGTTGGAGTGAGTTCCTCAGTGAGGACTGCTTTGGGCTGGGGGAATTTCCCAATGGGAATGACAGATGTCATTGGGTAACTTTCAAAATGCACTTTGTGTCCAGCAAATCACTGCACCATAAACTGCATTTTCATCTGTCAAATTGACCGTTATTGGAAAAGAAAAATGTGGTGCATTATGCAAAGTTAAATGTGAAATGCAAAGTCGTAAAAAGAATTTATACTTTTATTTTTTCTTGAATGTCTATAGAGAGAAAATTACAAAAACAAATTTTCTTTCTAAAAAGAAGCCTCCAAGTTCCTTTTTACAGTTTTTTAAGTGTTAAGACTTAAACTAATATTTCCTTTCAATTGTTCTTCCAAATGGCTTCTTTTAATTGATGTGACTGCAAGTGAAAAACCTTTGAATTTACAGATATTTTAAAGGATATGATCTCTTTAAATTTTTCTCTCACCATCCTGTCTGCATTCATTACAGGCAAATCAATGAAAATTGATAAACCCATGATGGAAAAAAGGAATGTATTTGTATTCATTACAGGGGATCGGAGATAATAATAAAATGAAATGTTGTTATAGTGAGATATAAACCCAACCTAAGGAATTGTTCAATATGTGAATAGCAAGATACATTTCATTACTGTGATATGGAGCAGCTTGATAGCGGAAGCCAATAATTTAAAAAGTCTTGAGCACAGGGTTATGCTGACTATCCAGTTCAATACGTTAATTGACAATAAATCTTGCTTGCCTATAAAAAGCACTTGACTAGTCATTTTCAAGATGGTCATGATTTTTTATGATGCGGAACTTTTAATTTACAGGGATGATAAAAATAGATTTACTTTCAGCCACTTGTATTTGATTTAATTACCTAATCAACTATAAATCATCTGCTATTGAAAAAGTAATTTAACAGAGATGATATTTTGTCATTTTTTTCTTAAGTAGGAGAGAGTCTTTTGTAAAGGAAGGTGAAATAGGCTTTAGAGGAATTAAAAAATTTTATCCTTTTTGGGGTAGGGTTAGAAGTTCAGAGTCAAGAAGTTTTGATGTAATGAGTTTTGGAAAGGCTTGTTTGTGGTTGCCTAATGTCCTGTTAAGAAAGCAGAGAGTAAAAAGCTCTCTCACAAAACCTGACAGATTACATGAAGAAATCTAAGCAACTAAAAGAACACGGAGATTAAGAAAAGTCCACAGTGATAATTTTAAGGAAGAAATGTGAGATTTTAGGGAGAAAAGGTAAGTATTTGGTTTTCCATGTGCAGACACTTTTATGAAAGAGGCCAACTATATCCTGGGGAGAAAATATTTCATCCAAATATTTCATATTTACTTCCAAAGCTTATCATAAAAAATATAGTAAATGTCATAAATGCCATTAACCAGAAAGTGGCTATGACATCCCCAAAAACATGTTTACATAGTGCTGATAGTGCTTGAGATGAAAAAGCTGTTCAGATAACAAGTTTTTGGAGTATATTCAGAGGGGATTTTTTTTTTTTTTGTCAAATGAATAACAGGTGTCACATAGGAACTCAGAGATTAAAAAATAAGAACTTACTGTAAAATTTTTTGCTGTTTGGTGTTATTGTTTGAGGTTATTTTAAAAACAGATAAACACCCAAATTCCCACAAACATATCTTCAAAATGTGTAAGGGGTGGTGAGAGGAAAATGAAATGCATATGGAATGAGAAGAAAAAATAGTGTAATAGTGTGGGATTATAAAAATAATAAAAGTTAAGAAAGTAGAGGAAGTAAAGATAGGAGCAGTCATGCCATTAACATTATGGACGAAGAAAAATCAATGTTAGAAAATATCTCTTGGAGAATTCAGGTCACTTTATGAGATGGGAATAAAGCCAGCTTCTATAATAAGGGTAAAAGAATAATGTGAAATAATGAAAACCAAGCTGGGAAGTGGAGATTTGGGACTGAATTACCCTGATAGCTAGAAGGCTTTATTAAATTTAAGGAAATAAACAGAAAGAAAAGTATGTATGTTAATAAAAATGTGTGTTTTCGTTATGGGTAACCACAGATTTTAAACAAACTGAAGAGAAAGATACATTATAAATCCTATAGCTCTTTCCAAAGAGAGCTTAGGAACTTTGCATTTTAATATTCACAAAGTTTTATTCTGGGAAGTCCACACAACCAATACGAAATTAAATCTGCCTTCACAAAATTGTTCAGTATTACTGTAGGTAAATGAAAATTGCCATATTGAGCTAGACTGGAATTCTTTTATTAGATGAGGCTGAATTGAGGTGCTTGGAAGGCATTATAAGGAACCCTGAGTAGGGTAATTAGGATATAGCTTGCCTACACAAAAATGCTGTTCTTTCCTACTCAAGTCAGAGATTGAGTTACAGAGATGGAAAGATTATGTTCTCTCCAACTGTTCAGGATTTCTTTTTAACCCCCCTCCTTTACTCAACTGAGTGTTAGAGTTCATGGGACTTTAGAACATTGATTTATTACATCTACTTCTGTATTCAGCCAGGGATGAGCTTGTGAATTACCAGGCCTGCTTCAGTTCCCATCAGCCTATTTTTGGTTTGGGTCTGGATGCTAATCTTCTGAGAGCAGACTGATTACTTGATGGCATGTGTTAGCTGATTGCTCAGTGTAAGAAATTCTAGAAGAAGCTGTCCTGATGTTCCTGCTTTGCATCTGCTGCTCAGAAATGGACACAGCCCCAGCCTGGCAGCAGGTGATGGCCCAAACTGCAATCACAGGAGACATTCCAATGTTTCCATGCAGAACACAAGTGGAGATGGTGACTTAAGTGCCAGGATATGTACAGGAAGTGTGACTAGTCTGGATGCATCAGAAACGGGCTTATATCTACAGAGTTATCTACTGTGGTGATATACATGGCATTTTCTTGTGCTGGAAACCTACCCACACCCATGGCAGTGTCCAAGGCCAGGCTGGACAGAGCTCTGAATAACCTGGGCTAGTGGAAGGTGTCCCTGCCCATGGCAGGGGGGTGGAATGAGGTGATCTTAGTGTCCCTTCCAACCCAAGCCATCCTGGGATTCCATAATGTTATGACATAGAATCTTTGGACAAGATGATACTAAAAGGAAACTGAAAAGACTTTTTCTGTTGTAGTTGTGTCTAATTATTACACATGCAGTAGTGTTTTTTGCCCATGTGCTTAGCAATTATTGTAATATTGGTGATATTGGTTACTCCAGGAATGCTCAAGTTTATGAACTGGCCATGCATGAAGTCCATTTGGTGACCATACAGAGCAGCCATTAGGTTTCTGAGTATTTCCTAGGGATTAAAAAAAAAAGAATTGAGTCTCCAAAAATGTTCTTTTCAGTGGCAGATGAATGCTCCTTTGGTCTAGAAAGTCATCTGGATAACAGAAGTCTAAACATAATGTTGTGACTCTAGTTTTCATGTGCTAAGTCCTGTCAGATCTTTGGTGTGAAATTTAAACAGAGCAAGCAGCCCCAGAATAAACATCATGATGAGCAGTCTGCATGATGTGACCAACCTTTGAAATATTGAAGAGTTCTTTATTCCCTGATTTATTTGGCTTTCATGACGAGGTTTTGGTAGAGGAGAGGCTACAGGGGTGCCTTCAGTGAGAAGTTGCCCAAAGCTTCCCCTGTCCCAGCAAATTCAGAGCCAGTGCCAGCAGCTCCAGGATGGACATGCTACTGGCCAAGGCTGAGCCGAGCAGGGGTAATGCCACTGGGATAAGACATTTAAGAAGGGGCACAAAAAGCCCTGGCAACTGCAGCTGGAGAGAGAAAGATCAGAGCAGAAGGAGGGGGAGGATGTGCAGCCTGTGGCGAAGTCCCTGCTCCAGCCAGGGTCAAGCCACCACCCTCAAGGACACACTGGCCTTGTACAAATACAAGAGATATTCCCAAGTATCTCTGAAGGGTCTACTCTAGAATGCACTGGCAAAAAGGAAGGGACAATATGGTCTTTTTTGGTGGTTCAGACTGTTACCTGTATTCATTTGCCTGGTTTATCCCTTACTTCCCTGGAGCTCTTGACAAAAAGCCCATTAATCTTACACAAATCCACCTTAGTGCATAAAAAGTCTTTCACGTTAATTAGGATACAATCTCCGAGAGGTGAAGGATACAGAGATGCAGTGCACTGAAGGAAACAGGAATGGGGTTGCCTTGGGAGGAGAGAAGTTTTTCATGTTCACACTTCTCTGACTGAGAGTTTGACTCTCACAGGCGAGTTTCAACCAACAACCTTTAGAATTCATGTCCATGAATATTTCTGAAAGCTTTGCTAAATTTCCCTTTTCCTGACCCCAGAGCTGGGAGCAGCTGCTGCCTGTCCAGGAGCAGGGCCAGGGCCTGGGAAGAGCAGCTACAGAGTTCCCATGGCAACAGGAACTCCATGAACACTCTCAGAAGTTCCTTCCCTTTCAATATTTATTTTGCACTCCTCTACTTTATCAGGATAAATGTTTTAAAGACAAAACTTTGGTTAAATTAATCTTGCTTAAATGACTTTGGAAAGGAAAGATTAGTAGAAAAGAGCAGAAGTGAGAACACGGCATCTGTAATAACTTTGGTGATTGCTTGTTTTGATGTATCCAAAGGGAAACCTGCTTGTATTTGTATTTTTTGTGTAAAATTCAGCTTTAAAATAGTCCCTTTCTCCCCAAATGTGCTTTGATGTATGCTATTGAAGTGAGTTTTATAGCCTATAAAACTGGTGTTGGTGGGGTGAAATGGTGTAATGTATAATAGTATATCTGAGTCCTCAATTTTTGACATATTTCCACTAAGAATTCAATTTTTTCTCAGTGCTCAAGCATCACTACTCAAAGTTATATCAGAGCTATGACAGTCATTTACATTTAGCCTAATTTCTACCTTTTCCCCATCACAATCTTGACACAGGTATGCCCTCACACATCATCAGGCAGAAGTACTAAAGAGGGACTTGTGTTTCTTTCAATAAGTGTAGGTCACAACACTGTTTAACTGTCTGTTTCCAGGTATTTGGTCCTCAAAAGGCATTTTTCTCCCAAATAAGAGCTCTGAATAAAGATGTGCTGCAGCTGCTGCCATAGAGTCAAGACAGAATTTTGCTATGAGTTTTCCTGAGAAGGACTGACTCTGTTCCAAATACTCGATTTTAGATGGAACAAGGTGTGAAATAAGATGAGATAACTGGTATTTCTGGTATTTGTTCTAACATAATAAATAACAGGGCTGCCTTTTTTTTTTTTTTAACAGAGAAGGAGGAGGAAACTGTCAGAATTATTTAGGAGCTGTTGGTGCTAACAGTAGGGTAGAAAAAAAGGTCCTGTTCATTATTGTAAAAAGACACTGACTGCCTTTAAATAAACTCAGTCCTTCCTAAAGGCACTAAAGGCTATAACTTCTTTCTGTTATTACTGCAACTCCAAGTATAAATTGGGAATTGACCCAGACAGCAATTCCTTTTGTTTTAACCTTTTAGACCCTAAAAAGGTCTATCTTTTTCCTCACTCTGTGTTTGCCAAAAGTAGTGATTTATTATTTTTCACATAACGATCAGGACGTTCTCTGAACAATCATTTAGGTTTCTTAGATTCCCTAATTCCCTCTCCCAGAGCAAGTCTGTGTGTCACATCTGTAGCTCTCCTAATGAGTCGCTAATGAGGTTTGCAAATGAGGAGGCACAGACAATGAGGTGGTGGCAATAGGAGGCTGATCTGGAACAGATTTGGGGAGCAAGGATATGGCATTTGTAGGAGTTTAGTGATTGCCTCACCCCCTGCACTTCTCCCCGTGCAGCTCCAGTGCCCAGAGCTCGGAGGGAATAAGGAACATTCCTGGCTCTGCTTTAGGGACCCTTCTGAGAGCAGGAGTCCTGCAGGTTACGTTCCTTGGTTCTGCAGCTGAAAAGAGAAAACAAAACCCTCAAGAGTATAAGAATGCCTGATTTAACAAAATTAGTCTCACATTCAAAATTGATGAGGATCACATTTTGAATTGGGAACAGATGGAGAAGTGCTGAGCTTTGTCTTAGTGTCTATAATGCTTCTTATGCAAGAATGTGTTTTTATTTCTTATCATAGTTCACTTGAGTCTTATAATTCTGGTAAGATCCCCCATAAACAAAACAAGGCAATTCTAGAGTTTACAGTGTCTACTGATATCCTCCTCTGAAAAACAGCAAGTCTGACTCTGTTCAAATGAAATATGAGCTAATTAAGATGAAAGTATTTCATGCTTTTCATTATTTATTTTGGTTAGTCAAAGTAATTTAACCCACTAAATCTGAGTTATCCTTTACACTAAAATTGTGAAAGTAGAGAATGGTTAGCTGGTGAATTCCCCACTTCTCAAGAAAAGAGCAAACCTGAAGGGCTTAGAGTGTAAGGAGCTGGTGCACTTGTGCTAATTACCTGGTTTGTATTGCCATGGTGGATCAAATTAACCTTTTGGTGTGTGTCTCCTATGTAAAATGTGGAAGCTACATTACTGTGGGAACAGTTCACAGTCTGTAGTCATTACAGAACATGGCCATGGACCATTATTCAACATTTCTGCAAGTTAAGAAATAATTTTAATGTGCTTCTCCTTACTGCTTAAGCTGCTTACTTACCAAGTTCAATCTTCTTTCTAAAAGAGAGTCTTTATTTGTGAAAGTACTTATACAAAGAATACCAGCATTATTTTATAGTGACTTTCTAAAGAACTAGACAAGTCTATTTGAAGCTTTTCTTTGGTATTAACTAGATATTTTATCATAAGTGAGCAAGGCATTTCTGGTTCACTAGTCTTTTTTGCTTTCCTGAATGCACTTCAACCTCATTCACAGTTCAAGTCTATATAATCCTTATGCCTTTCATACTTTTAAATCCTCCACAGTGTTTTCTGTATATCTGACTTTGCTAATATCCACAGCACTTGGGTCTTAAAGCGCTCCCTTGAGCTTGTATAATTCTGCTCTGAGGGTGAAATGCACATTTTCCCCAATCCCTTTCCTGCTCATAAGAAAGGGCAATGTTTTCGTTAATTCCAAGTCTTCCCTGACCTCAGTTTTACCCTCTGAAACCCCAAATCCATTCCTTACCATGAAAGTACAAACCATAGCCTGTCCATTCATTTATTCTTGCTCTGAACACCAGTTATGGACCTGCTGCCCAGTTTTCTAGATCTAAGTCTGATGTCACTTTGTTGTTTCCTGCTTTCTTCCTTCCAATACTTCCTCCTTGGAATTTAAATGGAAAGAGGATTTTTTGGAGTTTAAATATGCAAGTAAACATGATAAAGGCCAGTCAGGTTATAACATTGGTTCTGGATAGGTAAAAGTATATCTCTCACTGCTCCAGGATAACTTTACATATTTCACATTACACAGCTGTGCTATGCTGGATTTGTTGGGAAAGATGGAGTTTTCTCTTCCATGGTGCTTGGTGTATATATTGACTGTGATAAAGCATAATTATAGCTACAGTAAAATCTTCTATAGCTGAATACCTACCTTGGACAAATTGTGGATGTTTATCAAGTCCCTATCTTCACATGCCAATTTTTCATGCAGTATAGGATCATGCATTAGGAAGGCCATGGGGCACAAATGTATATTTTAAAAATGTATTGCAGGGAACTTTGCAAGGGTTTGGGCTGCTACAGAGCAGCCTTGTGGTGCATCAGCTGCTTTGCAGCCGTTGCAAATGAAAATGGAAGTTCAGCATGATCTGCAGTGGGTTGCTAAAGCAATTGCAGAACAAAGCCTTGTGCTCTGCTCTGCTCTCACAGCTCAAGGTTTCTGCCTGTTCTGTCAGCTCCCTTTGCCATTTATTTTAACAGAAACCTGTTCAGCTTCAGGGAGCACCCTCCGAAAGCAGCCAGGTCTCCTCTTTTGCTATGCAGAATGTTCAGCAAACCTGTTACCCTCCATCTCTCACCCAAATACAAAATTCCCTCTCTGAGGTTAGAACATTGTGTCAAAGCAGGAAAGCCTCAACTAGATTGATTTATAAAGCTAAAAAGAAGACATCTTCTGCCTGAGCTCTGAGCAACAGCTGTGTTCCTGGGGCTATGCTATTGCAACCCTGAAAGCACAGGGAGCTTTAAATTCACAAATTTTTCAGTGTTATCTGCACATCACCTTTCCAACCAAGGAACCAGAATATTTTAGCATGTTCTCAAGGCCATTATGTTTAAAGACATTTTTTGTGATTTTTATCTACTTAGGGAGTTTCTTTTTTTTTTCTGGTGTTTTCAGTATGGCATTGACTATGCTGGTGGAACTCTGTATTGGAATATACCTGATTACCTCTGCTGTCTAATTCCTCTTTGTTTGAAATTACTTTTGCAGGTTTTATTATAATTGTTTAAAGAATTGTATAATTTCACCCTTATTTGACTTGCAAGTGTACCCTAGGCGTTTTTCTCAAGCTTCCCTCAGCAAAGACTGATGGTCAACCTCAACAGGCTGTGGTTTTGTGGAATTATTTTGTTTTCACATGGAGTGTGTGGGATGGTGAACTTTCATAGACTTGCTTTGTATCAGGAGTAAACTCCTGTGGATTGTTAATTTAAAAAATCAAGAATTATTCAAGTTATGAAGCTGTTGTGCTAGATGAGTCATGTACTACTGGGTCAGTCTGTATTTGGATTTCAGGATGGGAATGCTCTGTAGCCTTGTAAGGTCCAAGATGCTTTAAGGGAACATGATCTCAAAACCCACAACTGAATACAGAATTCTGGAGTGTTTGCAAGAATGGAACCAACTTAGACAGAGTTCTGAGAGCCACTGGTATGTTTAGTCATCTATCACTGCATAGATTTTGCCATCACCTTTCCATCCATATTTTTAAGTCTTTGTCAAAATACAGGAACTTTTTCCTGTGATATCTGTATAGAACATTGGAGAGAAATGGAAGAAAAGTAGAAATATCATACAATTATTCAAAAATTTGCCAAAATTCTATTTATATTGTAAAGTACTTCAACAAAAAAAAATAATCTTTCTGGTGTAATTAGTTTTGTAATTAAGTACATGAAACTGTTTTGGCTTTAGGTTTTAAAACTAAAACAGAAAATAATTTTCTCCTCTCCCACATAGCAACTGAAAACAATGAATGTTTCTAACCAAACCACCTTGACTCATTCTTGCCCTTACCCCTCCAGCCTTTCCTGCAGGTACCTTCAGTTAGCTGAAAGTCAAGAAATAACTAGAGAGAACAGAATAAACAGTCACACAGCCTTTTTCTTCTGTCTATTCCTATGTGCTGTGTTCTCGTGATAATATTTTTACATTTACTTATCTGAAGATTGCCCTCTGCTGCATTAGCCATTCAGTGAAAATTGAAATATTCAAGCTGGCTATTGTTACTTTACGAAAACTTTGGGTTTAGTTAGTTCATTTTTCAGACCTTTGAAAGGAATCAGTGAAGAACACACTTTTATTCAGGTGAGCAGAACACTAATTTTGTTTCACGCTTTAGGGAAATTCAGATTATAACTTCGTAACTATACTGGAATTGAGCTAAGAAGGGCATGCAATAAAATATCTTAATTGCCCCACATTTTCAGGCAGTAGGCTTGATCATGTGTTTGTGTGTTACCCGCTCTTTAACAGCCACTTGCTGGAGGAGAGACATATTTGTTTTATAAGCCACCTGTACAAATGCAAGGCTGTTAAATTGCCTTCTGTGGAGAGTATGTCATGTTTAGATTCCAAAAACAGGGAGTGTGATTTGAAATGGATTCTTCATCCATAACTCTGTGTTTTGCAGCCCCATGTGAAGCTCTCACAGCACACCCTGGTGAGACAAGTGGGAGAGCAGCAGCTCTCCATCCCTCCTGTCTCAGCTCTGGAGCTGTGGAGGGCTTCCATGGGTCTGGGCTCAGGTGGAAATGGTGGTGAGGAGTGTAGAGGAGGCAGAGTCCTGGTTTGGCCCTGCTCTGCCTTCCAGGGACAGGAACATGGTGGCAGGAAAAATCAGCTCTCCCTGATTATAGAGGAAAATTCAGTGCATGGCTTAGTAACAGAGACTGCTCCTAAAATTAAAGCAGGTGTGTTTCTGAGTCTGGCTGGAGTCCTAACTGAGCTGAAAGTCAGCAGTAATATATGGGTGCAGCTACCTGCCTGATCCCTCAACTCCAACAGTCATGCATTTGGTTTTTCCTTAAAATAACTCAAGATCATATTTTCAGTATTGATTACATTAATCTGCAGTTAGCTTTCTCCTGTGGTCTTGTAAATCCTGAATCTGCCATTCTCTGTCATAAAGTATTGCAGAAAGTCTGGGAAGATGAGGAATTTTTACTTTTAGAGAAACAGTGTATATATTCTCTTATTATTTTTTAATATATACCATTATTTGTAATTATATACACAATGAATGCTATAAAGAGTGTCAGTATGGAGCACATTCTTTTATGGTTATTACAGTTATATTTTCTGCTGAAAATCAGCCATCTATGGAGTGATGCAAATGCTTTTTCAAGGCTCAGTACTGGTAATCAATGAGGAAAAGAAAAGTAATCATTGAATGCTTTCACTTTGGTCAGATCTTGCTGTGGTTTCCAGCCTTTGAAGGCAGCCAGATTTAACCAGTGGCTTGGATGATGACCATGAGCTAAGTGGGGTGGGAAATATCATCAGTGGCATGACTGGTGTGTGTGCACTGAGGTTACATGAGCTTTTATGCATAGTCTGACAGCAGACACAGCATCAGAGCAGTTACAGAAGTGGAGAGTTCAAGGAGAAGAATGTGCTGGATTCTAGATCACTGCAAAACAGCTCACACAGAAATGAGGGAGCCAAGTAAAATCAAGCATATTAAAGTACTTCAACTAAGGAGTACCAAAAGTGTCCATCAGGATTTCAGTGCGCTTCTTGAATAAGATAGGGTGAATTTAATGAGTAACTTCAAGGAGTAATAGGATAGTTATGTCCTGAAAGTGAATGGAGATTAATTCAGAATCTGGAATTACAAGAGTTGTAGGAATTAACAATCAGCTGCATAAAAAAGAATCATCTGCTGCAGATGAAGAGACCATTAGTTCTTTGAAAATGTCTGGTATCTGAGAAGACTGTTAACAAGGAGAGCTTATTAGAAATTATTTTTTCTTGTGAACACCAGAAAATGAAGTCTGGTTTCAGACTACACATTTACACTTTTTTTTTTTTGCATCGTAAATCCCTTGCATGTCTCTATTACAAACACTTTTCATGTGTGTATTTGCCTTGTGTTGCAACCTCCTTTTCCAGCTCCTTCTAGCAGTGCCCTGTCCACCCCCTGCTTCTCTCAGGGACCCTCTTGTGTCCCCAGTGTTTCCCCTCCAAGTCTGTCCCTGTCTGTGGTCCTGCCATCCCCCTGCCTCCCCCCACACTTGTGTCCAGTGTTTGGGGAAAAGCTGCCTGGGTATTGACTGGGAGCCAGCTGCTCCTGACAAAGATGAACTGTCCTGTCTCTGCTTTGACAGGATGTAACAAGGTCTCTGTTCTCTGCCCAGATGACAGGCCTGGCTAAAGCTGCTCAGACAGGTGCTAGGAGAGCAGAGAGTATCTGAGAAGCACAGCTCAGGGACACACAGTGTCTCTGGATCAAGCACTGGCCTCTACCCTTTGCCAGGGAAGCACTGCTCTACGTCCTGGGGACAGCAGCATCCCAAACCTACAAACAAAACGTGGGTAACCAGGGCCTGCTGCAGCAGCATCACACTTGGCAGCCCTGTCAGCAGGGCCCTGGGACTCAGACAGCCACAGGAGACACCCAGCACTGTTGTACCAATCTCCAGTTAAAAACTGCAATAGACTCTGATGCTTTCGAACACATCTGCATCAGCACATGATGTGAGGCCTCCTCTGGGAAGACAACAAAAACCCTGTCTGTCTTCTCCCCTTCCTGGATTAGGCTGCTCTGTGAGCACAGGGTGGCTCATCTGATGTGGACTGAGGTGGTTTTTAGCCCACCTGGAGATGAAACAATGGAACACCACAAAGCTGCTCACTCAACCCCCTTTCTCTTCCCCCTGGCCCCAGAGCAATGGGCAGGACAGTCAAAGTAAAACTTATATGTCTTGTAAGTACTGTTTAACAGTTGAAAATAAAGTAAAATACAACAATAAAAGTAAATAATAATTATGATTATGATAAAAAGGAAAAAAAACCCACCAAAACCCAAAAAAACCCCCAAACCAACCCCAAAGAGAACAGCAGAACAGGTGATGCATAATGCAATTTCTCACCACCAGGTGACCAAGGACAGACCCCCCTTCCAAAACCCTGGTCAGACTTTCCAGCAGCTCCCCCCAGTTTTTATACGGGGCTCTGTGGTATGGAATGACCCTTTGGCCAGTTTGGGTCACCTGTCCCAGCTGTGCTTCCTCTCAGTTTTGAGGTTTTTTTGGGAAACTTCACGGGCAGAGCATGAGACAAAGAAAACAAAGTCCCTGACTTAGGATAAACATGACTTAGTCAAACCCCAAAACATCACTCTGTTATCAACACTATTCCCATTCCAAATCCAAAATACAGCACTGCAACAGCTACTGAGAAGAAATTAACACTACCTGAGCTGGAGCCAGGCACCCGATGAAAGGATTTTGGCCACATTGTGTGTGTTTGTCACAGCTCAGCGCTTTTCCCCTCTAATTATTATGCAGAGGGAATCTGGGGTGCATGACAGCACTTGGCACCTGCCATGCCCCCTCACAGGTGACTGAGCAGATCCACAGGTGCCAGCAGAAAGATGCTCCATGGGTAAACTGAGTCTGAGAAACAGAACAATCCTGACTTTCCAAAGGTTTTGTCAAAAGAGGTGATTCTAAGAAGGGTGAGATCATTCTGTGAACTAGCAACTGGTTAAAAGAGAGAAACAAAGGATGGACACAAATGATAAATTTTCATGCTGTAAGGAGGTTATTAAAGAGGTCTCACAGGGCTCTGTGCTAAACTTTGTGCTGTGTATTTAAAGAGAGTTTCTCAGAGAAAGTTTGCTTGGTGTAAATTTATGTAGGACAATTTAATCTATAGCAGACATGGAAAAGTTACAGAAGGATCACATAATATTGAGTTATTGGGCAATGAATTCAAAGTATTGTTTATAGAAAGGAAAG
Organism: Passer domesticus; assembly: GCF_036417665.1. Taxonomy (NCBI): domain Eukaryota; kingdom Metazoa; phylum Chordata; class Aves; order Passeriformes; family Passeridae; genus Passer; species Passer domesticus. The sequence goes on from NC_087488.1 coordinate 5,206,682, forward strand.
TAATTCTAACTTCTCTTATGTCATTATGGGCTCCAAATTAAGTATTGCCACTGACAAAAGACATCTTAAAGTCATTGTAAATTGTTCTCTTAAGACATCAGGTTAGTGCTGATTTGCTGCCAAAACACTAAGTAGGACATTAGAAATTGCTAGGAAATTGAAAGAGAATACAACAGAAAATACCCACATGAGGGAAGATTGGGTAAGCAAGGACAGCTCTACAGCTCTGAGAAGTTTTTTGGGGAAAAACAAATTCTATACTGGGGTGCATTAATGCTCTAATATAGGGGTTTTATACACTTCCTGTAATCAGACATCTCAAAACATTCTCATAAATGAAAAAGAAGTTCAAATGCATCAGTGTGGGATCACAAGACAAGAAACAGAGAAACCCTGTCTCAATTCAGCCATCAACTGACTTTTGATTCCATGTGAACTGCTACAGACTTTTTAGTTCCTGAAGTGAATTTACCCTTCTGACAGCCAACGTTTGCAGTCTCCAGACTGAAAATAGACCTGTTATCCTTTGAGAGATAGATTTACACAAATTCTTGTTTTCCTAACGTGGGCATCCCATGGCATTTCTCACTGGTTTAAATTGGCATTGCTTTTCTATCTCTCTTACTAAGTATTGCAAAAATTTAACATTTCATATTGTAAGCATGTGAATATCATGCTGTGTTCCTCCTAGGTACCTAAATACCCTTAATTCTTTAAAATGTGGGGGGAAAATTTTGTTTTATGAGGATTATTACATTAATATCTACAAAAGAAGTGAGTTTAGAAATTTCTGTTTTGCCAGTGCTAGGAGTTAAATAATGAGAAAAGAGCCTGGTTTTTCAAGTATAGAGTCTTTGACCCACTTACTTCTATGGCAAGTAATCACCTCTAGAAATACTTCTAACCTTCCTTTAAAGTTGCAGGAAAAAAGGCTAAGTGGTTTAAAGCATTTGATGTATAAAGTAAAACATTCATTGTAGCAAGGTCCCTTATTCCCTTTCCCTTTTAGCAGCAGATTTTGTTTTAAAAAAAACACACACCTTTTTACTCATTTTTTTCCAGCTGTATCAGTGATGGTATTATCTGCTCTTTTCTGGGGAAAAAGGAAAAAAAAAACTGGATAGTGGCTCACATGCGCTGCTCCTGATAGAACTGGGTGTTGTTTTCTTGAGGAGAAGATTCAGGGTGTTTTCTTGAGGAATACTCAGAGCGAGGAGAGGAGCAGGACAGGATGAAGGCAGGTGCTGCTGCTGCTCTGGGTGCTCTCTGCTCCACTCATCCTGGCATGATCTGGAAAGGGGGAGCTGCTCTGTTTGCCAGCAGGAATTCCTCCTGGCACTGCTGGGGCCTGCCCTGGGTTTTTCCAGCATAAGCAGGGTGCTGATGCTGTCAGCTTTGCCTGCATGCTTGTGAAAGCCTCGCTCCTCACCTTGTATCACTGCACTGGCAAATGAAGTTAAACTGCAAAATGTCACCATTACCAGGCTGTGTTTCTTGCGGGCTGGTTTTATGCTCTGTCTTCATTTGGAAAATGCTTTGCTGGCAGATATATATTTCTCTCCACAAAGCATTCCCAGCAATCTGAAAAATAACAGTTTGATCCATGGTGCTGTGTCTAGCTGACAGTGCAAAGAGGAGATTCTGCCACGTGTTCATGCACTATGCATGAAATGCAATTACTCAACCCTGAATGTGATCAGGGCATTAGGCTCCTCGTGTGAAATATTCCCTTGTATCCCTAGTGATCCCCAGGGTCTCGTTTGATAATTTAGAAAGCAAGAGGAAGGAAGGAGAGCATCTTTAAAATAGGTTTGTCACAAAGGGTTAAACAAAAAGCTGATTTGCCAAGCTACAAATGGGTGAAGGGATTTACAGTAATATTTAAAGGCAGCAAAGAAAATTTAGGGAAATGTGAAATCATGTAAAACCAGAACAACCCTAGAGGAATAATAATATTCAGAAAGTCACAGTGAGTACAAAACACTGGTTTGGGCTTTTTCCCCTTTCAAAGCCGAGAAAACTGGCTGGGAACTGGGTACCCCAAGGGCTCATTTCTACTGCATAATCATTCCGATAAGAGTTTGGAAAAGTCCCACCTATGATCCCCACGTGAGAGCTCACTATTTAGCAGCCCTACCAACAGAAGCTGGAGGATGCCTGGTGGGTCTGTTGGGTCTGATTTCTGATCAATGGAACAAAGCAGGGCCACAGCCCTGCCCTTCCTGCAGGATCTGTTCTGGTTCATCCCGTGCTGCTGACATCCTCAGCTCCTCACCACAGCCAGCAGCTGCCTCTGCCTATGGAATGCTCACTGTGGCTGTTCTCTACCAGCTCATCTTTTGGAATTTAAAAGGCAGATAAATTTAAAAGCAAACTCTCAGGCCGGCATCATAACACAGTTTGCTCCTCTAATAAATACTGAGTTCATCTAAATGTACAGTTTTCAGCAATTCTGAAATAAAATCAGAGAGGAGTCTGTTTCTGTGCCAGGTAGATTAAAATGTCAGCCAAATGGAATGCTTAGTAATAGCTCCAGAAAATGCACATGGGTGAAGCAAATCATGGCATACCCAACCAAATTATGCTCTGCAAACTAATTTTTGGATCCTAGATGATGGAAAAAATTTAATTTTAGCAGTATGATAAATTTCAGGTTTAAGAAGAAATATGTCAGTGTTGTTATTGTCAGTTTTAATATGTTAACCAATAGGTTCTTCAAATCCAGGTCAATAAATGAACTGTAATAAAAGTATGGTGTTCATGCCAATTGGAGCATTAAGGATAGTGACTGCAAATCCTTGAAAACAGTGCCTGCCCAACTAAAATATTATCAGTACCTCAACATCAGCAGTAGGATAGACTGAAGAGTTATCCATCATAACAAAAAATTAGCAGATTAATACACCTTTTAACCTCATATTCAGCAACATATTGTATTTATATTGTTTGGGCTGACTCCTGTGAATATTCAGGCAAGTAAATTTAATGGCAGTAATGCAGCAGAAACTGTAAATTTTTAGTGACTATTAGAGAATGTTCATCAGAAAGTTAATGTGGAACTTGGAAGCCTGAGTGCTCACAGTGGAAACTGGCTGCCAAGAACTCTCCTCACCCAGAGGAGAATCAGAAACAATAGGATAGCAGATACTCATAATGTACACTGTTGGTGCTCAATTAATAGACTAAAAATTGGAGAGACTTTGGCAGATAAAGCAGGAGTGAATAAATTACAGAATTGCAACCAGCCAACAGAAAAAGATGCAGAATTTGTTAAATAGTTTCCCACTCCAAAACGTTCACACAGCTCTTTCAACAGCACCACAGGAACAGCTCCTATCCCTGAGAGTCTTCCCACCGAGCTGCAGGCACAGCCAGCCCAGCCCCAAAGCTGAACTTCAGTTTAAGCCAGTTTACTTCCAAAGGCCCAAGCTGAACCCAAAATCTCCCGTCTGTAAAATGAGGTTTTGTAGGTCACAGTGCTCTTGGTCAGGTTCTCAGAGGGCAGTTGTCAGCCAGCACCACAAGTGGCTTGCACAGTTATTCATGCTGGCAGCCTCAGCAAAAGGACTGATGAATATGCAGACACAAGGCCTCCTTTAATTGTCCTTCCTGAGGTACATAGGAAATGAGGTGGCAGAGCAAGAGTTCTCACTGCTGCTCTCCTTTGTGTGATTTATGTTGTAATGGAAATCATCATCTCTGCAGCTTTTAATCCATAAACCCCTGAGTGCCCTGGCCGTGGTGAGGTCTGAGTGCTTGCACGTGTGCTGCCTGTGTGCCAGCACAGGGGCTGGGAGCTCCTGCACAGAGCCTGCCCCTTTGGCATGCACAGACCTGCTCCATCTGAGAACAGGGCAGTTTGCAAAGTTTGGTTCCATTTTCTGTTTTGTTATGAATGTATTGTTTTGAAATGCATTCATGTATTTAAGATCTGTGAACACAGGTGTATAAATAATTTTGGAGATGTGAACTTTGGTGGTTTTGTCTCCCCAGTTCCCAACTGCAGAAGTGCAATGGTGTGGCCTTACACTTGTGCTGCTCTCCAAGTGGGTACATGGATATCCAGGGATTATCTGTGGGGATGAGTGGTAGCAGATCCATGGAAGTAACTCATAAATAGAAAAAGTGAATCATGTCTTGTCAGAATGACAGATCAGGTTTCTGTATGTGTGGATATTTATTTATGCAAAGAAGTTCAAGGAAACCACTCCTCTGTTTTGAGAGTCTAAGCTGAGTGTCAGGCACCTATGGTGATTCCCACAGAAGTTTAAATAGAGCACACAAGTGGACATTTCTGAACATTTCCAAATGTGCAAAAAGCCCAGAGCACCCCTCAAAAAGCCTTTGTGGACAGGACCTTGACTTCCCCTCCCCTGCAGAAGACAGTGACTAGCACACTGACTGCAAATCAGTGCCCTGGGCAAGTGGAGCCTGCAAACAAAGAGCTGCTTTATTATTGTATAGTGTCAAAAATTACTGTGCAGTCTGGGATGATAACCAAAAATGCCATAATGGGTTTTCACTCTGTTTCCAGGGGTCAGTAATCTTACCCTCTCTTCTTTTTTAATGCAATTTGTAAATGGCTCCATCCACTACTGCTGACATGCCACTTGTCCCTGCAGCACTAATGCTGCCATGCTGATAGTTCAAATTTTCTGGAAGTGGCCTTAACTCTTAGTGATTGACAGGAATTGCTGAGTTCCAGGAATGCCAGTTCAGCCTGGAAAGATATGGAAGGAAAGAAAGAGAAGCTAAGGAAACTTCTGAAAGAAGGTAAAACAAACAAGCAACAACAAACAAACAAAACCAAAATTGTAATTAGGGAAAGGATGCTGTGCTGCTCAAATCTCACATTAGAACTGAAATGCAGGTGCATGGATGTTTGTAACCCTCATTCAGAGTTAAAAATAAGCCCATGGAATCCATCAATCCAACCCATGGATAAATGAAATCCATGGAATCCATCAAGCAATATGAGGCACTCACCTGCAGTATATTGAGATATATCTTAGTTGTGCTTCTCAAAGTAAAAATGTTTTCTGGAAATAAAAATGCCTAAAAGAAATTGAAATCTTGGTATTTGTATTCTGAGACTTGCTAGATTAGAGCATTTCATACCCACTGGACATTGAGTCTTTAAAATGTTAATGATCACAGGAGATATAAAGGAAGACAAGATCAGACCTAAATGATTTAGACTCCAAACCTGGTTTAATTCATGTCAATAGGAAAATTTATGCTCACTTCAATGCACACTCAACCAAACTGAGCTTCTCACATGGTATTAGATTTGTATTCACATACAGTTCTCTTTCATCTGTCAGAAATTGTGAGTATCTACAGTCTAAAGACGCAGCATATGTGATATTGCTGTCTTCATATGGGCCAATGGAATCTTAATTTATTAAGATTAGTGCAGGTTTAGCTCAAATGACATGTATGAATCTGATCTATTTGATAGATTCACATGCATTTATTTAAGCAGGTTTATGACTCCAAAACCAAGAGCAGAGTTCAAGATAATGAGGAGACAGAAATCTTGCACTTTGTGAGCAGGGAGGTTTGTACACATGGGGTGTGACACATGTCAGAGGTCATCTCTGAAAAACTTCAGGAGGCTGTTAGAGCTCCTTGTGCATCACAGGATTTATTGCCTTTATTCACCCCCACTGAGGTTGTGTGCTGGTTTGCAGATCTGTGGGTTAAAGAATGGCTGGCAGGACAGCTTTGAGTTAATTGTCACTGTGGGTTTGTCTCAGAAACAGTCCCACGTTCCCCTTCTCCACTATATTTAATTGTTTGTTACTCAGAGGAACACTTCTATCTAACTTAGGCACTAAACATTTTAATATGCTGAAGGTTAAACACTGAAAAAGTGAAGTTTCTTTTTTAATGAAAAAGGAAACCCATATCTGCTCCTCAGGAGGGCTTCTCTCCAACAGCTAACATGTATTAGCAATTATCCTTCAGAGGAAAAGCTGTCTAATTACTCTATTACCTCAAGTGCAGAGCACTCACCTGGGAAGCCACCAGATCAAGGTTCAGGTCCCATCACTGACTTTAATATTAATTTATGACTTGGCATGTGTGTCTGATAATCAAATAATGATCTGTTTTAGGGAGCTAAGATGGATGTAGATTGGATTTTGGAGACTCTTCCGTCTGAAATAGCATTTCACCGTTTTCCAGACTGGTGTCTTAGGGTTTGTGGAAGCAAAAGCATTCAAGCACTCTAATAAAGGTAAGCATAACATAATTTCAGAAAACATAAGCAAGAAAAAACTTGGAGTTTCTACAGCTATTTGCATAAAATTTAGACAAGTGGTCTGGAAATTTGAGGTAATTTTTTTTCCAACCAGTCTCTATCTTATTAAAACCAGTCCTATTTTCCTGCTCCATTTACAATGAAAGTTATTACGTGAAAATGTTATACTGGCATTTGTTATTAGTTTACTTGGAAGTTTTGATTTACCTGAAGAAATAGCGCTTACAGATTTTTCAAAGCTAATTCAGCTTGTGCGTGGACAACCTTATTATTTAATTTATTTTCTTTTTCCCAAAAAAGATTCATTAGCCCTTGGAGACTTTCTTCCTTGTGGCCCCAGAGCTCCTGTGGGTATGTCAGACAAACTCCTTTCTCCAGAGGGAAATGGGTCTGTCTTCCCCCAGTGAGTCACGGGCAGCATTTCCACTCCTGCTGCTCTCATTGTGTTCATCTGTGAGCTTCACAGTCCTGGAACCAAGCTGCCATTCAGCCTCCTGGGGTGTGATGTGAGCTTGGAGGAAACAGGGGGAACAATCCGTTTGCTCAGAAATGTTCTTAGAAACATGTAGTTTCTACATTTAGCCATGAGATTTTAGATTGTAACTCCTTTGGTTGGACTTTGGGACAATTCTGTTGTTTTTAAGGGGTAAATCTCCTGGACATTAACACAATACAAATATAAAATCCATAATCAATACAGAATACATCCAGATCCAAAGGGACTGTTCTTTATTTCCTATACAGAATTAGATTTCACCTGGATGTATTCCACATCCTATAATCAAAATAAGTAAAGGTGAAAAAATGGGCTGCACTAGTGATATCTAAAGATTGATATTTTTAAAGCAGCTCAGGCAGGTACCCTCATCTTTAAATGAAAGGCATATGTTCAGCAAAATGTTTGACAACTGACATTTGAAAGGCAAAATTCTTGTTTATGATATTTAAACCGCAGGCAATATCCAAAGCATTTCCTCCCTTTTTATAGTTGCAACGTTTAATTATTAAAAAAGGAATTTCAATAAGTTTATTAAAACATAAGAAGGTCAGGTATTAAAAGAGAATTACGTCTTGCAGAACCATAAGAAGTTATTTTGTTATTTATACAGTCATTAATATTACTGAACAGAGCCGCTCCACAAAGAATAATTTGATAGCCCAAGCAAATTCTTCCTGTTGCTACTGACTGCTTTAGGCAAAGCAGCGCTGCTGAAGTGAAGGCTTGGAATGGCACACGGGATGGCACAGTGGGGGCACCACGGGCTGTGTGAGTGTGGGGTGCAGGTGACCAACAAACAGCACAGCTCTGACTGCGGGGGGAACAGGCTGCCCCTTCCCCTTGAGCTCCAGCAGAAGGAGCCCCAGCAAAGCCCTGTGTCCTACTGATCAGTAATTGGGTGTCATTGACACTGACCTAATTGGGTGTCATTGCCTCCACCCAATTAGGAGGCATTAGTAGCAATTATGTAATCAAGTAGTACACAAAAAAATTGAGACTAAAAAAAAATTCCTGCGGCTGATGGAGGAATGTGCTGGGATGGCACGTGGTGAACTGAGTAGTTGTATGGAGAGCAAGATCCTGAATATTCATCCTTAGGTTTATGTTACCAAGCAGTTAGAGCTTTCTCTTTGGCTGAAAATGTACTTTTCGAAAAATTCAGATGAGGCCAACATGCTTTGGACTGCACTTACTAATTTATTAATCTCCTCATAGGAGGAATATTGATACACAGCAGTGCTGTAATAATGCTCATTTTTTTAAAATCTAGTTTTGTTCATCTGCATGTCACAATACATGTTTACAGGTACACAGCAGTTTGCAGAAAGGAAATGCAAAGCTTTCATAAACCATCTTAAAACACACGGGAATAGCAAATAACATGTAAGTGAAAACCAGGCAAAGAGACCCCAAACTCAGAAATTCAAATTAAGCATTCAGTAAATCTTTATGTAAATAATATCTATTCTAGAGTGGGTAAACAGTTTGATCTATTCAAAGGAGATCTGTAGTACTTGGGGTCCATTGTACCCAAGCCTATAGTGACTATTAACCAATTTTTGCCAGAGATTGCATAAGAAAAATACATAAAACTTACAGTAGGAGGCACAGTGATTCGTTGGTTATTTCAGGAAGAATGATGTTATTTCCACATAGTTATGACAAAATTAATTTTAGATTAATGCTTTCTATAAATAAATGGTATTTTAAATTAATATTGTTCACCCAGAAGCAATTTCTGCTTTGCTGGCACTCCTGTGGAGGGCTGTCAACCAGCTGTGGCAGATCTCATCCTATGTCTCAGCCACAGAGGATTATAAAACACAGACAAACAATTCGTAAAAAGAACATGCATCTTGACCACCCTGCCCTCTTATCTGCATTCAGTCAACTTTAAAGGCTCCCACCAGCTACAAAAGAAAGCTTAAATCAGAAAAAGCAGAAAGGTGAGGCACAGAGATTTTCAGATACCTTCAGCCTCCTCCACAAAGAAAACACTCCTTTTTCTTCAGTCAGAATGAATTACGAATTACACTCCAGGAGAAAAGCTAATTATTGTCTTCCTTCAAATTTATCTTGTCCCCCTCAAAGTTTAGCAGTGGTTTCTGTGAGGAGCTGAAGGGTGTTTTATTCTCATCTTCTGTCTTGTTCCAGCTCAATCAGGTGCTCACAACACACTGCTTGCCTCCCCAGCTAATCCTATCCTGGGTCAGCTCCTCTACTTTGTCAAAGCTGCTGATCTGTAAAGTCACTCCTCTGTTGTGCCTTGAAGGATCTTCTGGGTCACCTTCTTTTATTTCACAATGTGTTTGACAAGACAAGTTTGTTTAAGGGGACTTTTCCAGTGCTAACCACATGGCTAAGGTTAAATCCAGCTACTCAGGGCTGTTTTATGCCTTGGGAAGGAGTTGTGCTTGTGTTATCTCAGAGATTTTTTATCTTTTTTACTGGGAATGGCAGAAAATACTGAAGGCTTGTCAGTATTTCAGATAACTCTTTGATCTTTTATGATCCATATGTAAGGATTTTGACTGTATTCTTGCAGTGCACTGGCAGCTTCCAGTATCACCAGTGTTATGCTATCACAGAGGGATGGCAGTGCTTTTCCTGACTGTGTAAACCACTGCAGCATAAATTCAGTTAACTCCCTTGTAAAATGTTCCCTAAATTCTGCAGTTTGCACAGGTTTTACTTTCAGAATGATAGAGCCATTCAGGGCCTAGTTGATTTTCATGACTTTTGTTTTTCATCTCTAAGACTCATTTGTTTGGTGGCTCTGGCTGGACTGTTGATTCACTGCCATGCTTTTCTTTGATGAGAAATCTCCTTTTGCAAACACACATGACAAAAGCGTGGTACAGTAAATGTCTCCATTATTGGCAGTCCTCTGAAAAAGAGAGATTTTAGACCCAGCTAATAAACAGCACTGTAAATTTATGGAAGTTTCTAGTGCCAGTTGAGCCTCTTTAGCTTTATGGTGAGTGGCTTAGGTGCAAACTGCAAAAGGAGACTTACCAAACATTCCCCTGGATGGCAACCTAAAATATTTAACCACTGCTATGTGATTATCTCTAAACACTTAGGTGGATGTGCTAGAAACCCATACCATGTCACAGTTCTGTTTCTGTGTTGGTAATTATTGGCTGATTACATATACACTCTCCTAAATGCTCCCCTGTGTTAATTCTGTCCTCCTAGTTACTAATTAATTGAACTTTAAATGGCTCATAGGTTGGTTTAGGTTTGGCAAAGTTTCCAAAAGATTGTCTGCAAAGTTCTATTTTAACTAAAAATAAAAATAATAAAAAAAATAGATCAGTTGCTGACAAGCTCAGTTCAGCAGAGGTTCTCAGCAGAAAACAGGATCTTCCTGGGACTGGCAGGACCCAGAAATGTCATGGATAGATTTCCCCCACCCTTGTTTCAGATTTCCATTTCTCACACAGAGACCATCCTGAAGATAAAAGAGAGTGTTATGAAATTTAAATTCTTTTCTTCTTGTCTAAGATGCTGCCTTGGCAGCAGCAGAAAATGATTTTGTCTCTTTTTTCCTGTAACTACTGCGTCCACGAGCAGATACGGGGATCAGCATCCGAGCCAGGGACATCCTTCCCCTCCATCCCAGTTTGACTCTCTCGTGCTGGGGAGTGCAGCTGCAAGGTGCTGGTGCTCATCTAGAACCTCAAGAGACAAACCCAGGACCATTACAAGATGAACATGGGATGGATTTGATGAGGATATCCAGAATTAATGCGCTGGTGGGGGTTCTGAGCAGCCTGCCAGGCCCAACAGTCATTCTCTAATCTGGTATTTGCTGCTCCCATTTCTTAGCAGGCCCCACGAGCAAGTGCCAATGGATCAGCAGAGGCTACACATTCAAACCTTCTGAAATGATTTTAAATAGCCTTGCTGGAGTTTCATGTTGACAGCAAGCCAGGTGGAATTTTCCATTTTCTTTCTATCCTTCCAAATAGGAAGAGTCCTACTTTCTTTTGACTCTGATTTTATATAACTAACAAAAATGACAGATAGCCTTGAATTTGGAAGATTGCATTGGCCTGTTCTGAGCTGAAATGTTCTGTTATCATTGACGTATGTGTTTAAGTGAGCACTGAAGTGTGAATGGCCATCTGTCCGGGAAGTACGAGAGATCCTGATTACTAAAATGAAACCACAAAAAAGCTCCGTGCTTAGCAGCAGCACTAAAACACAGAGGGGGAGAGAGCCTTTCTCACACTGCGGGTGTTTATAGTAGGCTGGTGATTATAACTCAGCATTTGCCTGGACTCCCTGCCCCATATTTTTCTAAATATGTTCACTCTCAATTTCCTTTTTTGCAAACATCGAGCTTTCTGTATTTGCATATTTTGTACAAGCAAGCAAAGAGACTGGGTATTTTCCCTGTCAAATGTAGCTGTTTTCTGAGGGGATGTGCATTTTCTCATGAAGAGTTGTTCTCTTTACAAGTCTTTTAGCTAGAATGTGCTCTGGTGATATTTGAATGAAGATTTCAACCTACATTCCCATGTGATTGCTCTTCAGCAAGGCTGAAGGCTGTTCCTGGGTGCAGCTTTTCCTCTGGAAACCCGAAAAACTTCCTAAGGAAAGGCTTTGGAAAAAAAAGAATCTATAGAAATTGTAACCTTTGAAGGTTGCTGTACCTGATTCAGCTCAGTTTTTGACCATGAGTGACACGGGTTTTGGCAACAACCACAGGAGCTGGGTCAGGGTTCCACACTAATTTCAGTGTTTCAATCAAAAGGTCCTTACTGATGATATTTTTGTAAATTACTGGTGTGAAAGCTGCTAGTTTATGAAACAATATTTTTTTTTTAGGACAGTCTTCCATGACATTTAATCTTGTACATTCATGACCATGTTGGCTGCTCTGGTTGGTTTTTGTGTACTGAAGAAGTCACCTGTCACTCCCTGCTCAAACATAGGATGCCTGTCTTTTTTAAAGCCCTCACATTACTGATTTGAATCAAAGCAATTTTTCTCTATTTCTGCATTTGCATTTTTCATTGTTTCTTGTAATTACTTTTTCATTATGAATATAGTTATGAAGATACATAAAGGATCTGTTTTTAAGCAAAGCTGTTGAATTCCAAAGACTTCACGTGCAGTTTTTCTGTTTTAAATTTAAGTCACGAAATAGAAACATATAAAGCAGCAGATAGAGATACATCACGTTTGTAGGTAATTCTCTACATTTCCACTTTTGTTAGAGCATGCTTCCTCATAGCAGGGCTCTCTCTGAGTTACCAAGTCTCTGTGGAAATCTGAAGAGATAATTAGACAGCAGAATATAGCTGCAATCTACTTTATTTTTTTACTTTACCATTTAAAAAGCACCTAAGACAGAAAAATATGTAGGAAGCCAATTAAAATAAGAACCTTTTTTTCCCTTTCTTTTTGTTGGGTAGATGGTTCAGAGAACACAGCAGCTTTGTAGTCTTATTTATTTATTTATTTACTTTGAGTGTAATCTGAGGAAATGAACCGTGGAACACAATTAATGAAATAGCTGTGCTGAATCACATAAACTGGTGTCTGCACAGCTGCCACTCATGTCACAAATGCATCTCTCCCCTAATGTCCACCCGGAGAGCCATTAGCCAGCCGCTTCTGTGGAGGGCCTCCTGTGCTCCCATTTCGGGCTGTAATGGAGCAGGGAGCTGCCTGAGAGGCCTTAGGATGATTTTCCCAGCAAATGTAATGTACATGAGCAATGGCTGGCACAGGAGAGGATGCTTTTCCCAGGAAACAGAATGTACAGGAGGAACGGCTGCTACAGGAGAGGAGGTTGTTCCCAGGAAATAGAATGTACAGGAGGAATGGCTGGTACAGAAGAGGAGGCTGTTCTTAGGAAATAAAATGTACAGGAGGAATGGCTGGTAGAGGAGGAACACTTTTCCCAGCAAACATAATGTACAGGAAGAATGGCTGGTACAGGAGGGGAGGCTGTTTCCAGGAAATAGAATTGCAGGAGGAATGGCTGGTACAGCAGCAGCGTGCTGGGGCAGGGAGGGAGCGTGGGCAGGGTGCAGTGGCTGGAACAGAGCAAATATCCAGAGCAGTGTCGGTGGCCCAGCCTGAGATGCAAAATCACTGCCTGCAGTTTTTTGATATCCAACAACACTCTCAACACTAAAGATTTTTGCTGTTGTGTTTATCCTTAGCTTGCTTTTATTTCATTTAATGGGTGTGTATTCCACACCATCGACAGAGCACCAGGGAGGGAGAGCCAGATGTGCTGTGAGGGCTGGTCTCAGGAGGCTGACCCAGGTCATCTTTGCTGAAGTGGCACAAAGCCAAAAGCCTCCAGAGCCACGGGATCCAAAATCTTTTAGCTTGCTGAGGAATTAAGGGGTGGGAGAGGTTGAAGGACACCTCTTCTCTCAGCGTTTGCCAAGCTGAACACTCAGAGCTGTGTTACTGTGTCACTGCTGATAGCAGTTTTATCAAGCTGAATCTAGTCTTGCTCAGGAGGATATTAATAAATTATCTGGTAATGAAAAATGTGAGGGGAACCACACTCTTACATCAAGGCCTGATGATTACTTTGATAGATGCAGTGGCAAGATTTTCCTGACAAGGCAGAAATGAAAAACATGACACATGGACCTTTAAGGGTGACCTCAGAGGAAAACGCATGTTGCTGAATGATACAAAAATAGAACAGGAAAACAGAGGCTCCAAGGGGCTCAATGTCAGCAGCCAGACAGATGGGCTACACTGATCCACTGATCACTGAGGGTAGTGCAGGGAGGCAGGAGCCCTACCCTGGCCAGGGCCAGAAACACAGCACAGGCAGCTCTGGAGAAGCACCAAGTGTTAGGAATTTTAAAAGTAAAAAGAAGAGGAGAAGTTGAAGTGAAATAAAAAGCAAGCATTAATAGACAGTGAGCTAATTGGGAAATAAAGACAGAGAGTGTCATGAGTAAAACTGCCCACTTAGTCTGCAGATATTTTAGAAACTATCCTAAAAATAACTAATGCAATTGAAGATCCCTGCATCAGTTTAAGATTTGCTTAGGTGGGTAAGAGATTAGATCACTTTTAGAAGCACAGATTGCTAAAAATAAGGATTATCAGAGCACAGGGGTTAGCTAAAAAACTGAAGAAAAGTTGGATGGTATTGGGGTGTGACACTTGACAGATCTGAGAGTTTTATCTAGCCTTTAATTCTGTTCCTGTGAAATTGTGCATGAACCACTCTTATTTTTTCTTCCTTATAATCCAGGTGTTACTGATGCTGTGTGACTGATGTTCAGAATGTTCCAGTGTAAACTGGAAAGAACACTAACACTTCAAAAGCATGTAATAGAACTTACCATGATGGCAAACTGATGAAAAACAGTGGCCAAGTGGGGCAAACTTTCCTGTACTAATTCCACTAAAAGTCTGCATTTAAGACTTATTTCCATGTGTGTCTGTTTACAAACATCTGTACAGTCAAAGAAGATAGAATTTGGATGTCCTGTCGCTGGGTATTTATTAGGTCTACTTGGAATTTCCATTAAAAAAAAAAAAAGGTAGTTTGTAAACTCTGGTTTTGGAGAAATGCTCACCTTCCCAGAGAAGTGACCCCTCAAAACCACAAATAGACAAATCAATAGAAGATGGGCAGTGAAAGGTGAAGGTGATGCTGTGATATTTAAGTGCATGTGTGGATTACAAGACATTTATAAGGTGTTTTTGAAAGGTAAAAGCTTGGTGAGGATGTGTGTGTGTGTGAGGTGTGTGTGTGAGGAGGTGTTTGGGGTTTCTTTTCATTTTGCACTGCTGTAACTACAGGGCAATTGCTTGCCAGATGTCAGGGAGGTCCAACATCTGATTTTGAAGTGGAACATAATAGATGATCTACCAGGGAGTTCAGCAAACATCACGCATAGCTTTAAACTGTCATTACAGAAAAAAATCCAGGAAGGTGACATTTGGTGACATACTGGGTGACATTTGAAATGACAGCACTTGCTTTAAGATGTAGCATTCCCTCCTGCTGTGAATCAAGGGAGTCTGAACTGTGGCTATGACTTGTTTTATTGATGACCCTAATTTGTGCCAAATGTAGCCAAAGAGACTGCACAGAGCCTTGTCTGTAGAATCCAGGGAGAATTGGTGCAGTGGGAGAGGGCAACCACAGAGCATTTGCTATGCACAGCAGGCTCAGAATGACTTGGCTCTGAAAAGGAGTTACAGCCTCTCCTGTACTCCTTCTAAAGAGCTCTGTGAGGGGAGAATGAAGAGCAGCTAAAAAAAAAAAAATCCCTCATTGGAAGAGTGTGTGTGCTGTACTCCATAAACTTCCTGCAACTGCAAAGTTTGGTGAGCAATAAAAAGAGCAAGATCGGTGCTTGGATTTCACCAACACCTGCTGCTTTTAGGAGTCATCAGTGAATGATCACCTTCTAGCACATATAAATGAGCTGAATCCTCACTTCTCAAGGCTCTCAGAGCTAGGGGAAAACCTGGCTAACCTGGCTAATAAACAACAGCCTGGGTTCTTGTTGCTTTCTTCCTTTCTTTTTGAGAGCCAGAGTTTCCTTTGATTGCTCCTCACTCTGCCCATCAGGGTTGGAAGCCCTCCTTGCAGCACTGTGATGGCTGGAGTGGGGCCATCTTTGCGTGTGCTTGGACTGGAGTTCATTGAAAACCCTTGTAAATGTGAAAATCCTGTCGGGTTTGGGGTCTGTTTTGGTGTTCCCTGTTGTATTTCCAGAGCTACAGGGAAAACCAGCTGGTTTCAGACACCCTTTTAGACCTACTTATTGATTTCATATGGAGTTTACTTTCTTGAGCTTTCTGTGTAAGTGTATGGAAAACTCTAATGTAGAACTTGCAGAAAACAACTGGGATGTATTATTCCCATTATACATTGTATCATTACTCAAGCCAGTACAGGAAACAATTTTATGAATCAGAATTAGACTTCTGGGAAGATATTCTGCGTCATTTGTTATCAATATTATTTTAGATGCCATTAACTGGCAATAAAATTTGGATGCAAGTAATTTTAATTGTTGAATGTTATATTAGCACATAATGCTCTAATCACAATTTTTTTCTGGTGTTAAAATGAAAGTACTGTACTTTAACAATTTTGTTATATCCAAGAAGTGTTTGATCTGCAGTCTCTGAGGTAGAGGAAGGGACATGAAGGAGTGGATGGAGGTAGCACTGCACCCCTGTGAACAGCAAATTACATGCCTGAACTTAGCTTTAAAATTCCTATTAGTAGAAACCATCCTGTAGGATTTTAACCTGTGTAGGTGAAACAAGTGTTATTTTTCTTTCTTTCTTCTTGTAACTTGCTCTAGAGTCTATTAAATGACTGAACAAAATCCTGAAGCTGCTGCTCACTAATATGAATGGGTTAAAGATATATCTGTGCAGCACAACAGCTGTAGGGCTGAGAAATGCCACAGAAGCCTCATATTGGTTCTCTCCACAGGGAATGAATTTTAACTTCATGAGTTCAACTCTCCAAGAACTGGTCTCCATGAGGAATACAAGAAACACCTTAACAGATTAGCCAGTAGTCTATCTAATTTGGTGTCCCATTTCTCAGGGCTTAGGGAAGAAAAAATAATTCTAGTTTATGAAGCAAGTGAAGCAAGGATAGATATTGGTTGTGGGGGAAGGGAGGAACAGCGTGGCTGCTGATCCCAGTGGTTGGGTTATTTGGATGGAAAGGAGCAAAGCTGCATTCCTAACACTGCTGTTTGGATAACAATAGTTGGTTTGGATAGGGTCTCCCTCACCTTCCCTCTTTTACCTCCCTCATTCTACATCAGGACGCTTTTCATGAAGGGAAAACACAAACCTTATATAAGTACTTTTGAATTTTTAACAAATTTCTTCTCCACAAACCAACTTCTGGTAGCCACAAGTAACATTTCTAATAGTTTTTTTTGGGTTTTTTTTGTTTGTTGGTTTTTGGTTTTTGTGTTTGGTTTTTGTTTTGTTTTTTTTTTTGTTGTTTTGGTGGGGGTTTTTTTGTTTGTTTGTTTTGTTTTGTGGTTTGTTTGGGTTTTGTTTTTTTGTATTTATTCTTTTTTTTTTTTTTTTTTGCTAGAAATTAATTTGTGAAGTGTCTTTCAAAATTTTCTTTGGTGTTTTCATCTTCCCCGTGGAAGCCACAGAAGGCCTTGCTGGTGTTAGCATGAAGAAAATTTTCTTAGATTTTCTGTAGATTTTGGCCTTAATAACATAGTGTGTCAAAGAACCACAGAGGTAATAGCTTAGAGATCACCCCTGAATGCAAACTGTGATATTCATTATGTGGCTGAAGGCTGATTTTCTTTAGTCCATAGATAACGACGGGTCTTTCCTATCAAGCATTTGTTGGCTTTGCCCCTCCTGGAAGCTGATCCTTCTTTGTGCTTTGCAAGTTGTGGTTATTAACTGTTGTAGCTGCAGTAAGATAGTAAGAGTAGACACTGTACTTTTTGCATCTCTCTGAAGATCCATTGTAGCCAGTCTGAGAAAGGAACCAATAAAACCAATTCCCTGGAGAACCTGGGCTCATTATCACTCACCACTGCTGTGTTTGCCATGCTTGCTTTCCAGTTGTTCTGATATTGCAGCTGATGAGTCAGGAGTGAGGCCTAATTTCTAATTGAGTGATGCATCAACAGCTCTCTCTTCCTTTTTTTTTATTAAAATGTTAATCAGGTGTCCTCAATTACAGAGGTATTAACTAACTCACTGTTTTATCTGGGTGTAATACTGCTGCTATTTAATTTTTTTAAATTGTGATCAGGAGGATGTGCTAGGGGGGAGGTTTATTAAACTTGCAGATATTACCAGCTTGGAGGAACCTGAATGCTGGATAGCAGGAGATTAAGGATGATGGGATATATGGTTTTCTTACAGATATGTAGCACTATTCCAGATACATGGCTCTAATAAACAGATACAAGAGAAAAGTACTGGGCTTACACAGGAATCACCAAGTGCCTAATCCTGGGATGGAAAACAGCTGGGAATGTTTCAATTCAATGGGAATGGATCTTGGGCTGGTGCTCCAGAGAGGCTTTTCTTGGTGGCAGCAGTGCCAGAAGCTTCAGCCTTCAAGCTGATCTGCTACCTCGCAGCCATGGATCTGTTTCAAAACTGCCCTGTTGCTTTTCTCCATTCATTTTCAGCTGGATCAGCAGCTCAGCTGACAGATGTTGAGTTGCTGGACCCATCAGCAGGGCCACAGCAGGGCCATGCAGCCAGTCACTGGGATCACTTTTGACAAAAATGTCACCCTGGGTAAGTTTAAAATAACAGTGAAGCTGCAGGTGTTCCATGCTGGTGGCAGATGGGGTAAGAAATTCTAACAATGGAAATGAAAACTTAGCTCAGCTGTTAGGGAAAGCTTTTCCTTGACTATGGAATGTTGGAGCAGGGTGGCTGGGGATGCTGCAAGAGTGTGGGTCTTTAAAAGGCTCAGATAGACACACTTGTGTTGGGAAATGCCATGAAGGATTTTTCTGCCTGCAAGCAAGGAAACAGATTTAACTGATCTCTGGGGATCACTGCCAGCCCTCTGACTCATATCCCTTAATTATTTGTAATGCAAAATGAGTAAAATTAGAGGTTTCTCTTAAGAGGACTGAATTTTGCAGAAATTTTTATTGCTCATTGCTTCAGTGTAGGCAACTGGATTAGCCCTCTTGTGTTTGATCAGTGTAGGGGAGAGGGAGAGAGAAAGAACATTAATCATATCAAATTTCTCTCTCAGCATTTTGACAATAAGATGGCATTTAGGAAGAACTTGGGTCATACAATATCTATCTGTCTGTCATTAAAAAACCACTTTCCGAGCACTTTTATTAATCATAGAGTTTACTACAAAACAGTGTCAGTGTGACCCCACCTACAGCATTATCCTTGATGGTTATCTTTATCTTGGTATGTCCCACTAGAAGATGCCAGTTTTGAATGAACTTCCCTGTCTATTTCAATAGAAACTGCAGGACTGCTTTTTATGTTTTTCTTTTTCTTCCCCCCCCCACCCTCCCCCTTTTTTCATTACCACAGTTCTGTTTTGTACAGGACTATGTTTAACTGTTCATTTTAATGTCTGGGATGACTGATGAATGCTGATGGAGAAAAGAAAAGAGAAATTTGCAGTCACCGACTCTCCAGAACATTTGCTACACACCCAGTCTCTATTCTCATTTAATTATCACAACAATTTATCATAAAAGTTATTAATTGAAAATGTTAATCCTTACTGAGAAGACTTCTCAATCTTTGAAGCTCAGTGGTTTTATTTTGAGACTGTGCTGGAGTTTTCCTGTCCTCTTTGCTCTGCATCTTCATTTTTTAAAGCTCTGAAGTGACCTAAAATTGCCTTTCCTTTTTGTGTTGTCACTTGAATGAAGAACTGAGGGAGCTGCTCTTGAAGTGTACATGCCAGTGTGTTTTCCTTCTTCATATTTACCATAGATGTGCCTTCCTCAGCTTCTGAAATTAGCAGCTCAGCCCAACATTTCTTCCTGATAGGCCACAGCACCCAGATCTTTGGTGCTGCTAGAAGTCCTACTCTTAGCAGGAATGATTTGCTTGGTTAAGTGCTTAGATTCCATGGAGACTGATTCCTGGCTGGAATACAGAGCCAAAATGATGCTGCAAAGAGCCCTGCAGGACTGTTTATTCCCTTTTCAGACAGAATTGATAATTACTGCTCCTGGTGCTATAGCACATCACTCCTTTTAATTTGCCCAATAAACCACACATTGCCTTTAATTTCTTTTTCCATTCTTTTTGCTAATGAAGGAACAAATATATTTTCTTTAGGTCACTCTGGTATTAATTAATGGCATTTTGTCTGGTCTGTGCACAACCTAAAAGCAGTTGAACTGGTGATACACAGCAGAGATCAGGCTCAGATATTTTATGCAGTTTCTGATAGAATTTTGGGGGTGGACAAACTCCATCAGGAGGAGATTATTGGTATGAAAATCCAGAGAGGCTGCAGTGTCCTGCATAACAGCCACAGCAGCTCCTTGCAAAGGCAATAGGATGTAGCTGATGGCAAATAGATCCCTCAATCTATGAATTTTAAAATGCAATATGAAGCATAAAACAATATATATCCAGGAAAACTGCAATTTATCTGTGTTTTGTTGTCTTAACTCATGAAAAACCAGCAGTATTAGATCACATAAAGCGGAAAGTATGGTTTAGAATTTTCTTCCCTAGAATTTCAGACCAAGAGGCAACTGTTCTTTAATGACAACAGCCCAAGTAAATTCATTATGCTCACTTAATAAATAAGTGAGGAAACATATCTATATGCTTATTGAAGTTTTATAAAGGTCAGATTGCAGTAAAACTGCAATCTGGGTGCTTTGGTGATATGCTGAATTGTTAGACTTAAGCATGTAGGACTCTGCTTTGCAGGTGAATCTTTTGAGAAAATTGGTAGAAAGTGACTGTAAAGATTTCTCAAGGGCAGGACAGAATTAAAGGTTGCAAAAATTTGGGTATTTTGCTGGCTGACAATGGTGGTACTGTGATAGAGAATTGGTTTTATTTTCTGTTGAAGAAATTTCACCTCGCATGCAAACCAGAACATCAGGTAACTCTGTGACTGAGTGTTTACAGCATTCACCTAGAACACAGGAAACTCTTCCCGTAAGTGCTGTACCTGGAGCCTGCATATTCCAGACTTGAATTTAGCAGTCTTTCCTGAAAAAACACACACAAAAAAATAAAATTCAAAGGGAGCTGCTCCTTTTTTTCCTGGAGATGGGGGAAAAAAACTAAACACTCTTTTATTGGTGTTCAATAATTAAGTAGGAGTTTTCCTTCCTGAGAGTCCCTATTAAATAGAAAAGCAAAGATAAATGATAATTATTCCAATACTCTCTCTATAGCAACAGACATATGTTATATTGAAGCAAGTAAGAAAATGAGTGTCTGTGCTTTTGGGAGCAGATTTTCATCCTGGGAAGCTCAGAGGTGAACATGTGCCTGGGGTGCCCCTAACAAAAACAGCATTTCTAGTAATTTTTTGTACTAGTCAGGAAAATATTCTCCTTTTTGTGTGTCTGGGAGAGAAAGACAAATTAATCCCAGCATGATGGGGATCCAGGTTCCCAGGGAAAGGAGGAGCAAAGCAACACCCAAGGGCTGGCACTGCTTCACCCATGGTGGCAGCCAGAGCAAGGAGGGAGGATTTGTTTGTTTAGGCACAGGCTACGAATTTACCTCTGCCACTTTGGTTTAAAGAAAATAAACTGTGCTTCTGCCCACAACTACATAATTACATTGTACTCTAATATCTCTCGACTTCAAAATGACAGCTAAAGCAGATTAAAGCTGTTTACTGCCTATGGGAAGTAGTATGGTGGCTGCTGGCAATATTTCTTTCTCGCTCAGTAACCAAAGTCCAGTCATAAATCTATATTCTTCTACAAGGAGGAAGGCTGTGATTAAAGGATTCCTCCTACAGCTGTGGCTTGGTGATAAGAGCTTTATGTTCAGACCCTCCTAAGCGACAAAAAGAAAAAAAATCATTTTTCATTAAGTTAGCTACTCTAATTTGGATGGGAGGGGGAGAAGCAGACAAGTAGTTTGGTCAATGACTTGCTGTAGATTTGGTAGGAGCATTGTATACAATATTTCTAAGCAGCAGCTGGGATTTGAGAGATAGACTGCAACCCCTGTGCCACCTCATCTGTGCCCCTGCGCAGAGATAGTTTTCTCTGCAACACGGATATTGTGAATTTAAAGAAGTTTCTATTTTGAACACTTGTTAGCTGTCCAAGCCGTGTGCTAGAAAAGCAGTCTTACCCATCCAGAAAACTCCAGGCAGGAACCCAGGACTTGTCCTGCAAACCAAACATCCACAGGGAAGGAGAAGAAACCAAAAAACTCAGAACTGCTGCTGCGCTTTTTTCTTCAGCTGAGGCCTTCGTGGAAACCACAGGAGGCACCCTTGGGGAGCCAACTGAGAGGCCTTTGAACAAAGATTTGAAATGCCCAGAGCCATGCTGGACACCATTTGTTCAGGCAGAACTTAAAATGAATGCTTTTGTTAGGACTTTACCACTAGAAAAATCACACGAGTGCTGAAAGCACCAAAACAAACCCAGCAACCCAAAACACAGTAATTCTGATGCATATTTTGCAGGGTTTGAATGTTTCTGATGACAGAGTGCAGCTTGATTATAGTAGGGAGGCTAATTAATTATACACCAAAATAATTGTGGGAATAATATGATGCCTGGTAGAAGAAGCAGGAACAAGCTCTAATCCCTCAGTAACTCAAGACATGAGTTATCTCACTGTGGCATATGCCCCCAGTTATGCTTTTTAGCTCAGCAGTGACAAAGGGTGCAGTCACAGATCCACTGGCATGTTTTTATATATTCTTAATTTTAAAATTAAAACATATTTATATTAGAATCTTTTGCTGGTACTAAGTTTTGAGTGTTTAATTTGCATAACAGTGCTGTGCAAAATGGGATGAGGGTTAATCAAAGGATTTTATCACTCTTTTTAATTATATTCATTATGCCAGAATAAGATGTAAATTTTAATTTCACCTTGTTAGCTAACGTTTTTAACCAAAAGTTTGGATTTGCAAATCATCTGGCATTTTTAATAGGAGCAGATGCTAGTGATTTTGAAGAACCTAAATGCCTCAAGTACTGTAGACATTATTAATTTGATTGATATGCAATTTAATACAACTTAGCAATTATTAATGCCATTTAGCATCGGTGTGGATATTCAGAGAGGTAGCCTATAAGCAAGAAGAGCAGTGTAAGCAAAGAGAAGATTGTTTTTCCCCCCTAGATGTGCTTCTGAATAGATGTTCCTTTTAAGCTCACTACAGTAAACACTCTTTCCTTCTCCCCATCAAATTTTTAGTCACAGCTATCACCTGGAAGGTTATTTTCCAGAGGCATATAGTTATCTCACCCTCAGAGAGGCAAGCAGTAAACTCTCTCTCAGCCTGCAGACATTTACCAACAGTGTTTTATATGTTACGTTTATAACTCTTCCAATCGCAGGGAAGCCAACTGAAAAACATACCTGCTAATGGAAAAGGACTATTAAAGCACTGCTGTGCACTCACCTTGCACTAAGCCAGCTGCACAGAGCCCCGCCATAAATCACACTTAAATGATTGCATTCCACCAGAATCACTGCCCAAAGAGCAAACTTCCAGCAGGCAGGGGGGCCGTGGCAGAGGGATGAGAAGTCCATTCATTTGCAGAAGGGCCTCAGGTGGGTACCCTGGGTTCATGTTAAACAAAGGGAAAAGGCCTTTTGGAGATCCTGGCTTCTTTCTGGCATGGGAGCAAGGGAACTGTTTTCCATGGCTTCCTGCTGCCAGATTCCCAGCCAGGGCTAAACCTGAAGGGAGAGGGCGGTGACAAATAGAATGGCTTAAGTCTCTCTTTATTATAGGGGTCAAAGCTATGTGTGGCAAACAACCCACCCTCGTAGGGTGATCTGTAGCAGTTACATAGAAAAGGAGGGTGTCAGTGCTTCAGCCATTGCTTTATAGCTGAGTAAAAGAGTGAGGCTGGGCCTGCACTCTGAAGAAATTAGAGGGATGGTGAGTAATGTGTGCCTAGTCCAGGACTCTTGAGGATGTGCAGTGGTAACAGGGAATGTGAATTGCAGGTGGGCAGAAGGTGCTTCTAGGTTACCCATGAAATGTCAGCTCTCTTGAGTAAAGCTGGAGAGGGCAGGAGGAGAAGTCATCCCACTCGTGTTTTCTAACTGAGAAGGACTTGCGTGAACCTGGAGCTGGAAATGAAGCAGACAACAGTTCCTGACACCAGAAAATTTGCAACCATTAACAGATGAAACAGTTTGGCAAAAAAACCACTGCTTTTCCTTCATTAACACAGTTTTTCATAATCTTTGCAAATCGTAATTAAGTGCTTAATATCTGTCTGCTCAATGCTTTGATGGAATTGATCTGAATCCACACTGGGCTTGATTCAGGCACTGGCACATACTTTCTCTGCTTTGTTATTCTTCAGCCAGATTCAGGAGGATAGCTGCCTGCCCCTCAGAAGTTCATTCTTTCTGTAAAAACCCAAGCTGATCTCTCCCCTGCTCCCCTGGGATGCAGCCCCAGGTAGGACTAAAGGCTTAATGCTACATCAGGATTTGAAGAAGAACAGAGTCTGAGACAGGCTGCAGGAGGAAACCAGGAGTCTCCATTCCCCTAGTCCCAAAAACACCTGAGAGAGCACAGCTTTTAAATCCTGAGCACAGAGAGAGGAATAAATCCTTGGAGTGAGAATGTGGAATGAAAAGGTTTAGGGGAGGTATGTGAAGACTTTGGGTTCAAGGAGACAAACACTGCTTGCAAGCCTTAAGGAAAACATCCAGTGTGAGGGTCCCAGGGCACTGAATACCCAAAGCAAGTCATGCTGCACCTGTCTCTTTTTTTCTCCTACTTAGCAACCCCATCTTTAGCTCTCCTTTGCAAACTGTACAATTGCTTTTGATGTGGCTTTTTCTTTTTTTTTTTTTTTTTTTTTTTTTTTTTTTTTTTTTTTTTTTTTTGGTGGGTGGTTGACCCTGTCACAACCAAAGCAATGACTGGTACACTGACCTGGCAATGTCAAAAAATAGGGGAAATAGGGGAAATAATGGAAATGTTTGACAAATGTTGAAGCCAAAGCCCAAATGTAGAATGGATAGGTGAAATTTTGGGGTTTAGGTTTGAGCAGGTACTTTTTTGTATTATGCTTCAATAAAGCATTTAAAGATAGTCATGAATAATAAGTAAGTAATTTTATGCTGAATGACTGTAAAGCATAGAAATGTTCCCTCTCTCTCTTTTAAGTGTAAAAATTTCTTTCTCTAAAGGCCATATATTCCTTTCATTCCTGAGATGCAGCTTCTATTGATGCCAGTTTATGGTCCTGAAACTTTGGCTGAAGATTAAGAAGGAAGGCATAAGACAGACCTTTATGGGTTTTTGTCTTCTAACAATTTGAATCAAATACTTTCCCAAGAAAATGTGTTTTACACGTATTTTAAATTCCTTTTTTCACAGTAATGCCTCTTTTCCTAAGAAACTTGCATTTTGAAAATGTTGTGACATATTACATTAATTGAATATACAGCTGCAGAAACTGGGAGAACCTTTTCAACTGCACTGGATGCATCTGAGCAGGCTGGAGGCTCAATGCATAATTTCCAACAGAAAAAGGGAAAACCCCCACCATTTCTCATTAAAAGCAAGATCAGTAACACAAGAAAGCAGCAGTATCACTATCTTTTATCCATTAAATGAACTCCTGTCATTGCAATTCCAGGAGTTTTTGAAAGAGAAATCTCAACCTGACAGGCTATTCCAGTTTACAGTGAAGCTCTTGATGTCCCCTAATTATAGATCTTCTTCATACAGTTATTATTTTGGAGCACAACTATGACATTAAGAGAGTCACATGAAAACACAAACCTGCATTAAATAACTATGTATCCATGCTCCTCCTTCCTTTCTTACTGGTTTTCATTTTGAGACAACTCTGTAGTCATGTGTTTTCAGCTGACCACGTTTTCTGTCCCCGTGTGAGGTTGCTCTTTCCACGCAGAGGATGCAGGAGCAGAATACACACCTCAGCTGCACTTGCAAGGCTCCTCAGTCTCCTTGGAGTGGCCACAGAGAAGTCCCTCACAAAACCACTTTTTAGGACAGTCAGGCTCCGATGTTTTTCTCATCCAGTTTCCCATGAGAAGCAGAAGTTGAGCTCACAGGTCCCTGCAGCCTGGTGGGGTGATCCCATCCCTGTCCTCCTGGCTGGCACTTCCACTGCTCTCCTAGTGCTGGCTCTCACCCCCTGCCCCTCTGTGGCCTCAGGGACAGCCCAGTACCAAAAATATCCGACCCCAGTAACAATGCAAAAACGTGTGTGGCTATTTTACTGATCTGGCTGGTCCAGAGACACTCCAGGGCAGAGGATCCTGTGGAGCAGGGAGAAGAGATGGGAAGAGGGGCAGGGCCACAAGGAGGCAGATGTGACACTCACCTACCTCCCTGTGAGGCTGCTAAGCAAAATTCTGAATTGTGCTTTTTCAAAGGATGGGCAAGACAAATGATATCTCAGCAACATAGTTATATTTTAAGCAGTCATATCTAAATGAAAAATAACCTCCAGCCTGCAAGAGCTTGGTGAGAAGAGTTTCAATTTTGGGTATGAGCCTGGCAATGAATGAGCTGTTTAGAACCTTATTGACAGCATTTGCATAGACATGGTGCTTGTGAGATTGCAGTTTGTCACTCGCTGTGTACATGTCGTTTTTTCTTTCAGAGCTGTGACAAAGTAAAATTATGAAGTGATAAATTTCCAAGGCTTGTATTAATGATGGTTGTGCAAATTCATCTTTGTATAGAAGGGCCCACTTATATATTGAGAATACAGAAAACTAAAGAGCATTTCTGTAGGTCCTTTCTCCCAGTTCCATCACCTAGTTAAGTTTAAACTGCCCAAAGCCCTCTAGCACCCTAGTAAGGTTTTCCTGCATGAAATATCATTATTATACATGGTATAATAGAAAATGGCAGTCCCCATTTTCATAATAGAAAAATAGAAAATAAGCAGCCATATACAGCAATATGCCACCCCCATTTTCTCACTTAAACACAAAGTATTTGATTCCTTTACCCTGGTATTAGTCAGCTGCTAGAAAAGTCACAGAAACTTATCTTTCTTATTGTTTCATGCACTGCCTAAACACTATTTCTTCTTACCTCATTTTTTTGTGGGTAGCAGCATCACCATCAGCAGTTTTTAGTAGATGTATCAGAGGACTTTTATCAGGGGAGCTTAGGAAATCAAAGAAAAGGAAAATAACTAAGAGAAAGTAAATCTGAGTTTGTCTTGTTGTAATATATTCTGTCGGTAAAAGGCCATGTTGTTCTTTAGCACCCTCAGAGTCTAAAATCTGAAAATGTGGGAGGATGAACTCCAGTCAAAAGCTGCTGTTGGCACTATTGTGGATATTTGCCACAAGGTCACCAGGACACACACACTTTGTGTTGGTGGCTTTCTCCATTTGACCATTTGACTCCTATGCTTATAAAAATTATTATAATCTCAACAGGAAAGATGTTATCCCATACAAGTAAAAATTGTAATTACTTTTCTTTTTCTAGAATCTGTGGTTGTGCTAGTCCAAATTTTCTAATCCTCAGCCAAACAAGCTTTCCCTGTTAGTGAAATAAGCTCTGGATTCAGGCATGGCAGGGCTTGTGCACTTGGAGCACCCATTTCTTCCCAGATTGCTTCACTTGGCATGAAAGCCTGTGCCAAAGGGTGGATAAATTTTCCAACATCTACTGAAATTATTTGAAATAAAAAGATAATTTCTAGTGTTTAACAATATAAAATCATAACCTAATTATTTATAATTCCCTTTTTATATTTATGATACTATATTAATAATGAAGAACTCATTTAGTGTTAATATGGATGTCCTAAGTATTATTTCCCCTGTAATTTATTGCTCATTAATGTATCATTATTAGAAGGTATTTCCCTCTAATGTTTTAGTGTTGATATAAAACTGAGGATACAGATAAAGTTGAGATAAGAATTTACCTTTGCAGCTAGCTAAAGACAGAGTGAAGGTTATTTTCATAGACTGATTTTGCAATTTGAAAGGGGATAAGTGAAGAGCAAAATCTAATACTTCTCACATGTGCCTGGTAGAGACACAAAGGGAGCAAACCCCATATTGACCCTGGAATGAATCAGTGCTGTGGAACACACAAAACAGTGTAGCAATTAAATTTGCATTACAGTTTATATACAATAGCTCATAATGTCAACGGAAGTTATTGAATTTAAAATTCTATTTATTTCCTCTGAAGTTTAACCTAATATAATCCCACATTTCAGCAAGTGATTTGGCTAATTTATCTCACATTGCCGTCCTCTTCCTTCCAATGGCATCCGCTTTGTCACCTTTGTGAGGGATTCAAAGGAAGCCTTAATTTATTTTTCAGTTCTGTTGTGACCATATGCATGTTCCAGCAGACTATAATAGACCTATGTTTTAGCAGATTAACTGAAATACAGAAATGAGTATTACTTTTTTTCCTGTATTCAACTAGTTGTTCTGATATTGCTGCAGTTTTCCAAGCCAAATCCCCTACTGTTAAGCCCTGGCAGAGTGGCTGTGTGAGAGCAAGTTAAATCCTTCCACCTTTAATGGTATTATTTCAGACAGGTTTTAAACCTTTCCAGCTATTTGTAGTGCTCTTTTCACTAAGTGAGGAATCCTGATGATTTCCTGTCATGAGAACAATGTTGCTGTCCGGGGCATCTCAGCCTTTGAGGGTCAGTCAGAGCTGTGAGCAGCGGTTGCTGCAGAGCCCAGGGTGTTTTGTAGGAGCTGTGAAAGTGCTCAGGAAGGCCAGAGTACAAAGCAGCAACACCTGGGGCAGCTGTGGGAGCCAAAGGCAGCCTCAGGTTGTCCCCACGGGGACAGGTGCTGTGAAATCTGAAGGGTCAGAGTGTGATCACAGCGTGTGGTGCAATCCCATCACTAATATCCCTGGGAATAGCTCATGCCTGGCTTGTCAAACAGCACCAGGAGCACTCAGAGTCTGTCAGACTGAAGGGGTACAGTTGGTCCTGCCAGGTCCCAGGGCTGTTCTCCACACTGCCATGCACGAGTGGATAGCTCAGAATTCCCTGTGTCCCTCCACAGCAGAGCCTTGAGCAGTGTGGGAGGAACCCTCAGGCTGCTTTTGGACCCCAGTGCTTGTCTGGAAGTTATCCATGCTGCTGACCCTTCAGGTTATCTGGATGTAACAGCTGAGCTGCAGCCTAATAATGAGTTGTAAGGGATTTGTCAAACTGTACCCATGCATTTGTAAGCATGCTACAGGGATGGGATACAGGGACACAAAAGATCTTGCAGTATATTCCCAGCAGAGTAGAGTTTCATGGCCCACTATAAATGACTTATCAAGTGCCTACGTATCATGTATATCTGTGTGGAGTTTAGTATGAATGGTTTGTTAGACACTTACACTTTGTCAACAACCTCTACAAATGCATTTACTTTAAGTGTTGAACATTTCATTATAAATGGCTTGCAGAACATATCTATAACCTTGATAACTCCATTCACTTTGTTAGTAATGGCTCCTTGAACACTTAAAGCATAACAATAGCCAAAATGCATATAAATATTTCATTGCAAATCTATTGTTACTTATTTATAACATGCTCACCAAAAGCATTACAGGATATTTATTAAACATTTATAGATTATTTTTGCTACAACTTGTATGTGATATAAATGCATTAT
The DNA here is from genome assembly GCF_036417665.1 of Passer domesticus. NCBI lineage: Eukaryota > Metazoa > Chordata > Aves > Passeriformes > Passeridae > Passer > Passer domesticus. The sequence continues at coordinate 5,235,751 of NC_087488.1, forward strand.
TCATCTCACAGCAAATCATTGCTGGGCATCCCTTAAAAATTAAGTTTTACCAAGAGGATTTGGGGTCTGTAGAATTTGAAGAGATTAATTTTAACCACGTGCAACTGAGATTCAGCTTTGAAAATGTTTATTTTCATTAGATTAAATGAAAGAGGAAATTAGTAAGCAGAAAAACAACCCTCAGTAACCAAAGACAGAGTGAGGGAATGGTTGCCCTGACCCCCCTGGCCATTTGCCATGCTCTGTCCTTAAGGTCTGCCAGTGGCTGCACACCAAACTCATGGGACTGCAAAAGCTTCTTTTCTCACAGATGTTCTGGCGGGTTGGATGGCATTTTTTTCTGGAACTAAGAATTTGGAATGAAGGCTGTTCTCTGTAGCCATAGCTTGTATTTGATCTGGATTAGTTTCCTGCTAGTTTCCTTGAAGAGTGGGCAAAGTGCACAAACTCCTGTGCACATGAGCACGTGTGGATGTGTGAATTTTGGCAGAGCAATCAAATTTGGATATTTGGGGTTTTATCCCAGTGCATTATCTGATGCTTCCAGTCTACAGACAGGAATCAGGAGACTTTTAAAATTGTTCCTATTTTACAGAGAAGCCAATCTAGGATTTTGATTCAAATGGCATTTGTACAATGTTTCAGTAATGCATATGAATTGTTCTTTTTCCCTCTGTAAAGTTGCTTGAATATTCAAGTGCAAGAGCCCATCTCAGGTTGGTGACAAGATGCTATCAGTATATATCTACTTATTCTCTGACACAGCTTTCTTTAGCACTTTGCTATTCAATAACTGTAAATAGATGGGGTAATTTAAACTCTTACCTAGCTTTCAGGAGAGCTGGAGTCCCCCAAAGCAAGCACATTATTTTACTGAAATGACCATGACTATCTGAAAGGCACAGTTTTATACCTGTTAAATTATTCCTTGTTGTTTTTCTTTTAATGCATCTATGTATCTATTCTCAAGTAACAGTTCTTCATTAATAATGTCTTTGTGCTACAGGTTATTTCTCCTTTTTTGTTCTAAATTATTGCCCATTTAATTAATTTTCCTCTAATATAAAGGGAGGATAGAGTTGAGTGTTTCTGCAAATGGGGGCGTGCAAGTAAAGAGCAAGGATAATATCTCAAACTCATTTTCTCCTGGTCTCATGGCGTTTGCAGAACATTTGATTTGTTGCTAATACAGCTGGGTACAACACCACTTTATTTCTTTAGGGGAAGATGTTAAAATATCTATGAAGTGGCAAAGGTACCTGCTTTTATTTGATACTCAGAGTCTCCATTTCAAACTCATGTAAATATGTTGCAGAATTGCCTTGTTGTACCACTGTCACATCCCTACAGCCTCCAAACCTCCTGGACAGATGGAGTGTGTGGGGCAGAGTCCCCGTGACACCAGACCCTCCTCTGACCAAGGTGTGCCTGCATTTTGTGTTTGCCTTCTCAACAATGTTTACTTTGCAGTTCTGGAATTATTTTGCATTGCCCAGTGGTAGAATGAGAAAACCTGCTTCCACTGAGGAGGGAAATTCAGTAAGCACATGGCTGCACAATTTGTGCTTTCTCTGTAGAGCTACAGAAACTCTGCAGGAATGTTGGCAATGTGTGCAGTGCCTCATCTGTGTCTGAGGCACTGCTGTCTCCCCCAGTGCAAGAACAGGCCAGTGTCACTGGGAAAAGCCACTTCTCCATATCCTTCTTCACTAACTTATATCTGGATCCAGGGGAGCTTGGAAAGGCACTTTTGTCACTGTACTTTATTCTTTCGAAGCTGTTATGCTTTGGAAGGGATATTTGTTTCAAAATTCTTCTCACATGCTGTTTTCTTAAGCATGTAACAGAAGCAGCACTTTGTAAGAAATCTTTAATTTGGCTTTCAGTATTTCAAGCGTCTGTTTCAGTGTTTGTATTTTGGCCGTGAGATTCAATATGACTCTAATAACACAGCCTGGCACAATTTGTTGCAAAAATCTATTGGTACAATGATCACTTTTAACAGGTGTTGTTTCTTCAAAAATCACTGAACTCTGTTAGATTTTTTTTTTTTTTGGCATTTTCAAATGCTCATTAGTGTCTTCCTCAGGGGTCTAAAACGGTCATTATTAAAGAATGAGTTCTCAAGAGAAAAAGGCTCTGCTGCCAGAAGCCAACAAGTGACAGGAGTTCAGCAGTTGCTAGGCGAGTCACTTATTGAGGTGCTGCATGGATAAATTAGCTTTCAAAGTCTTAAGCTGAACATGTAAAGAACACAGATGTCATGTGGCATATTCTCCAGAGGTTAAATTTAGGTTCCACTGCCAATTTTAAAAGGAAGGAAATGTCAGCTAGTATAGAGCTGAGGTTGAGGATTTGTTGCTTGTGCAAATTCCACTGACATTGACATTAACTGACTCTGGAAGATAAACTATGGATCTGCTCTAGCTGTCCATGATTTCATTTGTATTGCTTGTTAGTTCTCCAGTTTGTTCCAGCACAATACCAATTTGCTCCAGTTGACTTGACAAGCTTTTGTTTTGTGCCTCTTATTTCTCTGGAGATAATTTATAATCCCAGCTTCATCCCTTGTGTGATTGCACAAACAGACAGGTATCATTTCTGCTGTTTGTCAGCATTGGGAAATGACATAATATTGAAGCAGTAAGTATACAAACCTAGATTTTAGCACTGTGAGATTTAGATGTGAGTGTCTGTGATACAACAAAAATGTTAAACCTCAGAATGGTCATGGATATTTTATTTTTTAAGAGAATTTTTTCAAAATGAACACAGGGATGAAATTTGTTTTTAAAAAATCCCCTTTTATACTTAAAATTTTGCTTTGTTTTTTACCTAAACATAGGTTTTATTTAGATAGAAGAGTCTTTGGAAACTCCCTTGTTGACCAAACAGATATTTTCCTATAACAGTGACAAATAAACCTCTTAGTGTTCTTTAGAACTCACTTGAACCTGCTGCTTCATCCCCTCCCTCTCTATTCTGGGCTTTGTCCAGCTCCCACCTTAGTCAGTGGGAGATGTCACATTTCCTTAATTAGGAACTGGACCATGCTTTACCCCCCCCACACCAATTGCTGTTTTAATTGAAAGCATCCCTAGAGCTGCTTTCATCAGCAGTGTTCATTTGTGCGGTGTTCTTGGGAACAAATCATTCTAGTTGTTTAATTAAGGCAATATTGAAATAAAACCTCCTTTAGGAGTGGCTGGGGGCAGCTTGTGCCGAGCCCTGTGCAGGCATTCACAGTGAACACGAGGTGAAAGGTCTGCTGTGGCACTGCCACCAAGCCAGCCCATGCTTATGTGCAGATGTGTGAATATTTTCTGTATTTTCCATGGGTTTTAAACCCTTTTGCTCTGGCTTTCACGGACTCTGAAGAGACCTGGCCTGCCTTGAGTACTGCAATCCCACATTCCCCACATCCAGGCTCGTGCTTTGTCTGGACACAATGAAGCAGCAGTGGTGTCTGAGTAAGTCATATCAAACTGCAGCACTCCTCTACAGCAGTGTCTGGAGGCAGCTGCCTCTTCCCCTCAGTCTGAACCCCACCAAAAGCAATTTGAATGTTGCTTTTCATCCTCGTAGGTAATCACAGACCCAAGGCTGCAACCCAGCAAGAAGCAAGGGGGGAAAACCTATTCCAGACTCCACAGAGGTCACCTTTTTGATAAAAGCACAAAACAGCTAATTAAATTAATGTAATAATTGTACCTAGCCAATTACCTATTTCCTACCTGTACTATGGTTTTAATGAGCTGAGCTAATGAAGTATAATGTAATTAATACCTGGGGAGGGAGGGGGAGGAATAAAAGAAATGGTAGTTTTCATATATGCCAGCCTCTTTTGTAATGGCAGGGGGGAAAAGACTTCAAGACAGTTGAAAGAAAAACGTTTAGTGAGAAAGAGAGGTTTCAAACTTGAGTCCTGCTGAGGCTCTGCCTGGAATTCTGCACCTGAAAAATATCCCTGTCATTACAGAAATGCTTTAAAAAAATACTCATTAATGTTTTTTTTCTGAAACCATTTTTGTAACATCTGTGAAGGAGAAGGATGATTTAAATGAAACCGCAGATCTGAGGTGTCCTTGAGGAGTGCCCTCTCCTAATCCTGCAGAAACCTGACCCACCTTTCTGGTGCATCACAAAGGCTCTTTGGTGTTGGTGTGATTTTGCCATTTGGTTTGTGGCACATTTGGCCACATCCTGTGGGAGCAGTGGGGGGCTCTTGGCAAACACAGAGCTGTTCCAAGGCTCTGGCATTTGTATCCAGTGGGGGACAATGACACAGGTTACTGAACCTGGTGATGGAGCCTTCATGTGGAGACTGCTCTGGTAAAGTACTAAAAGGCATAGGGAGAAGGTAAAATAAAACTGAGAGTCCTGCTGTGAAAATTCAGGATTGTTTTCTCTGAATTAAGTTATGCTGAAGCTATTAGGGAGGCAGTGCAATGGATTCATTAACTGTACCCTTCTAGAGCTGCTGGAAAGCAATTCACATTTCAACTTTAGTATCTTAAAATCCAGCACTGGCTTTAATTATTAATAGGCTTCATGCTATTATCATTTTCTTGCACATATACATTAATCATTACATGGGTTCCCTAATTTTTTGTTTTGTTCAGAAATAAAAAAATAAATGGTGACAAGATGCTCAGAGCCCTCAAGAGAATATGTTCCCCTCTGATGGGCAAGTAACATCTGCGGGCATTTTGCTGGCTTACCAGCATGTCTGTCAGAAACTTGGTGATTCAGAAAATTTACTAGCACTCACCTAATGATTAATTAGCCTTCTCTGTAAGGAATGGGGTCTCTTCATTATGCACATTGTCACCAACAGTTTCATTTGTTTGCTGTAACACGTATGCTGGAGACTTAATAAATGGAATTCCAGTAGTCAAGAAATGAGTTCAGGTTGTTTTTATGAGCAGAATTGGTGTTTGGCCCTAAGGAAGTCTTAAGGAAGTCTTTTTTAGGAAGTCTTCAAGGATTTTTGTCAACACAGGTCTGTGTGGTATTCTAGAAAAACGGTTTTGTGTGAATAACAATACTGTAGGACACCAATTTTAACTAAATTTAGTTGGCTGGAAACACTCTATATTAGATTAAAAACAGAGATAGGAATTATTTTAACAGAAATAATAATTAATCTATTTGTAACATAGATTATCTGATTTTTTTTTTTTTAAAGACAATCTTATTTGTAAGGCATGTTAAGTGTTCCACTTGGCAAACCCTAGGCACAGAGTTGTGTTTCATAAGGTCTTCAGCTGTGAGTACAGGGTCTTTAATGTGCTGAAGGAAAAGGTCAAACTGACACTTCAGGATTTCAACCAAAATAATTTATCACTTGCACACAGATAAGGCAAAGATTTGTTCTTGGGGGTGAATACATCCAAATCTGGCATGTTTCTTATGAAAAATCCATGCTTTGTTAATTATCACCCCAGTTTGAACTCTAACTTTGAGCAACTCACAGCACCTGTGTCTCAGGAGCTCCGTCAAGGATGATTGTTGACACCTGGAGAGGGTCCCCAACACAATGCCTCCACCTCAGCTGGTGGGGAGCAGATTTGAGGGTGGCTGTAAACTGGCAGGAGAATTGTCCGGTGCTGTAATTAATTGCAGCAGCTGAGTGCCCTCGGGCACAGCAGGGGATGGTCAAAGATGGAGAGGGGCTGCTGTCCCTCCATTTCCTTTTGAAACACTCTGTGCTCTGAGAGATGATTATTTGTCATCTTTACTTCTTTTCCTCTCACCGTAGAGGGAGGGGAAGTGAACTCCCATTTACAAGCAGCACCAGCTGTAGGAAGAAGATGTGTCCATGATAGGTTTGGGGTTTTGGGAGGATTTTTTTTGTTGTTGTTATTAGATGATGTAGGGAAAGTTTTGTTTTGTTGTGCTGAAAAGCTGAAAGGCTTTTTATACACCTTGTGCCTGTGTATGCAGATGGATCCCCAGGCACATTTGCTGCTTTTGATCATGTTCTGGTCACTTGCAGTCATCCCCCATTCCACCACTCCCTTCTGGGCTTCTTGCAATTGTATAAACAAGCAAGGACATGGTTTAATGCCTGTGTCTGGGGGTCCAAGGCACAGCCCTGTTCTGCTGTAAGGGATCAGAACCCAGTGCTGAGGAAGCATTTGAATCACAAGACAAGAGTTACTCCACGTGGTCTCTTTGTTTATCCTATAACTGTCTATATTTCCTCTGAAAAGCAGAAAAAGAACTACACAACCTCTGTAAGAGCTCCTCTAGAGCCAGCTAAACTGGCCGTGGGGTGACCTTCTCCTTGGTGGGGAACACAGAGGAGACTTGGGACATGCCCTCACCCCAGTGGGCACTGCAGCAGGGAAATGTAGTGGAGGCTTCAGCCTGGAAGAGGACACACACTTCCAGGGGAAGCTGAAGTGGTTAAAGATTAGACACATGTAAGGTGTGTTTCACTTTTCTAAATTGAAGTGTTTTTAGGGGTTTTTTGTTTGTTTGTTTGGGGGTTTTTTGTTGTTTTGTTTTTGGTTGTGGATTTTTGTTTGTTTGTTTTGGGGTTTTTTTGGTTGTGGTTTTTTGGTTTTGGTTTTTTTTTTTTCCCAAAGAGTAAGATAAAATTGTTCTCTTCTATAAAATTAATATATTCAAGAATTTTCATGGCAAATAATTTTCAGTCTTATATCAGGTTTGTTTGCAGGAGAAATCTGTGGTGTTGGTTGTGGGGTTTCTTGTGTTGTTTTTTGTTCCTCTCTCCATATATCCAATAAGGAACCAGAAAAATTCCATGTGACTTGCATATCTAATTAAAACTATTCAGCACAGCTTGAATTTACAATTTTGATTTCTTGCAGTAATCTGCTTGTGAACAATCTAGAGGCAAGGAGTTATTCATAGAAACTGTTGAGTAAATAATTTTCAGATAATGAAAACATTCAAAAAAGTCAAGATAGTTAATTAGTGAGCAGGAGAAATTAAATTAATTGAATGAATAATTCATAATGAATTATTTGCCCAGCTCTATTTTACATAGTGTGGAAGGTCTGAAGAAGAGCCAGTGCTTGAATTACCTCCAAACAGAAAACCACATCTCTATTTCTGCTGTGTTGAGGTTATTTATTGATGTGTAAAAACAAGCTGGGTGAGCCAGTCTATTTAATCATCTTACTCTTTTTGCTCTGTAACGTGAGTCATGCTGGATTTGAGACCATAGATGCTTTGCTTGCAAATGTGCATTAGGGAATATGTGTTACAGGGTTCTTTGTTTTTATTTTTTAAATAAATTTAGATAGTGTGAGAGAAGCACGATTAGAGCTGAAAATGCTCTGTAAAAGATTTCAATTAAGTATATGCTACTGTAGCAATGGTTGCAGTTGACATATGTCACAGCCTTGGCAAAGTAATTGTGGGTAATTTCATTTGCTACTGAACAGAACTGTGTCCAAAAGAGTTTTGGTGGAGCTGAATTTTTTTGCTTGGGGCTGGAGAGGTGTTTGTGGCTGCTTTCTTTGTTTGTTTGGTTTTTTTCCCCCCTTACAAAAAGGGAAAGCTTTACTCCTGCCTGACAGGTAGGAAGTGAACTTTTTAAATAGCAATTAAATAGTGAAATATTGGAAGCCTAAATTAGTGTTGATGAGCTGAATGTGGTTCTTCCCTGAGACCCAGTGGGCAGTGAGTGTTCAGAGCTCACCTGTGTGTCCTTCTGCCCTTGTGTTCCCCCCATAGTTCTATGGAAAAGCACAAATATCTCTTATCATGGAATGGTTTGTGTTGGGAGGGACCTTAAAGTCTATTTTATTTCAACTCCCCTGCCAAGAGCAGGGACACCTTCCACTGTCCCAGGTTGCTCCAAGCCCTGTCCAGCCTGGTCTGGACACTTCCAGGGGCAGCCACAGCTCCTCTGGGCGCCCTGTGCCAGGGCCTCACCACCCCCACAGGGAGGAATTTCTTCCCAGCATCTGATCCAAGTCTACCCTCAGTTTAAAGCCATTCCTCCTTCACTACATGAGAAGTCCCTTCCAGCTCTCCTGGAGCCCTGTAGGCACAGGAAGGGGCTCTGGGCTCTCCCTGGAGCCTTCTCTTCTCCAGGTGAGCTCTCCCAGCCTGGCCCCACCCTTGGAGCAGCTCTGTGGCCTCCTCATCACTGCTCAGGAGGGGGGGTCTGGATGCTCCTGGTGGGTGTGAGCAGAGGGAAAATCCCCTCCAATGCAGGCCAGGACACAGGGGAGGGCTGGGCTGCCAGTGCCTGTGCTGAGCTTCTCATCAACAAACACCCCCACATCCTTCTCAGGGCTGCATAACAACACTGGAAAGGCTTTCAGGGTGATTTCCATTCCTTGTAAAGCCACAATGAGAAAACCAAACTCTGACTGATTCAGTGTCTATGGAGAAGTGAATAAAATAATATATAATTAGATAGGAGCCACATCTATTCTGAGTTCTAACTTCTTGCCTTGAGAAAACCTGGCTTAAGGTGGAATGATGCAGCAATGAGGTGAGACTGATGCAGGAATGTCCCAGGGAAGTTTGAATTTCTGTTATCATCTCTGTGGAGAAACAGGCATAGATTAAGTGATCTGTTGGCCCACGTTATCTGCAGTAGGAGTGGAAATGACTGAGGGTTTTTTGATTGAAACTATGGCTGTGCAAGTACAGATAAGATAATTACAAAGCTGAGTAATACTATCCTGCACCACCCAGTATTGTCAGATAGTCCTTTGTTATTCAGTTTTCTCTGAAAACTGAGCAATGTTAAATTACAGTTGTAAATCCCCGCTATGTGTAGGTATTGATAATGTATGCCCAGGCATAAGGAAAGGAAGAGATTGCAAATTTAGTCAACTATATAAAAAACATTATTTTCTTGGGTATTGAAAATGTTGGAGGAATTTGAACAGCCCTGGAAAAACAGACTGTGTTATAACAGATGGGCATTTCTAAAAATGACTTTGTTTGGGTTAAAGATACTTAAAGGTAGTTCCCATTTTACCCAGAGTGAGTCAGTCAAGCCACATCATGGGCAGATGCTATGCTAGAATTGCATCTGCCTTATTTTCACTTTGCTCTACTTCCTGCAAATCTGGTTAATCCAATGTTGAGTTTCCATTAAGGAGCACTGCTGGGCTAAATTTTGGGCAAATTTTTGCAATATTAGCAAATTTTATTCTGATTCTGAAGTGCTGACAAGTCATAACTGAAGTAAAGGAGCAGAAGTGTAGAGCCAGAAAATCTAGGCCACTAATGGTTAAAATCAAGCTACAAATGATCCCTAGTTATATTTTACTTCTATGTACTTCCAAAGGCAGCTCTTTATTGCCATACTTCAGCCCTTGAAACTTTTCCTAAGGCTTCCCCAGGACCGGAATCAGGCAGCAGGTGGGTTCTGATATCCATTTACTTGAGGTCATCTCCACACTGGCAGGTACAGAGCACAAACTGATTGGATAAGAAATACATGCTCTGGCTGCAGGTGGTTGGAAGGGATGTGGCAAGAATGAAAAATCTAATTGTAACTGGTTGTGTTAGGGAGCCAAAGCAGGCTAGGATTTAAAGAAGAGGTTGTTGTGCATCACTGAACAGCCATTTAGATTTGACTGGAATAGCACAGAGTTTGTCATGGTGGTTTAGTTAACATGTTCAGTTTTGATGAAAAAGAAAGTGTCTTTGATCGCTCCGCAGAGAGAACAGTTTATATTGGAATTGTGCAGGTAGCTAATTCTGTAAGGTCATGTTCGGTGCCCCCCCTGAGCACTGAAAAGTTGCTGAGTGGAGCAAAACCAGAAAACCCATGGAACTAGAGGGAGGAAAATGATTAAGATGTTCCCAAGAACACCATCTATTTGCTTCATGTTCAGGATTGTGGATTTTGTCACCCTCTTTTACAGGATTGGTGCCTCAGATGGCACTGATAGCTCAACATAGGGAAGAGCGTGTTTAACTGCTTTAGCATATCACGGGGAAGATTTTAGGGTCTTTTCAACACTTTAGGGAAGAATATTGTCCGGTCCCTTTTAAAATGCCTTGTGTGCTGAGGCAGAGGCCAGGAGGAGCCCTGCAAACAGATTGCTCTATTGGCCTGTTTAGAAATTAATAGTGTAAAGGCTTTAACCTGTTTATCAGTAAAACCCACAGACTAACATGAGATTGCAAGCTAGAAGCTGCTTTCAGAGTTACAAAGAGCTATTTAGCATTTGCCCTAGGAGTTCTAGCCAACCCACACCTGTAACACTTTTTTCTCAGTTGTCCCGAGTAATCTGGTAGGAAACTTTTTGTTCATTGCTCTGCTGAATGCTTTCTGACATCAGTATTTTTCAGAGACAGATTTTTCTCTCGTTCTTTTTTTTTCGCTTGGGCAGAGGTTGTTTTTCCCCTCCCTTTTTGTTGGCAGGGGGCAGTTGGTTTGCACAGGTGACTGGGGGGAGTGGGTTGACCTGACAGTTAATCAACAGCTGGCGTCGTTCCTCCCTCGCTGCTCTGCAAAGGGCATGGTGCTAAACCAGTTAAAGAGAATTCCAAATTGGTTTCAGCGAGCAGTTCATGTAGAGATACGGACTCTGGAGACTCTCTTCCTGCAGCCTTGCCAGGCTTGGTTGTTTACCTCATGCCTCTTTTCCCCAAGAGGTGTGAGACTGAAGTGCTGTGGCTGGTGCTGATCCAGTGCGTGGGAACAGAGACGCTGCAGGATCCTTCAGGCAGGGGAAGAGTCCAGGCAGTGGCATTGTAAGTGAAGAATCACTGTGCCTGGCAATATAAGTCAGAACATCTTTTTGGGACTCACTTGTTGAGACTGAAAGGAGGCTGAAGCACCTGAGTTACCTGAGTGTGTATTTCACCCTGAAATTCCCTTTGCAGAACCAAAGCCTGGAAAATGTAGGTAAAGCTGATGAGAGTATGTTGTAAGAGTTGGAGGTATTTCTCCAGTAAATTTTGAAGTTTTCTGTGGGACTTGAGATCCCCACTTGTGCAGATTCAACTTATGTGCAGGCTGTTCTGACGTATAATGGAAAAGTATATATAATGTAGTATTTCACACTACATTTGCAACAATATCTCAAAGGATTCCAGTGTTTCCCAGGAAATTCTGGAACATCTCCAAATGAAGAAATAGTATGTTATGTCTGGATATTCTGTCTCTGGATCAGCTGTCTATGCTGGCACAGTTTACCAAGGAGGGGTGCTATGTGGAATGTAATAAATAAATTACTGCTCTCCAAAGCAGCAAATGACTGACCAGACATTAATACATACTTCTGGGGTACAATCAGCTTGGACAAAATACAGTCATGTAAGAGCAACTGTCTAAGTGTTTGAATAATATTTTATTAGTCTTGGCAAGGTGGTCAGTATAGAATTAAAATGATGGCAAAGAAAGGAGTTTGTTCTTCTGACATTTGGGAAAACAGCAGTTCATTTCTGAAGGGTGTCACCCTGCACTCCAATAGCAGCTTTTGTTATTCATTCAAGACATACTGTGTATGTTTCTCAGACATTTTTATGTCCCCATTTCCTAACTAAGAGCTTTTTTCTACTGTATATTGGTATATATTTGACCTATAAAGAAGAAATAATTGGTAGTCTATTACCAGGTATGTTAATGACTCCATCAAGTTTTGAAATACAGTATCTCAAATGCCATACTGTTTATCTAGTTCTTAATACCTTTGCTATTTCCTATTGCTATTTGATGATCAGTTTTTGCTGGAATATGTTTTGCAATTACAATAAGAGATTTAATGTTGTTTTGAACTCTGCCAAAGTCTGATTAGATTTTCTCTTTTGGCCTAAGTAATTTCTTTGTGCTTCAGTTTTTGTGCTTCTCTATATAAAATGCTCAGATTGGAGGGCTTTAGACTGCAGATCCTGGTAATTAACTGCAAGTCTGATTTTTAGTTCAGCATAAGGTTAACCAGCTTCCATAAAGCAAAATCCTATTTATTCGGAATGAAAGGATTATAGGGAAGACATAAAGTAGCAAAAGAGTAGTTTATATAGGAGTCTGGGTTACCAGGAAGCCATCAGCACTGACACAGAGCTCCTAATAGAAAAGCAATAGGTAATACCCCTTCAGGGCTCTGAGGAATTTTGGTAACAATTCCACATCACTCCCAGATCATGGAAGGAACTTCTCCCCACAGATTCACTGGCTACATTTACCAGTCATTGTGTAATCTCCTCAGGAAACAAACTCTGCTGCCTCTTACATCCTTAGGAAGACACAGTTTTTATCAGTTAACTCCCCACCCGGGGGAGGGCTCTGAATACTTGCTGGAATGTTGCAGATGGGCGCTGCAGCATCCAAACAAAGGCACTGCTGCTGGCTAAAAACGTTTGAGAGTGACAAAGATTAGTTTGGAAGAGAGTATTTAAGGACATATCCCTGTGGTTACACCTTTTTCTGGACCATTCCTCAGCAGCAGGGAGGTCATTGAACCCTGCACTGGTTGTGTTGAATGACCCTGTATAGACATTTTTATGTTCTCAGATACACCTAACAGGTTATTTATCAGTATTTCTGTACCAGGCTGCCCACAAGACCTGATGGAGGCTGTGCTTGGTCCAGCACAGTAAGAAACAAGCCTGGGCCTGGAGATCTTTACAGGCCAATTTGACAGGAATGACAAAGGTTAGGAGGGAAGTAAGAGCCGAGAGCAATGGTGTGATTTGTACAAAGATAAACAGCCAGAGATGGGAGAGCCTCAGGTTCTTGCTGATTGTTTTTTCTGTAGGTCAAACAGCTTAGATTTTACTTCTGTGCTTCAGCTTTTTATATTTACTAAGAGCTTTACTTCAAAATTCGGATGCATCTCCTCTTGTAGCGGTCACCTTTTCACATTTATTTGCAATTTCTGTATTAATGAAAGCCATGAAGTTCAAATTATATACTCTCGGTTAGGATGGGAGAAGTAGCATAAATGTCTTTGTTCTTTCCTTGGATCCAGTTCTAACTATCAGAATGTGTTTTAATCCTGATATTGCTCAAACCCATATGTCTTCAGTGCCTCTCTAGATAGAAGGTTTCTGTTAAATTGAAGGTACTCTGGTGTTGTAGGACTGAGCAGTTACTCAACCTTGCTCTGCCTGTCACAGTGCTGAGCCCTAGAGAGCTTGAAAACTTGTCTCTTCATCCAACATGAATATCTAATTCTTCATGGATCTATCTTTCACTGCAGAGAGGTACAAATATTTTCAGCAATCCTGCAAGCATCCATCAAATAGATAGGAATTTCTGAAAATTAGACAGTTATTTTGTCAGTCTTTTTTTTTCTTTGTGTTTTTGGGTTGGCTTTGTTTTTTGTTTTGTTGTTCTTGTCTTAACTTGTTTCTATTCTCTAACTACTTTACTTTTTCTGATTATTACTCTTTTTTGCCTCTTCTTTCTCCTCCTCTGAAACACTACCTGTCTGTCCCCTGGTAATGTGTAGAATTTATGCCAGAAGCTGCTTCTTCGAAGATGTGTCTGCACAAAAATTCTCAGGTGGGTATTGCTCTCCCTTGATGTGTGTAGTCCTCTCTGCAAAAATAAGAAAATTGTGCTCTGTCATTCCCAAAGACCAAGACAGATCTCTTTTTTTTCAAGAATATACTTTAAATCACAGTCACTTTGAAATCCTTCATTTCCTTTGTACCTGCAAACTTCGCAGCTCTCCTGTCTGACAGCAGCAGGCAAAGCTTCTCCCCTCTCACCTTTGCAGTGAGTAAGGGAAGAAGTGCAGATGGGAGCTGAGGCAGTGGTGGGAAATAGGGGTGATGAGAGGACAAGGTGGCCTTGGCTTGCTCAGGAGGCTGTGAAGACACAAAGCAGCTCCATTGCAAAAGTCTTGTTTTCGGTGTTGAGCTCTGGTGGAGCCAAGCACTGAACAGCACCTGGTGCAGCAGAGCACAAATGTGCCCTCCTTCCAGGCGAGGGGCAGCAGAGACTTTTGTCACTGGGCATGTGTGGAATAAACCACTGGATGTATGCTAGGGCATGAATCACAAGGGTAAAACACTCCTATTCAGGCTGTCCCCAGTGCACATTGAGAACTTGGTTTGAAATAGATGGAGAAGTACTACTCCTAGTGAGAAATCAGCTGTCGGGACATGGACATGCTGGAGTTGGGACCTCTGTCCTTCAGGCTGGCTGGACACACAGTGGAGCCAGAGCAGCTTCCAGTTCCAGGAGAGCTTGCAAGCATGCAGGTAACACTAGTCAGAGAATGAAGTTTAATTTGATTTCTACAGTGCTGATCTGGGTACACAGTTGTCACCTGCATAAAAATGGTAAAAAGAGAAACTGAGATCCTATTATGATATTAAGTGCTTGATCAAACAGAAATACCTCTGGTCTCTCTTCGTACACAGCAAAGTCCCGGCAGAGGAGGAAACTACTTTGTAGTCTTGTCACATCAGAAGAAAAGAAAGCTTTGCTTATTCTACTTTTTTCTGTCTTTGAGTTAAAAAATTCAGGGCATCTGAGGCTTGCTAAAATATTTGGGAATACCTTGGGTTGAATAATAAATAGCAACAATGATACCTACTGCTTTACAATTAAAGTACTTATTATGCCCATTAGTAATGATATTTCAGATCTGTCAGTTAACAAAATATGATGCCAAAGATGCTCTCAGCAAGATGAAACTTTTGAGTTCTGGAGGGAAATCTGACATCTTCCTTGGCAGTAGCCCCACCACCTCCTCCTTGTTTAGAGGTGATCACAAACCACCTCAGTTTGCTATGTATAAAAGATGTCACTCCAAGCCACTGTAAAGACCTAAAAGCACTCAGGTGATGTGAGCAAGAGCCTCAAAAATAGGTTTTACTGATGTTTGCCACCAAAAAATCCCCTAAAATTATCTTTGCCTAAGGTATAAGCAAGACCATTTCTGCTGCAGTTTCAAATGAAGATATGATAGATTTTACTGTTTGCTGTTCAGTGTCAACATCATCACTTAGATGAGAAATATTGAAGTAATAAAACCTCAAGTTCTTACAAATCTTGGTGGTTAGAATCGAATTTTACAAAGATCAGCATATTTCAGTATTTTTTAAAATCACTTAACTAGTTAATCTTCCTAACCAATAATCACATTGATGTCTGTATTTCCTGTGTTGCAAATTTTTTGTTTTTATCAATATTATAATTAGATAGAAAGTAGTAAAACTTTGAGGGCTTTGTGTGTGTATAGAAAGAGTTCTTTAACATGCAGCAGTGTGGTGATATCTTTGTTGGTAAAAAAACCTAAGAACGTTGGTTTGGTCATTCATGTTCATCTTAAAAAACAAAAAACGTTTACACTTTAATATTGTATCATATAAATAGACATCTATAGCTCTGCATACATTATTAATACTGCTTTATTGCCTGCTTTATTGGTTTCAGTACTGCTTCTCCTCCTGGGAAGTCATGTAAAATACAAAGGCTGCACAAATGCCCACGTTGCAAGAGCCACTATATACAGAGCAAATAAGATTGCACAAGTACAAATATTCACTGGAACAGCTTCCTGCAATTCATGTAACATAATAACAAACAGTCCACAACTACAATCCTCCCAGCAACTAATATTATTCCAAATTTTTAATATTTTTTAACCTACAACACTTGTGGTGCTATTTGAATATTGAACAAAATTTTATTCCTGTATTTTCTGACAAGAAAACAGAATTCTTGCTGGGAGGAAACAGAGAATTTTAAATGTGATTCAGGATAAGTGGCACAGCTGCACAGTAAATGGTAAGGGGGGGTCTAGAACTGAGTGTCTGTGTGGAAGCACAGCACTGGGGACAGGGTTATTTTCATAAGTTAATCTTGTGTCAGCTACTGACTTGAGGCTTAGGAAAGCTGAGGCCAGCTGAAGGAAAAGAGTCTGTGATGAAGGAAGAAATCCTGGCCTCAGAAAGCCCCTAGATAATTCAGTTGCACATCCACCATTGCTCCTCTGCTATGACATGCTCTCTTCAGCTGCTGCAGAGGGGGTTCCTGGCAGAATGTCCTAGATGTTTGCCTTTGTGATCCTTTTGCTCTTTAAAAAAAAAAAATAAATACTTTTTGATGCCCCAGGATTTATGTCAATGTTTAAAAACTTATTGGGGTTTGGGTGGCATTTGTAATAAGTTCACTACATTTAAAGTTTCTCTGTCTCTCTCCCATGTGCCACACAAGTCCCCAGCCGTTCTTTCTACTTTATTCCCATTGTAACCTTCTGATCATCTGAGCTTTAAAGTTCCTGCACTAAACTTAAATGTGTTACTTTAAGGACAGTTATGAAGCTTTCAGGACCAACTGGTCACAGCAACCCTTCAGATGCTTTATTTCTGATAGCTGTTCATTCACCTGGCTGTCATTTGGTTCTCTTCATGCCAGTTTTCTATGTCCATAAGGATATCTTGCATTTTTTTCTGTGCCCATGGCCCATCCGTTTTGTGTACTGCCCCAGGGATGCTCCCATCCATTGGAGCAGACCTCACACTGGCTATCTGCGGGCCCCAAAAGCTGCTGCGTGAGTGCCTTATCTTCCAAGGAAAACTTCTGACTGTTGCACTCATTGGTTCCTGGGCTATGGCAGCTGGCACAGCAGCATTTCCTACTCCAGCCTCCTTGTTTTGGAAGGGTGAGCTACTGCCTTCCTCAGGATTTGGAAAGGTGGCTCCCTTCCTGGCAGGTCTTCCAGCATAGAAGGAGTTTTCTGTAATGAAACAGAAGCAGGGAAGAGTTTTGTAAAGGTCTCAGTGAGGCTGACACCTCGTGCTCAGGAGCAAGTGTTCCGACTCCTCATTCCTCCCCCTGTCAGCATCGATAAGCCTCTCGTACCTGACGTGAGCTTTTATTGCCCTTGACTGCTCTCCATTTATACAAAGGTTAAATCTTCCCCTCTGTCTGTGCTTTAGAGCAATATGCTATTTAGAAAACAGTGCTTCAGTTGAATACAATAAAGGCAGGCACATCTGGTGTAGTTGTCGGGGCTTTTGGGGTTTCTTTTATTTTATTTTTCTTCCCCTCGGCAATAGGTCATGGAGTAGGAGCAACTTAAACTTTTCATGTTCTGACATGCTACAATTACCCCTGCAACAGGGGAGACCCAGGAGGATCAGCACAGTGCAAGTCTGCTGTATTTAGAGATATGCCCATCAAAAAGGGGGAGACAAGTTACACCTTTTAAATGATCCAATGGGTGTTTTGGTTTTCATGTTCCCTATTGCCAAGTGGACACTTTTCAGGCAGCAGTGTCAAATGGCTCTCTTGCCATCTAGGTGTGAATGGGTTTTGTCTTACTCTTCATTGCAATAGGGACTTTGGCATCTCTGGAAGGGAGAAAAATCCTCTTGTGTACTTCCACAACTCTTCCTTGGGCATAATTCCAAAGGTCTGGATTCAGTTATTGGTTGTGAACAGAACTTTTCTAAGTTTTCACAAGCACTATGAATAAGTGGAGCTGCTGTCCCAGTTAAAGTACAGCCTTTCTGTTCAGGATGCACTGGTTCTGTGAACTTGAGCAGTTTGTTGTAGGAAGGGGTGAGGACAGAACTTTTTTAATCATTTCAAATTAGCTCCTAGATGCCGGAATTATACCATGGCATTTGGACGGCTCTCCCTCCTCTAACAACACACTGCGTGTGTACCTTCACTGCCATATTCTTTCCTTTTCAGCTCCCTGAAGCCTTTCTGCCCTGCTTCTTTTTCTTTCTGCAGGAAACAGGATCTTCAGAGGGTTTTCTGAAAGCTCTTTGTAATATTAGCGAACATGTACAGGAAAACCCTCAGGTTATGTTCAACTCCTGGTATCCTTCACTTTAGATTTAAGAAATTCCCTTAAACTCTCATTAGTGAAGACCTTCTCATTCCTATAAAAGTTTAAAGAAAATCTTTGTCTCATCAGAGATTTAACACAGCTCCTCAGCATGGCTGGAGAAAGCAGATTCTTTGTGCTTCTCTGTTCATTCTGGAGCAAAGACAATTGTTACAAAATGTGTCTTTATTGATGTGACCCTCTGGTTCCCTCATCACTTTTCAACTTATTACCTTTTCCTCTCTGCTGCTTTCTGCAAATCTTTTAATTGATGGGAGGGGAAAGGAAGGTTTTGATTAAATGCTGATGAATCCAGGCAGGATTACTTCATTTCCCTCTGCGCCATGTAAGCCAGGACTGGCAGAGCACACTCTGTGTTCCTGCTGCTTTCTCACCTCATCTGCCCCCCTCTACAACAGGGGCATTTTAGTCATGTATTTTTAAACAGAGTGGTAGAGAAAAATGAGAATTTAGATATCTGTGTGCGGCAAAGTTTGTTAAACTTATTTCTTTATGAATCTAAAACTATTTATGTTTTGTCTTTTTGTAGTTCTCTCTTCATGAAACTGAGTTATGCTAAAAGTTTAGAAACTTTCTCACACATACTTAAGATGAGAAGACAAGAAACTTATATCACAATGAAAAAAATGTAAGAAAGTGAGAATTTAACTGTTATTGTTTTGGAAAGCACACAGCTTCCACTAGAGAAGTTTAGGGAGCCCATTATGCAATATTAAGGTTCTTGAGTGAATCTTACAATTCAGCTTCTACTAAAGAGTAAAATTGGGGGGGGGGGAATGTTCTGTGCACCCTTTGTAATTCCTGAGCTGACAGCTGCCTTCCCTATTGTAATAAATATATTAAATTCTTGCTCATATATATATATATATATATATATATATGTGATAAATATATTTGTACTTAGGGAAATATATATCGAATCACACTTTAGAATATGTTACAGAAAGCATCCAGGTTTTTAGAAATCTTATACAAGGGTTAGGAAATCTCACTAGATTGTAGCACACACAGGTGTTCACTGAATAGGAGTCCAAATTAGCAAGTGAAGGGAGTAGCTCCTACAGAAATTCTGAGCGAGTCTAGGAGCGCCCAAGCCATCATCAGCCAATAATGACAGAGGACAGCTCTGGACTAGCATGTGAATGCTCAGATCCCATAACTCGACTAGCATGTGAATACCCTGTTCCCAAACTTTATATGTATCATTTCCCAGGTGTGGTATTGTTTTCTCCAAGACAGCTTTGTCCGAGCAGGAGATGGGATTCCTCCAACAGCAGACCAAAGACAGAGGACTACATGAATATTCAAATCCTTCCCCAGACACTCTTCTGTCTACTCGAAGACAGAATTCTTCCAGCATTGGACAGGGGATGAGGACCGCATGAATATTCGGAGAAAGAGAAAGAAACAAAGGAAACCTAGCTTCGGGCAAGAAAAATAGTATATAACTGTGGCTCACCAGAGTGGACTTTGTGAACTTCACAGATCTGATGTGAAAGGGGGTCAGATCTGTGTTCATCCAGTGTTGAGTCCTGGGCTCGACGCTGTCCTTTTGATTGTGGCTGGCAGAGACTGTATTTTGATTCGAAAAATAAAATCTATTTCCTTTTTATTTTAATCTGGCTTTCTCAAATTATAGATTTGGCCTGATCTGGTTGTTACCTTTAACATCTATAATCTCTGGGGCTTTGTAATTAACTCCTATACTTGACTCCCTTTTTTTATTCTTTCTCCTTGATTTCTACCTTCTTCTGTCTTCTTTTTCTTTCCTGGTTTGTTTTGTTTTTTTAACTTCTTTTCTTCTTTGTTTTTCCTGTCCCTTCCTTTCTCTTTAATTTCCATCATTCTTTTCCTCCTCCCTCTCCTAAAACAATTGTCAATCTAAAACAAGCAACAAGCATTCCATCCCATGCCTTGCTTAAAAAAATTTAAAAATCGCCTTTTTTTTGTAGAGCTATTGGATGTAGATGTGGCTTTGATGAATTTAAACCCAACACACACAAAAAGTAGGGCCCCAGCATGTGGATGGCTGGAATGTAGGAAAATAGAGATAGTGATGAAGGTAATCTCACCCCTAAGGAGTTACAGCTGTGCTAATTATCAAGAATGAGGAACAGGCCTGCCCTTAAATAGGCCACAGCTAGATCCAATTAGGATGGGTGTGGTAAAAGAGTAGGTTGGCTGGTCGAGAAGTTAGATGGAGTTTGTTGGTTCTGCTGAGAAGGAGTCAGTGCTGTGAGGAGCTGCCCATGAGAAACCACTAAGAAGGTATGAAACCTTTGCAATAAGATGACAGCACCAGCATTTCTGTGGCTGCCCTGTCTCCTCCAATCCACGGCTGTGACTTATGGGCTGTCTCAGACCACTTTTAAAAATTGGGATCTTAAACAGCTCTTGTTTAACACCTATTAACTGATGTTTCACAGATGATGTAAAGTGTAAAACCTTTAAACTTTCTGAAGAGCCAGCTTTAACCTGTCTGAATTTGCTACCAAATACCTGAGTTTTTAGAAACATTATTGGAAACTTCAAATGTATCATGCTGCTAGAATTGTAAAAATGTTTTAGCCATGCTGTGGTCAGAATTCAAAACTGTGGTTGTTCAGAAGTTCATGATGAAGTTAGTTTTCTGTTTTAATCAAATCATGATAGCTTAAGCTAAAGAAAGAGGGAAAAAAATCATGGCAGAGTTTTGGGAGAGAGAGGGAGGAGACTTCTGAAAATTCCTCAGAACACAGAATGCTGGAAGAAATCCCACTAATGAGAAGCACAGGTACGCTGTTCCCAGTGAATAATGTATCAAAAAGAACCAGTGCTTTTCACATTGCCTTATAAATAATGGGGTTTATCACGTGTGGGGGCGCATTCATGGATAAATAAATCAGTGCTTGGTTGAGGAGCTGCTGCAGAGTTCCAAATGCACAGTTTTACATTATAAAAGTCAAATTTCGTTGGCTGTGAAAAGTGACCTCTCCATACAGGCAACTGCAATTTTGATGGCGAAAATCACCTAAAATGCAAAAGACACTAAATGTTGTAACATGGTAGCACAGTCTCCTGCAAATTGATTTGCTTTTTGTTGATCCTGGTTTTTTGTTTTTGGTTTTTTTTTTTTAGTTTTGCCTCAAAGTGAAGATGGATTTCTGGTTTTGTGGTTCATTCTTGTCTTAAATGTGGTTTAACTTAAGTGTGATACAACTGCACTCAAATGTGCCAGTTATTTTTCTAACAAATTCCAGAATACTTAAAAATGGAGTTATTTTGTTGGGCTTAGTCACTTCAGGTTAGCTGTTGATTGCTTTTTGTTAGTAACACAGATATTTAGCACTGTTTTTTCTTATGAAATTTCTGTCAATTCCACAGATCTTATTTATTTTATTTGCATAGACCCATTATAAAATTATGTAGAACATGAAAGTTTCTAAGGGCCTTGTTCCCTTAATTAAACAATTAACTTGCCATTTTGGATTTGATCAAGAAATGATTGAACATGACAGACTGTCTCCCCTCTGGAGCACATAACTGTGTCAGGGTCAATCATGTTTCCTTTGGAGTCAGAGGGAAAGGGGCTTTCTCATAAATTAGAACATGCTCCTGATTTACAGTAGTAAGTACCATACATAACTGATTTTTTAATGTTCTTATAAGATTAAAAAAAAAACAAGCCATAGACAATTTAATATGTCAGCAAAGTGGTTATTTAAAAATCAAATTACAACAAGCTGAAAAGGCCCATCAGCTGAGCAAATTTTTTCAATAATTTAGGGAAATGAGAAAATAGTAACTAAAGTGGAAGAGCCTGGACAGAGGGATGGAGCTGTAAATCCTTGTGCTTCGCCTCAGGATCAAAGACATGTGGGTCCTAGGTCCTGAAATGTGGGAAGGATGGGGTGGCTGCTGGTGTTTTGGAGGCTGTGGAGGAAGGGATTTCCAGGCTGGCAACATCTCCTAGCCTTGAGGAGGGCTCTCCCCATGGGATTTAGTATACCCAGGTGCTTTCTTGTTCCTCAAACCAAGCTTGTCACCTGGCCAGTGCTGCTCTGCTGGCCTGTGTCACTGGGTCTGCCACCAACAGGGGGGTCACAGAAATCAGCATTAAAACCAAGCAGTGCAAATTTCCAGAGCATTTAAGAATCTGCCACCTCACACAATTTATGTGGAAAGTAATTGCTAAGCGTCCTGTGGATAATTTGTTTTTTCTTGCTTCAACTTCCTGCTGCTGAAGGCATTGTTGATTTTATTCCCAATTTTATTATAACTTAACTTTATTATGGTTTTAGACTATTTGCTGGAAATAAACATGTTCCTTATGCACTACTCAGAAATGAATAATTTTTAATGGTGCTTTTACCAGAAACCCAGGACTCTCTACAGCCACTTCTGCTCTACTGAAAAGAACACCCATCATATTGGCAGTTGTCCATAAGATGTTTGCAGAAACTGAGTGATTTGCATATTGGAAACTGTTCATTGATACATGGAATAACATTTTATTGTGGACATCTGGTCTGCTAAAAATCTGCCAAAGTTTGTATCAGATAACTGCAGCAATTCAGATTTATAGAAGGAATCTGTTCTGAAAATATGTTAAAATACTGCCCCTCTTTCACTTCTAGCTTTTAGACATTACTGTGCAAAAGCTGTTCTTCTTAAGAGTCTGAGTCTTCCCTGCAGAACAGCTTCTTGTGTTTGTCCCTAGGAACCTTATAAGGAACAAAGTACCTTCTTCATCTCCATTTATGATTTCAGTTATATACAAAGCAAAGAAATGTGCTCAAATATTTTAGGGCTGAACATAATAAATAAAAATTAACTTTCCAGCTAAGACAATCTATGTCTGTGCACTCTATAAAATTACTAAAGTGAACACATATGCTTGAGCCTCCCTGCAACAGCTGTAGGTTCTGTAGGAATAATTTAAATTCACTCTATTTCAAATACTTATTAGTTTAGGTTTGTGCGTTTTACATTAGAATGACAGTGACATGTCAAAACACAATTCAGTGTAGATCTAGTAACATGTACTGAAACCGGCCTCAACTACAAGCAATCAAACATCAACTTTAAAAAAAAAAAAAGGTAAGCTTTCCCTCTCAGGCTGAGTTACATTTTTGTTTTTATAAAAGAACAGTCCACTGAATTTCACCTAAAATAAATTGTCAAAACGAGTCAAAGGGCCCAGGGTTTCTGTCAATTGGACTGTATAGAGCAGTAATTAATTCTGTTATAGAGGTGTCAGCAGCTGAGAAATTCCTGAGCTGGAGCTCAGCCTCTGTACTGTCTGTGTTTGACTGGCACCAGTTTCCCTCTAATAATAAGGAAAGGATGCTGGCTCTGTGTGGCTTTTGGAGAGCACAGTGTAAGTTGCACTATTGACAAGGACCAAAAGGCCAAGCCCTGCTTTGATATACACAAAATAAATGAGTTAACTTTAACAGGGTGAAAAAACCCCACATTTTACACATTTCTGGGAGAGACCCAGCCATAATGAGCACTAATGTGCCTCCAGCCTGCAGGTCCACAGTGTGATTCTTTAAAGTAAATCTGGTTTCTGAAAGGAGCCTTTTGTGCCTGAGCCCTTTCAGACCTGCCCTGCCTGTGGACAGGAGCCCTGGTGCAGAGTCAGGCCTTGGAATGGTTGTTTCATGAAGCCATGCACCATTTCCCCCAGCAAAATGACCCTTTCCTTGGGGTAGGTGTCGTATGAGCTGGGATTCTCACCTCTTTGCCACCTTAATTATAGTTCTCTGACAATTTTTCACCTTCCCTGATGAAAATTCTCATTTTATTGTAGCATGAATACGTTGGGTAACTGAAGTACAGGTAATGATAGGAATTTCAAAGCCAGTCTGGTTGTTTTCATTCCATTTTCTTGAAACTTAAAAGGATGGCACCAGAAACGCAAAATGGCCAATGCTCCATGTTTTAAAAACATGTCATTTAATCAGCCCTCAGACAGCAAACATGGCTGAAAGAGTCCTAACTAGAACTGTGCAAACTATTTAAAACACCGGCCAGACGTGGTGTCAAGTTATTTCATTCCAGGCGTTATTTCACTTTGAACCTTTCCATGTGTTCCTTAACAAAGTGTCAGTGGTGTGAAAACTTACAGCCTATTTCAGGAAATCCAGGCTGATCTCTGACTCTCTATGAAAGCCACTGACAAACAAATATTTTCTTCCTTTTTTTCTCTGTTTGGTAGGCCATTTCTGCCTTCATCATGTTACGTGTTCTTTTGACTCAGGAGCAGTTTTAAAGTATGCCTGTAGCAGTAATCTGAGCTTAATTTTTTCTAAATTAACCAGCTTTGTGAATATCTCGTTGAAAAAGGAATTAAAGTGTGAGGAAAAGAGCAATGGGGTCTTTTTCTGATTTGAAGTTGGTTTTATTTTTTCCTTTGGTAAGGATTTGATGTTTTTTGGTGGTTTTTTTTTTTTTTGGGGCGGGGGGGAGTAGGGGAGTGATTTGTTGTTTGGTTTAAAATTTTTATTGCGTTTTGGGATTTATGGAGTCTTTTCTGGTTTTGGTTTTGTTCTTTTTTTGTTTGGTTAGGGTTTTCTAGTTGTTTTTGTTTTGGGGTGTTTGTTTTGGTTGAGTTTTTTGTGAATTTGTTTTCTGGTATTGTTTTTTGTCTTTTTTTTTTTTTTCTGTTTAAATCAGATTAATTCAACTCTCGCTAGTCAAATGTACTCTGATAAAATGCCCTTAGCAAGGAAACATTTTCAGTACAATCACATCTTTCTGATCTTAAGAGTGGAATTCCTTGAACTTTAGGCAGAGAAGTGGCCTAATTTGCCTTTTTGATCAGAAATAAGCAGTAGCATTGCATTTTGCTGGATGCAGGTTGATGGTAGCTAGGAGAGAAATGCCATCGTGGCTCCTGAGATACTTCTGGCATGTGAGGGATAAGGCAGAATGGATCTAATCTTTCAGCAATGGCAGATGTAAGTCTTGGTTTGGAAACAATCAGGACCCTGCTCAGTCTTTGCCCTTTTATTTTACCTTGTACTGAAACATTTGATTAGCAGTATGTCACTTGTTCCACTGTTATTTTTGGGTTCTGCTTTTCTTTCCTCCTCTTCTTTTTCTGGCCCTTAATTTGTTGTCTCTTTTTCAGTGTGATACTGTAGGCTTTCAGGATCTCATGATAGTTAAAATATTTACTGTAGAGTTATTTAAGTTTTCCAGCATGACTGAAGACATGCATTTTAATAATCTAGTTTTTCTTGAGCAGCTGGCTGATTTTTCTGCACTTAGCTCTGTGGCAGAGAAATGACTGTGTCATTGCTGTGTCTCAGTCAAGGAGTTCCCAGACATGAAGAACTGCAAACACACTCCTTTAGCACATGTGCAGGAGAATAGAACTCTGTTCTTGCACCCCTGACTGTGCACACAGTTTTGTCACTGCTGGTTCTACCTCTCAAGCCCAGGATAGGTGAAAGTGGCTCACTGCAGAAGGGTGGTTTTTGCTAGAGCATCTCCGAAAGGAGGGGGAAGCAGAAGGGTCTGTGCTCCCTTAAGAAGCTGAATAAAACCTGTAAAGTGTGGTAGGAACAGACTAGCCAGGGCTCACATCCAGCAGCTTTGCAACCATGCTTTCATCCAGGACTGCTGGAGGCAGTTCAGTTGAAATAGCTCCTGAAAATACAGACATCTCCCAAACTACTTGTTTAAAATCTGCCTCCAGTAAAATTTACTCCCCACAGCTCCTATTATCTCTTCTATCTGGAGCTGCCTCACGTCCTCCTTGCCTCCAAGTGTCTCACTGGGCATTGCTGCTGATGCACCATCAAGAACAACAGAATGCTGTCTTGTGTATAAGCCCTGGGGAGCCTGAAGCCTCACGAAGGCATTGTTTACAGCCTGTTCATGGGTTCACAACTCCTTTTGTGATACCAGGAGCTAAAACTGCCCATCATTTTAATGTAAAATGAGATTTTGTAGGGTAAAGTTTGTACCCCTGTGTCGGTATATTTTCTAATCTAAACTTGAATTGTTGATCGAGCTGGGGTTGACTCAAACAGTGAAATTTGCACTAATAAGACACCCTTTCTGTGGCATTTTGGAGCCTCAAAAGCTGAACAGTGTGTTGAAAATTTAACAGACAGGCTTTTGTATTTGATAACTGCATCAAACCTGCATGCCAAGGACTCCTCTAAGTGAGGAAAGGGTAGGATTTTACATTCAGCATGTGGAAGTAGGCTTTTGTAACTGTTAATTCTGGAAGGTTTCAGGCTTAATGTAAGACTGCCATAGAGTGGTGAGTTTGTTTATTCTTCACGTTAAATTCTATTGCAAGCTATGCAAGGGCAGTCAAAAATTTTCCAACAGCAAGTTTTCCCATCACAAAATAGCAATTCATTGAATTACAATATGTGTTGGGACAGGGTTGAATGGTTAAGACATGGCTTTCTGTGCTCCTCTTTTCTCAGAGGAAGTAGCCCTTGAGATCCCGATGTCAGGTGGCTGTTACAGCAGGCTCTGAGCTCAGCAAGCATTTCCAATCTTCATTCTCCCACTCCCTCTTCCCCCTCCACTGAAATTGTGCTCCCTGTTCACAATATTGCTGAGCTGTCTGTAATGATAAATGATGTGCCTTTCTTTAAATTTCCTTTCTGCTCAGTACTAGATATTGGCCGGCTTGGATGTGTGTTCTGGGTGGATAAATTACTTTGGCAAGTCATAGAGAATTTATGCACATGGCAACAGATGGACTCTGTGTGCTAGAATTTTCCTCTGTTATTCTAATTATGTAACTTGATTTTACCTGAGGCAATTATATTTTCATGAGCGAAGATCGATTTCTGGTTTTTGGGGTTTTGTTTGGTTGTTTTGTTTTATTTTGTTTTCCTTTTGGTTTGGCTTTTTTTGGTGTGAAATATGAACCTCTACACTGAACGAAATTTTGGTCTCAAACCTTGTTATAGGCCAAAGTAAAACTGGGCCATTACTCTGCTGCACATCACCCTTTAGTGAGCATCGATCTTTTCACATACATGACTTGTGTTGTCAAGTGGATCTTCAGAGTTTCAGAGAATAGAGCCTGGGGTTTGCTTCTTGATGGGGATTACTGGTATATAGTAAAGATAACTGTACCAAACATTTGTCAGGAATTCAAAATGTCTGCAACCAGGCTGTGCTAGAAATGAAAATGGTGTTGCTCCTAATTTAGAAAGTAATCTACCTTTAATAGTCAGGGGCTTTCCTTATTTCATCCTGTTGCTCTGTTTTTCTTTGTTTCAAAGGAAAGTGAAAGTAGCGCTTCCTGTAGAAAAGCAAAATAATTTCAGACCAGAGCA
Source organism: Passer domesticus (assembly GCF_036417665.1). NCBI lineage: Eukaryota > Metazoa > Chordata > Aves > Passeriformes > Passeridae > Passer > Passer domesticus. The sequence goes on from NC_087488.1 coordinate 5,262,821, forward strand.
TGGGCTGAGGAATGGATCCAAGACTCGGCTTCTGCTCAACTGCTGACACTTCTTTGTCCTTGCTTAGACTATGTCCCTAGTTGTGCTTTGGTGACAGCATATTTTCATGCAGCTAACTCTAAGAATTATTTTGGATAAATAAAACTGCTGCTCTTTCTGTTAGGGTTCTGTAGTATTTGGTACTTGCATAAGTAACTGACATAACTTTCAAAGAAACATGAACAGATATTTTGTTTACACTTTTGATTGGTTAGGACTTCCAAAAAGCATTACATTTTCTTTTAAATCCTGAGACAATACAGGAAGCGTATTTGAAGATGGAGAAGGGAATGGAGAGTCGGGCTGTTTCTCCAGTCCATCATGTATGTTTTACTCTCTTGCTGGGCTAAAATATCTACACTGGAGGTGAAGGCTGAGGGAAGAAAATCGCCTTTCTCTAGGGTAATCCTAGGGATGGGTTAGGGTTCGTAGCCTGTGGTTGGGGTCTGGCTCAGTGGGGGTCCCCAGGGGCAGGCACAGGTGGAGCTCAGGTGGCAGTCAAGGGCTGATGGCACGAGTTAAAGGTGGCCAGTGCCAGCCCCCCTGTCACACAGCCCTGGGAGCCCCCCTGGCAGCAGCAGTCCCCAGAGTGCTGCACTCGGGGCTCTGCCACAAACTCAGCCCATGACAGTGCCCCTGTGTCACCTTCTAGTGCTGGAGCATGGACCCTTAAGGACCGTGGACCTTTGCTCTGCAAGCCCTTGAAGAAATGCTCTGCTAAACAAAGCCAGCTGAGCATTTCCCTGCATCTACACAAAAGGGCAAAAATTCAATCCACACATTGCAGGTGATAGCAGTTTTCTGCCTTTTTTTTTTTTCATTTCCCCAGTAAATATTCTATTCAAATACAGAGTATTATGCAAACATATTTCTGTCTGAGTAATATTTCTGTTATACCAGGATAGCATGTGCCTGTAGCTCCCCCTCTCCTGAAATCCACAATTGCGACAACACAGTTTTTAATTCAAACAGTAAATCCCCACTCCTATAAATCCTTCCCTGCAGCTCCCCCCTCTCCTGAATAACAGTACTGTAAATAAGTGGCTGGTCTAAAAAAGAGTAGGTGGTGCATAATATTAAAAACAGTAACTTGTTGAGCAGAGCTATTTAAAAAAAAAATCTGAGTGCCACATAATAAAGGTACTATCAGCAAATACCAGCCTAGCATCTCAGCTAGCTTTACTGGGCTGTGAGTTATTGCTGTGGTCAATAGATCTCTTTTCTGTAGCATTCTGCTTATGTAGGTGATAAATCTTACAGTCTTATGGGAATAGGGTCAGGCTTCTGCTACTCTGCCCCATTATTTTTCTCCTACATCATTTAGAAAACTGCTGGACTGGACCATTTTTGGTGCAGTGACTTTTTGTTCAGGTACATGATAAATTTTATTGTGCATATTAAATTTTACCTCAGACCACATTTTAACGTCCATCTTAGATAGAAGGTGAAATGGAAATAAAATCTTAAGCAAAAGAGCAAATAAACATGAGAAGCAGAAAACAAATGCTATTTTTAATGAAATTTTTAGATGTAAAGCATGAAAACAAAAGTTTTTATGTTGGTCATAAGGGTTCTTTTTGAATGTTTTTCAGCTGGAGAATGAATAATCTAGTAGTGGCATTCAGTCAGACACTTTTAGTAATTCTGTAAGATCTGGGAATATTTTAAGTAATGGGTAGTTTGACATTCTTGCTGTTAGAGAGAGAGAAGTAAAGGAGGTGATGTTAGGCCCTGATGGACAAAGCTTTTGAATAATTCATATTTTGGTGCCACCCCTCAGTAGAGCCACCTGCCAGGAATCACAGCTTCTCCCTGGCTCCTGTGTGTGTTCCCTCATTTCCCTGGAGCTGCAGGGATGTGCTCCTGCCCCGTGGGAGCAGACAGTGAGAAGAGCAGGGCAAAGAGGAGCATGGTTTGTTTGTAGCCCCTGCTGTGGGTGAGCAGAAAAGACCTTTTGTTTTCTTGTCCATGTTTAAGGAAAGGGACAGGACAGCCAGCAGAGCTGAGGTGTGAAGGGCACACATTGGTGTCACAGACATTTCCAGGTGCCTTTACCACCAGGTGGCTTTAGCATCTTGTTGGTATCAATAATTCTGAGTTACATGCCTGATGCCACAATAAAACATCACCCTCCAAGGTGCATGAGGGCAGCAGAATCATCAGAAGACATGGCTGGACAAATTACTTTATTATTTATTTTTTCTTTGGCTACGCGTGTTGCATTAAAATGCTGAGTTGCCTTTATGGGACCTTGTTTGAGAAAGCAAGGACTGCTTTTATTTTGGACTGTCAAGTATGAAGAGTACTTGAGAACAGTGTTCAAATAGATAACAAGGTGCTGGAATGGGAAAGGAATGGTCTGGCTGTACTTGGATGGCAAAGCAGTAAATTTTTGCACAAAAGTATCAGCCCAGACATGGGGGGAACCCCCTAATTTTAAGGATAAAGGAGCAATGAAATAGGTTACCAGCCAGGAATTCTCTGTCACTACAAGTCCTACAGGAATAGAAAATGTCAGGGAGAAGTGGTGTGCTTGCAGGACCTCTGAATGCTCAATCAAACCCCATTTTCTTTGGATGTCCATGATATCCATAAATCTTTGTTTCCTGTTTGTTAACGCTGAGAAATTGGTTCAAACAGCTTTGCTGATTCTTCTTCTACTCCCTGTGTCAAACAAATATTTTCCCTTTTTGAGTAGATTTCTTCCTCACAGATGTTGCTGTTCCCTGGGCCTTTCAGGAAAGTCCTCTGCTGTCCTCTTTAATCTTCCACCCCACAGTGCTTTGGTAGTGACTGGCTTGGAGAGGACAAGTACTTGTGTTAGCAGTCCTTTTTGTGGTACCTGGAGTAAACCCTTCAGATGTCAGTAGGAAAGCTCTGTGGATGTAACAAGAGGTCTTTGATCACATCTTCGTTCATTAGTCCCCTGTGCCAGTCTAACGTGTGGGTTGGAGGCAGTTGAGGAGCAGCTGTTCAGCTGTGGGAAAACTTGTCAGCCACTGTTTCCACAAAGGAGAGGTGAATAGCTGCTGTGCCACTGGGTGAACTGGCTGTTAGTTTCACTGAAGACAGGGAGTTAATGAACTTGGTGTTGTGTTTTTATTTTTTTGTTTTTCATTTTAAACCTACTGACTGAAAGTTTTTTACGTTTTTGGCTATTAAGCTCTTATCTGTAAAGCCTTGCTTCACCTAATGCCCTGTGTGTGGTCTTCATGGAGTATTATTTAGTGCAAGTACTTCCTTTACATGATTGCTGCTTGTTAACCCTTTTTACCTACCATTGACATGGAAAGGCACACACACAAGTGATAAACCCTCATGTAGAAAATGTGCAGCAGTCTTGGTCTTTGGACTTTGCCTGGCCATGCTTAAAAAAAAAATGTTACCTGGTTTTGCAGAGCACTGACAGCATGAGAGCTGTTCTCTGTGTGCTAATGTCAAATAAAACTCTTAGCTGTGAAAATAGCTGCCCAACCAGAAAATAAAGAAGTGCACCACATTACTCTAACCGAGTTTTCATTTATTTTAAAATTGAATAAACAGCATAGAAAGAACAAAGTTTTCTCAATACACAAAATGGTTTCGTATTTTAGGGTCTAATAAAGGCAAGACCAAACAACAACAGGATTTTCTGTGGTATTGTTAGAGTGTAGAGTAGTTCTGATTGGATTATAGGGCAGTGGGAATGGGTCTGTGTGATGCTCTCCAGCATCTTTGGAGATGTTCCACAGCATAAATTGCTTAAATCTGTATCAGACTGATGGTGTCCACAAGCAGAAGCCATGCTTTGTGCGTGAGGGCTATGCATGCACGCCCAGCTTGTGTCCTGAGGATCATTAGGCATTTGCCATACACAGGAGTACTCCCATGCAGTAAGAAGTGAAGATGCCAGGAGCTGACTGCTGCTACCCAAAGCTGCTCCATCCCACTGGTGCTTTTAACCACATGTCAAAAGATGTTCAATTTTGCAGCAGTAGCATTTACTTTGTTGTCCTAAATGAATTTTTGTTGTGGAAACCTCTACTTACACTGAAGCACAGAGCCATGGAAACTGGAGTTGTCGTTAAAACTGGAAAGACTCTGACTAGAAATAAATCATAGCTGTAACAACAAGGTTCACTAACTGTTCAAGCATTGCTATCACTTCATAGAGCTGGTCAGTTTTTTCCATGTGTGTATCTAGTAGATGGCCTGTTTCAATCACAACCAAGCTATTAAGCCCCAGTGCAGGAGCAACTGGTGAAAAAATATTTGACATGGCTTATGAAAGGTCAGACTAAAATGTGTAATGATGCCTTTGGTTTAATAAGTATGTATCTTTTTCCAGAGTTTCTTGTTATGGAAGGGCAATGCTGCCAGTGAAGGGTCTGGAGCACAAGTTTAATGAGCAGTGGCTGAGCAGGCTGGAGCTCTTTAGCCTGGGGAAAATGAGGCTGGAGGAGACCTTCTCATTCCCCAAAACTCCCTGAGAGGAGGTGGTAAGTGAGGTGTAGGTCTGTCTTTTGTACCGACAAGTGATAGGACAAGAGGGAATGGCCTCAAGATTTGGGGAGGTTTAGGTTTGCTATTAGGAAATTGGCTATTAGGAAATATTTCCTCACCAACAGGTCATCAGTCATTGTACAGGCTGCCCAGAGAAGTGGTGGAGTCATCCCTGCAGGGTTTTGAAAGAAGTGTAGATGTGGCACTGAGGGACACTGGTTTGTGATGGCCTTGGCAGTGCTGGGGGAACAGGTGGGCTCGTGGCCTCAGAGGGCTTTTCCAACCTGAACAAATCTGTGATTGTTTTACCAGAAGGTTGTGGGCTGTGGAGGGACATGGAGACAGGAACATAAGAGGGAGATTGTCTTGAAATTATGAGGTCTGATCCTGTGATCCTGTGAAATCAACTGGTAACTTGCTGAAAAGAAAGAAAGAGATAGTTTTGGCTCTACCTTCAACACAGTATAATCACCCCTTAAACATGGACTTGGATTTAGCTCTCTCAAGTAGAGTTGATCTTGGCTCTTTCCAACCTAGAACTCTGTCCATGTGCCACTTGTGGTGTGAAACTGTCAGAAATGGCAGAACCTGGAGAACGCCTTGAGTAGGGCATTGCAAAGATGAAGCACTTCACTGGCCCCACTCCTAACAGTGTGCAATTGGAAAAGGTTCCTCTTTCAGCTGCCTCTTACCTTGACTGGCAGAGAAAGTCAAGGCTGTGCCTGGCTGTCCCCAGCCACACACGTGGCACTGGAATGCAAATTTCCCTTGGCTGCCTGAAGGATGTACCAGACTCTGAGCCAGAGGCTCTGCCTTCCACAGCACTTCTCCTTGTTTGGGCTTTTCTTTCCTTTGGGAAGGGATTCTCTAGGTTTTGTCACTCTTCTCTATGCAGGCAGGATTAAAGTGAAGACATAAAAAAAGCTCCTTAAAATTTTTCAAGAACATTGGCAATTGATTCTTAAATTAGATGACCTTGCAGTTTATTGTATGCAGGAAGGAACAAATTGTTGAAAAAGATAACATTAAAAATAATGAGCATTTCAAGTAAAAGAATTCTAAAATTCTGTGAGATTTTCTGCCTGAGAATATCACTATACCATATAAAGAATTTCAAGTGCTTTGCATTGGCAATTTTGAATCCTGAATGGCAGAGCTGACATTCTGATTTCTTTGGGTTTCCCTCCACTCAAAAATCCTGACCCAAAATCACACAAACATAGGTTTGTTTTGTTTTATGAAACTGCCCAGTCTGAAAACAACACTAATCACAAAGCCAGGAAGCAGTTGGTTAAATTAACTAGGCCTGTTTTTTTTGTGTCAGATGTTTCATCAATCCTAAAGGTAGGAATTCTGTCAGAGGGTATCAACCAGCTCCTGGACAGTGCAGGGAATCAGATTCTCTATAAGTACAGGTGGCAGTGGAATAGTAAATCCTTAATCACCTGGATTATAATGGACATATTGAGAACAATGGGAAATTGTTCTCAATATATTTCTTATAATCTTTATAAAGACTGGTCTGATAGTACAATACAAATCATAGGTCAATTACTTATTCTAGTGTCTCTAAACATTTTTTTTAGAAAGTGGTTTATGTAAATATCATAGTGAACAGACAAGTCACATATAAGGCATATCTAAGAATCCAAATTTTCAGTGTCAGGAGATCCTATCAAAAATGTGATTTAACTAAAAATAAAACTAATAACGCTGGTCCTTGGCCTGCTTCTATCCCCAGGGCTTCAATTTAGTTATATGTTAAAACTGGCTTCTGAAAGATTCTTATATTCATTTTGACATATAGTGGAATGAAAAATTGGAAGGTATAAAAGTGGTTTTCTTCCTTTTCCAGTGCAAAATTCCATCCTCATTCTTTAAGAAGCAATGCAACTTTGGATATTGGTTTTATAGAGTCACATTTAATGGTGTGCTCTCACTTTGGAAAGCAAAGAATACCTATGACATAAATTTGAGCACTCTTGTTTTTCTTGAGGCTACATTAATTTCTCTAGAGAATGACTGCATCTAAATGATAGTCAGATATTGTCAGGATGCTCAGGTTTGTTTGTTGTTTTTTTTTTTCTTTCCTGTCGCAATCTTGGACTATGGAAATACTCTGAGTAAATAAGTTAGACCAATAAAATTTATTCTTATTCTGCTGATTTAAGAGAAAAGATGCCAGAATTTTACATTTGATTTTAGTAATCTTTTGTAGTCTTTGGTATCATGTGATGGCTTTTAGCCTCTGAAAGCATTCCTAAGAGATTACTGATCTTGCTCCTCCCCTTATGTGTAATTTATTGGGAAGAGATGAAAAGACTCACAAAACATTAGAACAATAACCAAAATGGGTATTATTGGTTTCACTCACTGAACATAAGTGCAAATATGGAACATGAACCTGAGACCATGAGAATTAGTTTTACATCAAGAGAATGGAAAAGGCACCATGAGAAAAGAGACTCATGGCAGGAAATACCCAGCTTGGTTCCTTTGTTAGGGGTGGCCTCAGTGAGCATTTTCAGAACACTGAGGACAGAAGTTTCTTGCTGTTGTGCTTCAGTTTGGCGGCTAGTTGGCTCTGCTTGGTTAAAAATGGGCAGTTAAAATGTCTTCTGCAAGTCTGTCCAGAAATAATGAGGCATTTATGTGTGCATTAATTATAGATTGAAACTCTGTCTCAGACTGGAGTTTGTAGTGTAGCCTGTGGGATATAGAGCTCATCTTAGAGCTTTGGAGATGAGAAAAACACTTTGCTTTCCTATATGGACACTGTACTTAGTAATCACTGGAACCGTTCTGTTTGTGATAAGTTTATGTTGATATAACAGGTAGGGTATAGATGTGTAGATTGCTGATTTAGTGGTAAAACGAAAAGACTCAAATGAAACATTTTAACAAATACCTCAGCATGGGAAAATGCAAGGTGGCTTTGTTTTCTTTTAGCCTGGTGATTTCTTCTCAGCTATGGTGCAGTTGCAGTAGTGTGGTAGTGTAATAAAATTATTACAGTTGTATAATCTAATGATTAGAAAAATTCTTAAAGTGTTTTCATAATCCTGATACTTTCTTTCATATATCTGTTTAATATTTCATCAAAAAGAGAAACAAAAAGTTTGTACTACACTTGAAAAAAGAGTAAGGGTTAGCCCTTTTCAATTATCTAGAGTAAAAACTGTGCGTTTCAAGCACTTTTTGAAGTTGGATCTTTCAAAATCTAATCTTCTAAGTGCTCGTCTCTGTTAATTGGGTAGGTACATAGATAGATACCTGGGCAGTGGCATAAAATATATGAAAGAATTATAGAAAGAAGCAAATTGTGTATAAATCAATGAACCTTTGGGACTTTGAACACTGCAGGTGAAAATCCTGGGTTTTGTCTTTCATTGCCTTCTTTGAATGTTTTGTTTCTTTATCTGTAAGCCACTTGTGTGCAGAAGAAGATCATAACCTTATAATAATTCTGGGGTTTTTCCTACTTATAAATAAAAAATTGAGATTGTTCTTAATGTAGCAGAATCCATTTCCATTCAATTGTAATACAGTACAGCAGAGTGAAAGCCCAGCTGATAGTCAGCAACAAAGTGTGGTGTTTCAGGTCTCAGACTCCGGGGAATCTGCTTAATGAAAGCAGGACCTCACCTTTGCCACGTTCTAGCTGTCTCCCTGCTTTCTGAGGTTGTGGATATGCTCAGCTCTCCTCAGGACAGCTGGAAGGTTCCCACAAAGGATGCTCTGCCGTGTCCATTTTACAAACTGGGACAATTCTCCTCAGTGTCTCCCTGCTTGGCGTGGAGGTTTTAGGAAGAGCTGCAATGTAATGCTGTGTTCCAGCACATGTGCTGGGGAATTCTCTTTGGGGCTGCCTCAAGGTTTGAGTGATACTAGTTTTCAAATTACATAAGCAAAATAGGAGGTCATTTCTGTGCAGGAGATACTGGAACAGCAGGGAATTAGCTCAAGTGGGTCTGAAGATGCAGAGCTTTGTGTTTAGTGGATGTTAAAGTTGGTGTTGTCCCTGCACCAGGCTTTTCTGATATTGTCATAAGTGATACAGACTCCTTGGAAGAAAAAATCCTGTTCCTTTAAGCCAGGCTGTGTAAGTGCAGCCAAGGTGAGTGTTAAATTGGGAAAAAATAGGGTTATACCTTTAAGAAATAGTGTTAATATTGTGTTAGACTCCAGATGCTCTTTATCATATAATCGTTATCATAAAAAGTCTTAATGTAAAGGATCCTAATAGAGTCCCACAGTGTCTCAGGAGCAACCTGGATTGGCCTTTGCATTTAAATTAGAGAATAATTAGATCCAGGAGGAGAAAAAATGGTGTAGTGCATTCTGCTTTTCTCTTTTAAGGGAAACACACACACAGTCCCAAAACTATTAAATAGGCATTGTGAGAACATGGAATACATTTAACTCTGTGGAATGAAAATTATTTATTTTATCATGCATATCAGTATAAAAGTGCTGCATTGTCCTTATCTGTTCTCATGCTGTCTTTAGCAGTTAGGTGATGTCAAAAGAGTGATATGGAAAAGGACAGTGTCAGGAAGCAGTAGAAAAAACAGATGAAGTTCCTGAGTTTTCTTGGGAAAAGTAACAATGTGGCCTACCTCATTTAATATTACAGACAGAATTTGTTAATTTGCAATGGTTCTGATTTTTTTTCTCAACATTTTATGTTATCTTTGAGACTTTAAGCATGAAATCCTGAATCATTTGGTGTCAGCACAAAAAAACCCAAAAACCTTATCTGTTTTGAGGTTTCCTTACATAATTCCTTACAAAACAAAGTTCTTCATTAATCTTGGGAAATGCCATCTGCAAGTGAAGCCCTGCTGACATCTATTGCCTCATCCTGCCTGTCTGACACACCTGCTGCACACGAAGACAGGAATAAGGAGTGAACTGTGACACAAGAAGGGTTTCAGCCCTGCTCTCTCTTTACGTTGACTGGATCAGCTCTGACATGAAGGTGAACAGTTTCAAACCCAAGTGTCTGCCCTGGCCTAGCCTGTGCTGGTCTGACAGTTATCCTGGGAGGTTATGTTATTCCTGAATAAGGATCAGTGCTTAGAAGGCTTGATGGGGCACAAAGGATGCTCTGTGCAACAGTTTTTCAAAGAATTTTTGCCAGGTTCTATGTACATTGTCCCAGCAAACTTCCAGTGACCACAGCTGTGCTAAAATCAAAATGCAGCTTGCAGGTCCCTCAGCAGGGCTCACAGTTTTATCTGTTTCAGTATTGCTCCTTGGAGAATCTGCTCAGCCTTTCCTGAGGTAGGCAGTTACAGGAGAGAGGCTTAAATATTTATGGCGCCTTAAAGCACAGAAAAATTACTGCTTATATCACCATCTGTATCCTGTTTCAAGGAAGCAAAACTCAGAATTGCAATAGAGTGTGGCACATTTTGTGTGATAATGAGTATTAGAGAAGTTTGTGCTTGAAGTCAGAGCACAGGCTGATGCAGAGGTTGTTACTGCTGTGTTTTGTAAACTTCTCTCTCTCTGTTCTTTTCAAAGTGCTAATACTTTTAGACATTCACTGGCTTTCCTGAAGGTTGGGAAATAGTCGAGTGTAGTCATCTGGAGCTGAAATATTTCCTATTACTTGCTTGTAAGAGATTTATTTGGACATCCTCAGTGTAGTGAGAAAATAGCTTGTGTATGCGCCCTTAAAAAAAGCAGTCCATGGAGAATATACCTACCTTTGTATGACAGATAAATAGTTCCATCAGGATGAAGCTGAGCTTAACCTTGTATTATAATGTTTTTCTTATTCAAGCTCTGTTTTAAGCCAAGCAAAGTCCTGAAAACATCTTGAGGATGGAGAAATTTCTTTCCAGAGGGATTTTCTGGTTTGGGGATCAGTGGGTGCCTGCAGTGATGGCTGAGTGTGTCCTGTTTGCATTGGGCAGGAGGGTGTGGAAGGGAATGGGTGAGGTGATTATGTGCAAAGCTGTTCTTGCTGCAGCTGTGTCCCAGTGTTGAATTTACTCCATTTCACAGGGGCTCCCATCAGCAGGGTCACTGTCACAGGGGCCTCATGAGCTCATGGACACAGCTTGCACTTTAAACACATTTCTGTAGAGTGGGAAAAGTCTGGAGCACCACATTTGGCAGTTTTCTCTCAAGCTACAATTTTGTTCCAAATGAAATATGACAACACAACAGTTGCAGTAATTACAGTAATTGACTTCAGAGAGTTCAAGATGATCATGTAATTAGCTGCTTTATGGGAGAGAGATCACCACCATCTCCCTATTTCCACGCTCCTGTGGTCTTCAAAGGTGTATTACAGAGCACTGTAAAACAAAGCACTTTTACCTGAGTTCTGAATACAGTTCACAAAGGCTGACTTGTGAATTTAGAAACAAAATCAAACTGCCATAGGAAAAAACCCCACATTGCCTTTTTTTCCTAGCTAGGAGAAGTTGTCATGTTGGTGCTCTTGCAGAGCCAGAACATGATGAGAGATGTTGTAATTGGCAGAGAGATAATTCATTTGAAAATGTCTCTTTTACTAAGGAATTGCAGGTAATTTCAAGAGAATAAATTAGATGCCATAAAGAATCTTTACTGATGTCTTTTCAAACTTTCTGTGGGAGACTGCGAGGGCAAATAGTCTATTGAGAATTTTTATATAAGCTGTGAACAAAACACATAAAGCTCTAATTGTTAGGAAACCACTGTGCTCTAAACGGTTCACATATAATGGGATCATTTCTATGCAGCTTCAATAGGAGGTTCTTCCATTTTCTAGGAAAGCGACTCATGACATGGCAGAAGGCTTGTGCTTCTTTGTCTACAAAATAATTTTATAAAGAAAAATGGCAGGACAAGCCTATTTCCATCAGATTTACCCAATTGTTGATTAATTGCGAAAGGAAAATAGATACCTCTGATTTATGTGATGGTAGTAAATCTTTAATTTTAAAAGCTAAATAAAGAAAACCAGATGAAATAAGATTATTAGAGGTGTGTGCAGATGTGGAAGCTTAAGACAGGATGCAATTTTCTTTTTCTTTTGTTAATCACTGAAAGCACAATATAGACACCTAAACAAAGTGTGGAATAGTGTTAAGTCTTGTAGTCAAAAAGGCTTTTCTTTTTGAACTGCATAGAAAAAACTTCTGACTTATAAATCCTAGTTAAAATCCCTTGGCTGTTTATACACTTGATGTATTTTATTTGGGTATGCAGTGAACTTAGAAATTATCTTCATCCTCAGCAGAGTTAAAATTTAAATGAAACAAAGCTGAACAATTTTATCCAACAGTGAAGTTACTTCTGCTTTGAGCAGGAGATTGGATCATGATGACATCTTGAGGGTCTTCTCCAGTCTGAGTTACATTATGATTCTCTGGTTAACTTTAGTATCTTCTTAATTCAAGATGTTATTTTCTGGATTCAGATTTAAGGGTAATAGGCATTAATCACTTTTGTAATCCTCAGTAACCAACCTCATGATCCCATCCCATCCACTTGCTAGGTAAAATGTGTCATCATAACCACTAGGATCTTGTTTATGTCCATCATGGAATGAATCCATATTTGGAGAGAGATTCCTTGTGCTACCTGACACTGCTTCTTTCTTCTTTGATTTGGCTGTGGGGAAAAAAATAGGTTTGGAAAGGGAAGCTGGAAATATTCCTTTTTCCAGGTATGAAGCAGCAGGTGGGTGATGGGTGTGGCTGCTCTAGCACCTAGGGTACCTCAGCACTAAAAGGTTTCTTGGTGTGCATGCACACACTGAGACCTCACAAACCAGAACAGCAGGCATTTCCCAGAGTGCATTAGTAGAGCTCATAAAAATCCAGATTCTCATGGATGTACTTCCTCTTATGGGAATGAGCTTTGCTTTAAATTATGCAACAGGAATTGGCACCTGAATGCCACAGTGTTTAAAGGGCTTGAGGTTGTAGCCTAGTCAAAATTTCTGGATGAAATATGTAGCAGAGAAGATAGCTAAGCAAGAATATCCCCAGCTTAAAAAAAGCTGCATCTCCACAGTTAGAAAATTAGAAATCCTCTTCAAAGTGATAAATGCACTGGAGTATTAAATAACCTTTGAAGGGACTCCTCCCCTGCACCCACCAAAAATGTTTCTCGAGGGAGGGAAGTTGATCTTCTCTTCCATGTTGTTTATTGTTGCAGGATTTTGCTGATGCATTAACTGTGAACAGCTACAAGTGAATGTTTTTCAGATGGAGTTTCAAATGGAGAACTGTGCATTACAAGAATAGCAAAACAGCATTCTTTGTTCATCTTAATTCTTTCAATACATTGACAGAGCTATTGCCCAAATGACCTTCTCTTCAAAGTATTGCAAATGATCTGCAATACAATCAAATTGTTTCTCAACTATCTGAGAGATGGTGTCTTTTTTTTTTTCTCCTACTTCTCCTGTGGGTACATAACTTAAAGGTTATTATTTTGCCTAGCTGTTTTCCTGAGCTCATTCTGTGTGTAAAGGGCGTGTTTTTATCAGACCATGCTGATCTCAACTGAGAAAGTCTGGGGCTGTTATGGCATGCTCAACTGCTCGCATGTCAAGAGCGCTTTTTAAATTTTATTATAAATCATAGTACCACAGAAACTCAAATTATTATCTAACTTCTTTTGCTAGTTATTTTCCTCTGCAATGCTTTGATTTTTTTTTTTTAAATTGTTGTTTAAAAAAACAAACTGGCTTAAAAATACTATATAATAAATTCCCCTTTTAAAATTGCATTAAAATAAAAAATAAAACCCTTGGCAATCTAGACCTTCAAGCTGATCCTGACTGAGTTCCTGGCAGTGTTGCTCAGTGATTTCTGGCTTTAAATCTCGTGGAGAAAGCTTCAACTACTGGCAGGATTTTCTGCAGCCCGTGGGCCAGGATCAACACCTTCCTAACAAGCTATGCCTGAGTTGCAGAAACGCTTCAGTGAGTGAGGCTTTGTAGGTAACATTGCCCCAGTGCAAAAGCAGTTGCAGGCTCTGTAATGAAGTAGTTGTGTCAGAAGCAAGTGTGTATTGATTGTCTAGATAGGATTATGAAGCACCAAAACCAACTCCATTTAATGGATCCATTTAATCCATTTACTGGATGCTCTAGTGAGATCCCAAGCTCCGAAGCGCTGTGATGTGATGTGGTACTCCAGACAAGAGCTCTGTGGTAGAGGAAGTTCCATATATGAAAGGTTTTTATGCTTCAAAATTGGCTTGCTTCTGTGTTGGAATGAAACAAAATATCCCTGAAGTTGTATTAAAAAAAAAAAAAAACCAAAAAAAAACCCCAAACCAAACAAACAAACTTACTCAACAAAAACAAAAGGTCCAAACAATCCAAACGAAAAATGAAGTCCTATTTATATATTGTAAACTCTTTAAAATATTTGTCTGGGTTGACAGTGGTTTTAAAGCTCCACAATACATATTTGTTTTTGTGCTTTAACTTTTCTTCCTGTTTAGCTGTGCAGCTCATGTGCTTGAGTTTCCCCTTCATTCTGGTATCATTTTCCAGGATGACCAGGGGAGTCTAATCAACTTGAACTAAACCATTCATTATATCACGTACCCCTATGGAGTTCCTTTCTGGGGAAACAAGAGTGATTCTCACATTGGAGCTGGAATATTTCCAGCCCTGTGAATGCAGTGCCGTGTGGGAAAGGCATTTTTCATTTTTCAGTGTGCACAGGCCCCACGTGCCCGAGTCAAACCCAGCTTTCAGGGCTGTGCTTTAGCAGTGCTCACAGCTGGCAGCACAAAACCAGAGCTGCTGTAGCAGGAGGCAGCCTGTGCAAGCCTGAAAAGGATTAGCTTTTCCTTCCTTCCATTTTCTCCTTTCTGAATGGATGAACATGGTAAAGTAGTTATTTCCTGTGGTTACATATTATACACAATTATGTCACTTGTGTGAATTATTATTTTTTTCCCCTAGAAAAGCCTACACAGCTTGCTGGATTTTTTTGATGGTTTGTTTGGGTTTTTTCTTTGTTTTTTCTACCCCATCATAATGCTGTGTGACTGACAGGAACTTGTCTGCCTTTGAAGAATTTACAGGTTCCCAAGCTTCACACTCCTGCCCAGAAAAATGGTCATGTTTGCTATGACAAATATGAGCTGGCAAATATTTTGGTCTTTGTAAATTTTCAGTGAGTGACGATGTGTTAGAAGTTTAATAGTTTAAAAACCTTGTTATTTGACTGAAGTCATCACCAAAATTTGGTGTCTAGGAGTCAGATACAGTGAGGTTTCTTCCCACAGACAGCTTATGGGGATTTTTTTTTGGTCACAGGAGGAAAGAGCAATCAGGAAATCACCTTGCCCAGGTACCTCAGTTTGACATAGTGATTAACCATCTATCTTGATCTCTCACTTTGTCTCATCTCTAGATCCTGCTCTCAGCTCTTTTCTTTAGGCCTTCTCCCAGAAACACAATGGGAACAAACCAGGCAATGGAACAGCTGGAAAAATGTGGCATTACTAAAGCATTTGTGGCCATATCTACAGGGATTTAATTGTTCCTTCCACAAAGTCTGAAAGAGGATTTAACCAATCCTTGACATCAGCTGGGTCTAGCAGCCTTAGCCCTCGCAGCATAACAAATGTATGGAACTACATCAAAGACATAACACTTTCCTTTGATTTTGGTTTAGCTATTTCCATTTGAAACAAATGTTCAACACAGAGCACATTGCTGATTGCTGAAACGTGGTGATCCATAATGCAAGTTGTGGGTGAATAACAGCCATAGGAAAGAGTAATTTTTGTCTCATTTATTTCATTATTCAGGTGTGAGCAACATGGACTCCAATTGACTTTGGAGCCAAAAATTATTAGGAAAAAACCTATCTCAGCAAGAAACATATAATGGGATTTTGTTGTGGATTTTGTTTTGTCATTAGGTGAAATGTTCCTCCCTTTTAGTTTCAGAGATATTCCACTGCTGGCCTTGATATTTGCTGTATGAGTTGTGGCTCGGGTGGCAATGCATTTCCACAAGAAGACAAGGTGATAACTCTTCTGACTGGTTATCGCTTTTTCAAGAATAAATCTCAAGGGATAGATGCGAGAAAATATCACTGGATCAATGGCAATCCAGGCAGAAATGGTTGCCTCTGCAGACAAGGGTGCTTTTCTGTTCTCCTTTGTTATGGCAAACATGGTCGTTCATATTCACTGTAGATTGTGCAGGGCATGTGAAATGAAATGCAAAAGTAAAATAGGAAAAAGCAAAAGCTGCAATCTAGGGAAGTTGAAATTTGAATTATAGTAGCTCATAAAAGCTGCAATAAAGACCGTGGCTCTGGTATAAAAACACAGGAAGGAACTGTCTCTTTCATGAAGAGATTTTAATATTGGGTCCCAATCCTACAAAGAATTACACCACTCCTAAACTTAATACATACATTATTGGAGTCATCAGAACTCCGGAACTCTGAATTGCAATCTTTATTGCCAGAATACATCTGTGGAGATAAATGCCCTGTTGAAGTTAATGTCATTTTATAGTGTAAAGAGTTGAAGTTAACAGATCTCGTGTGCAGAGTCAAGGCTACGTGGACAAAGGGGCTGGCTTTCCATATTATGAGGCAGCAAAAGAGCTGAAATAATCCCAAGTTAACTCTTTTTTTTTTTTTTTTTTTCTGTCAGTAGTCTCAATATTTGCCTTTCCAGGCTCGAACTGTTCCATTTTGTAGTTTTGCTCTGGCACGTCATATACTTTATCACCAGTCATCTTATGTAGACAAAAACCTCAGAGTTTTTGCAAGCTGTTCAGTTTTGGGGAAGCCTTGGTAATGGAGTCAGCTGTCTAGACTGCAGATCTTTACTACCAAGCCCAAATGAAAGGCTGCTTCCCCAGGATTTCACCATGCAACTCTCACTGAAAACTTGTCTTACTGGCCTGTTCTTCCACAGTAAAGAAGTGAAATGATTTCTTCTTAATTTCTTCTGCTTTTCATGCAACTTAGAACTTGCATTCTGTATTTTTTTATGTTTAAAACAAACAACCAGAAGATCTCTACCTCACTGTGTTTTAACTCCTAGCATCCCATTTTTTGAGATAACAGGTTCCTGTGTTTAGCTTGAGGCTCATATTTTTCATTAAATTTTACTTAAGCAATACTATGTTCCCTGACATTGTTTGATCCAGCCTGTGTCTCTGGGCTGCACAGGTATCTCTCCTTTTAAAGGTGAATTGACTGTGTGCAGGTATAATTTACACGCTATGAAAATTATTAAATCTCTTAAACTCCTTCAGTATCTTGCTAATGAAAGCTGCTTGACACAGGCCTTGATGAGAATTCCTCCCTTCTGTACTTTTCCATGGTTTCAGGGCCAGGATGCAGGACAGGTTGCTGTGAGCAGCCACAGGCAGGATCCCTGACATTCTGAGAGGGGAAATGCTCACCTTTGCTCTCTTTTATAACAGTGCTCTGGAGCCCAGAGTGTCATCAAAGCACAGAGCATGCTTGCAAGGACAACACCAACCCATGCAGGCAGAATTGGAATGACTGAGCAAAGCTGAGACCACGGATAGATTTGATGTGAAAGTCAGCTGCCTCAGATATGTTGATATTGGAGTTAACACCCAGGTGTGGGTGGCAGTCCCAGGGGAGGGGAGATGGGTGAGCAGAGCCATAGGAGTTGTACCTGCTTGTGCCCTTAACCAGGCTTTGAGGGCTGCAGGAGAGGAGCCCCAGCCTCGTGGCACTGCCCTGGAATTTGGCAATGTAAGCAGATGTTATCTTGTACCTAACAAAGACAGGATTATGAATCTGACGAGGCTGAGCATATGGGATAAAGTAATCTGATGAAAGACTGATTTGCTTTACTAATGGAGAAACATTGGTTGCATTTTTTTATCTTTTTTTTTTCTCAAGCAGCTGTTGAATTTTTTGAAATGAGTCTCAGTGTAGACTGCAGTCTCTTTGACAACTCTGAAGAATGTAAAGTCGAAACTCAAGGTGGCTGAAACATCTTCAAGTAGCACTTGAGCTATCAATGTGTTGCAGAACATGACTTTTCCTTTTGCCTGTGGATTTTCAGTTTTTCTCCCCTTGCATAAACTTAGTTTGGATGCTGTGAGAGATCATGTAAAAGTAAAATGAAGAATGTTCTCTCTGTGCTCTTGAGTGTTACTGCTGACAGGATTAAGTGATCTGTGGGAGCTCTTTTAGAAAACAAGTCTGATCTTGCACCTGGAGTTCTCATCCTTTCTGTGCAGAAAAGAAGAGAATCCTATGAACACTAATGGAGAAGTTGTCAAGGAGCAGTCTGGTACTCCAGGGGAATGAAACTTGTGAAAATTCAGGCTATTAACAGGTGCCAATTTTTTATCTTGTGAGGGAAAGGGATAAGTTGCAGATTATAAAAATCAGTATAGGAACAACAAAGTATACTAAATTATTTGTCTTAAATTTAGTTGCTTTTAAAGTTTATAAATGTCTTCTTAGATCCCATTGTATAAAAGCCAGTTTTATTATTAGCACTGCTGACTTCTGCTGATATTACTTCCATGGATATTTTATTCCCTTTGTAAAGGCCCTCAGAAACAGACTCCAAAGAACAGTTAGTAGCTTTTTATATAGTAGATCAGGGAGAAATATATTTGTTACATATCCAGCTTTTTTGGTTTTAATTAACAGATCTGTGTACTAAACCCCATGTCCTTTGAGTCCTTGTTTAATAGTCCAGTGGTTAATCTTGCAGTATCTGGCAATTGTTGAGATTCCACCAAAGCACTTCTGAATTGAAAGAGATGTGTTCAATTTTAAGAGTTTTTGGCCATGGTAAGTCAGTCAGCAAAACTGAACCGAATAATGCTTGCTTTAACAGTAACATCCTGGGAGCTGAGTCTGTCTCCAAATTTTAAAAAGTACACCCCCCAAAATAATAAAACAACAGTGCAAATCCATCCAGAAGGGTTACATTGCCAGGACCCTGAGAGCACAAGAGGCTTTAATGACCCTGAGCAACACCAACCATCAAGTCTAATATGAGAATATAGCTAAATTCAGTTCTTAATGTGCTGATAAAGACAAAACTATCTCTTCTCATTAAATAACGTGCCAACCTTGAATCAGTGGTATTATTATTGCTTACATACATTTGCCAGTTTTATCCCCAGCTTCTCCCCTAGTTGCCCTGGAGTGTCCAACACTTGGCACCGGTGCTGCAAACAGCAGTGCCCCCGTTTCGGCCATGCACTGAGGTCATGAATGAAACACAAATTGAGTGTTGTTTGATACCAACTGTTTCCAGATGTCCTTATTAGCCCAATTATCTGATTTAGCAAATGTAGCTATGGTACTTAATACCACCAAATCTGGCTTTTAAATCCCAGAGGGGGCCAGAAATATCCTGTTGTTATTCCTTCTGCACGTTTTCCAGCCATACCGAAAATTGCTGTTGCACATAGAATTGACAAGATTAACTTAGAATTAGCTGTCTTGCTAGATTTTGATTTTATCTGTGAGAGAAGAAAAAATCTTTCAGCTTATGAATGAGTTGGCTACTTGTGCTCCTATGCTTGACATGCAGCAGTTCTTAGTGGCTTAGGGTATGATATTAATGATTCAAACATCTTTGATATGTATAGGCTCAGCACACCAATGCAGAACACACAGAAACACTAGCACTAAAGGAAAGGATTTCCAGTAGTCTTCTCTATCTCATCATCAGTACAATAAAAAAATCAGCAGTAGATCTTATGACTCAGTAGACAGGTGATATATTTTCCCCCTCCTTCCCCTCCCCCAAGACAAACTTTTTTTTTAAAATAAAAACAGTTTACATTTAGTAAATATTTTTTATTTATTTTCAACCTATGAGCTTCCTGAAAACCATTTTATTTAAGCCTGAGGATTTTAAAACTCCACTGTTTGGGGATTTTTCTCTGGTTCTGTTGAGAATTTAGAAGAGATCCACTCTGAGGGAGGATTATCTGCTATCTGCCTAATACAGATTTTGCTGCTTCTCCTAAAGTATTTAGTGCTGAAGGCTGTTAAGAGCCATCTTATTGAAATAGATTGGCCTCAAGTCCAGTCTAAAAGAAGTACCTATATTCTTATTTGTTGCTGTCTGTTACACAGCATCAGCTTCTCCTTGAATTTGCTAAACAGGAGCACAGTAAGTGCCGGATACAGGAATAGGTCTGGAATTGAACAGAAATCTACCTGGCTCTCACTTGTGGGAGGCTTGAAAATTTTGATTTGGATTGAAGAATTCATATCCTAAAACTTTGTACAACTGCAGATCCTTTTGTGGAAAGGCTTGGGATGGAGCAGGTACATGCAAGAGCCAAGGAATTGCTCTGAGCTTCAGCAGAGTTTCCTGGCCGTGGGCTGGAGCTGCTCTGCCTCCCACACACCCTGCTGCTGCAGAGCAGGGAGTGTTCATGGCAGTGTGAGCATCCTCCCTGTGCTTGGATGGATTCCAAGCAATGAGCTTCGTATCTGGAAGAGAAAAGTATTGGTATTTTACAAACTGTAGGTACTGGAAATTTTGGTGACCTGTTGTTTTATGTTAAAAGCAATCACACTGTTCCCAAAATACAGAAGTGCAACTCCCTGCTGGTGTTGCTGTCAGATATTAACATTCTCTGCGCTGTAAGAAGGCTGTGTAGAGGGCTTTAAACTTTAAGAGTTGCCTCTTTCCTTTCTGATTACTAAAGGTAACTCTTTTCAGAGAGGCTCGGAATGGGACAGGATAGTTGAAATTGGCCTAACAATAGAAATCTGTGGGTTTACATAAAATCTTCTCTTTCTATTTATTTTTCCTTGATGCTTTTTTCTTTCTGGATTTCCCAACTTTTTCTCTGCTCTCCAAGATGTGCTTCTCTTTTAGTCTTGAACTTTAACTATTCTTGAACTTTAACTTTAGTCTTGAAAACTCAAACGCTTCAGTGAACAGTGAAACCTTCCCCTCCTTCCATCAAATCCTAAACTTTTTGGATGCCTGAATTCTTCATTAACAACTCTTAATACAGGCATACCTCTCTAATTTGAGGTAAATATTTCAAAGCTTAAGGTAAATTAGTGTTAATTTGAGGTAAATATTTCAAAAGGTATCACTCACTGGGCTTTTTTTTTTTCTTTATTTTTTAAATCAGGACTTCCATAGTTAAAATACAGCAGAACGCTTTAGGGGAAAGAAAAACACTAGAGAGTCTCAATTATTCTCTTGAGCTAATGATTTCTTTAGCTGAAAAAATATGATTTCTTTAATACTCTGTTATTTTATTGGATGAAGGGAGATTTGATCATTCCTGAAACACAGGAGAGAGTCTTTTTTAAGGGAATATTAATGTGAGAATGCAATGCTGCCACTCAAATGAAGGGGTAAAAGGAAGGTACTGCTGATTAGATCTGGCCAAAGAAATGTTGCCGTATGTCATTAGGACCTCTGGGAACACTGGCCCCTTTAATCATCACCTACCTCAGCTGCAATTCCTAGAGAAGAGCTTCTCTTAGGCTCGTGATACAGTGAGGACAAATACTTTTCAGGAGAAGAGGATTTGACACTTTTAAAAAGTGTTTGGTGTCTGTAAATACCTGTTCTTATTCTGTGCCACCAAAGGAAAGGAGTAGGTGAATTTTGAACCTAGAAGGAAATGATCTCTGGTAGTACAGCTCTTGATTGCATCAGGGTTCTATATTCTAACAATATTTACTTTTCCTTACTGGATTATTCCTCTTTGTTTGCTTGGTTTGTTATTTTCCCTCTCTTGGAGTGGATTAGCACAGCTTGGGCTACACAGAGATGGTGTGAAGAAGACAAAGCAGAGCAAAGCCAGAAATTTCTTTCTCTGAGAAAAAGAAACCTTCCCACAATTGATGCAGCTGCTAAAGTACTTTTCCTTCTCTAATCTTTCTGACATCTGGAGCTGCTGAATCCAAGCAAGATATACCAGTACTTCAACAGATATGTTCAATAGAGTCTGTAAATAGATAAGATTTAATTCAACTAATGTAGGGGGGGAAAAAAAAGGTGAGGACAGTAGTTTTAGTAGACACTGCCAGCACTGCTTGCTGTTTTTTTCTTTATCCCTCCCTTAGCAAATGCTATTACTGTAAGAAGCAGAGCTGATAGATTTACTTTCTTTGCTGTTGCAGTTTAGGAAAGTTCAAGAAGTCAGCTATCAGATTCTGGGGGCCTTACAGGCAAAGGAATTTCAATTTCAAAGTACAAGAATGGAGGTCTTGAAACAAAAGATCATCAAACACTAATAACTCCTGACTGTTGCTGGAGCTGGGGAGTGGGTAGGAAACTGTCTCTTTTTAAGGGGCAGAGAGTGTAACAGTGAATCTTGCACTTCATCCTTTGGGACAATATAAGGGTGATACCAGGGAAGTCACATGTGAACAAACAGATTATTTGAGGCCACTGAAAAAAACCCTGTGCATGCCTGGGAATTGCTGAAATGTAGGAGGAGTTGTATGAGAACTCCCAAATCCCTTTCCAAAGCACCTCAGGAAGGAGCTTGTCTTGGTGACTCCTGCTGTGGAAGAGAGTGTGGTGTCCTTCAGAGCCCAGCTCCAAGCATGGGGAATGTTCACTGGGAACTGCAGCATGTACAGGGGCATTCAGGTGTTGTGAAATGTGTGCATATCACCACAGACATGGCATGCACACGTTTCACTATTAAACTGCACCAAAGTAATATGCAACTGAGCAAAAATCTGAATTTTCACCTTTGAAAGCTATTGCAAATTTCACCTTAATTACCCAACAAATTTTGCCTTCCCTAAAGTGCAGTTAGGTGTATTTTTCAGCAAATAAACCATTTGTCACAAAAATTGTGAAACTTTCCTAAAGAGTGACCTTTAAATCTTCTTGTGTTGCTGCTTTCCCAGACAGGCTTTCTCAGCCTGTAGATTTACTTTGCAGATTTGTTTGTAGATTTAGTAGACTCACTGTGTTCCCAGCTGTATGATGTTGCATTTGGCTGTATTAAAATGCATTTTTTAGGTTGCAAGTGATTCACGTCTCTCTGCAAAAGTAACCTGCCTCTGCTATTTACTACTCCACAAGGATTTGCAGCAGCAAAAAATTCATAACATGGTCTTACTGTGGACAAAAATCCACAATAATGTGGGACTGAGCTCTTGCTTTGACCTAAGACTGAAAAGAGACCAGTTCTCATTTCTTCTTATTAACATCTACACCTTGAATCCAAGTCTTGTCGTGTTTTACAGGGAAGTTCTTAATGAAAAGTAGAACTAAAAGCCAAAGTATCAATATAGCTACCCCTATAACTAATCCAAATTTTCTTAAATAAGCAGACTAAGTAAATAATAGATTTGCAGCAGCATCTATGTGGTATGACAGCACTGCTGTGTGATTCTTTTTGGTTTGATAGTGTCCCAGTGTAATAAGAAATGCCTTGTCTATTGCCAACCAGAGAAGGAAGTGGTGTCTAGTTCTCCAGGTAATATTTAATAATAATGCATTTTGAAATAATTTAGAAATACTCTTGACAACACCAGAAACTTTTAGCATTAATGTTAGCAAAAAACCAAACCAAAACAAAAAACCAAAACCAAAAAAACCGAAAACCAAACCCAAACAAACCCCAAAAAAATCCATGAGAAGCAAAATTATAAGCATTGCTGATTCCAAAACCTGTGTAACTATTCCTGAAAGTCATTGGTGTATGTTCTCTAGGTTTCTCAATACAGAAGAGAGCTTGATTTAGAAAGTGGAAGTCTCCAGGAAGAAAGATTTAAGAAAAGGACTGGCTGTGTAGGGTGATCATGAGCTCTTGGTGGCTTCGTTTGCAATTTGTTTTCGCCTTTTTCCCCCAGTACATCTGAACTCACTGTATTTTAAGTCATTCCTGAAATAAAACTTAATACTTTAAATAAGTCAGTAGTTAGTGGTCTTGCAAAGCCTGCTGTAGTATAAACCCACAGTGTTTCTTGGTGTGTTTGCTTTAAGGAGAAAAAAAAAAAATTAAGGACTCCAAGTGATTTAGGATGGTATTGTATTGTGTGACATGTTTATATGATAATATGTGAACACCTGTGTCTGCAAGATACACTTGGAATTAATGGCGCCTTGCACTGAAAAATGACTTGGAAGAATTTATTGCATTTTCTTAACGGGGTGAGTGTTTTGGAAGGGCAAGGTGCACTAATCACTAGGAACGTGTGAGAAGTGTCAGATCCAAGGTTCTCAGGACAGAAATTACAGGAACAGTTCCATCAGGTGTAGGGGCTCCAGCAAGTGTCAGTGGATTTGATCAGTAGGAAAGCCCAGTGGATGGGACCAGTAGCAATGCTCCATGGCTGGGGGTCAGTAGCAATGCTCAGTGGATGGGTTTCAGTAGGAATGCTCAGTGGATGGGATCAGTAGCAATCCTCACTGGATGGGGATGCCCTTTCAGCTTGCACTGGCTGTGGCCCATGGATATGCACCCATATTCCTGCAGACACAGAAAGCAGTTTGTGTGTCCCACATGCCCCAACACACACACGGCAGCTGCTTTGCTCCTCACCCCGAGTGTGGGGCTGAAGTGCAGCTGCTGTGACTGCTGAGGACACTGTGCCATAACAGCAGGGACACTCCCTGCAGCACCCTTGGCAGGCTGCTGTGAGGCACCCAAAATAGGCTGGGCTTAGCTCTGCGATAATCTGGCTCTACGGCTCCCAAAATGAGGTGAGCTTGAGTACAGCCGGCAAGGCTACAGGGTAATTGAAAATATTTCACTGTATTGTAAACATGGAAATAGGTGGTGCTCCAAAGAAAAGAGAATTTTTATCCTGGTTATCAGTAGATTTCCCCAAAACTTCAGATAGGGCAAATTATTCAAGAACTTTAATCAAGTGACTGGGTTTGTTTGGATTAAAAACCTTTCAGTTCTGTTTTCTCACAGCTCCCATGTTTGTGTGATTGCTTCAATTTGCATTTATGGGTCTAACATATTGAAGTATCAGCTCTCAGATCTAAAATCAGCAGTGTTAACACTATGCACTAGGAATTTCTATTTAATGAAAATACTAATTTTAAGAAATATATACAGACAGTGAAATAATGAGAGAATATCAAAGAGCTAACAGGCCACTTCATTTTTTTAAATCTTCCTCTGCCTCTGATGCCTATGGGAAGCATTACAATCATTTATTTTCTTTATCAATTTATTGCTTATGCCTTTAGGCTGGAGAGAAAAATAAGCCCCCAACCTTGTGTGGCTGTACTGAGCATAGCAGCAGCATTCATTGCTACAATGTTTTTTTGGGGTGTTTTGTAAATTTGTCTAAAGGACTGAAAATCAGGGGAGAAATAATCCACTTTTTCAAACCTATTCTTGTCAGAAAGGAGTCGTTGGTGTGATTGTCCTGGTGATGCATCATTGTCCCCTTCCACCTCACTGCAGTGGTAACTGCAGGGTCTGTGCAGGCGTGGTGCAGCTGGGATGTGCAAGTGGGGTAGAGGAGCTCCAGTTCTCCTTTTAGCTGAGCATCAGACAATGGAGCAAACACTGCCTGAGGCAATGCTAAATATCCAAACAGAGGCCACCACAGCCTGGGGAATCATCTCTGATCCAGACACCCTGGCAGGGATGTGAGGAGGGGGAGCTGCTTGCTGGCACTGCTCCCCTCTCTCACAGAGGGAATCATCGTGAGCAAAAAGCACCACCAGTGCAAATGGGTGCCAGGATTTGCTTTGTCTAAAAACACTGCCAAGAACAAAGTCTTGATCATCTTGGTTGTCCCAAGTTCTTTCCAAGAGCTTTTGAGATGATTAAGCTTATACTACTTGAATTAATATTCTTGCCTTTTTTTTTTCTCACCTGACTGTAGGTAATAGTGGCCAATTTCTTGTGTGATGACAAAACTTGTATTTCAGGGAATGCTGCTTCTCCCTCACATGAGACTCTCCTGGTCTCATCTCTATATTGCATTTTTTAGGCCAGTCAGACTGAAGTTGGAATATATGAGAGTTCTCCTCATCTCAATAGTGAATGGTCATGGATGGAATAGAATATTTATTTGTGTTTGACCTGTATATTTTGCAACTTTTGCAATGAGTTTGTATGGAATGGTAATGTTTTAGTACTTAGATGATAAACCTTTCAAAAGTGACAGTCCATTCACTTGTGCACCAGCTGTAATGTGATGCATTGCACAGGCCAGCCATCTCCAATATGGAGAATTTGTAGTAAAGAGGTTTTCTAGTCCTTGAGGCACATCAAGTGTTTTCTAGCACTTTAAAGCACTGTATGTGAACATATTACAAAAGAAACACCAGATATTGTGGGTTTTAAAGTCTGTGGTTCTACTCCATCAAATCAAATATCTCCTTTTTTGAGTGTTTTATTAAAAAAAAAAAAAAAAAGACAAATACAGAAAACACCCAAAACCACCCAGTGAACTCCAGATGAATTGTGTGGGTGTCCAGATTCAGGTCTTTGTGCCAACAAAAGGACTGTTTATTATTTCTTCATGTGTGTTGCATTTAGCCACCTACACCAAAGTGGCCATGGGATAAAGGATTGTTCCCTTACCACAAAATCTCCCATAAAATGCAAGTTTGGAAGGAAGATCCAGTGGAATTAAGCTATTTCTAACTCAACTTTGCTCCCCTTTTTGCCTTAGGAACTGGGGAAAACTGCTGCCCTTGCCTCAGGAAGACTTTTTGTTACAGGTGCCTGACCTCAGAAGTGCTGGGGCGTGCAAAATGCTTGTGTGGTTTTGGTATAAAAGAACCCAGGAATGATGGAGAGACCGGGGAAATAGATGATGCCCAGAGCTTTGGAGTGTGTGAAATGCTCTCTTGGTGAGCACTGTTAAGTTAAAAATTGAGGAAGGCACGAGGATTTTCCAGCTGCCTCCAACAGGAAATATCCCACACAGTTAAACTAACAGAAAAGATTATTCATTCTAAGTTTATAGAGATGAAAGTCTTAGTTTATGACTAAGACTTGGTAGTAAAAGTAGGTGTATAAGGTAGTTGATAATGTCGGTAATGTGGAGTCATATCTGTAGTAGGAATCAGGGGATTTTGGTACTTTGTTCTGCCTTTGATTCATTCTGTCAGACTTTGTCAGCACAGTGTCTTCATTTCTACTGTGATAAAATATGGCTGATAAATGTGGTCCTGAAGATCTAGTGGATTTTTAAAGATTTTGGAACTGTAAAATTTGCAGATGATCAGTGGTATGATCATTTGCAGCAATATTTTTATTTTTTTTCTCTTGATAAGGAATTTTACTTCTTTTTTCTTCTTTTGAAAGTTATTTTAATTAGGAGTAAATGTTTCATGATACACCCACAGGAGATGTTTATTTACTTCTCAAGGTTTCATTAAACCCCAAACTGTTATGTCTTCTGTGCTGATGAGACAGCTTGTCTCATTCATGGCCAGCCACTAAATCATTCATGTCAACCCTTATGTTTATGTAACACCACTGCACACAGGGCTGAGGTTGGAGTCCTAAAGCAGCTCTCCAGTAACTTTTGTATGAGTTGCTTTTGGGATTTTTCAAGGGTTTGACTCTACTGGCATAAATTATTGGGATTAACAGAGGTAGCAGCAGGGAGCATGGACCCAGCTGTGCTTTCCCCAGGGACGTGTTCCAAAGGTTGGGGTTGCCTGCCTGCCCTTGTAGGTGCACGGGCACATCACCTTATCCTTTGTCCCAAAACAGCTTCAAATGTTTCATTTAGAAGGAAAACTAGCAATTATGTGAAGGCTGTGGAGAGGAGGGGCAATAAAGGTCTGTACTTGGGCTCAGAGAGCCTGGATAGGCAGGCAGGAGTCCTGAGGATGGGAGAGGCTGGATCTGTGAGCAAAGTGTTAAACTGGGGTTGAGACACAGGTTCCTCCCCTGGCAGGAGCTCTGGCAGTGCAGGTAGCTCAGGCTCTGTGCTTGGGGGCCTCTGCAAAGCTGAGATAATGGAGTTCCTCTGCACTCACCCATGGTCTGGGAGGGGGCTGAGCTCCCTCCGAGTGAAGCTGCTGTTCTCTGTGCCTCCTACAGTGCCACACATCTCTATAAACTTAGAACAAATAACCTTTTAACTGTGTGGGATATTTCCTGTTGGAGGCAGCTGGAAAATCCTCGTGCCTTCCTCAATTTTTAACTTAACAGTGCTCACCAAGAGAGCATTTCACACATTCCAAAGCTCTGGGCATCATCTATTTCCCCGGTCTCTCCATCATTCCTGGGTTCTTTTATACCAAAACCACACAAGCATTTTGCACGCCCCAGCACTTCTGAGGTCAGGCACCTGTAACAAAAAGTCTTCCTGAGGCAAGGGCAGCAGTTTTCCCCAGTTCCTAAGGCAAAAAGGGGAGCAAAGTTGAGTTAGAAATAGCTTAATTCCAGCTGGATCTTCCTTCCAAACTTGCACTTTGTGGGAGATTTTGTGGTAAGGGAACAATCCTTTATCCCATGGCCACTTTGGTGTAGGTGGCTAAATGCAATATCCACATTCCAGAATAGTTCCATCAGTGTTACCCACCCCATATTCTTGGCACTGGGTGTTTTGGATCAGTAATATAACACAATTTTATAGGATTGAAGGGAGTATCACCAGGTTTCTTTTTTTCTTGAGGACAGAGATTTTGATTAATTTTTTTCCTTCTCTTCAGGGTTAGCACTTTTCCTTATATATATTTCAAGGCAGGGAAATTGCTCACTTGACAGCTGTGGATAAAACCTGAAATTTTAGATAATGTTTTGAATTCACCAGAGACAAACCTGCTTGAAGGTAATTTATAAATTAAACTAAATTCAAATATTGTCTTGTGGCATCTACCTGTAATTAGAAAATGTTCTTGAAAAGGAAAGAGATGGATGGTATACAAATTACGTTTGCAGATTAAAATAGAGCTGCTTAGAGATTGGGTGATATTGGGTGAATCACGTGTTGAACAAGCTTTCTTAATTTTGTATTTAAGTTTTTCCCTGCTCACCAGCTTGACCAATTTTAAGCTTGCTATGTGAAAGTTAATGGGAGAGAGTCAGAGAGTTTGCAGTTTCTTTGGTGTGAATTTGATTTCAAAATTCTTTCTCCCATGTCCTTTTTCTCTCTCTGTTATGGGATCACAGATTGGTTTGGGTTGGAAGGGATCTTAAAGCTCACCTCACCCCACCCCTGCCATGGGCAGGGACACCTTCACTATCCCAGGTTGCTCCAAGCCCCAGTGTCCAAACCCATTTCCTCAGGGCTACTTGCAACACTTTCTTTGCCTTTTATCTGTCTGTTTGATGCCTGTAGTGAGGAAAAATAGTCCTTTGAGAAAAAGTGGGATTTTTTATGTTTGGGAAATGTTGTTTCAGAGCGGTTTTATTTTTCTTTCGTTGGATTTGATCCCTATGGTTCCATCAGCCCACAGTGCTTTTATGGAGAGCAGGGAAGTGCTGAGTGAGGCTGTGCCTTAGGTCACTTCCAAGGCTGGGAGCCTCTGAGCTGCCCTGCCCTGCTGGGCATCTGAGCATTGCCTGCCTGGCTCTGCCTCTCCTGCACTCCTTCCTTCCAGTGTATTTAATTCAGTGCACACATTCCTATCTCCCTTCTTGTCTTTCAGCTGCCCTGCCAGTTGCTTCCTTTCGAGCAGTTCCTCACCTCTCACAGGCTGCAGGGGCAATATCTTCAGGAATGGGCAGGGAGGACATGTCACTGGAAACGTTTGGTTTTTGTCACAAGCCCTGTAGCTGCACTGGGGCTCCTGAACAAGGGCTGTGCTGCCAAGCAAAGGCCACTGCCTTTCCCAGTTTTACAGTTCTGATAAAAATTCTGAGCACTGAGAGATCATTCATTCAAGCACATAAATCAGAAAAGAAAAGAAACAAAGTTATCCTTTGCAAGTAGTAGTGTGCTGTAACATGCCTCTAACAGATTGCACCTTTATTCAATTTCTTTGTAAAGGGCCATGTGTCAAAAGGCATTTTCCCTAGACCTGCTAGAATGTTAAATGGAAGGACAGCAGATTTCCTTCACCTTTTACCTTGAAGCAGTAAACATTGTTGTTGGGAGGTGACATCAGTCAAAAACTGTTCCCAGTCCAGGTATGGCGGGCTCCAGGGCAACCTGTACTCAGTAGGTTTCTAACTCTGACCTGTAATTGCAGTCATTTTCAGAAACTCAGTGCTTCCCAGCTGAGTCCACAGAAGTGTAGAACTGGAGCTGCTGTGATCTTGCAGCTGAAGGACAAGAGAAAAATATGTGGGTAAATATCCATCCTGGGAAAGCAAGGATTCATAGCATTTGGGAAGTTCTCAAGTGGGAAGGGCAGTATTGCTCCATAGTTTATAAGACATGCACCAGCTCACGTCTTCTGCTCACTAAGTGATGTAACACGTGCCAGTCTGTGAGGCAGAAATCCTTGCGCAACTGCTCATCACTGGGCAAAAAATAAAACTAAATTATTTGCTCCTAAATACCATCATCTTCTCACTAAAACTATTTTGCAAGATTGCAGTAGTTTTGAAGGAGACAAAAACTTTGGAAAGCAAGTTATTGGGTTTTTCAATTTTAAAAGGAAATATTGCATGTGTTTTAAAAGTAAAAATGAATGTAAAGATGACACTAAACTCAAAAAATACATGAAAGCATATCCCCTCTCCCTGTGTGAATTGAAATATATAGAGCCTCCCTAAATTTTTTCAAGGTTTTTATTTCAGAAAGTTAATATTTTGTCAGAAATTACTCCAATAAACCAATTACTTTCTCTAATGTGTGGTATCTGGACTGAGATGACAGGTAAAAGAACTGTCTGGTGCAAACACCAGGGTCTGAGCATTTCTTTATTTCTGCAGCACAGCCCTCAGCTGTCAGTTTGTTTTTTGTATTTTGCCTTAATGAAAAGTCTTTATTTCATCATCTCAACAGTTTTGCCCTCAGAAAACAGAGCTTTGCCTACTGTGTTGAATGGAGGGCCTGGAGGACAAATGATCCTGCTGTATTTAATATACAGCCATCAATAACTCCATGAGTTACCTGCAGACTTACATGGGCAGCTTTATGAAGGCGAAGGAGACAACAGGAGTCAGCATGTGATGGTGTCTGTGTGGTTCTTGCATGATGTACTGGGGGAGCATTAACGAAGATAAGGTAATTTGTTCTTTACATACTGGAGTGAAGCGTGAGGGGCACACCTGAACCATGCAGCTTTTTTCCAGGTGTCAGCTGCAGAGGTATTTCCAGGGACATCACCCTGAGGAAGCAATCTGAATGCTGGGGGCTTGTCAGCTGCCTTAGGGACAGGAAAGAGGGCTGCTGGAGCCAGACTCGTGGTGCTGGTGGCACACAGGTGGTGCCTCTGTGAGGTTTTGCTGGGGCAGGGGATGGAGGGGATGGAGTCACTGCCTGGTGCTGCTGGGGTTTGGTTCCCAGCACAGGTAGCAGCAATTGCATTTGTCTTGCTAGTAGTGCAGAAGGTCTAGAATAAGGCTATAAAATGTTGTTTGTTTTTTTTTTTTTTTCCTTCTTCCATGTTCCTTGGTTCCTTATCTTCTTTAGTGTGAAGGTTTGGGGCTTAAAGGGAGGAAAAGTGATCACAGACATGAAAGTCAGCTCTAGTGAGAGAGGAAGTGATAACACCCAATACTCTGCTGTATTGCTCTGTATCATGCAGAGGGGTTTTCAGGTTTTTTATCTCTCCTTTGGATTAAGAGGCTCTGAGGCAAGAAGGCTTGATGTATTTGCTGCATAGAGATGTGTCTATGGTGTGTTGGGTAAAGGAGCAACTGAAGAGCAAGCAGGCACATGTCAGCTTGCCCTCCTTTAGCTGATACAGATTAAAAAGGAGGCAAAACCCAAGAGAGGAGCATCAGCTGTGCAACCCCTAAGGGCTGCAAGCAGCTCAGGGAACCTCCTAATGCCCTTGCACAAATTACAGCCTGGTCAGTCATATGCCATCACATGCCTGAAAATGCTGTCCTCACTTATCAACAGGCAATAAGCAGATCTGGGGAGGGCAGAGCCAGGGAGCCACCACAAGGTCTCAGCAGATCCTGCCAGCAGGTACAAATCATCCTGCTGGAAATGTGCCCTGGCAGCTCTTGTGGAGTCAAAACAAGCAAACAGAGCTGGCTTTGGAAGGAAAGGCTTGTCGAGATTAAGGGCTCTGACTGCTCTCCATAATCCAAGTGTATTAAAAAAAATGTTGGGAATTGTGGATGTGTTTGCAACTGCTGGGAACAGGTTATTGACAGGTGTTATTGACAACTTGTGGATTTGTGAAATGTTATTTATGGCAGTTTACTGCTGAAGGTTAACTGAGTAGTGGCAGGCCAAAGGAATCAACAGGCAGCTGCAGGTAATTTAGATTTTAGGTAAGTTTCTGAAGCTGTCATCAGAGGCTGCTCCCTCCCAGTATGACCAGCATGACCCCAGAACAGCCTGAGCTTTTCTTGTTGCAAGGGAGGGTTTCAGCTGCTTGATTGTCTTGTTCATCTGTGCTAGAGAGCTGGACTGTCCACCCACTGCACAAACAGAAGAAAACAGGTCCTGTTTCACTCACAGATCATATTTGTCTGACAGTTTCTTGGGCCTTTCAGTCATTTTTAATTTATTCACTGTCTTCACACACAATGCATTTTCTGATTCATTGTATAGGAAATTACTGCAAGCTGGTTTTTCAGTTTTCCTTCTAATACCTACACAAACTCAATTAAAACTAATACCAATTAGCTGTGAATGACTTTTGAGAACCCTATTAAACAAAAAATACGAGCAGATGAGACCTACTTAAAATATGGGAGAATGTCAGTGTTAACATCCATTATGTTGCTGTATTTCCAAACCATAAAAGTGACAAGAATGGCATGCACTGTGTAAAAGAAATTTGTTATGGTCACTTAAAAAAATGTTTTTATTATTATTAACTGCTGGAAAGTCGGATATAGATAGTAAATATTCTTTGATATGGAGTACAGATTTTCATGAACTGACACTTCAAATTTCCCAACTTAAAATATTTGTTCCTGTTAAAAAGTGTTTTGCTGCTGCTTTGAAGTCCTTAAAGTATTTTTAAATGCTGTAGAGGTTTGTGAGATGTGTGCAGCTGTTACTACACTATGCTTGCTCTGTGAAAATGTAAAAATTGTGCAAAAACTGAGTGTTGTGTGTAGAGCATTTGCTAAGTGATTGAGGGGATAGGAGCTTGCCTGAGTGAACATATGAAGCCATACCAGAGGTTCAGCTAACAAGCACTGGTCAATAAAAGGTGTCCAGGGCACACAACAAGAAAATTACATGAGAAAAAAACAAACAAACAACCTTTTAAGATACTTCCCCAATCATCTGTGACTTACAAATTTTTGGATACTTGTAGTTGTTAACCCTGAATAAGATTTTTTTTTTCTCTGAATATATGAATATACTTAAGTCTTGAATCCATGTAAAATTTCAACACCAACAGAATCTCATGGGAATAAATTTCAGTAGCTCTTTATAATGAAATGTATCTTTTAAATGGTCTGATCATAGGTTAAATAGCTTTGTTCTTTTGAATTTCAAATTTGCATCTGACACTGGTTTCCTATTAACCAGCTCCAGTTCCTTAACTTATTACAGAAAATGTCTCAGCTGTGGTCCTGATTTTTAAACATGAGTTTATCCCTCACCCATGTTTTTTTTTTTTTTTTTTTTTAATTTTTTTTTCTCTCTTCTTACTTGTTCTTGCTAATTAAAAACCAGCTTGAAATTGAGCAAACCTCAGCCACAGTTTCTGGACTTGCTGAGTGGAAATGGCAGGAGTTGAGAAGCACCTTCAGAGCAGGTTGTACACGGCAACAGCCAGGGCAGGAACACATAAAAAAGACATAACAGATGAACTGCAGAGCAAACTGAATTAGATACACTTAGAGCAGTGTAATGAACTGGTGCCTTTAGTAATTAGCCAGGGCTGAAGTGATCTACTGTGGATTATATTCTTTGACTCTCTAATAATCTAAGTCACATTTCCCCTGGTTGACATTTACCAAAGGCCTCAATTTTCTGGTGTTTCATAGCTCACTTTTGAATGCTCAAAACCTGGATGTTAATGTTGAGAGCTTCAGTTTAAATTGTCCTTTCTGCAATTTTGTACGCTTCTAACTTTATTACAATTCTGTCCTTTAAGTCAGATACATCAGACGTTATTGCAGACATATTAGAGTATAAAACTTGTCTGGACTCAAAAATGGTAATAAAATTGAGATCCTTTTCCATGGAACTGGCTCTTTATGGACCTGTTTTCCCAATGGAATATCCACCAGCTTCTTCAGGGCTTCATTAGTGTCCAGGCCTACATCAGACATGTGATGCTGGATATATTCTGGTTCCAGGCTGCAAATGTACAGCATAGGTGTACCCAAAGGGGTGATCTCAGTGCTGCTGTGACATTCCCAAAGTCTCTTTCAGGCCTCACTTTTTTTGCTGTTTTCAGTTAGTGGATTGATTTTGGTCCCTTTTTTCTTAACATTTTATTTTGTTTTTGAATCAGAAAATATTGTTCAATATATGCACTTTTATATTACTGCAAACTCCAAAAGTTAAAATGATGCAACTTTAAGTAATTTATAATTATAAAAACATGTAAAGGCTGAAATGTGCATCTAAATTTTCAGTGTTGTTTCTCTGTGAAGAATTGAGGGACCTTGAATTTTGGAGTATTTTCTGAAGGTTTTGTTTATTACTTTGAGGCCTGTAGAATAACCTTAATATGGGAACTGATATTCTCATCAATGTGCTGCCTTTGAGTATGGAAGGTCTGGGTGAAGAAATTCAAGTACTCTGATAGTTGTGTCAGTGTGTTCATGTTTCATAGAAAAAAAAGGTAAATAAAACCACTGAGAAATTCAAACACTACTACAAGTTATGAGTAATGGCAGGTAGTTAGTTAAATGTATTTACAGGTTTCTGTTTGTCTCTTTTAGGACATCTTTGTAATCATCATCTCATAAGTCTCAGATGTCTGTCAAGTGTTGGCATCAGGATTAGGACTTGAGCAGTCAACAATTTTATTTTTTATTTTCATCAACATATGTGTATGTTGTTAGTATTTACCAGCACTTATTTGCATAGGGGAAAAGGCTTTAAATGCTTATCTGGTCTTTAGCCCCATAGCATTTATAGCAAAGATGCTGTTAGCTGAGTTGTGTTATTTAATCTGGTGTTCAAAACAAAATGTCAACCAGACCAGCTCTGAAAATTAAACTATTCCAGTGCCTTTAGGACTTCTTTCTTCCATCGGCTTCAAATGAAAATAAACAGAGATTTTTCTATTCTTTATGGAAATCCATCTGTTCCTGTTTCTCTTTTTGTGTGATTTTGAACTATTGCATCTGCTTTTCCTTGCTCCTTTCCAGTATCTGTCATTGCTCTTGTTTCTTGTTGCATTTCATTTCTTCCTCTCTTCTTTTAATATTTAAATCACTCAAACCACCCGAGTTTTTAATGATCTAATTTTCCAAATCAACCAAATACCTAACACTGTTGGGATTTCCTGTCATTTTGCCTGAAAACATTCCTCTCCTTGGCACCCTTTCAGTGACTTGCAATACACCCGCAGCACTTGAAACAAAGGTTACATTGCTTCCCTGAGGTCTCTGCTCAATCTTTGGTACCTTGGCAGGATTCACGATTAGCAGTAAATACATTTCTGGTTGCAACTTCTCAAATTTAGCTCCTGGAACACCACCTGGAGGATTGTGTTACATTTGAATTTCCCAACTATTAGAAAGGCAACTGTCAGGGCTGCTCTGGGTTTTTCCTTCTATTCCTACAGCTGATTGACTCTCTTTTATACTGAGTTCCCTCACAAATGAAGCTGGCACAACTCCTGGTTGTCTGTGTTAGTTGAATGTATGGACTATTCCATATAAAGCAAATAAAACTGTTAAGCCAAGCCCTGGGTGAGCTCCTGTAAAAGATCATGAGAGGGGACTGAGCATGGCAAAATTGCCTGGACATCTTATGGACACCTTGAACTTAGTGTCAACCTAAAACACCCCCAGCAGGTCACTGAGCTGGAGATTTTGGGGCTTTCTAGTCCAGCAGAGTTACCTGAGCCCAGCCAAAACACCTGATGGTTACTTTGGGCTGGAGAAGTGAACATGGCCTTAGGATGCTCTCAAAAGAGAGAATAGCAGAGAATTGAGGGAGAAAAGAGGATATTTCATCTCACAGGCCTTTTAAAAGTGCCAGTTTTGGAAATAACAAAGCTGTGCCTTCTGCAAGAAAGAAACAAGGGCTGGGTAGCTCCTGTAGCTCATGCCTGTGCTGCCGAGGGCTTGGGCTGGAGGAAGCAGCTTTGGGCTGACCAAAGCTATAAAATCCAACGTTTCAATGGGGCAGACTGCTCCAGGTCCCTGCTCAAACACATTCTCCATCATGGCATAAACATGTCATGGGTCAAGTGTTTGCTTCAGATGTCTCAGCATAATTGAGAGGTTCTCATGCATGAGGATTGCATGTGGTGGAGCTTAAATCTAAAATCCTTGACTCCCTCCTGTGACTTTTGGACAGTGCATGAGGTGCATAACATGCATTATTATTCCCCTTGCTGATATCTAGTGTCGTGCAGGACTATTCAAATTTTGTTTGATTTGCTATTTCTGGAAAATGGTACATTGGGACTTATACTTGGTTTGCTTTAATTGTTTCAAGTGGAAGAGGCTGTTAAAGGAGCATTTTTCAGGCCCAGCCTTTGCTACAACAGAGTCTGTTATTGCATTCCCATCACAAGTGCTTGAGCAGGTATCCTGGGGAGGTAGGCCTCTCCTCCTCATTACTGTAGAGGCATGTAAATGGAGAGGAGGGATTTATGAGCCTCCTTCTCAGCAGTAGATAATTTAAAATCCTGAAAAAAAATGACCACTCTGATATTTTGTGAAAAGAGAATCTGAGAGATGTACAAGAACAAACTGAATTTTTTAAAGCATGAATGAACATTACCAATAAGTGAATGGTCCTGGAAGCTTATTCTCTTTTGCTGTTCAGCTGTTTCAAATGCAAGCAATCACAGTGCAGACCTCTCTGTTTCAGAGCCAGGACATGCCTGCTAACCCAAACAGTCTGGGGCTCTTAGAAAGCTGTTTTGAGGCAATAATGGGGGGATTTCATCTGAAAACAAACTCATGTTTATTAATGAGAACAAGGTATTTTTTCCTGCTGTTTGAAGGATGATTGATGTTGGAGTGATTGTTTTTGACCATGATGTACTGCTCTACCTGCTGGCTTGCTGCTGGCTCCTGTGACATTTGCCTTGCATTCACAGACAGCCTGGCACTGGGCGTAGCCCAGACCACCTACCAAATATCTCCAGTGACAAGAGCCCCATGAAGAAAAAACCAACAAAAAAAAAAATCTTGTTGGTATTTTAGAATGCTCGCTGTTGAAAGATTTCTTATTTTTAAAAGTTTGTATTATGTTGTAATGTCTTAAGTTTTACACCAAGTTCAAGTTGAAAACTTTTCTGTTTGACTTGACTGCTCCCATCTCTCATGACACTGATGTTAATATGTTGCTGTCAACTTTCAGTGAAAAAATAACAATTTTGCATACATCTTCTACCTTAAAATGTAGTATCATAATAACCCACTTTTACTTGGCAAAAGGTAGAATTTCAGTTACCCAGGGTTAAAGTGCTGTTGGAAAAATTGTTGGAATAAAGCAAAAGTTAAGATGGTCATTCATCCAGAACTCCAGCCAGGCTCTAAATGAGCCATTCTTTATCTCTGTGTAGTTGAGATCACTTTCCTCCCTTTCCCCTTGTTTAGCATTGTGTGCTTTCATCTGAGACTGAAATAAAAAGACCTAAATTCTGAAAAGATACATGTAGCACTTTTTCAGAGACTCGATAGAACTGGAATAGTTAGGAGCATGTTTTGGGCACTTATCCAAGCCCAAACAAATCTCTACATAGTCTGAGGAACAAGAACTGAATTGCTATTACAGAAACTGCTTTCACAGGTGAAAAAGAAAACAGCCAGCAAGTGAGATAGGCAGAGTAAAACAATTCTGCCTTTCCCAGCTGAATAACAAATAAGTTTTTTCAGCCTCTAGTTCTTTTCCTTTCCACTTCACCTGTAAAAGCTGTGGGTTTGGGAGCAATGTATTTTAACTCAGGAAAAAAATAGTTAAGAAATATCAGATCACACAAGACAGTCCACACAGCAGTGGGGCAGAGAATGGAACTTAATCTTTTGTTCAAAGCAATTCTACAAGGCAGTTCCTGATCTGGAAACTTGGTTCATTTTGTTCTATGCAGAAGCAACCTGAAATGTTTCTTTACCCCAAGTCTGTATACTCTGTACAATCATGTACTCTTGGAGTGAATGGCTTTTGGTGTGCACACACGTTCCATAATTAATTTAGAATTCTCTGCTGTCATTAATATTCCAGTTTAAACACTATGAACTTGGTCAAAGTAAATTGTTTCAAATATTTAAATACAAATGTATAGAAAATAGTTGGCAGTTCTTACTACCCTTCCCCATTTGTTATTGATGACTCTCTCAAACTCATCCAGTCTTTTCAGGGAGCATTTCCTCATCTTTGTAGAAAGATCCTGGCTGCTGCCTGACTTGAATGGAGAGTTTTGTAATTTGTGTCAGGAGAGAAAATCTTGTCTTTCTGACATGCAAAACCACATACAGAAAACCTCTAGGAGACATTTCTGTTTAAAAGCTGTTTGCTGACACTCTGGAGAGGTGCATCTACAAGTAGGGAATCCATGTGTGTGGTGGTCATTGCTCCCAATGTCCTCCTCCTCCTCTCAGGAGAGGTTATTCCCTGTGGGGTGGTACCTGAGCAGAGGGAAAAGCAGGATCTCTGCTTCTTTGCCCTCAAATTTGCGTGTTTTTGTCTCAGTGCCACATACTGCATCTTTAGTCTGTAGCTTTAAGTATCCCAGTTTAATGCTAAAGACACAATCCTGAGGTTTTCACTTTGCAAGAGAGGAGAATTGTTTCAGATTTATTTCCTCTGCCAGTGG
The DNA here is from genome assembly GCF_036417665.1 of Passer domesticus. Taxonomy (NCBI): domain Eukaryota; kingdom Metazoa; phylum Chordata; class Aves; order Passeriformes; family Passeridae; genus Passer; species Passer domesticus. The sequence continues at coordinate 5,301,272 of NC_087488.1, forward strand.
CTCTTCTATATGGACACTCAGACTATGCAGGAGGAAAAATCTCCCAGTAGTGAGTCTGCTGCTGATGGTTAAAGAGGCTTGGAAACATCATAAAGGTCAAAAATATCATTGCTATAAATGGAAGTGTTTAAAGTTGAAGAGCGATTTATGGAAAAGGACAGCATGAATTGGCACTAGAACCATTCTTTTCCATTATTTCCCTAAATGACTCTTTTAGTAGTGTTGAAATCAAGATAATCAAGTTTGAAAATTAATGGGAAGGAACAGCAAATAATTAGGAACAATGCTATCAAGTAGGTAACTGCTTTGACTACTGGCATACCTGATTCTGTAGCTGCAGTGAATGTGACTATAGAATGAAAATAGGAGATTATCTTTCCATTCAGCTCCCCCAACCACCCTCCTCCCCAAAACTATGAAAGTGTTTGATATTCTTTTTTGTTTTGTTTATTTTATTGTGAATAAGTGACACTTAGAGAAGAATCCAAAGACATTTGGTGATTTTTTTTTTTTTTAATGAAACTTGTGGTGTTAGCTTTTCATTGCGGCCTAGCTATCATGCCGTGTAGCCCATCCATGTTTTATCAGGAGGGTCAGATGTCCATTCCTAATGGACTACCAAATTAATATGACTTTTAAGCACCACTTTCTGTTGGGGTTTTTCATCATCATTAGGATTTTTTCCTTTGGGAAAAAAAGATCACTGATGTGAGAAACTTAGGGAAGTAGTATGGGGCTTAAAGTGTCATAGTCTTGAGTGCATGTTCCACTCTGGATCAAGTGTCCTGTGTCTGTGAACCACAAGGCTGCTTTTTTTTTTCCCCCCCACTTTTTTTTCCATTTTTAAAGTGCTGTGTTCCTATCTTGGACCGCTGTCCTCAATTGTGCTGCCATTTTTTAACTTTGTTAGAAACACTCTCACTCCAATTGGATTATTAGTGTAAATGGCAACCGGCTGGGAAATCTTTTCAGCCTTTTGAGTGCTTTGAAAGGAAATCTTTCATGGCTCTTTGTATCCCACACGGCACACAAATTGTAGTGCAGCCTGCTGCAAGCTGTGTGTAATATTGGCCTGTGATCTAAATTGGCTTAGGAATGCAGTGAGGATTCACAGGCAGTGCGGGGGAGTCTGAGAGGAAACCTCCATCCCTGTGCATTGTGCTGTGGCTGCAGTGCAGTGTCTCCCAGCAGGCTCTGTCACCCTTGCTGGGGACACAGAAAAGTGCCAGCCACACTTATTTCCACAGGACAAACCAGGGACACACATGAATGCAGCAGAGCTAGACTGAACTCGCAGCAAATTCTGGATCTGCTTCTTCCCATCTTAACTTTAGTTCTTCAAATAACTTTTTTTTTTTTTTAATGCTGATGATGCTGTTTTCTTTATCACCATAAATCATTGTTTTATGCTGATGACACTGTATTTCTCTATCACCATTAATCATCTATAATGCTTGAGAAGGAAATGTTAATGAAGAATACAATTTATTAAATGTCACCCCGGTGGGTGGGCTAAAAGGTGGATTAACTGCAAACCTTATTATAAACAGGGCCAAAATAAAGTAATGACCCAAACAGACTTGTAGATCTGGTGTGGGAGGTACTGGAAGAGGTGAGCAGGACATGGTCAGTGCTTGGGGCAGCAAGGAAGGGTTTTGCAGGGTAGTACAGCACATGGGGAAGGCTGGGACAGCCCAGCAGAGTGGGAAGGAGTTGTTCTGGAAATCAAGGGGGTTCCCTTGTTATGTGCAGTGTGCTTCAGAAAGTCCCAACTTCACACCTGGCACCGCTCTTTGGGAAGCCATGGCAGAAACAGACAGGAATTGGAATTTAACTCTCCCCCTCAGGCTCCCCTGCTCTTTGGAAGCACAGGATACCCTCTGATATTTCCCTTGTCTGATCACGGAATAACCAACTCTTGCAAATCAGAGAGAGGGACTTGAATGGCAGAAAGGCTGACAAAACAAATGCCTCAAGCTATAACTGTTACTTAGAGAATGTTTTAAATCTTAATTCAGATCAATCTTTGATTGGCTAGTTTGTCTCTGCTATAAACTTTAAAGACATGTTAGTTACCTGTCATTATAGAGATTGCTTCTATACCCTGTCCACTTGTAGGCTGCTTGTTTCCCAGAAGGCACAGATTTCTTTTTAGAGTTTAATTTTTAATTTTTGCCACATTTTGATTATGACGATATTAAATGGGGTCAGTGCTCAGTCAACTGTTAAATAAATTGCAAATTCTACAAAACACAGCCAGCAGAGTCATTACTAACTGTAATGCTGAAACTTCAAGCAAAATTACATCTGGCTACAATGCTATTCAGATGCATAAATTATACAGCCTCTGATTATCTTAAGGAAAATTCAGCTATTAAACTTATTTTATGGGCACAAAACAAGGGGAACTGCCAAAAGGAATCTGTGCATCCTAAAAGTCATGAGAAGAAAAATAATTGGCAAACCTTTTCCGCCTGCAGTTTTATGGAATGTTCTCTCTCCCTCCTGATGTTCAATCAGCCTCCACCACTGGCACAGACGAAATCACACAGTGTCAGAACTGGTGGGGGAACTCAGCCATGTGTAGCTTTGGAACAGCAGGTGGGTCCAGCATTTCACATCTGACCCCACACATCCCCCACCTTTCATGGGGACCTAGCGGGGTGAATCTCCAGGGGAGAAAATTGTAATTCAATGCAGAAAACAATAGGGATGCTCGATGGTGGGGTGTTGGGTGTGCTACAGAACTCCTGAAACTTCCCAGTGCCCTGGAGCACAGGAGGGGCCAGCCCTCTTCATGTGCCAGCAGGTCACTGGTGCCTGACTCGTGTCTGGGAGCGGGGAAGGATGAAGGATAGAGCCTGGCACAAGAACCCAAATGGCATTAGATCACACACCTCAGCTGTGCCAGAAACCCCTCAGACTCAGGGGGATGGCATAGTCCTTCTTTCCTTGTTCTCTCATACCCAATATTATTTCAGTATTGCCGGTGTTAAATTCAGAATTACCTTTGAAGAATAGCAAGTACATTGCTTAAAACAGTCCTGTCACCAGATTTCCTGAGCTGCTTCAATGTATTTTAAACCATTCTTATATTTGACAAGTAATTGCCAAAATAGGTTATATGCCACTGACCTTTATCAAAGTCTGATTTCTTCCAAGCCTTGTCTCACAGTTCCATCCTGTTAAGACATTCAGGGAAGATAATTGCTCCCTAAACTAATTGCCTTCTCTGCTGTTCTTTTCTGGACTTCTGCAAGACAGAGGAAATTTTGCTATTATTTGTTCTTTGAATAGGTCTCAGCTCTTCTGACTGGAGATAAGAAAAGGTACCCCAGTTCTGTTTTCATTCCTTCCTTCCTTCCCTCTTGTAACAAGAATTATGAGTCAGAAGCATTGCTGCTTTCTTTCTGGAATATTTCTATGCAGAATTTGTAGAGGAAATAATAATTTTATAGTCAAGTATGTGGTGTTATATCAAATATAAATATGGCTAACAGGAGTAATGGATAGTGCCTATGAGTACCCGAGGAAGTACTGCATTTCTGTTCCTAACATGATGCAACCTGAATCTGGTTTTGCTCACTGATTAATCATAACTATTCAGTATTTCATTATATATTGATATTTGAGACATATTTGATCTATGAGGAAGGGAAGATTAATCTTGTTTTAACAAAGCTTTTCTGTTTAATTCAGCTCTGTGATAGGTTTTGAGTGATACACTTGGTGGTTGGCACAGTTTTAGTGAAGCCCCAAGACACTCCTTGGCTGAGGGATATTGATAGCTGCTAAATATGAGCAAAATTATTAATGGCACTGAAGCATACCAGGTTTTCATGGAAATGGTTGGTGTCAGGACAGCGATAATTCCCGTGGTGTTGCAAAAGGAGTTGATTTTTAACACTAACATTTGCAGTTGGAGGAGGCTCTGTCCCTCCTGTGAGTGGTTTGAGTGTGCAGTGTGGCTATGGTAGAAAAAGGAGAATACTATTCTCTGAAAATAGAAATACACTGAAGGAAAAAATATAGAAGAAAACCTTCCATTCCTGACAGAGGGAGAATGTCTCATATATGAACAGATTAAAACAAAAATGAGTAGGACCATGTCTTGTAATTGCAAGATTCCTCAGCCACTTCACCTCACTCTTTGCAAGGGTTTCTTCACTCCCGTTGAAAGATTTTCAGTATACTGCATTTCTTCTGAGCTTTACTTACTCCTTTTCCAGTGTTAAGCTGAAATTATTCCACAAAGATAGCTCCTGACTTAGTGTTTTGTACTACTATAGCAGACAGCCTTTCCACTTGAACATTTTAAAGTTAGTGGAGCTACACTGCAGACTTTCACTCTGTGTGTGTGAATGTGAATTGCTATCTTTTAGGAAAAAATAAACATTTGAAATTAGGAAGCTATTTAAAAGCACAAATATGTTTGGGGGTTTTTAAAATGCAGTTAAAATGCATAAACATCTTCTGTGTATTGTCTGTAGTTTCCTATCTTCAGTTTTGTGACCTTTAAGAGAAGCTTAAATGGAACATGGAAAAAATATTTCTCTCAATTGCATGATTAAAAAAAGCCCCAAAAAACAACTACTGCAAATTCTGTAAGCAGTGGATTATAAATCCAATTTTTTACTCCCCCTTCTGGTTGTGGTTTTAAGGAATGCACACACATAGAAAGCAGGACTAAGATTGTCAATTTGTTATCTGAAAACATTTTAACATCTATTTCTAACTGTGAAATGTGTCATCTAGGGAGCATATAATTTCTTCTATTAAGATGCTGTGTGTATATAATTTAAAATAACAATGCAAGCAGATATGCCAGTGTTGTGGTGTTTTTCATTTCAAGCAGCTTAAAAAGAGAACAATTTCTGTTTGCTTGGGATTGCAATCTGATAGTCCTCACACAGAGCAATAGTTTATTACTTAAATGTTCCTGCCCAGATCAATGTGCTTACTGAAGACACAAAGTGTGGGTCAGACAAGTGAAGTCACAGGGCCAGCACACTAAAGGCTTATTAGCAATGTCAGGTCACTAAACAATGCAATCAGAAAGGCATTTATTGTAAAATGCCACTTTCACAAGAAATGAATAAAATTCCTCCAGTGCAGCACGAGATGCAAGAGCATAAAATAACCAGGTTTTGTAAAGCAAATTAAAGCCTTCCATCTGTGTACACAGCGGTGGATTTCAGGATGAAACCTTGGCAATACAATGATTTTTAATTTTTCCTGGGGGAAGCTGTGGACTTGTCCATCCTCGCTGCAGACATTGATTTGTTTCAGAGCTGTTCTGCCTGTGTGATGTTCCCACGTCCTTGCAGATGTGGGAATGACTTGGGCACAGCTGTGCCAGCTGTGGATTGGCCCAGGCAAGCCTCATTTATTGGAGACTTAGATTACTAAAAGTGTGCTGTTTGATCCATTAGGGGAGCCACCGTCAGTTTGGGAGTGCCAGCAATGCTGAGGAGATTATATGTTCTGAGAGCCCAATAAACATCATCTACTTCACTTACAGAGTGCAGAAGTTTTAGATGCCTGGTTGCTTTCCCAGATTTTGTTGCCTTTCTAATTAAATCAGACTTGGGGATTTGAAATTCAATTGGTGTGAAATACAATAAAGGTTTGTAAGTAGTTGAAGACTGGCAAGGGCTGGGCATGCATTTAACTAGCATGGGAAGTCAGAAGAACCTGACTACAAGACTCTCTGCAAACAGTTCTAATGCTGTTCTCTATCCCTTTTTATTCTGTAAATGACTTTTGTTCTGAAGTGAGATATGACTTCCTTTCCTGTAGTGCTGCATGAAATGAGATGACAGCAGCATCACATCCTCAAATTTAACTACCATCATCAGCATTGAGAAGGAAAAATTGCATGGCCCATAAAAGCATCCTAAAGCTGGTTGCTTTAGGACAAAAGATGACAGTTGGAACTGTTCTCCTAAGGAAAATAGGAGTAAGAGGTATTTTTGTATAGTAGCACTACTTTGTGTTTGTTTCAGAATGAGCAATACGTGGAAAGTGCAGATCAAATCTACCAGCTCTATTGACATTGTGGCTGTGTGTTAAATGGAAGCAAGACAGGCCTTCCAGGTTTGCCAGAAAGAATAACTGAGGAAGTAAATTATGTGACAACAATATCACTTAGGAAAGGATAAAGATGAACATCTCTGATCACAGTGTAAGAGAGATGACATTGAGAAAATGGCAGCTATAAACCAAAGAGGTCTAAGGAGGGCAAGCAGTGTTTCAGATAAAAGTGTGAAACAAGGGTTACTTGCAGTGTAAGGAGAATGACACTGAAGAGCTGCTGCCTTGGGCAGAGGGGCAGAACTGTTGAACAAATAAGTAGATGAAACCCTTGGTTTCTTATCAATATGTCTGTCTTACAGTTAAAATGACTTCTTTGTGAGCTTCTTGCAGCTTTTAAAAGATGTGCAGGAGCTCATAGTATAGAAAATTTTCCACAATGCCAAAATTCATGTGGGGCTTCTTAACTATTGCTGTTTTGCAATGCTTCATGTCAAGGCCATAAAACTCCAATACAACTAGACAAGCCATTGCTGTGACACATGACAAAGTGGCATTCCCAAACAGCATAATTTAGTATACATTTAATTAAAATACATATTCTGTTTACACATTGGGCTGAAACCAAAAGAGGTGCCCACGCATTGATCAGAAAATGAAGCATGGCAGTGGTTAGAGCACAAGGAAATAGGTTATGGCTGTGACAGTGCAGCCTGTGTCAGTGCAGTGCAGGGGCTAATGCATATGCTTAATGCAGAACAGTTTTAAAGATCGCTGGGGTATTGAATTCAGACCACCTTCCTATCCTTTTGAAAGCATTTTTCTTATTTCATACCCCCATAATCCTTTTAAATATGTATAGATTGTGCTCAGGTTATAAGGTAGAATGATTTTTACATGTATAAAAATATGTTGACTAGTGCCTAAATGCTGGACTCCATGGCTGTCAGTGCCTATTGTATATAATTTTCCCAGACACACAGCTAGCCTTAGGCTGTGAAGGTAGGAGCTCTGTGTCAGAAAGACTTTGACAAAAGATATATAGCTTTTAATTTGCCCATGGAACAGAGGGAGCAGATTTATGACCTAAAATACAAGGCTGAGAATTGGCTGTATACTTTCAGCTAATGGGTATAGAAATGAGGAGATTCACAATGGCTACTCCAAGCACAGGCTGCCTTTTTTGCATGTTGAATAAACAGTCCAGAAAAATTTACAGGGCTATAATTTAAACAAAAATCAGGCAAGTGGTAGACTCGTGAATGCATCTTCTATCTTCTATCTCTTCTTGGACTTACAGTACCTTGTAAAAGTGTAATTCTAGCCTGCTTTACCTGATTACTTTGTTTGCATGCATATCAGGCTAGATTATTAGCATTTGTTTATTGGCTATTTTTCATTAAGGGCCTTTGCAGACATTAAAGAGGCTCACAAAATTGTGGAACTCTCAATACCAGTTCCACAGGTAGTAAAAACTCCTGTCAACTTTATCTGAATGAAGTTGCACTGATTTATGCTGGCTGAGGATTTGGCCTGCAGAATTGATCTTGGATTGTAAGAGAGAAACCCTGACGATGTCCTCTGTTCTTAACTCCTTTGACAAAGATAGCTTTAGAAAACCATTTTGATTTTGTGGATTTATCCTTTGTCCTGGCTGTCAGAAGACATAGCAGTTTAAGATCAAAGGGGAAGAGATTTGAAGATTAAACATCTTTGAACTGAAAATGTCCTGCAGCCCCATAAATTCCAGCAGAGATCACTAAATCGAGAGTGCAATCATCAGCTGATTTGTATTAATGATGCACTGATCGAAACCTTCAAAGTGCTGTGAGCTCTGTCCCTCTACCAAAAGTGATGGAGCTTTGTCAGGAATCCCACCCAGGGCTCCTGGAGTGCCTGGACCAGCCTTGCAGAGGCCGCTCATGGTGCTGTGCACAAGCAGCACTGGCTGCACAGGACGTGCTTTCAGCTGCAGGGATCCCAGTGGCACAGAGCTCTGGGATCTGTCACCACCACTCCTCACAGGAGTCTGGTGTTGACACTGACCTCATCCCTGTGCCTGGATCAAGGGGTGCCAAGGACGTGGATCTGTTTGTGGGTGTAGCCAGGACAGCAAATGAATGAGACTCAGCTGAATTAACCCTTAAGCAATCTGGTCTAGTGTCAGGTGTCCCTGACAGGACACCTGGGACCAAAGGGCCTTTGAGGGACTGAAGGGTCTTTGAAGGACCACAGAGTCTTTGAGGGACTGAAGGGTCTTTAGGGGCCTAAAGGGTCTTTGAGGGACTAAAGGATCTTAAAGGTCCCTTCCCCAACTTTCCGTGATTCCATGATCTGCAGTGGCAGGGACCAAACAAACACAGCTGATAATTCCTACTGAGACCTTTTTCTCTGCTCTTTCATCTTTGCTTGTTGAAAACACTGAAGGATGGAGGCTCTATTTCATCTTAAATAATTTCCAGAGATAATAATCCTAAAAATTGGAAATTGTATATGTTTTGCTCATCAGCTTTCACCAACTGAATCTCAATTTGAGGTATCCTGTTAAAGTGCCCTCCACCAAAGCTGTAACTGCCAGGCTGAAAGGAGTCCTGGGCTCCAGTAGTGATGGATGTTTCTTTGGTAGCAGTTCTAAGGAATAACTGCTGTAAGGGAGCACCTGAAAAAGACAAAGACACAATGACTTGCTTTATTCTTTAATTCTTCAAAGATTTAAGAACATGAAAACAGTAGGTTAAGAAAAAAAAACTGGCAGGATTATGCTCATATAATCCTATTTATTCTTTTGTTTCTCCATGTAATATTAGTGTTTGCATGCTAATTAGTGATTAGAACTGAATTTTTTAGGAAGAAATTTGTTTTTCTCACGAAACTTATTTTGGGAAGTACACTTTCTATTACATTCATTTTTTATAGATAGGCAATCTACTTAAGCCTACATACCAGAGGATAACATAAAGATGTTATTTGAAAATAAATTACTGCCTCAAGTAGCTTCTGTAGTGTATTTGCAAAATGCCAGTTCTAGAAGGGCAGTGGAATTATTAACTTAAGATAAATGGCTAGAGATGATATAATTATGAATTCTGTGAGAAGACCTTGTCAGAAGAAAGATATAGATTAATTTTTTTTTTTGCTTTGTTAGCATAATCCATATGAAAAAAAGAATTGAGACATCAGAATGACAATGATTCATGCTTTCTGTGACTTTTAATGATTTGATTATGGTTTGTTTTTTGGGTTTTTTTTTTTATTTTCTTCCCAAAAGAGGCTTGGAAATTCTTTGTAACTCACTTTAACAAATGCTGCATTTGCTGAACTGCAAAATTGAACTACATTTTCTGAAGTAAAAACAAAAATAAAATAAAATGGTTCTTCCTGCATTTAAAAGTAAGACAACCCTGGAGCAAATGGCAGGTTTCCAGTGAAATCATCTTGGGATTTTGATAGAAAAAGGTAAAAATGAAAATTCTAGTACCCTAGTACCTGGGATAATGATGCACACCTATGTAAAATACACTTAAAGAGCTGGAGGTCAGGTTTGGTGGCATTGCCCCATATGGTTTTAAACAGTAGACACTTTAAGACTGTAAGCCAGATGGTTTTGAAATTACTGCATAAAATCCCTCTAACTTTGGCTAATTTGTGGTGATGGTTTCTAGAGTCTGATTTCCTTGTTCAGATGGAAATTTTCTAAACTGTCTTTTAAAGTTAGAATTTCCTTTTTTGCTGTTGTCTTCATATTCTGGCAGTTTCTAAATGGTGGGCTCACGAGTCAGGGCCAGGGATGGCAGGTTCCTGGGAGTGAAGGAGAAAGAACTTTGTTTCTGTTGCAAAGATTTTATAGACTAAGCACTCTGAATGAAAAACAGTGGCATTTAAGTCAAACTCCTCTCTTATTTCTCTCCAGCTTTTTCTCTGTTCTGCATTTTCGCATTGAATGATTGTAAAGAAATACAACTTTGTGCACGTATGGGAAAGCTTTTATTCTTGCTTTTTGATTGTTGTTGTGCATTCAGAGCTCTCCCACTGATACTCATTTCATTAGTAGGCATAAAAGTTGTTCAGGGTCCAAAGAAACGTTAAAACATGTAGCTGTTACTGCTCTCAGGAGACAGATAAATGTCAATGTCAGTCAGTGATTAAATATGCAGAAGATTTCTTGCATGTGCTAGAAACTTGATGTTACAATTAATTAAAAAAAGAGGAAATCTTATAGATAGAGCAGAATAACAGAAAGTGTATGGAGATCACATCAAACTCGGAAATGAATGAATTTTTAGGAGCTTCTCAGACTGTAATGAAAAGTAAAATTAGCACTAATCAATGAGCATCTGAGTGCTCAGTCCAGCTAAAGTCTGCCCTGCAAACCTGTGTGGCTCTATGAGCCTTGCCAACGGCACCCCAATTCCATTTTCTCTTAGTTCTGCCTTTGCCTCTGTTGGCACACAGGCAGTTTGGTGACAGGGACTTCAGCTCTTGAAGTCTAAGAGCTCAGGTGCCTTCAGGAACATCCCCAGCCATGCCCTGGAGGGCAAAGGTGTTTCTGGTGGGGCACCTTGAGCCACTACCAGGCACTGATTCCTGCAGCTGAAGCCTTAGGGTTTTAGCTTTTATATTTCCCATATATTTGTAATCCTGCAGATTTAATGTACAACTCTAAACTCCACACACAGTGTGAGCTGCTGCTCTCCCATTTTGGGCAGACACAACAATTCCTCTCCAGGCCTGGCAGTCAAGGACACCTCACTGCCTCAGGCCCTGAGAGATGGAAACAAAAGGGACTTGGAGGGAGCAAACTTGGGGTAAATGACTTCATTACCTGAAGCTGTAATTGGAATTAACCTCCAATATGCCAATGGACCAAACTTATAAGACTGTGAATATATGTGACTCCATTGTTCATTTTTGGGTGAAGGTCCTAGGGGGGCTTCATCTGCCCAAAATGTACCTGAAGAACTGCTTTTTATTCCCTTAATTTTGTCTGGCCTCTGTTTTTGGGTAGTCCCAAAATGCATCACAGGAACAATTCCTTTGGCTTGTCCCACCAAAGACATCTGCTCCCCACAGAGTGTCCCACTCCCTTCCCAGTGGCTGTGACTGCCCAGTGTTTTTGCTTCTTGGTGTCACCTACAGTCCTTGTCCAAGGACTGAGGAGAAAGGGACAGACCTTCAGAGGGGTTTCTTTGGGGAAAAAATTGCTTTTCCTGCATTGCAGCTCTTCAACTATCATCCTATTGCATGTATGTTCTTCTCCTCTGTCAGAAGAGATAAAAATTTTCTAGGATTCACTGAAGAGCCCTTGAAAATCCTTAGGAAAATGAATGAGTGATTTCCATCCCAGTGGGAGGGGGGTTTTCATTGGACTTGGCAGATTCTAAACATAAAATACACACAGGGACACCCAGAGTCACTCTTTGGTGTCTGGTGTGTCAGGATGGTGGAGGGGAATAAAGATTTGCTTAGTCTTCCTACAGTATACATTTCCTTCCCATTCAGGGAATGCTGGCATGGCCCCTCTGTGCCATTCTGTCGAGAGGCAAGAAGACATTTTTAATAGCACTGTCGCTTTTCAACCAATCCAGTGACAGATACGAGTGAATAATATAAATTCTCTAGCCATTCCTTGGCATTTATTTCAATGTAAGTGTATTTTTTTTTTTCAAGTAGAAAACCCAATAGTAATTTATCAAGGGACAAATCATTTTTTCTGGGCAGTGGAGTCTGCAAAATCCCCATTTTTAAAGCACTAAATCTCCCTCCTTTGACAGGAGTAAGAAAGCATTAAAAGCTTTGATTTAGCTGGATCATACAAAATAGTTTCTCATAATTATCCTTTTGGATGATATATGCTTGTCTTTTTTCCCCTTCTTATTAAACCTGAGGTTTCCATTTTTCATCCAGCTGTATTACTAAATTAAATTGCCTTTTGTTGTATTCAAGTTAAGCATTTTGCCGAAAGCTTTCCTTGTTCAGGGAAATAACATTTACCCAACGTGCACCCTGTTTTACTGTTTAAATTTACTGTTTGCAATTTTTTGGTTTGCTAAACAATTGTAGGTTATTGTTTGTTTTAATAGGAATAATGAATCAGTGGAATTTAGCATTGTATCTTAGAGTACAGTATCCGGGGCAGGGGGAGGGGAAAAGCTCCCAAGGAATTCTTATTTTGAATTGAAATGTAAATTGCCAACATGACAGAAAAAGGTTCTTGCCTGTCCAGCTTTAGAAACTTTTCATTTTTATTGCTGCATGAAAAGGAACTCTAGTTGGCTATGGAATAATTCCATGGGGGATATAGTCACACTCATTGACAGAATAATAGAAAACAGTTCAATATGCCACTTTTCTTGGGCACTTTGCATCTGCACATTAAAAAATTGCTGTGAAAGCCAGAGGCAGCTTCAGCCAGAGTTTTAATTCTGTTCTTGCAAGGAGAAAGCTCAAATTTTATCTAAATGGACTAAATCATATAAAAATCTATACCAAAATTTAATAAAATACTACCCATGATCAGCATAGCAAAATAAGTTGCTCATTGAAAGATTTATGAGATGCTGTTCAAGAAACTACCCAGAGAAATTAATTCAGAGGCCACTGTTTGTCATGTACTTGTTTCAAGTGAATTCTCATAGAGCACGGGATGTGTGGGGCAGCCTCTCTGGCTGCTGTCCCCTTCTTGCTCAGGATATTTCAGATCCTGCTTGTCCTTTGCTCTGTTTCTGGGAAGGTCACTGTGCTGGAGCTGGCCTGCCCTGGGCTGTACCAGCCAGGCTTTACAGCAGGGGTGGCCAGAACACAGCCTGTAACAACACACAGTTGTCTTGAACACTGACTCCAAAGTTAATAATGGTATGAATTATACAAAGCCTGATAAATATGGAATTGAAGGTGGTAAAGCGGGCCAGTGCAGCTTTATGATAAATAGATTGTCAGAGTGTGTGATGGGCTTTTGAAGAATTCTAAATGTCATTGATACAGACCGACATCGCTGATGGAGATCCATCTGTGGGGTTGGGTTCTGTGGTGTGGAATTATCACTAATCAGTTAAAGTGGTGGAAGATCAGCACGACACCCCAGTGGGTCTGGTGGGAAAGAGACTCTGAATGTCACCAGGCTTTCCTGCTGTGATCAGGTGAAAGGGGAACTGGCTTTTTGTGGAGAGGTTGGAGCGGAGTAATGAGAAGGATCAGAGAGCTAGGAAAGAAAGCACAGCCATCCATACAAAACAAGCAAGACAAAGGATTTGAAAATGGACCTACGGAGGTTTACTTTGACTCAGCAGGATGCCAGCAGGTACATGAAGTATTGCTGCCCGAAGGTTATGGCATCCCTCTAAGTTGAGGTGTTAAAACAAAGACACAGATTACCCTGGCTTGGAATAAGAGGAATGGAATAGGAGACTTCTGAAAGTCATGTGCAATTTCCATGATACAGGGATTAGTGAGAGCAGTGGCAGGAGAGAGGAAACCCTGAGGGAAAGGGGAAACACGCTTGTATAAATGGGGAGCCCCCAAAAAACAATTAAGGCACAGGCAAATGGTACACTGAAGGCGATTGTCAAACCAGATGTTAGACACAGAGGGTGCAGGTACAGGCAGCAGGGCTGGCTCACCATTTATGCATTTGCAAGATTTTATTGAAGTGGATTGGGAAGTAAAAAGGAAGACTGAAGAACTTTCAGGAGTGCCAAAAGATTTGTGGGGTGTGTGAATGTGTGGAGCATGAGTTTTGGCTTGTTGAACAGGAAGTTATGGTCGTGGTGGCCTCTGTCAGCCCTGAAAATCTATGAATGTGTGATTTCCAAGAAAGCTTTGAAAATCTCATCTAAAAGGCTCTGTTTGCCCTTTGTATCCTTCATAATAAATTGGAAATACAGTCATTTAGAGAGAGGCTTTTTCTTCTCCATCATATACTCTCATGTTCTCCTGGTTTTCATTTAAACCCTGCTGCTATTGACAGATGCTTCTTGTCCTTGATAGTTTCAGGCACAGCATTAGTTTGTTGCCAAACTGATCATATTATTTATTTATTTAATTAATAGTATATTGTCTTTTAATTTGTTTCTTCCCCTGCAGTGCTTCCTATAAAATGCCTTGGGAGAGAATGCAAGGCTTTGTAATAAAACATTGCAGGAAACATTGGGCCTCCTGTATAAGTTAGACAGCTTTTCTGCACCATTTCTGAGATTCTTGTGATTTTAGTATTAATTATGTGGAAGTATCAGAAAGGTGGAGCTTCACCTCGAGGCAGCTAAATATTGTAAAAGGCTTCTTAAGGCTTGTGAGGAAAGCACAGACCTGTGAGTCAGGGAAACATGAAAATTTCATAACACAGCATTTTGGTTTTGATGCTTTGAAGTCACAAACTATGTATATATTTTTTTCTTTTTTGTGTCTCAGGTTTTACAGATCATTTAGACCCTAATGTTGATAATAATTAGAAAAGTGTGGGCACTTAATATGTTTTAGGATTGCTGCCAGCACTGTGTGGATATTTGATGTGATAAAGGTGCACACATTGTTACACACATTGTTAGTGAATGCTAAAATTTATTTCATAGATTCTCTGATTGTAATCAGTACTCTTTCCTTTTGCTAAGGCTTTGGACCATAAAAGTCTTGTACATTCTTTCCCAAGTTAACATTTTTTGGCTTTTCTTTCTGGGAAAAATCCCACAAAAACACCCCAGCTCTAATATTACCAAAATGGAATTTGTGCTGCTCTAGATATAAGCTCCTGCACTACTGATTACTTCCTGTTACAAAATTAATCAAATATTAATAAACTAATAATGAATGCCAGATCTACGTAACTGTTAAGTTTTCTTCTGGATTAACAGTACTTCTCATTGAATTATCTCTGGATCTGCCTGACAGCCCAAAGCTTGTTATTAGTTTCTGAGTATTCTGAAATATCAGCAAAAAAGGCATTATGAAAGTAACAGTTTTTCTTATTGAAATATGCTGCGTGAAATATCTACCTGATTTCCAGGCTATTAAAATAAACACATTTTTTGCTGGATTGGGGCTGAAATTTGCATCAAGCTTTCAGATAAGAAACTCTAACTTGTTTCCAAAATATACAGTCATGATACTCCAGAGCTCTTGTATGATTCTGTTAATTAGGTGGTCTGGTTTAGATTTAGTCCTGTCAGTAAAAGCATTTAATTATTTATCAGAAATATGGGACAAAAACCTTACCCACCAGCTCTGCTAGAGTATTTTGCTAAGCTTCCAAAACTTTCCTTCAGTTTGGAAAGAGAAAATAAATTGGGCAAGACTAGAGGGCTATGAGCCCCTTTCACTGCACGTGTTGAGGTTCTCAGCGTGCTGATGTGTTGTCAGCCACATGGCAAAATGACAGGGGAAGGACAAATTGCTCCTTTGCTTGTGTGGCTAAGAAGATTTGGTAGCAATCAGAGGATTGGATGGATGAGAAAATGCAAGAAGAAAACATTCCTGTCCCACTTGCCATGGGCAAGGCACTCTGTTCTTGAGGAGGCATCTGCTGGTGTTGCCTGCAGACCTTGAGGGGTTTTCACTGCACAGAGACTCTGCAGCCTTGGGCTTTCCTGGGGCGGATCTGCTCCTTGGGCTCTGCCAGGGGATGTCTCAAACCCATCAAAAAAATCTCAAGAGCCTCTAAGTAGGGGCAGGCACAGGAATACTGAGGAATCAAGTGATTCTACCAATGAAATGCAAATTGCAATGTATTTGGGCATGTCTGGAGACTTGGGGGGTTGGTTGTTCTCTGTTCTACAAATGTGCTTTAATTATTTTTTGAAATGGGAGGAGACATTCTAGGTCCTACAGAACCCATGGTATTCATTGTCTCAAGTGAAGTGCAAACCTGACAGAACTATCTGTACTGTTTTAAAATGAAACTAATACTTTCCTTAAGTATTACTTCTATTAATGTATTTCTGTTATTGAAAAAGAAAGGGAAAAAATCCCCCAAATATCTCCCCTACTCCACACAGCCCTCCCACCCCCGAAAAATAAAAATTCCAAAATACCAAATGTCTCCAGAGGCCCCTGAGTGAAGGTCTACAAATGTAATAACATTTAGATTACACATATCCATGTGGTGGATAGAATAGTTGAGAATGTCAGGCAAAGACTGAGGACTGCCACAGTCACTTTTATTTTTAATGAAATTATGCTCATCTGCACTCTATTAGGGAATATGTAAATTGATTCAAATTCAGCCTTTTTAAAGTGCACCTAAGAGATGACTGAGAATCAATTCCAAACGCAGTAGAACTACAAGGCAATGCAGATATTTATTGTCATGAAAGCAATTTCTGGCTCCTTTGTATCCCCTAGGTATAAGTTGAGGGCTTCATTCATTTCCTGCTGGGATTTAAAGAGAACCACAAATGTTTCTGTTATTCACTGGCCCTGTAATTTAAATAGAAAAATCACTATGCATTATCACTGCTTGGCAGTCTTTTATCTAATTATTCAGGCCAATTCTTTTCTGTAACTGAGGAGGTTGAACTGATAAAAAAAGGCAGGTCAAGTTGGAACTTCAGGAGACATTAATAAAGTTATTTATTCTAGTGGCTCTTTATGCCAGAGAGCCAGAGACATGGGGGATAATTCTGAAAGTTACCACCTCATTGTAGAGGGCCAGCAGCTCACCTCAGCTCCTGTCAACAGCAGCTGGTGGGAAAGGGAATCCCAGCATGGTAGACTGAGACAAGAAAAGGCAAAGAAATTGCCTGGGATCCAGGGAGGAGACAGCATTTCCCCATGTGTTGCACCAGTGGCTGTGTGTTCTGGAGACTGTTTCATTAATGCAGTATCATATAACTTACCACAAATGTGGGAATTTGGTTGTGTGTTCTGGATACTCAGTCATGTTCAAATTTCTCATCTGTGTGAAGGTTCTCTAATACAGGAGACCTCTTCTTGGATATTTTTCCAGGCAGAAGCTTTATGAGTGGTCCCCCTTTACCTCTGGCAGTCTCTGGCAGCTCTGGGCCTAAACTCGCCTTTCCACAACACTGTGGTGCAAGCCTCATTTCCTTCTGATAAATAAACATTTTCCCTGTGTCTGAAGAGGATATTCTCATAATGGACAGTGTAAAGCAAGTCTAGAGAATTCAGCTGGCTCATGTCCCTGTGCTGCTCTGTGGAGCATGGTGAGTGACAGGGTTACTGCTCCAGACTTAGTCAGAAGCAATCTGGAAACTTCAGTCAGATGCAAAAAAATCTTTCAGTCAGATTCAGAAAAATCTTTACTGCAACTACTGAGTGCTTCCAAAGTGGCACGTGAGAAAATCAAAAGATGTTAGCAGTTGTTATTTTTGATGTTGGAATGGGAGCTTCAGCGTGTTGATTACCTTTAAAATCAGTCTTTCTGCAGTGTGACCAGACTTATGACAACAAATATGAAAGGAGAAGAATTCTCAAGTTTATTCTGAAATCTATTGTGAGGCTGCGATGAAAAACTAATATATAGAGCAAATTACTTTATACATATATATCTATATCTCTGTCTATATATGTATATTCATATACATCTGTGTCGAGGCTTTCATTTATTCAAAAATCTGAGCACATGCTTAAGTCCATTTCTAATCCTAAAGCATTTGGACTTAATTCTAAGTCTTGCTATAGAGAAAAGTGACTAAAACTTGTTGAGTGCTAAAATTATCTAATGATACATTTGGGATTTAAAATTGGAGATTAAACTACAGTTCTTGAGGTCTGTTGATGGTGGAAGCCTCGCTCTCTGAGCACCCTCCTTCACAGCAGCATCCTCCTCTGGAGCACTGCCCAGCCCTCCCAGGGCCCAGCTGAGGTGATTTTTCCACCTGGTGCTGGAAATCCAAGTGAATGGGCTGGTGTGGCATGGCTTGAGAAGTTGTCATTTCAGTCCAAGCAAGGACCTCATAGTTAAACTTTCTTCAATTAATACTTTAATAGAAAGTTGCTTCTAATGGCTGCAGGTGAGGTAGCCAGGACCTGCCCCCTCAGAGCTGCACTGATATTTCAGAGCCATTTAAGAATGCAGAAATCAAGAGCAAGAACTGAATATTAACAATTGTCAATTGACTGCCTTAGCACATGGTTTTATTATTGAATTAGAAACGCTCTGGCAGGCACAACTGGCTCCACCAAATGCCAAAAGGAGTTCTTAAGATGAATAGTAAAGACTGCCAGATGATGGAAAAAGAAAATCACACTCTTGTTAGAGCTGATACAGACTGCAATGAAATATCAAGGCCGAGGCTGAAAAGATATTTTTTTAAAAAAAAATTCTTAAAATATAGGCTCATTTAAAAGATACTTTGATGAACATCAACTTCCATGTTCTCACAAACATGGCAAAGGTTTCAGGCAATCAATTCTTCCCAGGTGCATTGACCTAACTCCTCACTTTCATGGCTGACAGGAAGATATGGTTTTTATTGACATTGTTGTGGGGTAACTCGTCTGGATTATAATAATAATAATACCACTATCTGACAGCCAGCTAAACACACAAAAACAACAACTGATGTTGAACACTGGCTTTATACTCACATCGAAATTCTGATAATGTGTGTTTTCTTATACCTACCTGCATACTATGAAGGTGATTAGAGGGCATTTGCTTATTCAGAGACTCCCATTAAAATCAATGGGATTTTGATTATGCAAGTAATTATACATGAAATTTTCATTAACAGAAAATGGGCTGTTATGTCTGGATTTCATTTCCATTGTGTGCATTTTTGGTGATTTGTGTGCATCCAGGAAGGAACTTTTCTTCCCAGACTTGTTAGTGGTGAGGCACGGGATGGATAGCAGCAGGTGCTGCTGTGTGTCTCATTTCCAGCTGGGGTTTTGGTCTGACTGAAGAAGGGTTAGGTTTGTGTCTGCAGTGTCACACTCTGAAGGGCTGTGCTAGTTTGGAGGTCAGGGCTGAATGTTTTCCTGTTACTGTTAATAATTGTAACATGTCTACAATAGAATCCTCTCTTCATCTCTTTCCTCTCAGAAGTTTCACGTTATCCATAATTTTTTTGCATTCCTGCAGAGGCACAGCCACTCCATCAGGCTGTGACTTCAGCTGTTTGGCAAAGGGCTGCTCTTTGGTAGTGAACATGGATTCAGTCCATCTATTTTCAAAGTAAATTCTGGCTATCAAAGAACAGCTTTGCCATCTATCAACAAGGTAGATTTATCTATCTAAATTTCTCCTTTTCTCTTTCTTAAGAAGCAGTATCTGAGACTGTGGCTGCTGTGATTCCTCAGCTGGTTCATACTGTGGGATCACCTTTAGCAAGGCAAATGTACAATAAAAGTACAATATTTAAAGCAATTATTTATTGGTTAACACAGAAAGATTTTCTGGGTCTTTGCTTAAGTAGCAGTATGTTCACTAGCCCTTATAAGACACTCCAAGACTAAATACTGTCTCAGGAGGCATCCTTCATGACAAGTGTTGGTCTCCTAGGGTGAATCTTCATTGTGGAACAGGTATTTATTTGTCTTTTCAGGTGGGTTAACAGAAGCATGTATTGAACCCATCAGATCCACCAGCATTCTGTAGAATGAGAGAAGAGCCTCTCATGTCTGATATCAGGACAAGACAGTTTAAAAAGGAAATTAATGAAATTTAAAAACAAAAATCAACAAGAAAAATTTTACTTGAATTCAAGTCAGTGTATTCCACTGGGTAATAACCTGAAAATAGAAAACTTTTCATGTTGATGATTCAGTTCTGAAGATGCATATTCTTTCTCATCATGTTTCTCTTTTAGTTTAATAATGGTGCCTAGAAGGAAGGGAGCTGCGATTAGCTGGGAATATCTCTCTTAAAAAATTTATAAGTGAATTCTGACACTAAAAGAAGTGTGATAGTACTGATTATATGTTAGTAGACTTAACAAATTCAAGAAGATTTGATTGGAAAAGCCTCTTCCATTCAAAGCTTCAACATTTCCTAGATCCTGTTAGGTTTTGTTAACATGACTACATGTATGCATAGACTACAACATTTAAAAGAAAAATACTGAAAAAATTAGTAAAAAAAATAATTTAAAA
Organism: Passer domesticus; assembly: GCF_036417665.1. Taxonomy (NCBI): domain Eukaryota; kingdom Metazoa; phylum Chordata; class Aves; order Passeriformes; family Passeridae; genus Passer; species Passer domesticus. Next base: position 5,321,348 of record NC_087488.1, read on the forward strand.
CATCAAGGTTCTTTACATCTATAATCCTGTATTAACATTAAACTGACAAAAAGATCTGTACCCAATCTATTACCAATCCAGTGCTGTTATAAATTCAGGTAAATTTGCCCAGTACATTACCCAAATAGCAAAGTGTGGGTGTGTAAAAGGCAGTGGCTGCTGGTCCTCAGCCCTGGGCTGTGATTTCTGTCTCTCCTTGCTGTTCAGGCACTGCTTCCTGCAGAAGATCTTACTAAAGTACCAACTGAGAATTCGCATGCTGACTAGCAGAGCATTCCAATAATTTAAGTGATCCTCAGTCCTGCTCATTTTGAGTAGCTCTCTGGCTCCTGATGTAGAGGCTCTCTCTGGCTGGGATTGTTTGTCCCACAGTGCTGCACTTCATGGGACAGGCACATCCTGCCAGGAGCACTCACACCACAGCCTCTCTCAGACCTGCCCTCCCCAGCAAATGTGGAGGCCTCTCCTGGGACAATCTTCAGGCTTTGTGACATTGTAAGATCCCCCAAGGACACATGGGAATGTTTTGTATCTCACTGTATCTTCGTATTTTCTCTGTAAAGCTGGATGCACAGCAAGTTCCTCTATCCTGAGTCTTTAAGAGATAGACTTATAATAAGGTGAGGAAGTTTCTACTGAGTTGCAATAATTGCAAGAGCCAAGCTCAAACCAGAGTGTTGTGTAGTGTAGTGTCTGATTTGCTTACCTTTCTTATCTATTTCAGCACAGGGAATATAAATTTTATACTTCTAACAAATGACCAAGACTGAAAGTACATTATAGTGCTGTACTGGGTGCATTCCTATTGTTCAACAATGTAAAATGTGATCTTAGGAGACTTTTCTGGAAACACTGTACTTTGTTGCTGTTTTGTGTTCTTAATTTTTAAAGCTTTATTTTCAGAGCACCGCACTTTTAAATGTAAGGTCCCTAACGTCTTTTATTGAAGAAATAAATTTGTTCCAGTTATCTTCTGTTCCTCTTTTGTCACTAAAAACTTGATCCCTTAAAGTAGGAGTTGTTTTTTCTCTGTTTTAGCAGTGTCTGATATGAGGAGATGACAGATAATTAATGACACCAAACTAACAGAAGTCACTGTGGCCTTGGGATTTTGTGCACCCTATAAAAATCCATTCACAGTTATGTATTTCAAAGATTTGGATAGATACTTCTTTGACAGCTACACAATACAGTAAGATGGAGAACGTGTGTTTGGCCAGCAGAACTTTCTCCAGATTATATATCTCAGCAGTCAATGTTGCAGGAGCTGTATAAAGGTAATTGATAGTTTTAGACCTTACCAAAATTCATCCTGTTGGGCTTTTTATAGAAGGCTGGGGAATCCAGCTGCTCTGCACCTTGGCTAGTCCTATAACATACTGTCACTATTCTTGCCTCCAGCAAAGGCAAGTTGAAAGAAAGGTAGATCATCCATCCAGCCTGTGGAACAGAAGAGAAATTGCAATGTGAATTTTGCCTCCTCAGTAGATCTGTCTTCCTTCTGAATTTTTCTCCTTGTTTATTTTTTCTGTTTGTTTGTTTGTTTGTTGGGGGGTTTTTTGTTTGTTTTGTTTGGGGTTTTTTTGTTTGTTGGGGTTTTTTTGTTTGTTTTTTGCTTTTCTATATTCACTTGTTAAATCTAAAGAAGAACAAACAAATCCAGGAAAGATAATGAAAAAAACAAAAGGCAAAAAGCCCTTAGGATGGTCCCTGCTCTATGGAATTAGAGCTAGTCAGCAATCAGTGTGGTGTGCATCCAGAAACGATACGGAGGCTCCTTTTTTACAGGGCCAGGCTATTTACAAGAAGTAAAGCCTGAAATGAGTTATGGGAGTCATTTCCTCATGTATAGAAGTGAATTTTATCACATCTCTCTCCAACTTTATGTCTTCTACTTTATCACTAGAGTTCCTGCTGGCTTATAGCCACTGTCCCATTTTAATAAAGTAAGGAGAGAAGGACTAATCCGGAAAATGCTTTAAGCCATATTTAATTTTAAGGCTGCTGAAGAGTTGATGGCATTGGTGGAGATGTTCATGTTCACATAAAATGTACCATGCATGTGTTTAACAGCTTAGTTGGACTTTTCCCAAAGGGGGTTGCTGAAGTCCTGTTCAAGTGTTTCAAGTCACACTTCTGAACGTAAATGAAAGTTTCTCTGGGGGTTCAGAAACCTTGGGTAAAATACAGCATGATTCTCATTTCTCACTTGAATTTGACAACACGTCCTAGAAAGGAAGTGATACTGCACAAGAGAACTCTGTTGCATGTTTTGCTGCAACAATTGGGCCATTTTGTTAAAGGTGGTGGAAGAAAAACATAATCTGTTGGATCCTTCAGGAGATGGATGGAAACTCTGAACGAGGTGTACATTTTGAAGCAAAGCAAATTTTCTTGAAAATCAGAGTGAGGAAAATTGTCTCTTCTACTTTTCTAGTTTGATAAATCAGCATTTGGGAGTGTAAGCTGTGCTTTCTTTGGTGTTAACAATATTGCATCTCTGTGTATACAAAAGAACAAGCTGAATATTTCTTAGCAGCTTCTAGGACGTTTTTGTTTGGTCATTCTTGCCTTGCTGCCTGCACCATTGTTCAGAGGGCCTTTAAGAAAATTACGAAGTAAACCTGCTTTTTTATATGCTCCATCTTTATATTTTGAAGGCCAAATAATTTCTCATCCTGTTTTGTAGTAGTGCTCATGCATGAGTGATACTTGGATTTATCTTTCTGTTGGACTCATTTGTGAATTCATCGTAATAAAGCATAATACAGTTTTGATGCTTTTGGAAGCAGAAGACCTGGCTGCTGAAATCTCAGAAATACTCAGTTCATCCAGTCGTCCCCTGCTCTGCCCCCTCATAATCTGCCAGAAATAATGTGGATTTCCATTTAGCTTATGGAGGGTACTGAGCTAAAATTTTCTACAAGTGACATAAAAACATTGTAGAAATGAAACAAATACAGTGTGAGTGTATGGTGGAACCCCATCTGACACAATTAGTTAGAATTAAGCTGTGATTCAATCTAGTTAATATTACAGATTATGCCTTTTGAAATAGCATAGATTTGTAACTGCTGTCCTATTCTTAACATAGATAAGTGAATTGCTCTATAAAATACCATGTATACTTTTAATTCTTTATTGATACTGCTAGAACTCTGAATTCCTTTTAGAATATATGCTGCAGTGTTGTAAAATGTGATCCTTCCACACACTGTATCGAATTTCATGGCAGTTTAAATCCACTGAGGATATTGCTGAAATAATTTGATGTAGATATTTTTTGCAGTATAAACTGTCAGATTGCTCTTTGTTATCTTAAAGTCTAAATAATCATTTGTAAATAGTTTAAAGTGATTTGTGAGTACTAATAGTCAAAAATTGAGACTTAATATATTTCTTGTTCCACTTCTTGCTCCTCAGAATTGACTTTTACCAGGAATGTGTGCCATCATCAGTTCTTTAAAGGAATTCCCAGAGAAAATTATGTTTGAATGTTCACACAGAAACATTAATTCTATTAATAAAGGGAGGGAGTTTTTTGAGGGAAAATTTTGATGGATATGGTGATGGCAAACATTTAAATTTGGCTCAATGCTATTTGTGCATCTGTACAATATTGAAATCTGATTCATTTGGAAAACTAAACAAAGCTTTACCCTTACCTACGTCTATTGCCTTTACATGTTGCAGCAGTTTTCCCAGGCATTTTCTCAGCAATATTTGGAAATACTGAGGTTATGTGAAGAGCAGGGCTGTGATCAGTGTCTCAGTTTCCTCAAGGACTGCTGCCCCCATCCAAAGCAGGAATGGGCTCGGACTGGCTGGGGTTGGTGTCTGTGGGTTGGGCTTGGCTGGCTGCAAGTTTGAGACAAGCATGTGGCAGGTGGGGTCCTTGAGACCTTGGTGAGAGGGAATGAGCTTTAAAAAGTGGGTTTAACCATCACAGCTGTGCCACAGAATGCACACAGCAGTTCTGAGGCTGTCTGTGAGAAATGGCTGCAGGTGCAACCAGCTCTCACTGCAGGCAAGACCAGCCTCTGACACTGTGTCAGTGTCCTTCTCTGGCACTAGGGAAAAGATCAAAAATCAAAACAGCCCTGTGAGCAAAATCCCAAACATGTGACCTCTGCAATTGCTTCTTTTCCATGGGGGTGCCCAGCAGGAGTGTGCCCCCTCTCCCCTGCTCCCTGAGCACAGCCCTGGTGCTGGCTGGGGCAGCCCCTGCTGACAGATGCACCACTACCAGGAGCAGCAGGTACAGGTCCTTTTCAACTTGAGAAAAATTATATCAGTCCCCATGGACATTAAAGGCCATTTTAGTCCCTAGAGCTTTCTGAAGAAAGCATGTATTTGACTTAAAAATGTTTTTCTCTGGTGCTGTGAAAGATTTATATATTTTTTAAAATTTATTTAAACATTATTTTATCTTCAGCTGTCTTTGGCGGGAGGATGAGATTTGGAAGGCCACATGAGAGAAAATATATGGCAAAATCACTGAGCCATTAGAGAGTTAAAGGAACATGGCCAGGAAAGGACCTGTGGACTCTTGGGATAGCAGTGAATTGTGAATTTCACCTGTTCCCAGGAGAGACTGATTTATCTAAAAGCTGCACTTCTGTCTCTGAAGATTGGGAGTTTTTTACATGGGAAAGTTCCTCCTGCATATTTGAGAAGCTGAAGAGCAATATGTTTTCAGACAAACCATAAAGATCAGTGTTTTTTCCTTCCCTCTGAATCTTCCAAAGATCCCAGTTTGATCTCAGCATGATTTTGAAAGCTTTGATCTTTTAAGGTTTAATTTAGTCCAATGACAACATGGTTCTCCAAGGCAATTCACCTTTCCCTGACTTGTTTAAAAGAAGAAGAAAAAGGGTGAAAAAGAAAGGCAAAAAACACTTTGTAAGTGAGGAACAAAACCTTCATTAGAGAGAAAGCATCTGAAAATGTCCTCTCCAGCAAAATAACCCTTTGCAATCCCATTAGCCTGCCATCAAAAAATTGTTCTCTGTGGTGGTTATACTCTCTACACACCCTTCTTAATCCATTTTGAGATACTAAAAAAAATCCAAATAAATAGTTTATTTACTGTTTCAGTTCAAAGCTAATACATTTAAAAAGTGTAAAATTGTTTCACAGTTGTGTAGGACAACCTTTGCTAAACTCAAATGGGAATAAATAACAGTTCATTGTACCCCAGCTGAATCTTTTTTGTCAAACACTCAGATGCAGCCCTGTGTTAAAAATCTCATTATATCTCTTATCACATGGCTGCACGTTCAGTTTAAGTTGCAACAAGAATTGGCTGCAGTAGCCATGCCTGCTGTAAGATATGACCTTAATAATGAATGTTGCTTTGGAACCTAATTCTCTTTCTGTTTTCCATCCCTGTATGAGAAAGGGAAGGTGCTGGTAGGAGTCCACAAATATGCCTTTGCTCCTGGGTTTGTTGGTTGGTTGGGGGAGCACTGGGCTGTGTGATTGCAAACATGGGCTCTTTCATGGTCATTTGCCAATTGTCAAGGAGCACAAATAAAAAATAGGGGCTGTGTTTTAATGGATGGAATTAAACAGAATGAGAGCAGTGTGGCTGGAATGCTGCTAATATATTTATTTTGTCATTCTGGTGGGTAATGGGCATTGGAACAGAGACCCTTTGCCCACCTACCCCAGCAGAAGTTTTTGCTGGACCAGGGCTCAGAAGGAGCTCAGGAACCATAATGTACTTAACAGATTATGTAATTCCATTCTCTGGAGATGGAAAGAGAGTTTCTCAACACAGTTTGTGATAAGCTTGTTCCCTAGAGCATGAAACATTAATCTACATTACTAAAGCCTCTTAGCTGAATATTAGTTAGTGGCCTGTGAACCCACTGAGGTTCAGAGCAGGGTGAGTTGCTAGCAGGTGACTGGGGCTCAGTTTAGTGCTGCCTTGCAGTCCCCAAGATCTGTCTGTGTATTAATGTTGCTCAAAATGACAGCTGAACATGTTTTCTTAATTGTCAATAAGCTGTTCCCTTTAATTTTCATTTTGTCACTTTTCTCATTCTTTTCATTGTCAATTTAATGCAACAGAAAAACAAACAGCATCTCACCTTGCCACTGCCTTGGCAATGTGCTGTGGTGTTTCATCCCACAGTCATTTTGGCAAGTGTATAGAAAGGATTATATAGCACAAAATGTATGCTTTTGAAAGGAGAAAATTGAGGGTGGGATAGGAATCTTTGGGCACTCAGCATGCTGGTGTCTCCCGTGGGGTTTAAATAAAATTCCATTTGTCTGCACCACATATATTGCACTAAGTTTTTGAGGTTTGCAGTTTACACTTGAATAAATGAGTAACAAACTCTTTTGACTCTCAGAGTTCTTGGGTTGAGTTTTTTGTCCCTCTCCATCTAACTCTGAAAGGCCAAACACTGTAGCAAAAGCCAAATTAGAGTCAAGGAAAATGGTGTGACGTGCTCTCCATTTGCAGGGTGGAGATGATGAGCTCAAGCTTACACCTGCACGTGAGGTGCGCAGGAATTTTCCCTCCCTCACAGCAGCTGCACTTGCTGCAGGTTTTTTCCATTCTTCTACAGAAAAAGTGTGGAATAGGACATGATCTGGAAGTTTTGCCTAACAAATCCCCTGCTGTTACAGGAACATAAAACCCTGGGGGTAGCTTTGCTCCTACCTCCACCCTTTGATATTTTATGATTTCTATGCAATTTTAACTATTCTGATGCTATTTCTTGAATATTGGATAGTGCATTGAGAATTTAGTTCAGTGTTCTTAAGCAATACTTAATAACCATTTAATATTAATATTCTTCATCCAAGTCCAAATTTTATTTTAAATAATTCTTTTTCTCATTATGTTTTAACCATTAATTGTGTTATCATGGATCTGTATTCGATGTGATAGCTGGGAAAGTTTTTATTTTCTAATAATGAAAACTGAGGTTCTCGTGTTATCACTAGCATCTGAAAATGATAGTTTTAGACAGCAACAAGAGTAATGAGACTTTCAGTTTGGTCACAAGAGATGGCAAAACTATTTGTTGTAGCATTTTCAATTTTTTGCCCAGGTGAGAAATAGAAAAAATATTCTGATGTGTTTTGACTGTCTGCTCTGTTCCCAAAAGGATTAGAAAAACCTCTTTCATATTAACTTAGAAGGAAAGGTTGGGGATGTTGTTTCACTGATACATTTCATACATTTCAGTACCCCAGGTCTAAATAATTTGGAACTTCAGGGATACATAAAAACAGCCCAGGATCAGTGATGGCATCTAAGACAAATGGATTCATACCTTTTTTTTATGCCACGTCTTGTCAAATTGGTAATGCATTTACATTAGCTGATTCTACAAGATATACAGCTCTGCATGCCCACATATCTAACATAAAAATCAAATCCTTTATCTTTTCCCATCATTTTCCTTGGTGTTTCTTTCTTGGTCTTGCTTCTTTTCTTTTTTTATGGAATTATGAAAACTTACTGCTTTATATAATTGCAAAATGCAAGGAAGACTCCACGTAATTGAGATTTTAATTAATTTTGTGGTCCTAACTTTTTAATTGTGCCAATAATATCAAAGAGAAGGGAGAAATTTACAATCAAATGATAACAATAATTTTGACAAACTGTTAAGAAACCTTTAGTCTAATTATTATTAGTCAAGAAGAGATCTTGACAGATCTATTTGTGGGTTTTCGTCTGGTACCCTGAAAAAGGCTGATTGGAGGAGGAAACAGAATTTTTGTATTTTCACATCATTAAAAATAAAAAACATTACATGCTCTAACTGTTATCTCAGAGTAAGGCATTATGGAGGTATTCAAATCCAATCCAGAGCTGGTTTTTCCTGAGTCAGGAGGTGTCAGGTAAAGAGAACAGCAGAGGAACAAAGCCAGTGGAGGAGCTGAGAAGCAGAGATCCAGTGGGGCTGGGAAGGGCTGGCAGGGCCATGTGCCAGCTGTCAGTGGAGCTCCTGCTGCTGGCCTGGGGCTCAGGCTGTGCTCAGGGACGAGACTGGAGTGAGGCTTCTGGGGACAATAAATCTCAGGTACACACTGAGAGCAGGGAGCAGGAGATGCTGCAGCAGAGGAGCAGGAGTGCAGCCAGGCCACTCTGTGAAACAATTAACTTCAGGCTCTGGGAAGTCCCATGGCTGTTGTCTCATCCTAGAGGGAGATGTGGTGTTTGAGGAGGAAACAGAGTCATACAGGCAGAGAGGAGCTGACAAGTGGCTGCCTGTGTGATCCCTCACTGAGGGCACTGCAGGGCTGGCTGGCTTCAGGTCAGAGCCCAGCTGGGATGAAGGCTCAGAGAACCCCTGTAGAAAGAAAGGAGCTTCAGAGATGTTTTGAATAGCCAAGTATGAGCTACTCCTAGAAATAACCACTGTGCAATCTTAGCCTTGGGCATCATGTAACTGCATACCTACAGGTGAAGAAAAGCCAAATAACTGGTTTGACTCTCTGTGTGTTAGAGGATTGGGTCTGTCCCCCTGAATATGTGATCTTTCTTAAAATTAGGGTTCTGAAAAGGATCACTGCAAACCCCACAGGAGTAGCAGTTAGTGCCTGTGTAGGGTTTTCTGTCTGGCATTGGCAGTAGGTTTGGCTTTCATGGAGGCTTCAGAGAGGGAGAAAAGAGAACCTCAGGGAGAGACTGACCTTGCCAAGGTTCCATGAGAGCTGCTGTTGTGTTCTCTGCACAGCCTTGGGAACATTGTCCCGGGAAGTCTGACCCCCTCAGAAACTCAGACACCTCTCACAGTCTCTGAATCTCATGTCACCTGCAGCAGGTGCTGTCACACACCTGAGAGGGGGGACACACCAGTTCCTGCAGCAGCACAGCCCTGGGTGACTGCTGTGACTTCCCATGGCCCTCAGGCTGCTGAGCTCTCCCCAGTGTCAGTGTGCCAGTGCTGCTGTCCTGGTGTTTGCTGAGATAAATGCAGTGCACTTCTGCAATCCACTTCTGTTATTGATGTTTATGGGATTTTTGTGAAATGTCACCTGTTTGGGGTTTTTCAGCGTTCATATTGATGGTATGTTTTTTTTCTGGTTTGACAGTTTTTCTTGTTAATCTCTTTTTAATTAAAAAACAAAACAAAGCAAAATGGTTTTCAGCACATGCCTCCAAGCATGGAACTGAATGTCATATGTCTCTGCACCTGTCAGGGCTACACAATAGGTGACAAAGAACCAAAATGTGACACAATCATTACTGAGCTTGGGAATGTAAAAGGAATGGGATCTGTTCCCCTGCTTAATAGCTCTTTGTGACACATAGGCATCTTAATGATGTTTTATTTTGGATTGAGAACATTTTCAGCATGAATTTTTGTTAACACTGGCATGAAGCATTGGGATTTTGAGGATAAATGATGTGTCTTGAGTTAAACCATTCATGACATATTGTTAATAGATAACCATGGGAAAAAAATACTGGAATTTACAATTCTGGGGAAAGAAAGTGGAACAACCTCTGCAAGCACATTATTAAAAAACACTACCTGCTTTTTTCACTGTTCAGAAATGTGAAGAGGGCTGAGCTCTGCTTTTGTATTAATTCATGGCAAATCATTTGCCCAGTTCTGACACTAACAAGAGCCTATTTCATATTTGCAGGCCCCCAAACCTCCCGTGGTAGCTGAGAGCATTTCAGCACGATGGCTGATCAGGCCTGCACTCTGACACATCCTGCACTGATCATTTATCACAGTCAGAGATGATTTATTTACTTCCGACCCTTCCTGAGTCGGCAGCCTGCCTTCAGGATAATGTGGCTACTGAGTTTAGTTGTGTTGTAAATTAATAGATTCATTTCACTTTGTGCTCACAGATTGTGCTTGCTTGGGTTTCATTTTAATTAAAGATACAGTGGGAATTACTACTGAACCTCAGAATGCTGATTTTGACCAAATTACCTTTGGGTGTAACTGGAAGGATTTGGATTTCTGCACCGCTGGAGAATTTGGTGCTCCCTTTCCTGTTGTTTTACCCTCTGTTTTATGGAACCATTGCAACTATTTGCCTCACTATAGTGCAGAAGAAGTTTTGTCCCATGTGTCCTTTTATTCAAGTCAGTCTGGTGGCATTTGGGATGAAAACGTACAAAACAGCTGAGGGCAATATTTTTTTGGTACCCCTCGAAAGTGGAGATAGTTTTACCAACCCAGTAATGTTCCCATGATAAATTCCAACATAAGGGTGCACGCTGGAAGCAGGGGTTGCAAAACCTATGCCATGGCACACATTGTTCCTCCTGGGCTTCTGTACTCTGAGGCTCCAAATTGCAGATGAGAATTAAAGGTCTTTTCCCAACTACTCTATGATTCTTTATCAATGCTGAGCTTTTTTTAAAAATTTTTCCTACCATGGAAGGCTAATGACAAAGAATGCTTCAGCTACCTAAAGGTATCTAATTTTGTTGTTAAAAATTTTAGAAATATATTAGCTAATTCTGTGGAGATATGTTTTCTATCTGCTTTTTTACCAGACAAGAATATGTTAGCATTTAAACCTGATCAGAATTTGAAGGTACCGTGAGGCTGCTTTGCTTTAGCTCACACCATATATGTGTGCATATTCCTGTAGGCATCTGTCATAAAATCCTTATGGGGTTATAAAGATTTCCATTCTGCTGAGACTCCAGGCAAAGCATCACAGGAAGGAGCTTCTCTGGAACCCATTCCTGTGAAGTAAAAACTCTGCCAGTCCAGCATTAACATAACAGTATCAAAATAGATGACAAGTCTCTGGATCTTTGGCGCACAGACTATGCTTTACCTGTAATAGGGATGAGTTTAGCTCATCTTTCCCAAAATGAGTGCAGCAGTAACACAGATCAGTAAATGTTGCAGTCAGTGCTGCAAATGGGAGAATTATAGATCGTCTGCATGTATGTGCTGTAACCTTTCAGAGTGAAAAAGCAAATTTATTTATATATCTTTCATAATTCTCTCCGTTTGCCCGATCACTGCCCTTGCTGTGCTGTGTTATAGCTTCTTATTAGCCTTCCCCTTTGTAATGGAATATTTTATGTTGGATACTCAAATATCTATAAAGCCACTAGTAAAGAAGTCTGCATTTAAAACGTAACACAAAGAGGGCTGCTAGGATGTCTGTAATGCTCCTGTATTGGTATTGGGCAAGGATTTAGGAGCAGAGAGATGCAACCAAGATGTTCCAGCAAATAGATTTATTCCAGCTTGAGAGCACAATGTTTGGGTCAGGCTCTAGGCAGCCTTCCCCAATAACCTCCATATTAGATTTCTTAAGGCCAGGAGCTCTGCAAATAAATGGGGTGAAAATTTCAAATGTAGAGGGAGGTAGGGTCATTAAATATTTATTTGGCTTTCAGCATTTTTCTTTTCCTTCTGTAGAACTGTCTTGTCTTTCATGACAGCAGACTGAGGGTATCAGACTCTTGGACACGGCTCTTGTAACAATCCATTCATTTGCTCATGGCAGCTCATGAGCCCTTCCATAATTTGCTGCTTTGGGGTATTTTTTTCCCCCAGATCCCTGCCTGAAATATTGTGCTGAACTACAATCTCTTGTTTGATTAAGCATAGTTCAAATTTACCTGCAGGCTTGGGAGGTTTTGTATGACTTTTTCAAGTTCAAAATATGTGATTCTGTCTCACTCCTACAGCTGTGGCAACATGGGCATGAAAACCAACACACTATTTTTTCTAAACATTGACATAAAGTTCACGATCTACTGTCTGTATGATTATCTTCAATAACATTAATTTGGGTTAATTATGCATCCTTATGTGAATTGATATGTCTAGCTTCATCAGCTGTCCCTCACCATTTTTCCCTGGAGTTTTGTTCAAGAGCATATTAACTGAATATTGGTTTAAAGAATCTCAATAAGTAGTCTGAAGTGAAAGTGTTGATCACAGAGTAGCTTTTGACTATTTGCTTTTTTAGTACTAGTTGTTGTTGAAAATCTTATTTAGTAGCCAAAGCTTCTAGATCAAGTTCTTGAATTGTGGTATCTTTCTTTTTAAGATCAGCAATCCCATTCATCCTTTTAGCTAACTCTTTGCTATCCTAAAACACATTTGAGTTATTCAGAGACCTTCCTGACCAAAAATATCACAGTATCATAATTTTGCTTTATGGTTCAGTATTGGAAAAGCCAAATGAAGTTGAATGCTACAGATTCATTTCTTAAAAACTAAAATACGAAGCTTCTGACAGTTATAAAAATGTTGAATTTGGAAAGACATCCTCTGATTTAACTCTAAGCAATTACAATAAATTATCACTTGGATAAGTTTAAAATGCTGAAAAACGTGCAAGAAAATGTGTTCCCGTTAAATCATAGAGTAGAAAACAATTTCACCTATATCAGTATTTATTGTGAAATTACTTCTTTTAACAGGGAAAATAAAAAAGGAAAAAATCCCTACAAAACATCTGCTAACTAACACACCTCACAAAAGCAAATTTTAAGACTTGGTATAGTCCCACAGAGACTGAGCTACAAGATGTTCAGTGTTGGGCCTCTCAGCATATCAGTGGAGACAATTTGTGAACCAGAGCAATAAAGGGGGTGTGAAAAATCCATGAAATAATTGACACTCTGAAACTTTAACATTCCAGACCTTTGCTGAAGAACCCAGCTGATCCAAGTGGGTCTCTGATGGCAAAGGGTTCCCAGGGCAGTTCAGGGGCCTGGTTTGTGTCTGCACTGAGCAGAAGGGTGAATTCTTCAGTCCCAGTGGCACTCAGGCACTTGGCTCAGGTCTCTGCCTTAGTCCTGGTCTTTTTCACTCTGCCATTACTTCTGCAGTAATCAAGCTCTGTAGAATTGGTAATTATTTATCATTTGAGACTTTTTCCCCTCTAGGCTCTGTCTGTTTGATTTATGTACCTGGCACCTCCTTTAACAGCTGCCACCCTGGTATGTATTTATTTATCCCTAAAGAGGGAAGAAAGTGTACTAAGTTCAAAGCCTTTAAGCAATCTGAGCATTTCCTCCTAGAAGAATCTTACATAGCAATAAAGTGTGGAAATGTAGCTAGGCAAGCTTGGGAAAGTGAGAAATGCAGAAGTCCTTGCCTTTCTGACCAGGAAAAACAATATTCCAGTTCCTAGGCCTAATTTTAAAATAGGAAGATTGTTCTTATTTAGCGAACAGCTTTAAACTAGGCTAGCTTGCTGCTGAAGTGCTTAAGGGAATATTCATGTAGGTAATTTTAAATTGTGAATCATTTTAAATGTGATAATGGTCATCAACAACAATCCCTCACACTTGGACAGTATCTAGCAAGCTAATCCTTAATCACCTTATACTATTATATATTCAAGGATGAGTTAAAATCTGTTTATGAATGCACTTTTAACCACACAGTAGAGATAAACTTATGTTTTTAGTGTTGTGAGAAACCTCTTAAGTTCATAGTACTAAAAAGCTTCTAAGCTGAAATACTGAGGGGTGGTCCACCTCATAAATGGGATTGATTTCACTGAGATAGCAGTTGGATGCTGGCCCCTGCTCTGTGTGATGAGAAAAATAGATTCCTCTCTACAAAGGTGATAGTTCCTCCTCAAAAAAGTGTTTTGGAACTCATAACACCCAGACAAAATCCTTTTCCTTAGTGTTTCCCCTGGGTGCTTCACCCCCAGGGCTGGGGCATCTTGGGTGGATTTTCCTTCAGCCCTGTTGCTCCTTTGCTGTGCTGGTGTTTGTCTCAGCCCTTCCAGGATGCAGCATCACTTGTCAGCTGCTTTGGGGAGCTGATGTGCACAAGGGGTCCTTCATCTTTAAGTCAAACTCCATTTCTCATCTGCTTAAAAAGAATTGTTGAATATCATACAAATTAATTCTGAGGTGTTTCTCAGGGTGGCCTATATTTTTTTAAATATTTTATTATTTTGTGTAATTTTATGTACATCATTAGGAGAGGAGACCATGATAGACTATAATTTGGAAAGCTTACTGTAGTCTTTACTCCTTCCTTTCCTGTTTAATGGTCCCTCTTCAACAAAATCTTTAAATTCTCATTTAACCTGCATAAGTCCATTCCTGTTGGAAATTCACTTAACAAGCACACTGGGTAAAAATTTGACCCTGCTGAAGCCTGATGGTCCTGCCTTTGGTGGCTGAACTTCCTAAATACATTTATTTTAATGGGATGTGAGTTAATGTGTAGGTGAAAGAGAGAAAAATAAGAAAAGATTTAAAAATAAATACTACATGGAGGTACTTAAAAATTGAAGTACAAAGGCAGTGGTGTGGCAGCAGTGATCCTCTGTGTTTACAGTGAGGAAGGAGATATAACTGCAGTTTGACTGAAAATTATGTCTGTGGCCTTTATGAAATTTAAAGAAGTGTGAGAACTCCTGCATAACCCAGGCGGGGAAAAAAAAGTAGTGTTTGGGTTTTTGGGGATTTTTAATAATTTGAAATTTTCATAGAAGCTAGCCTAGCATTTTATCCTCATTGCAAATCAGCTGGTAAAAACAATGAAGAAGCCTATTCAAATGAAAAATTTCACTAATTTGTACTTAATGACAAAGCTGTTGTCAAACTTAGGATGTGTTACCTCCCTCTCACATAGAAGCTTTTTCCTGAAAATGTTTTGAGAGCTCAGCATTTATTCAGCATTATATCAGAGACCTTAAGTCAAAATCTTGTCTTTTTTTTAATCAATACAATGAAGCAAAGACAACTGGAATGTTAAAGATGGTTTTCTTTTATCCATTAAATGATGTTTATAAGCTTTGCTTTCTCTTCTTTCTGCCATGCTAGCCTTTAACTCTTTTATCACATTAATGCCAGTGGCTCAATATTGTGAATTCTGTGTCCTGCAGCTCAAGGTGCTTAACCAAATTAACAGAATACACTTCCCTAATGCTGTTTGGGCCCAAGTGACCGATGAGTTGAGTGACCCTGTTTGGACATCCTTAATATTCTTCAGAGTCTAAAACTCTGCTTCGCACTCAGTTCTGCCTGTGGGAAAGACTACTGTCTGCAATTCCTGAAAGGAGAAGTTTTTGCCATCCCATCCCTCATAAAAAAGGGGGGAAATATCAGGCAGATTAAAAAAAATTGAGGATCAAAACATTGGTATAAAAGAGAACAGTTTGGGTTGTTTGTTTGGGCCTTTTTAACATGTTGATGGGGACAAGTTTAATTGACTTGTGGCCTGATCTCTGAAGCTTGATTTGAATGTGGAGCCCAAGTTCAACATCCTGGAGATTTGAAGGTTATCTCCTCCTGAGTCAGTAATATTCCTCTGTCATCACCCTTACTTGTGTTTTATAGTAGGGTTTTAAGATGCATTTCAGGGGAATTAATTTGTTCTGTTAAGCTATTACTACAGTGGCAAAAAATACAGAGAGGCACTGCTGCATAGACTGTCCTTCCTCTAGGTGTAGTTGGTTAGAATTTTTTAATAATCTGCAAATAAGAATGTTGTTAAAATTTAGTATACTTTTGTTCATCTGATACTGTTGCTAAGACTATTATTTCCAGTGATCTAAAAGACTGAAGGTTTCAATCTCAGAATTGGTCTAGGAATAAAGTTTCTTATAATTAAAAGAACCCAACAACTAAACCTGTGTTTTTGGTTCAAGATAAAATTTCTCTATCCCTATGAGGTTATATTATTAAATAGATTATATGGATTTTTTTGTTGTTGTAAAGATATTAGTCACTTACAGTGGTCAGTCTTTAACAAAATGTATATACATAAAAGTGTTGTGCAAAACTTACCTGATGATGATAAGGAACCCCTGGCTACATAAGAAGTGTTATTGTTTGTGTGAACACAGTGCTGCAAAATTGATAGACAAATATACAGATTAATCTGTGTTGAAAGTAGCTGCTATAAGTATTACTTTTATTTGCAGGAGGAAAAGAAATAGAAAAATTAACTGATCTCAGAATAGACTTAGAACTTGGGTACTTTCATGTTTTCAGTCTGTGATGAATTCTCTGGATGATGCAGCAGTACTTTCTCGTAATAAATTCCTATTAAACTGTCAGAATATTAAACCATTCAGTCTTCATCTCCTGATTTTGTGAGTCACGTTGCAACAGCATATCTGAAGAAAGGCAAACATTTCTCATGTTAATTAGGAGACTGGGAATTCTTTGTTATTTACTGCTTGCACCATCAAAGGTGGTTGCAGTTTTCAAAGAACTGGTGCGTTTGCTCATGTTGTGATTTCTGCAGGGAAACTCACCAAATGTATTCTATCAGTTCAGCTTCCTGCAGACCAGAAAGAAAAGGAACAAGCTTTTGTTCTTACTTATGGCACTAATCTAGAACAGACATCTTTGTGAACACTGTTTCCTCCTTTTGCTAAACAAAACATGGTGAAAACACGAAAACATGTACTGTACTTTACAAAGCAGGGCTCAGTGACCACTGGGGACTGAGAGAGCTCCTGATGTGCTTCAGGGAGGAGCCTGGGGAATGAATCAAGGAGCTGAGAGAGCTGTTCTCTTCCCTGTGGAGCAGTGTGTGCAGGTTGTCTGTGCTGACCCTCTTGAGACAGGGCTTGGAGAGGTTTGCTCTGCTCCTTCTCCCTCTCCTGGCAAAGCAACCCGTACTGTTGAGCTTCAGAAACTGAGAAATCATGAGTTAAAGTCCACAGCATTTAAAAAAAAACACAATTTTTTTGCCTCTGCTTTGTAACATGTGCTTCCTTATGGCCCTTCCTCCCCCATTTGTTTTCCAAAACACCACCAGAAGCTGGTAGAGAATTTCCTGCTCATAACTGATGAACAGCTTGTAGATCCCTCAGTTCAGAACCCCAAAAGCCCTTGTATCTTTTGTTAGTACCTTGTCAGTATATATGCCTAGATATTTCTTTTTTCCATGTTACTTTTCTTTCCAGTCAGCTGAATATGTAGGAGGAATTTGGCAAGCTTGTCTTCAGAAGTTGAGGCCGTGAGTTAAGGACAAAACTTATTGATAATGTCATAATGTAAGTTTGGAGTTAAATGTGTTTCAGCTACAAGTACTGCACAACTGTGTACCAGGCCAACCTTGCAAGGTAGTAAATCATTGCCTAGGAGCTTTTACAAACTCATATTTATGTTACAGCAAAGAAGTTTACCTTGGGAACAGTATATTTAAACTGAAAAATTGCTATAATGGATTTTCACATGGTAAAATGTATGCTCCACAGATAGCATCTTGTTTGTGTCAGATAGTGCTGTGTAAATAACTGTAGGCAACATTTTTAAGGTAAAACATAAATACCTGATAGTGAAGAAGTCAGTAACAATTTGTGTGTTTTGATCAAGAGATTTGACACAGCTGTTTTCAGGCAGAAAATACTATATGGCAATTAAGATTAAGAGTCGGGCAAACTCTTAAAATTATGTTCAGAGCTCTCAGAAAAGGTATTTTTTAATATCTGAGTACAAAAGACATTTGGAACAGTTTGGGAATATTTTAAAGATTTAAAATAAAGTTTACAGAGTGGTGTTGGCAGCAGCTGTGGCAGTGCTGATGTGGCAGTTCTGTATCTACAGGGTTTACATCCTGACTGTATGGCATCACTGGGACTGCTCTTTCTCCAGGGTGCTTTACCCACAGCAACAGCAGAGTTGTTGAGTAAAAACTCAGACATGATCACCCTGGAGTCTGCTGTGAATGAAATTGCCCAAAATTAACCTGGGATATATCCTCACTAATCAGAATTATGGACAACAGTGAATTAATGAGATGCACTGAACTAGCCCCAGTCTGTAAATGGCCTCTTACTCCTTTTACCTCTTTGTGCACCAGAAGCAGTTAAAAGTGCTGTAAATGCACCAGAAGGACATAAGAGATGTTTCAAACAACCAATTTTACAGAAGTGGCTGCAATTTGTAGATTTGGAAGTAGAAAAAACAGAGCCAATCTGTGCCAAAATACTCAACTGAGAAAGCCTTAGGGATGTCAGATGATTTTTTATTTGGGTCAATTTTTCTCTCTTGGTACAATTTGCGCCTTAATTCCTTTATTCATAACTATTGGCTATTCTGCAACCAAGATCTTATTCATTTGAAGCCTCTCTATATTAAAAATCAAATGTGGAGGAGCTATTTTAAGAAGCTACCATTTTGACCTCAGACTGTTTATAGGGTTCATTAGACATAAGGAGACCAGAAGAAAGGATTCAGCATTTGTATGATTTTTTTTTTAATTACTTTTTCTTACTATATTGGTTCTCTTTGTAACGGTTTCTTCCCTTTCTCACTTAATGAAACCTCCTTGTCTTCCCAACGTGTTATTTTCAGTCGTGAGAGGGAAGCTTGGGCACCATGTGGAATGTTTGCATTTACAACAGGACTGACTGACCTTTACAGAAGGTTCAGCAGATGCTCTGGATTGATAGTTCCCATTCCTCACTCTGAAATAAGTATAGCTATTTCCAAAGAATACCAATTCATAGTTGGACAATGATCTAAATCCATCTGAAATTGCTGTATTTTAATACTTAGAGGGTTTCTATAATGGGAGCAAGGGAGGCAGAAATCCTTGTTTAGAGTTCAAGGATAGAAAAGGTATGTCTGAAAGCTCTCTCAGTATATCACATTTATTGTGTTCTTATGCTTTGTTGCAAATGTCACAGCTCTACAGTTGCATGGAAAGTGAATCTTAGCTAATAAAAGGCTTCACCTTTCTTTTCTTTCTCTATACAGTACTTTGTAATAAATATCCAATACAACAGCATTTGTTATTTCCAAGTATATCTGATACACAGAGATGGGCTTTCCTCATAGGGGAAAATCTGTGTTCTGCATGATGCTGTTCAGCATTTGGAATCAGCTCTCACAGCTATTTTTCTTATGTTAATGTGCCTTGCTTGCGGTTTTGATAATTTAAATTTTGCTGATTTTTTTTTTTTTCTTCAACTAATTCATTTGACATTCACTATAACTTAGCATTGATCAAGAGGAAGTTGTCTAACCGGTTTCGCAGGTACTATCTAATGATTTGGAAAGCTTAAATATAATTAATTTGGTCACTGAAATGGATTGTTGGCTGAATTCATGCAGTATATCTGTGTATGAATTGCTGCTATAGGTTGCATCCCGTGAAATGAAATTCTTTTAAAGGAGTAAATTGTGTTTCCCATCAGCTCCCTGAACATGAAGAATATAGTACAAAACCGAAGAGCAGAATAAAAAATGAGTACTATTCCCCTTTATCTTTTATTTGAGTGTTTTTCTTGTCTAAAAATGAGCCTGTGTATCTCTGTGAAGTCAAAACACCTAAAAATTCTGAACCAAGCAAGCTAAAGATATATAAATAAGGCATAAAATTATATGAAATTCTGTATCCTCCATGTCAGGATCATGGGACAGTGAACAAACAGTGTAGACTCTTTGAGATGGCTTTGTACCAAGGAATTGTTTAAATGGAAAATTACAAAAAAGTGCTGACTTCCCTGATGAGCTGTCAATAGGAGATTTAGGGCTCCCCATGTGCCATCAGCATGCTATAATTGATTAGAGTGTTACTATCCTGGAGTGTGCTAAAATAAAGGTTAGAGAAATCCTGAGGATATCAACTACCTTTATCAAACTGCACAATTAAGGGTACAGTACATAATCTGGGGACAGAAACCATCATTCAGGAATAAGTGATCTGCTTCACTTAGAATGAGGAAGTTTTTTCTAAAAGTCATGAAATAGTCTGAAAATGGCTGCTCAGAGGAGGGGACTTAAACTGGATCATGATCTGTTTCAAAAAAGACTGTGGATTATACTCTGTATTGAACACAGAACTCTGAGAATGGTACTTGATTTGGAATCCAAGCAGTCTGGGATGTAAAGTGGCTTTGTTAAAGCTGTTCCCAATTTCTGTGAGCAATTTTAAAGTCAACCTATTTTTAACATCTCCCCAGGGGTTCAGAGAGGCACCTTCTGTCACCCAGTGGTGAGGCTGGTTAGGGTTGTTTTTATGCTTTGGACTCCAAATGGTTTGGTAGATGATTCTGGCAGCCCTTCAAGGCTGCAAGGCACAGTCCAGGAGCATGGAAACAGAGGAGGGAGATGGCTGAATGATTTCTGTGGCTGTGCCTCAGGTGTGCAGGTACAGCAGCAGACAGAACTCAGTAAGATTTGGGGACAGGGATGCAGGAGATGGACAGCACAGGGAGAGCCCTTGGTCAGGTTTTGTCACTGTGAGACATCTTTACCTCACACTGTTGCCTGTTGGTCACTTTTCAATCAAGTCATAGAATAATCTAGGTGGAAAAAGCCCTCTAAGACCATGGAGTCCAACCATGAATCCAGCACTAAACCATGTTCCCAAATGCCACTTCTACACTTTTACATCTCTCTAGGAATGGGGACTCTGCCGCGTCCCTGGGCAGCTGTGCCACTGCTGGACAGTCCTTTTGTAAAGAATTTTTTCTGAATATCCAGTCTAAACCTCCCCTGATGCAACTAAGGTTGTTTTCTCTTGTCCTCTCATCCTATCACTTACTCACTGAATTTCTTCAAAGAAGCCCTCAGAGTATTGAGCAACGTACTATTTCCTGCAGATGAGAAATTATCCTAATATTCCTTAGTGGGCAAAGATTGCATTTAAAATCTCACTGCTACTTTAAATCTTGGGGTTCAGCTTTGGTTCAGCAACATTAGCCCAATAAAGATATTAAAGGAAAAAAGGTCTAACAATTTGCTCAAGGAAAACAACATGATATTGTAACACCTCCACAGATCAATTTATTTATTTAGATAAATATCTGCTTGATACAGTATTGAAGTACTTAACATTTTCAGAATGGGTTATATTCTTTAAAAATGTTACCACATAGTCAAATTCAACACTCCAAACAAGTAAAAATTTATTAAAACTATTTTTCTAGGAATTTAAAAATATTGGCTTTCATCTCTGAACAAATGAAACCAAAATTTTGAAATGTTCTGGTAAACAAAAGTCCATTTTTCTTTATCAGCTCTAAATGCTGCTTGCTGAAAAATGTTTCAAGATATTGAGAACAACAGTAGAATATTGTGGCTTTCGTGAACAGCTGCAAGCAGAATGGTGGTGTAATGCATTTATAGCTATAGTAAACTTAAATTGTTGCAGACTCTATGTTCTTTTCCAGCCAATAATTAACATTTCTTTTAATGCTTAAGCATTTCTCTTTATTATTATCATATATTTGTACAGATATATTAAAAGGAAAATTAAAGAAGCTAAGACTTGATGTATAAAAAGGCATTTCAGAATTTTGAATATGGAAAAATCAAATTACGACTGTCTTCGTAGCTTTTTCAAAAAGTATAAACAAGATGGAATCCCATGTCTAAAAGCACTTTTGATCCAAACATAGGGTAGCAATCATTAAATATATCATGTGCAGTGACACTGGGGAAGGCACTGCTCTCCATTCTGCTCAATGGACCATGCTGCAACACTTGTTTCATATCTCGAAACCATTTATGATTGCTGTTAAAGAAGTCAGCGCTTTACAGTGCCAATGAATCAACTAAAGTCATCCCATTCATCTGTCTGTTCAAAGCCAAAATGTTGGAGAGAACAGACAAACACAGAATCTAACCATGCAAAGAGTTTCATCAAAATTGTTCCTTTATGTGCGTGTCAGTGGAATGTGCCGGATCAGAAAGGAAGCAGTGTGAATGTTGTTCAGGGTTTAGGATTGCTCCCACCTCAGTCCTTACTGTAAAAGTAATTTTATTGAAACTAAAAGTTTCTAAAGGATAAACTGCTTGTCTTTTCAGCAACTGTTCACGTGAAAATTTAGCTTTTTGCAAATCTTTGGGTGGGATTTTTGTGTGGTTTTTCACTTATTTATTCTTTAATGTGACCTTGTCTTCCTCCTTGGTAACAAGGACATAGAATGGAAAAAAATTCTGTAATCTCAATTCCTGTGGACAATGTTAGCTCAAGGTGAAGCCCTTTGAGTGAACAGACTTGAGCAAACTTGTCTGAGCCTTTTTACCATGTAGGCAGGTCATTGTGCATTCAGCCCTCACAGACAGAAAATAACACATTCCAGCCAAGAAGGACACGGTATTTTTACTTTCTTTGTGAGGAGAAGAGGTTTGCCTGGAGGATGCTCTCATTAATGCCAGGAAGAGAAGACCACCAGGCAAGCTAAGCCTATCCACAGTTCCAGCCTGTAACAAGTGGATCACTTCTTGCTGCTAAGCACAACCACGTTTCCAAATGGGTCTCAAGCAAACAAGCAGCTGCTTTTTCCCCCAGTGGTCACATGGGGACTCTTGCAGTGTTGGAAATACTGGGAAAATGAATAGCAGGGAATACCGTGATTGATCTGGAGTCATCAGGATTGGATTTGGATTCAGAACACTTCTGCAGTGGTGGGAGTGATGGGTGTAACTGAGCGTGAGAGTGGGGAGCAGGGATTTCAGGTCTTTCAGATAGAGTGTTAACTGATGGGACTTTCCATTTAGAAAGAAAGGATGCCTCATAAGTCAGCGCAAATCCCATTTTTCCAATTCCAGATTTACAAGCAAATGCAAGGAGTTGTGACTTTAGCCATGTCTTTTCAACTGTGCCTCTTATGCTAATGTCTGGTGGAGATGTAAATTTTCTTGAGGTACTTACCATGTGTTTATTATTATCTATTCCCACTGAAGCTACAATTCAGAGCTGCTTCTGATCAAGACTTGGTTATTTATGCTTCATTACAGTCCCATGTTTGGACTGTGAGGTTTTAGGGAATAAAGACTATGTGAGGGCTTTTTTTATGTGTTTGCATGGTAGTACTGTAATTAGATTTTTATTATAGACTAGAGTTAAAAAAAAATTATGATAGCTCTGAGCAGTGATATTGATGTTCACATTGAATGGAAATAGAAGAATAACAAGGCTTTTTTACTTCTTGCTAATGAATAACACATATTGCTAAGGCAAACTGGAGGAGTGCTCCTCAGAAAGTCAGCAAGAAAAGTCAGTCAGTAAGAACAGGAGATGGACAAAAATGTTGTGTGGATGTATTGATTCTTTCCTAGTGTATAATGAGATGTTGGACTAGGGAGAGAAGGGAGATCCCAGAATGGAATTACAGGGTTTGGTTTTTTTTTCAGGATCACAACCTGGGACAGGACCTGCTAATTGGAAAGGGCAAAATGAGTGGAGTACTTATCACACTCACCAAGTGCCTAAACAAATATTCTTCTCCTTCATCCTCGATGTTTATATTTGTGATTCCACTTCATTCTCAATGCCTGCCAGAGGCTGCTATAAGTAGAGATTTTTTTTTACTCTTCCTCTACTCCCTGAGACAACATTAAAATTACCATTTTACCAATTTGTCAAATATTGCATCTCCTGTAGGTACTGTCACACTGCTTGTTAGAAATCCCAGACCATGGGATGAGGTGCTTGTGTAAAGTAGGTAATAAATGACCGCAGTGAGAGCTCCCCAGTGCTCTCTCTTGATTTCAGCTGGCATTATAAAGACACTTGTTATTGAGATTGTAGATAAAATTGAAACTTTACAAATGTGCCAAAAATGTGTGTTGCAAAATTGAATGTTGTGTCTGTATTTCCTTAGAATTACAGGATTAGTATCTGAAATGGCTGAAATGAAGACATATATATTAAGACTGGCTCAGAATTTTCTTGCTGCTCTCAGATTTTGAAAAGACTGTCTTTTTAGACTTTAATTCCTTGTTGATTCCCAGTTCTTGGGAAACAAGGAGCTCTTCTGCAGTAAAATTGTATTTGCTAAGAATTTATATGTGCACACACACACGTATGCACACAAATTTATTACTGACTGTTATATGTATATACGTGTATGTTATATGTGTGTTAGCACACATACCTGCCTGTAAAAAATTTAAATATGAAGCTCATTATTGTTTTTGATACAACTGTCTTATTCTATTATTCACGATTATAGTGTCACTGGAGAGTTAAGATAAACTATTTCCAAAACAGGTGTCAAAAAAGTAATATGGCATGTGGTTTCTAACAGCAATACCTATATCTGCTCATGTCAATTGGATGTCTCCAATTACTTTCACAGACCTTGGATCAGGACCTGAGCAGCAGGCAAAGTTTTGTACTCAAAACCCCCAAAGAATGCTGCAGGAATAAATACAGCTCATTCCCATTAGTTCATCTCTACAGCCACATCTCTTAATTTAGGCTTGTACTTCAAATCTATGAATTTCAACTTTCATTGATTTACAAGCCTCCAAAATGTAGGTTTTTATCTGACCACAGAGCAAGAATAACACCAGAAAAAACAAATTCCCTCATAGGTGCCTGTTGTAAGCAAACCTTGAGGCTCACCAGGAGGTGTCAAAGATCTTTATGGCACAATTGACCCAAATCCACTGGGAACAGACTGAAACCATCAATTGTTGCTAAGAGTGGGACAGTGCCACCTTCTACAATCAATTTTCAATATGTCATTAAATCACTGAGTTTTATAGTGGATCTTTGGATGTAATTAAATTATTCATACCAACCACTGCATATGAAAAATTAAAGAGACTACCTCAAAAATGATGCAAATATTACTTATAAAGGATTCTAGGCTTTAACTTAGACCTGTATCTGAAATATTAATAGAATTCCACTATGGACCTTAGTACCAGCTGGAAGAGGGCACAAATATCTGAAATTGCTGTGTTCCAACCACCTGTTTACTGACTATCTGTACCAGTAGGACTGCAAGCTCATTGATTGCAGCCTCATGTTGTATTTTTCAGCTTCCAAGGAAAATGTCTGAGTTCCAGGACATGGATGCGGACTGGCTGCAGGACTGCACCTCACCAGGTAAAACTTGTTTACCAGGGGCCCCTGGATTATTGCTTTGCTT
Source organism: Passer domesticus (assembly GCF_036417665.1). Lineage (NCBI taxonomy): Eukaryota > Metazoa > Chordata > Aves > Passeriformes > Passeridae > Passer > Passer domesticus. Next base: position 5,346,146 of record NC_087488.1, read on the forward strand.
AAAGGCTGGTTTTGTGTCAGAATTCAGTCCTTGGCTTTGCTTTGCTCAAAGGTGGGTTTCTGCAGGTTGTGGGGCACCAGAAACTCTGGCCAGGCAGCAGGACATGGGGCAGGTGTGATGTGCTGGAGCAAGGGACTGACTCACAAACCCCAGAGTGACAATAGGTTTTGTCCAGTGAGTTTGCTCACCTGTGTTAATGGTGTTATTGCCCAGCACAACAGAATTTCTCTGATGAGCTTTTTTCATTTATTGGTTGGCTTGGTGAAATACAAAGTAGTGCTGTGCATTATTAACTGGGGAAAGGACAGAAAGGAAAGCAAGGGCACTTGGCTTCTGGGTGAGCTCCTTGTGTGCCCCAAGCTCTGCTGCCACCTGTGTGGGTGACACGAGTTTCTGGGGCCATGCTGGCCCTTCCTGCTTCCTTTCTCCCACAAAGTCTGTAGGCTTCACAGCTATGTCCTATTTATGCAGTTTAGGATAAATGCATCAATTCCCCCTTCAACATTTTTTGCCAGCTACTGAAAAAGTTTTGAATTAATTCAACAACCTCCCCTGCAGACAGACAAATATTTCTCAGAAGCCAGTGTGCCTTTTGTTTCTGTTAGGGATAAAAGATTTAGCCAGAGATGGTTGGCTACTTATGTAAAATACTAAAACTTTCTCAGCTATCATATTGTACTAGGCTGAAGTCTGCTTGTTTTATGCTGTTAAACAGCCCATCTTTTGTTGTGCCAGGGAATGATACCTGATTTAAGATAATATATTTTCTTTGCTGGATCTGTTTATGCTTGGAAATGATCTTGCTATATCCCTGTATTGAAAATTTATGAAAGGTACTAACATATTTCTTGCTATATATTTGTTGTGAGCACACTTTTGCAACTTTAGCATGGTTTGAAAACTACTTCTTGCCCACAGCTAGCAAGAAACAATGATTTCATATTTCCCAAAATGGAAGCCAGTCTACAACATTCCTCTTTATTGCAAAGAGGGGATACAATAATAAAAAAGCATTTGCTAGAGGAATATTACCAATAAAGTACAATAATACATTAAAACAGATACTTAAAGTTGAAATTTATGAGTTTGTTTTTCTGTGCCAGTCATCGTATTTTCATATGTTAACATCAAAATGTAGACTCACAACAAAACCTTTAATAATAAAAACAGCAGCCGTCAAAAGCCAGAGTAGAATTTTAGCTCATGATATGAAGAGTTTACCCTGTGATTTTGGAGATGGCCTTTTTTTTCCGATTCAATTTTATTTTCCTTTTTCTTTTTTCTAATAATATATGTATCTTTTTGTTCCTTCATATATCCTTCAGTGGAGCTCTCAGACCAATAATTCTTCTGTTCTGCCCCTTGTCTTTGCAGAAGATTAATTTGGAAAATGAATGTTTCATTTCGAGAATAACAAAAGTAATCAAAGCTGGGGATAGGATTCTTGCTAATGAAGGTAAACACTTCTGTGTGCCATGTGTACACAGTGCTAAGACCACAGCTAGCTCTGCACATCTTCCAAGTCATCTCATATCATCTTTCCTTTTTTTGTGGCATCTTTTGGTGTTTAATAAACCATTTTTTAACTGAATTATTCTAGAGATACTTAGGATAATCCCAAACAGGCCATGCAATAATTCCACAGAGTTCCTTCTTCATTTACCCTGTTATTACTGAAATCTGGATCCCTGGAGTTTGCCAGACTGCCTGTGCACATGTGTGTTTGCACATAGGCAGCAGAATATTTGGGAATGAAAGATGGTTGTTGCTTTGGGACCAACAAAGTCAGGTAGGTTGAGGTTGTTAAAGCACTAAAGTAAGTGCCAAACAACACTGTGTACAGCCAAAGGCCCTGTGTTGTTTCTAGCATCCTTAGCAGAAGGTAAGTTTATTTTCATCAGTGCATAATGTCATCTGGAGCCCTGGCAAAGGTATGATAAGGTCCCAGAAAAATTAATTTCAGGTATCAAGCTGGCAGTCTCGTGACCAAAAGGGTAATGAGTGTTTTTCAACCCTCAGACCTCTGATTATTGATGTTCACATATTTAAACCAGAGCTCCTGTTGGCTTTCCTCTGAACAAGGTCTGGAGACAGCAGCAGCCTAAGGTTCATCACGGAGAAACCAGGCAATCACAATGTGTTCATAAAGCACCTCCAGTGGGCACTGCCCAGAGAGGTCATGAGGGCAGAAAAACTGGAAAATTAAGCTACTGTTTTCTGGTTTTAAGATTTTCATTTGATTTGAATGAGAGAATTGAATGAAGGCAAGAGAATGCCTTCTACTGAAAAATTAATTAGTGGCTTATACTCTTTATTTTTTATTTTTATTAAGTGAATATTGGTCAAAGGCTTGCATTCAGTCATCACCTGAGAGCTTCCTGGGGGTGAGGTGAGCAGCAGGGCAATGTCTCAGTGCTTTCTTCACCTCAGGACACAAAGAACCTGTTGTAGCTGGGTGATGGTGTCTTAGCAGGACCCAAGCCTTGGGTACTTGGTGTGACTGTTAAGGTTTCAGAATTACTTAAGAGGTAAAGTAAGTCACAAGCTGCAGGTCCACAGGACTGGTTTTGAGGGACTGTGACAGCACTGAGGAGTTGTAGAAGTACTGGAGAGCCAGAGGAAACAGGCAAAACATCTGGTGGGCTTTTGGATCATGTAAGAAAAAGCAGGAGAAGACAGTGTTGCTTTTTGAAACAACACTTCTCTTAATACATAACTGGAGGGGAAAATAAACATGGATTCAAGTGGTTACCCGGCTAGAGTATCCTGTGTTGCAAAATTCAGTGGTTTAACTCTGTTCATAGCAGCCCTTGAACTGATTCAGGACTAGGTAGCCTGAAAAAATGGTGTATCACTGCAGCTGCTGTTACAGAGCTTCTATTATTTTCCCTGAAATAGTTAGGTGTGATACTAGGGACAGATTCACACCTGTTTATGAGCAACAGTAAGGCTGCACTTATGTGCAATAAAAGAGTGAGGCAAAATATAGTGAATCATAACTTCAGGCAACTTAAGGTTATGCTTCTAGTTTTTTCCCCACTTCTGAAACTGTCTAGATATACACCACAGCAAATAAACTAGTAAGACCTAAAATAATTAAATAAATTAACTTTAAAATAGCAATTAATGCAAAATAGGTGTTTTATTAAATGTCTCCATAGCAGCAATTGCCTGAATCTGGCTGTGGTTCTCAGTCAACAGGCAGTTTCATTTTAAGGACTTTTGCCCCTCTTATATCCCTTGTCTTTGATAAATCATCAGGATTTATCAAAGATCACAGGATCTGTTACAGTTCTGGATCACAGGAAATGTTACAGTTCTGCAGGAGATTGGCCATTACTTTCCTCTGGGCTGGTGAGCAGATATTGGGTGGGGTTTTGGTGTCCATCACCCACCCGTCATTTTCCCCACCCTCTTTTTCACATAGCCATCCTTTTCACAAAAATTGTTTGAGATTTCCTGCTGTCCAGTTGTGTATGATACAGTCAAATGTTTTCTGTCTCTCTTTTGGAGATCTAATGAACAAAAGAATGGCTCTTGTCTGGCACAAACACCATGCAGAACAGACTCCCAATCCTGAGCAGGAACTTCCCTTTAGAAAGGAATTTCAGCAAGAAAGCAGAACCTCCCTGTGCTCGCAGTCTCCTGGTTCTTTCTCTGTGCAAGGTTATGTGTTGAAGATATTTCTGAGCCTCAGAACCTTTAAATTGAAGACGTGTTTAACCCTGTATATTAATCATGTTTTTCAACAACCAGGAATTATTGTATAAAGCAAAGCTGTACCCTTATTATTTTACATTTAGCTTTGTCTGTTTTATGTCATTCTCAATTTTCCCTCCTCTACCCTGCTCCAGCTGGGTTCCACATAGGACATCTTCAAAACATTTTTACATTACTTGCACTTTTCTGGGATTATTTTTGTTTTGCACTTTGAAGCTTTGAATGAACCCAGGCAAGAAACCAAAATTGTTAAATACCATGGGGTGAAGGAACAGTAAGAAAACATAATAATTTGCCTGGGGAATGGTGGGAAGTCAAGATCAAGGTTATTTCTCAGTAAATGCTTCCAAGTAGGAGGCAAATGAATTGCAGAAGCCAGAGGTGGTATAAGAATGTCATAAGGGGCAGAAGGGAATTTACCCGGGTCACTGTCAAGCTTGCCAGCTCTTTGAACCAAATTGATGCTGGTTTATTTTCAAGCTCCTATTTTGGTGCTCTTAGTGCTGAGTTAGATGGAACTTGGAAAGAAATGAGGTGCACTGACAGTGGCTGCACATCATGGGGGAAACATGAGCAGTATTTAATAGCAGAAAATAATGTATGCATGTAAACCTGTAAGGTCTGACATTGCCATTTGGAGAGTCTTATTTGGCTTCCAACCACATAATTGACGCATCTGGAGTGTGGCAAACAGGTTCAGGAAAGTTGTCCCAGCCTTCTTGGTGGTGCTGGTCTCCCTACCCAGAGTGTGATTGAATTGCCACTAAGGAGAATCTGGGAATCTAGGGGGATGCTGAAAGACTGCACAGGGTCCTGAGGAGGGTTATCCAGCTGAGTGAGGGCTTGGTGCATGAGTTGTGTATGCAGGATGGGGGACAAGAGTGGGTTTAGTACAGCAGAGGTGGGATAAATCTGATAACCTTTAACTAGAGGCAAACAAACACAGCAGGGCCAAACTCAGCATTACCAGCTTGACCAGCCAGGGGCAATGGTCATGTGTTAGAGCAAGGTGTGGGGTTTATCACTGTTATTTTGCAGGGATTATTCCATGCCCTTTGTGCTTGAAGGGCCTTTTTTGTTCTCAGTTGTCTGTGTCATCTTCCTAAGTGCTAGAGGATGGCAAAGACTATAGATCAAAGTTTCTAAATTTACAAGAACTGCCTTGAAAACTGAGAGCCCCTGCAGCAGGACCTGTGGAACGTCACCATCTGCTCTGCTACAGATGTCACCAGCCTCTTGATTAGCAGTCATATCCCAGCATTGCTGTCTGGTGACTTTCTGGAATGCAGAGCTGGTGTTAAGAGTTTTGTCATAGTCAGCCTAATCACAGACACTGCAGTGGAGGCAAAGAAATGCCACAAATCTCATGTAGAAGTATATTTAAGATACCCAAACAAATCTGCCAAAATTTGGGAAAGAGGTTTTGGATTAAGAGTCTCTTTTGGAGATTTTCATTCAGTGGTTGTTGGATCCTCAGCCCAAGATTAGGAAACAGCTTTGGTAGTTCCTATTCTCAGTTTACAGCAGAGTAAACCAAGATTTTTAGCATCACTACCAGCTCTCCATCATGGTCATCAAATAGCCTCAGTTTCCTCATGTCATTCCATAGAGCCCTGTTAACCAGTCCTGCTAATTCAGTTTTTATACTGAAAAGTAAACCATGTTCAGCCAGGTTGAGTACATCCCAGAATAGCTCCTGGATTTTACCATGGTCTGCATAAGAAAATGGCAGCCTTAAAGAACCACAGATTTCTGGGATACTGGCATGAAAATTAATGCTGGGAAGCAGTAGTGGGAAAGAAAAATCTCTTTACCTAAACAAGCTGCAAGGACTGATTTGTTTTGGTTTTGGTGGGGGTTCTTTGGTTTGGGTTTTTTTTTTCTGTATCTGAGTAAATACCTGCATTCTTCATTTATGCGAAGCATAAATCAACCAATTAAAATGAGCAGTAGGTATTAAAGAACAGATTTACTTACACACAGAAATCACTACCGTGTGATATTTTGCTGAGTAGGCTCATCTTGACCAATATGAGGTTTGGACCACTGAGAACTGGAGACCTGAGTCCCATTTGGAGCTCATCTCATCTTGTTTCTTTTTTGAAGTAGGGTTCCTTTTTAAAATCCTTTTCATGGGAGGCTTGTCGTGCATCACAAAATCATGCCAGAGTAAATACAGATGGAATATCGAGCTGCTTCATTAAAATCCCTGTGATTTGTGTAAGGAGCTCCAATCTATTGGAACCTGACTTGTTAGTTTAAATTCCCTTACTGAGATATAGGTCAGGTTTAAATTAATAAGTGGTGACTGCAAAATCTTAATTAAAATGATACAGTTTTGTGAGTAGACAAGCACTCCTTAATTCATGTTGGGCTGGGAATATCTTTTTTCTATTGGTAAAAACCTGCTTACAAAGGTGTCAGACCAAATTAATTCCTGTGGTTAATATAAGTGACTTAAATTACCAAAAATTATAAATCTAACCCTTCAGTCACAACTACCTTCAATTATTTAGGAAAAATTACTGGGATTTTTTGGGAGTGGGGGTGGGAGGAATGGGGGTGTGCTCGATATCTATTTTTTCCATTGAATAGCGAAAAGCTTAATCATAATTTAAAAGGATCCCTGATGTTGTTAAATTATTTCCTTCATGTGGGGCTTGATTCTACATTGCCCTGCAGTTTCTGTGGCACAGTAACAGGATGAATATCAAATGGCTCTGAATTCCATTTTTCAAGTGTGCTGTGCTTTTTCCTCCCCATTTGCCAATCACACAGCACCAACAAAGTCTGAAAAAGTGTGATGGCAGTGTGGGATGAGATCCTCAGGCAGTGATCCCCTCACACCAGACACCTGAGAAATCGTGCTACAGATGTTAATGCAGAAATCCAGAGGTGCACCAGGCCTGCCTTGCACAGCTGGAATGGTCTGGCCAAAAACAGTCTGAGGGCAGGAGAGAAACAGCAGCACAGGTTTGGGGGTTTGCTTATACTCCACTTGTGAATTCTAGTTCACACAAGTTCTTGAGTCACCTTCAGAGGTACAGTGCTGAATATAAAAATTATTGCTAATCTCCCTACAGTTCTCCAGCAGGCAGAGGCAATAAAACTCAGGTTGATATTCCTCCCTGCCACCACCTACTTTCCCCTCCTTTTTCTCCTTTGTCCTCTGCAGAGCTGCTTACAAGTGCAGCTGGGAAATAATATAATGTCTGGTCTAAGGATATATTGTGGAATCTGCTTTTTACCCCAAGAAGACTTCTATATTTCTCTGCAAATGCTTTCCATGGTAGGCACAGCCTGGATTCATTATGGCTACGTGGAGGAAGGGGATTGTATGAGCCTCTAGCATGGCTCCTGCTATTCTTTTGTCTCTTCCTCTAGCCCTAAATAAGTATAAACAACATGTAGACAAGACAAAACCTCAGCAGTGAACAAAAGCTGCCTGCATGTTATCCATCAGTATTATTTAAGTAGGACATGCTGGGCTGTTCATGATACACTCATACTGTAAGTGATAAGCTATAACGTATGGTATTCATTTACTTCTCCATTCCAACAGTAATATAGCAAAGACAATAAATTTTCCTGTTTGTTCTCTGACCCACTGTTCTTGGGTTAAGCAGCATGTTTGTCTACATTTGTCAGTTGTTACAAGCTTCTAGCTGCTGCAGACTAGGGTATTGATGAACCCTGGAAAATGGAGCCTTGAATAATGTATAAAGCATTAAACATGCAACCATTTCACTGGGAAAAAGGGGGGAAAAGTGTATTATATGTTTTCTCTGTTGTAGTTCCTTCATTTACAAAACATATTTGTCAAGTCTTTTGCTAAGAATAATGCCAGGATGCAGTTTCCCATCATTCTTGTTAATGGGACTGTCTTAGTGTTACAGTAAACAACCATAAGTCTTATGTCTCAGCCATTGTGCAGCACGCTTAGTTTTTTCAGCTTCCAATTAAGGGTATTTTAAATTTGTTGTCTACAGTCATAGGAGTGGTGGTGCAATTTCTGGTCTTGCATCAAGAGAGGGGCACTAAGGAAAAAGGTGTTTTACAAAGCAAGAGCGTACTTGCAGAATTACTGCGTGACTGAAGTACATATATCGGGTTCTTTAAAAGCTCAAAACTTATTCCTACCTGTTATAGCGATTTATTACTAAAAAAGCAGCACTGATTCATGCATTTTCCTGAACAAATTTACGTGATAAACCATCAATATACATTTACATTAGCAAATGGAACTCTCTATCATATTTCTGAGACCAGAGTCCAAGACTTCAGTGGCTGTGAATCAATGCAGCTGCATTAGCTTCAGTGGAATGGTGCTGATTTATATCAGCTGAAGCTCTGGTTTGTTAAATTCTTCCTCTTTTGGAAGCATGTATCAGAGCAGTGGAAAATTGCTGGATTTGATTTAGCCCCTATTTGATATGCCCCAGAATTCACCATTGCACTGGGAAACTTCAGTGAGCCTGTGATGATTTTATTGACACAAAGTTTGAATTACCCTCTTATCCTGGCCAAGGTTGAGAGGTTTTGGTGAACTCGGTGGAGGACAGTCACAGTACTTCCATTTGTCCTGTGTCACTTCTGTAGGTAAACAAAAATGGGATGTTTAGAGCTGTTTCCACAAGGACTAAATTCATGTGAAAATACAAACACCTCATTTCTAAAAAAGGAAAATTGCTGCATATAGATGTGAGCATTCTAATGCTGAGCATTTCATGAGCTAACATGGTTGCCTCCATAAACTAAGGATAGTGTGTTATCCTGCCACATGTTGGTTTCTGCAATCAATCCCTTCGAGAGAGATGTGGATGCACTGAGATGGGAATACAGCCATCAATTTCCTGAGCCTGACACTCCTGAAAGCCTAAAGCCCTGCACAGAGGTGAAGAGTCTGTGCATGCACAGAGCTGCAAGTCTCCCACTGACATTAACAGCCAAATCCCTGATTATTGAAACAAGTATTTAACCCTGGTGTGGTTCTCCTCAGCAAATTATTTGTGAACAGAGAAGTAGAACAGTTTGTGACATAAGGAAGGGAATGGGCATGTAATTCATGTCAGAAATATAAAATGTATGGCACATGAATCCTCTTTTCTACCTTTGTTGGAGGTCTTTACTATCCTACAGATATGATAAGGAAGCAAGCACTGGAGCGTGCTTCACATCCATAGCTGGAGGGATTGGTATGAAATGTATTTTGGCAGGGTTATTCACCAGCAAAACAGAAGGGCTTAGGCTTTATCCAATACATTAATATGGGCGCCAAGTACCACTAACAAATAATTTCAGTTAAGCTTCAATTAAATTTTCAGGATCAATACAATTACTCTTAAAGGTGAATATGATGGCTTTGGAATGACAGTTTTTAGGGATATTTAAAAAAAAAAAATCTAGAGTTTTTTTCCACTGGTCGAATGCATAGGTTTGTGATTCTAGAGAACATCCCCAGTGGTAACTTCCTAAAGCTCTTTGTGCTTATTGCCATTGTTTATTGGCATTTGGAGGGAGAAGCTCTATGGCTTTTGCTGTATACGGGGTCTTTCTTTTAGAATTAGTTGACTGAGGCATCTTTCTCCTCCAAATAATCAGCAAGGGTGATTTCACAGGTCCTAGGAAGGGAGTGCAGGTTTCTGGTACTTGAACAGGTGGGTATCTATGAAAGGCTGATGTTTAACCCCACAACTTCATTACCAGACTCCATCATAAGCAGCATCTCAGGATATCGTCAGTCTACAATTTTGAATCTCTGACATTACTTTCAGTTTTTGATTTACTGACTATGTTCTTAACATGAACCTTGCTAGTTTAATTCTCATCAGTGCTGCTATCTGCCATCCATCTTCTGAAGGAAATTATGGATCTACTGAAAAGCAGGAGGAGATATATAATTCAAGAAGTTTTCAAGATTCATTTTCAGGAAGATGAAGTGCCGACCACATTATGTGCTGAGTAGGGCTCTTTGAACAGTAACAATGCCACCTGCAGCACTAAACATGTATTATGAATAAATGTTTTATTGCAAGCAAGCCAGGAAAAAGAATGGTCAATCACTATTGCCATGTCTTTCCCAGCAGAAAAAGGATTCCTCTTCTGCAGCTCTAAAGATTTCTGTAGAAAAGTACATAACAATACAGAACTGGGTTCCACTTCTGTGTGGTCCATGTTTACAATGAGGAGAGCAATCCATGCATTTCTGGAAGAGATAGAGAGAACACACCTGAATGTGGTGCTGTAAAAAGAGCAGGGAGCACATTCACAGTGAGGATGATTAAAGTGGTACATTCTCCAGAGGGAATGGATGAGGGACCAGAGGGTGCTGCTGCTGACTATCACTAACACTGGAGTGATGTGTTCCCTCTTCCATTCTCCCACTTAATTAAATTAACAGTGGCCCAGCTCTACCTCACGGATGCTGTGCACTAGAACAGAATATGAAGGGAGGAATGCTGAGTGTTTAATTTCAAGTGAGAAGCTGTGGCTGGGTGGCAGTGCTGGATGGGGAAGCAGGAGCAGGCTGAGCTCTGGGCTGGTTTCATACACTGCGTTATTGAAACTCTTCCCAGTGGAACTGAAGAAGAATTTAGCCTAGGGTGCAATACTTTGAAAACTTATATTTATACTTCCTTCCTGCCACTTTATGTCTAAGTTACTCCAGTTTTGAGATACCTTTTTTACATAAAATGGGGGGAAAAAGGAATTCCTGAGAGAATAGGGATCCTGATCCAGCTTGTTCCATGTTCTCAGGAACATTTCCAGTTTTATCCTGATAGGATCAAGCAGAATAAAAGCTGAAATTAGTATAAAGTGGGGCTTGTGTAAAAAGTTACCTGAAAATATTTTTTTTGATCCTGAGAGAAACTAATAAGTTAAGAACTTCACGATAAATCATCAAAAATTCTGTTGTTTTCAACAACTGTCTTCTAAAAATGAGTGACTTTCTGAGCTGCTGAATAATTTGTAACAGGTAGAATACCTTGCAATCTTTTTCTCTCCCTTCACAAATTGTCTGGGAACACTTTAAGAGACTTTCAAATGATCTCCTGGATAAGAATTATTTTGCTACTCTGCTTTTCCTGACCTGTGGCTTGTCTGTAGATTGTGTGAGAATAGTCAGTGGAATACTGAGTGGAGCTCGGAAGGGCTTGGGGAACAGCAACAAAATGTCTGCGTTAGAGACAAAAGAGCCACTCTCCTGAAATTCAGAAGTTTAGGCTAGGCATGCTAATCATTACATTGATTATTAAAACCTTTGCAGTGTTGGGGTTTTGGGGTTTTTTTTGGGGTTGTGTTTTTGTTTTTTTTTTGGTAGACACCTCCAGGTTTTGGGAATTTTGGACATCTTAACTGAAATACAGAATCTGAGTCAGCCCAGCAAATTTGTTGTTCATTACTTCATTCCCATTTTCATAATTTTTACCTTTACACATACTTACTTTCTACCTATGAATGTATTTTTGGAATTAATTTAACTGTCTGTCCTCCACAAAAAAATGCAGCTTCTTTGTTAGCTTCCCTTAGGGACTGGTAGTTCTTTCAATTTTTGATTTTGCTTTGAATAGAAATTTTGTGTTAATTTTTTAATTAAGCATTAACAACACTGTTCCTTTATGTTGATGATGTGGATTGAGAGAAATGCTTTATGGCTGGGAGATATATTCCCTCTGGGATGCCTGTGACCACAGAACTTACATGTAGGTTTCTCTCTTTGCAGAGGAAGCTGTGCAATATTTTTCAGAAAATTTGCTAAATGTTTTCAAAATCTGATGGAATTATAATCTATCTGTAAAAATAATTGGAAAGATAAATGAAAAGTGACTGAACAAAACAATAACTAAAATACACAAGTGTTTGTGTTTTAATGTAGATGAAATAATTTCTTTTCATCAAGCTTGTGAAATTTCTCTAGAGTGCTTTTCCTTTCCTCTCATATTTGTAAAATTAATCAACCCAGAAAAAAAAGATGACTTTTGGAAGAACTAACACTTGGTTTGTATACAAAAATAAATTGAAAAAATCATGGTCTCTCCACATCTTTTAAGAAAGCTGATTTTTAATAAAGTCACAATTGGTTACACCATTCCCTTGAGATCAAATAAAAATATATTTATCCTTTGAATAACTCTTCCTTCATTGAGCACCTCCCTCAAAATTTCTCATTATTTCTAGGAAAACAAAATATAATCTTTGATCCTTTCTCTTTCAAAGCTGCTAGATGAAAATGAACTTTTAGAAACAATCCAGAATCCATTTGTCAGGATAATAACAATTCTCTGTAACAATTCTTTCTGCCTCTTCTCGCTCCCCCTACCCACATTAATTATAATGCTCTAACAGAACAGAGCTTGATTCCCTTTTTTATTAAGGTTGTTTCACTCTATTATTGATTAAGCTTATTTCCCATGATAAATAACCTTCCTGTCAAAAAATGATTTATGAAAGCCAGTGGTCTTTCTTTTTCCAGTTTGCTTTTCCTGTGGTTACATATTACATATTATCTCCTGCTGACTGGTTTGGGCAGTCTTTGAATCTACAATTACTGATCCTCATTAAGAGAACTGAATTTCAGTGCTGTAAAAGGCCTGGAGATCTATCAGGTGGATCATTTGATTTTAAGTTAGAAGCAGAAGCATCTTACCAGTGTGAGTATATGCTCTTGTGGTGTGCCTTTAAGTCTTCAAAATGTTAATAAATTAACAAGCACTATGCTAATGGGGACCAGCTCCTTGGAAGTGGCATCCCTCATGAACATACTGATACTTCTGGATTGTCAGTAGTCCCATTGGGATGGCAGTCTTTGCTCTCTCCATATTTGTAAATATATGTAAATATATATATTTGTATATATATTAAATGGAAACGAGCTTCTTAGAAGACACTAGCTCTGCTTTATGCAGTCTTGAGATGGACTGAGTGTGCTTTTGTTCAGATGTGTTTTGCTCTGTCAACAAACCTTTTGTCCTCAAATTTAAGATTAAACATGAAGTCTTCTGAGTTCCTTTTTCCTTGGTGGAAACACTGAAAACCACCCAGGTTGCACCTCATTTGTTTATTGCACAGGACTAGCTAACCTGATTATTGATGAAAATTGCTCAGAGCTTTATGTCTTGTATCCACAGCTGACACCTTTCCAGGCAGTGCTTTGTCCAAAACTCCTGTCCAGTTCTTTCACATTCTCACAACAAACTCTTCATCTCTGTCTGGGCTTCTTCCACTGCATTTTTTCTTTTGTTTGTTTTACTGCAACTGTTTTCTTTCTCCCATTCCTGCAGTTCCAAACAGCCAGTCCTTTATTTGAAATATGTTTCAGGACAAGCAGCTCAGGCCCAGGAGGAGCACAGCCTGTTTTTGGGGTGGTGGGAGGGTGACTCTCTTTTGTTCTTGGCTTGGCACTGCAGAATTCTGATCCACAAGGAAGTTTTCTCTGCAAATGAGCAGTCTTCAGAAATGTCCATAGAGAAATGTCACTGCTTTTTCATAATCCTGAAGAAGGCTGACTGCACAACCCCAAGTTTAGTAACTTTTTCACATAATTCACATTGCATTTCTGTGGAGAGATATTCTATTAGACAGACCTAAAAAAAAAATAAAAATTGTTCTTACATACCCTTGAATGGTCTCATGAAAAGCCTAGTGCTGATAAGTGAAAAGTCATAAAGCAAAACCTAATATTATCATTGCTTTAATTCTTAATCTTTGTTCCTTCGAGTCTGGGCTCTTAATAGAAACTAATGGGAACTCAATTTTTTTTCCAAGTCAATGGCGAAAATTAGAGTCCTGAAAAGACAGCAGGCTGACATTTTGTGTATTTAATACCTAAAATCAGCTTCAAAGAAAATGAAGCAAAAACATAGCAAATCAGCAGAGACAAATACTTTTTCCTTGTAGTATCTCTGTCCTCAGAATTAATGTTGCTAAGGATTTCACAAACGTGATACTTTTTGCTCCTGATATCCTGCTTACATGGGGGAAAAAAAAAAGGTAAAAGGTCATTTTCTTAGTCTAGTGTTGTGTGGCCATAATATTTCAAGTCTCACAAATTTTGAAAGGAGCACTTGATGCTGTGACAGGTGATAAAATCAAAGGGGCCAGTAAAGGACAGTGCTTTCCTGCTCTCTTTTAGAGTGGTTTCTCTTAACAGGATCCTCGGCGCTCGTGGACAGCAGCTCCCTGGGTTGCTGAGATCAGAGGTTGTCCTCAGTGCCACTGATATTTCTGTTCTCATGTTTTGCACAGTAACTGCACTCCCCAGATCTGCTCGCTGCATTATCCCGCCTGAGAGGTGGGGAGCTGCAGCACAGAGCCTTCAGGAAGCAGGGAGCAGGAGCAGAGTCTCAGGCTCTCACCCTGCTCTCTGACACAGCCTCAGTGCTGGCATCTGGCTGGGCTGGGCTGGTGGATGTGATGTATCAAATCCGTGATGGATGCTGGGCTTAAAAGTGGTTTCAGTCAGGTTAAACCATGACAGCCTGCCACCACCTCAATAGTAATTTTCTGGGTAATTGAATTTTTTCTTTTTTTTTTTTGCCTATTAAAGTAAATTAATTCATGACTGTTAAAAAGCTACATTGTTATCTGTAATAATTAACTATTATTAAGTCCAAATATAGAACTTTGACTCTCTGAAATGAAAATCAAGGGTTTTACTGTGCTCTGAGGTGTCGTGGCACTGTGCACTTTACAGAATACCTGGAGAAAGGGCCTGGATAATAAAGATGAATTCATTCCCTATTTGTATTAGGTAACAGTGGAATGATTATTATGTAACCAAATCAAAGAGAGTGAGGGATATTTCAATACAGTAGGCCAATGAAGTTTTAAAATAATAAGTACATGAAACACATTTAATTTTGCCTCCTTGCTCAGGTTTAACTACTAAGAAAAGGGATTTTGCCTGAACTCACTTATTAATTTTCAGACTTTATGGTTGAGGTGCCTTTAAATCTATTTAAAAGTTGCAAGAATGACTTGCTAAAGTAACAGTTTGTCTGGAGGGAGACATGAATTAAACACTGGATTGTGAGCTGAACAGGCTTGGCTCTGTCCTGAGCTGGAAGGACTGAAAGCCCAGTGGAAGAGAAGGTTATGTATCTTTAAACTGCCTCGTCTCACTCCTGATTGCAAAGTGCTCTGGGGACTGGGAAGGCCTCCAGCACTATCCTGGATGCTCCTGATGTCCTGTTAGAGGCACATTCGCTCTCCCTGGTGGCCCTGTGCTCCTTGCAGTACCTCTGGAGCTGTTATCAGCATCCAGCCTGCCCTGAAACTTGGGCATTGGCTGCTCTGACTGATTTTGGAGAAACCTTCTGGGAGCTGAGCAGAAGAATTTAAAGTTTTGCACCTTTGTCAGGGCAAGGAATGTTGCATCCTTTGCCATGCACACTTCCAAAACACCGGCCTAAGGTTACACAGGGACCAAGCCATGCCTGTGATCCTGTGTTTATGACTGCTCTTACACTTTTCTCACTTTCAAATTCATTGTTGCTAACTGAGAATCTTACTCTGTCATATTTTTAGTGAATATTGGTCTTTATTGTCTAAGGGAATCTGTTCCTGCTCAATCCAGATCTTCGCTGTGTTTATTCGTTGCCCATGTATTATAAGTCTCTTGACAATAAAAGAGTTTATGCCTCTAGGCATTCACCACTCTTGAAATAATCCACTGTCCTTGGAACCACGGGGACTGATAAGTCGTTGATTATTTTTTGGAAGCATAGATTGGGAAAGAGAAGCAGAGGGATTCAATTGCTTCTAAACTTTCAATTTGAGGCAACTCTCAAATGACGAATTTGTAGTCAGAATATTTCTCTCACACACTAAGGCATCCATCTGGTGAGTTTCCCAGAATTTCAAATCTAAAGAATTTCTTGGTTTTCTGAGATTTTTGTTTTCTTAAATGCCATCAACAGCACAGAACCAAGAATCTGTATCATGCATGTCATCTACTATCTTTAAAAAGCAAAAATAAGAAAAGGACACTTACACCGTGTGGCTTTGTCTTCCCAAAATAGATTTTAGTTTTAAATAATGTTTTTTAAATCTTTCTGGGTTTTGTTGTGTGTGCTGTATTTCAGTGATGTCTGCCATAAATATCTCTGTTTGTTTTAGTAGGAGGCATAACGTCTGAGAGAGGAGCTTGACATTTCAGAGACAGAGAATTGTTCTGATTTTCAGAAATAGGCACACTAGGAAGTGGTGCTCTGATTAGTTGAAGAGTCTGGCACTAGGGATTTAACCATAAAGAACAGACAAGGAGGAATCAAGAGGCTCTGCAGACACATTGGAGATGCACGACATATCCCACGAATCCCACAAATTTTGCAGGGAATGTACTGAATGTTCTATTCAAAAGATATGGCTTGTTCTTCTAAAAAAATCTAGGAAGATCTTGCCCAGGGTATTGTATGTTCTGACCCTTCACCATGCAATACACCATGCAATCATTAGTATTGCTGTGCTCAGTAACATTTGCTTTGATTTTTATTTTTGCTGTCTGGGATTGGTTTCATATTCTTGATCAATTGTATTCAAAACTTTCTAGAGTCTGGTAGTCTGAAAATAAACCCTGAACTGAGTCATGCACATATACCTTGAAAAATGGTTATCACCAAGTGGTCAGTTGGCAATTAATAGTGTGTAGTGTGTCCACTGAAGAGCTTCAGGCTTTTGAAAACTTTAGTTTTAGGATCTACAGAAAAATTTACTTTCCTCCCACAGCTCTGGGGAATCACTGGTCCAGAAGGCAGCTGAGTAAGAGGTAAACTGCAGCAGGAGTGATTTTGTGCAAACCTGAGTTAGATGGGTTGACCTGAAAACTTTTTATACTTTAAAGGGGAAAGTTGCTTTCCTACAAGTTTGGAAATCACTCAAAGACCTCTCTTCTGTGGGGCAAATCATTAGCATTCTGTTCTATATGCTTTTGTTGGTTTCACTTTTAAATGCTTTGGCTTAATGATATTGAACAAAATGATGTTCAAAAGAAAAATCTGAGAGTAAACAAATGGGGCACATCCCTACTAGGGATATTTTTAGATAAGGTAATTTCAGCAGACTGAATCTCCAATCATCAGGTATTTAAATAGCAAATGCATGGAATGGATGAAGGGAATTTACTGTGAGAGTGGAATAAGCCCTTTGGGTGCAGCTGGCAGTGCCATTGTGCAGGTGTTCCATGGTGGCCATGCAGGTTCACATGGCAAGGAGCGTAGAGATGTTATCTCAAGGTCTGAGCAGCACATTGGTCTCCATAATATGAGGCCTCACTCTGCAAAGAGATCAGAAAGGCCTCTCCAGAGTCTCTCCCCTAACGGGGTGTATGTGGTGCCTTGTTTTCTGACACACTTTGGGGAAGGGCAGCAGATTGTTTCCCTACACATCAGCAGAACCCTTCAGCAGCTGGAAGGCAGTGAGCCAGGTAAAGGAGGGGAGTCCACACTGAGGGAAAGTCCCTCTCTTATGAAGGAGAAAAATGTGCACCCAACAGCTGGCAACGGGTCTGCTTCTCATGAAAGAGCTGCTGGGAAGCTTCTAAGCACGTGGCTCTTGGAGGGTCTTTCTCTTCTTGGCTGCTCAAACATAAGGACGAGTTGGATGGTGACACTCTGAACCCGCATTCTCTGCCAAAATGGGCACCTTTCAGGCCATGGTGCCAGTAATCAATGCAGAATTCTGCTTGAAGGCATGGCACACCATGCAGTATATGAAAAAATATTGCTTTAACTGAGGAGAGAAGTGAAATAAATAATGTTAGTGCACCAGCAGAAACATGTGAGTGCAGAGGCTGAAGTTCAAGGAACACAAGCTGAGGATTTGTTACTTTATTTGTTACCACTGATATACCTTTGAGTGCTCCTGAATTTAGAAGTCCATTACCATGCTCGCTCATGGTCCATAACTGCAGAAACTGTGTTTATCAACGAGGGGAACAGAGAGAGAGATGTTATTTTCAAACTGTTGAGAGGTTATTATACAATCAATGGAGAGTGAAACACCTACATTAGAAACTGCATAAAAGCACTTGACAATGTCCTTTTACTAAGTTTCAATAAAATGTATTAATATGATTACTATACTACTCGTGTTCTAAAGCATGAGGCCTTTTTTTGACCTCTAAGTGCAAGATCCTTTTGAAAAATAGTAATGGAAATGTTTTCACCCTCTCTGTCAGCAATTTCTGTCATCCAGTTTCCATTCCTATTTGTGTTTAGAAAGGAAAATTACAGTGTAATTTTTTTTTTTTTTTAATTTTCTCAAAGCCTTATAAAGAGGTTTGCTGACTTTCTTTTATATTTCCATTGACTCAACGGGTGTTTCTCTCTATGTGAGCCTTCTTAACATGTATAAATGAGCAAGATTAATGAGAATTGTGCTTCATCAGTTCTGCAGGCAGGTGGTTTACAGTTTTGAGGGTGTAATTTGGTCTAGATTGAAGAGATACTTGCTTTATAAAGAAGCTAC
Organism: Passer domesticus; assembly: GCF_036417665.1. Taxonomy (NCBI): domain Eukaryota; kingdom Metazoa; phylum Chordata; class Aves; order Passeriformes; family Passeridae; genus Passer; species Passer domesticus. Next base: position 5,364,332 of record NC_087488.1, read on the forward strand.
ATCCATGTTTAAAGTAAAACTTAAATTTGTAAGTACTTTTCTCCTGGAGTTTTAACAGTTCCCTCCCCACTTCCATTCCAAAGAGTGAGGTCTAATTAACATCAACAATCTTTCTATGGCTAAAGTGTTTCCTTTAAAAAAAAGTTTTTAAGAACTGCTTTAAAATTATCAAAAATGGAGGTCAAGCAATGGCTTTATAACACTCCATTGAGCCTTTCTGTATGCCAATATACATTTTTCATCCTTAGCTTAAGGTTGTATTAATAAAGAAGAGGTCTGCTGCACATTATGCACCTCCTGATCTCGGCTATTTCACAGGAACAGTAAGCTATGAAACTTCAGGGTGATTTTTTTTCTATAATAATCTGCTTCTGTTCCTACTGATGAGGATCCAGTGCTCCTCTTTCTGACCTTCCATGTTCACCAGCCAATCAAGCCTGAACAGTTTCAGCAGTGTTAAACTTCACAGCTATTTCTGTTACTCTGAGGTCTGTCCCCATCGATTTTTAAAAAGTCAGCATGCCAGGAATTCATGTCAGATGTCAGCAAGCTTCAGAGTCACCACTGATAACCTGCTGTCTCAGCACATCGCAGCAGAACAGAGCATTCATGTTGTTCTGCTCCTGATTGTCTGGTGAATTGGGAAAACATTGTGCAAAATACAGCAGCTTCACTGGTGGGAAAAATTGCTGAACAGCACCTGCATAGTAAAGAAAGACCATCTGCTTATTTTCCATAGCCACTATTTCTCCACCTCGGTATCTGTCTGGTTTTTGTCAGGCAGGATCATGGAGCTGGTTCAATGAGAATATATATGTATCTATGTAAGGAAGAAAGAGAAAAGAGAGAGAAATCAGGAGCAGGATTCTGTTTTCATACAACTCAGAGTGTTCCTGTGGGACTGACAGCTACAAGACACCAGCAAGGACAGGAATTCACCAGTGCTCATTAAGCTGACTGGGCTGTTTATCAAGAAAATGTAGACAATTATTGTTTTGTGTAGTTTAAATCCATATACTTAAACCAAAAAGGCTTGATGAGGTGTAAACTATTCTTTCAGAGCATAAATCTTTTTGCTGAGAGAGATGGGAAGAGCTACTTCCCATTATCTCTATTTATTCATCCCATGTGTGAGGCAGGTTTTTTATTTTCTTGTGCAGCACAGAGTAGTGATTGCTGTCACAACCCCTGCATTAGATCAGATGAGTTAATTCCAGGTTAGTAATTTATACACTCGAATACAAGTACTGTCCTTGGACAGTAAGAACACCTGCATTTTCTTTTTGTTATATGACACCTTAGAAAGTTACACTACACTAAAATTTAGCAACTTCTGCTGTTGTGGGAGCAATTGTGCTCCTCTTTACTGGAGGTTTCATAAACCTATTCACTGTAACATTCTGGTTAAACTGAAGACAGCTTGTATTGATTTTCTCTTCCTCTTCTCCTCCTCCTTTTTTTTTTCTTCCCATTTCTTGTGCTTATCCATGTGGAGGACAAAGAGGGTGTCTAACTAAGTATTTTTCCCTTAATCAGGCTGAGAGAAAAGAAGGGTTTCAAGGTCAGTTACAGTGCAAGATGCTTTTTATAACCTCCATCATCTTGTCTGTTTCTTCTGCCTTGTAAAGAGAGGGTTTTTTCCATGACACCAATTACGATACAGTCACTCACACAGAATTCTTCCATTTGGGCTTGTATTTGCTCTCTCAGGGCAGTCCCACATCTCCCCCAGTACTGTGTTGGTGATGTGAGCTTCTGACCTTTGGGAAACTATCCTGAACTCCACGAATTCCTTCATCCTTCACTTCACTTATTACAGCTGGTGGTTACTATTTGTCTTGTGCTGTGTTAGCAAAACCCTGTGCAGATGGGGAGTATAGATTTCTTCACTGAGGCTAAATTGGCAAAATATATAATGCAGTATCAATTGCCCTTGGTGCCCTGAATTCCTGCCTTCGTTAACTAGGCTGCAGCAACTGTTGAAGCTAATCTGTCCACTGGCTGGGGAGAGAGTGTCAGAAGAAGTGAAGATGCCTGTCTCAGGTTTTGTCCAATTTATCCTTTATTTATTTGGTGTAGGTCCTGACTGCAGTGTTATTTGAGGTGCTTGTGTGCTCTAAGCTGTTACCCTCACAAATCCCTTCCCATGTGAAGCCGTCCTGTATTCTCCATTTACACAGAAACACTGAAGCATGGTCAAGTTTGATAGATTTTCCATGACATTTATGACAGAGGTATGAGAGCTCAGACCTTCTAACCAATCTGGTGCTCTACTCTCTTATTTTTCTAATTTGGGACAGGAATATGAATTCACTGTAAAAGCAGCTGAAAGACTCCAGGACATTTCTGCTCTGTGCCTGCGTTCAGCTGCAGTTAATACACACCTTGTTGAATAGATCCCAATTTACCCCTTTGCTGCTGAAGGTGACAGCCTTGATTGCCTCAGGCTGTGGGGATGACAACTTCCAGATGAGGGGATTGCATAGAGGAGCAGGGTTTGTGTGTGTTTTAAACCCCATCTTTATTCTTACAAGAGAGGGGAAGATGTTAAAGCATTCACAGTTTGGTTGTAAGAACTCTTTTTGGGGGAAAGAAATGACACACAGTTTTCCTGATTTTGTGCTAAGCAAAACAGTCCTCACTACTCAGGAGCACAAATTGTTAGCAGGAATGTTTTGGAGACAGCAAAGGAGTTCCTTCTTTGTATTTTGTGTTGTCATCTCCACTTACACATTAATAAGCTACTGTATCCAGTGGTTATCCTTTTCTTCCAAATTCAGCTTTGAGCTGATATCTCTGTTTATCTTCGTGTTTCTATTGTAGGAGTCTCTTGGCAGTTTGGTTAGAACAGGTTCAAGGTTACTTCAGATGGGAAGTTTAATACTTTGGTGCATTCAAAAAGGCAATATCATGATATCCTCTTCCTTGTCCAGTGAAGTGACATTTCAGCTGCCTTATCAATATATCAAACATTACTTATTTTGCATATGTTTAAACTCTAGCTCTGAGGAGCATTGTACATGATGTGGGGTCAGTCCTTCTCAGAGCTCTGCCCTATGACAGCAGCTTTCTTGCTTTCCTCTTTGTCACAGATTTGTGGTTGTGTGGTGTTTCACTCTGCTCCAGCTGTTAAAATGGCATTCAAAAAGCTGTGTTTCCTCTCCTCTCTCCCAGGAGCTACAAGCTCTCTTTGAGGCCATTTTCCTGCTGCCTTAAGCAGTGATTCAGAAATATCCACATTTTGTGAGGGATCCAGCCTCTATCTGGTTTTGGAGCCCATGTTTCTCTCACAAGGTGTCCCTACTGATAATGAAATACACTTTATTTTCCTTTAGCTCTAGCTTGAAGGGCTACCCTTATGTCCTCTTACATGTCTCTTAAAAACGACTGCCCTCATTAGAGTCCCGTGTAACACCTGAAAGCCTTGCACACCTGAAGCTGTTTTATTTAATGCAGCTGTGGGCAATTAGCAAGAAGGTCTCTTAAGGAGGAACTTTGCCTTAGGCAGTGGTAGTTGTTAGCATCGGTGCTGAGCTGGGCTGCACGTGTCCACAAACATTGGAATAAGCCTTTCTAAGGTAAGAAAACTCCGCTTGCTGTTGTGCTTTATTGTTTCCAGAGTGCCTGAGCTTAAGTACGCAGTTGGAATGATAAAAGGGGCCTGTGTGGCAGAGAAAATTATGGAAGACCATTGCTGCAAGAGCAGATGATCAGAATGTTTGGTGAGAGGTGACAGATGGGTGCCAGTCCCTGGCAGCAGTGAGAGGCAACAGGGAGACCCTTCTGTTTGGTGTGATAAACAACGTCTTGCCTCTGTGGTGCTGTTCATCTAGCTCATACCAAAGATGTGCTGTCCTGTTTCAGGAGCTGCCCAAACTCCCTGGCTCACAGGAGGGTTAGCTTAGCCTTCAGTGCTGCCCCAGCACAGAGTGTGCTCAGTATCCTGAGTCTGGGTGTAGGTCTGGGGACAGGAATTGTTCCAGCTCTCCTGCAGCTGGCAATGCAGAACCTGCCCCTGCTCAGTGTCAGCTGGCTCCAGAGCAGCTTTGCTGTGTCCCCCCTTGGGTCCATGAGACTTGTGACTGAGAATGGAGACCTGGGTTGTTGGGTCCTTTGGGTTGTTTATTGCTTTGGGTCCCTGAGGTGGCTGTGTGCACCATCCCAATCCTGAAATGTTGTCTAAAGGGAAACTAAATTTACAAAGGGAGGAGGAGGGTAGTGGTGGCAGGGCAGAGACAAATAAACACAGTGTAAGGGAATAAGGTTTTTTTAAAGCTTTACAAAGACAAAACAGTAGATTTATCCTAAAATGAAAGGAAATTTATGCTCCTAATCTTTCACCATGTGCAACTTTCTGCAACTATAATCCACACCCTATTTATATTACTGCTATTATGATCAGAGTAAGACAACATTTCACACAATATAGCTCTGCTGCTTAGATCAGCTGGTGGATATTTTTAATATTTACATTCTTTGTACCACTCAGGTCTAAATTCTGAAGTGAATTTAAGAAGTTATAAATTTTCTTTTCCATTATTCCTGATTTCAGCAATCATGGACAGTATTTTCTTTTATAGATCACTACATTGCAGTGCTGTTGACTATCCAGAGGTAACAAGGATTAGCATGTTCAGAATTAAGCATGGGATATTCAAGTAAATTTTTCTCTCAGGGCACATGCTGTTAAGGGGAATTTTCCATGGTCATGGAAAGAATATTCTCTGTTGTTCCCAAGTTTCAGAGTTAGCTCTGGTTACTGCAGTGTACTCTGCATTGCACTGTGCAAAAATTATGTCCTCTGGTGAGGTAAGAAAGAACCATTGCATTGTGTTGGTTATTAAGTATTTATTGTTGCTTTATTCCCCATAGTTTGCAGTCACAGCAATAGTTGAATGTTAGCTTACAAAGAAGCTGACTGCCCCAAAGCTCTCACTTGCTCAGCTCTGCAAAATGAGAATAAAGTGGGTTTATTTCAAAGGCAACCCATCCCAGGGCTGCTCAGAGTCAAACTTGTGGCTTTCAGATCTGGTGGGGCTTGTCCAAGGGCTCTCTCTCCCTGATGCTCTGACTGTTTGCCCCTCTGAGAGGGTTTAGCAGGACCTGCAGCAGGATGGAGCTGTGTGCTGTGGGTGCCCAGCACAGCCTGGCCTCGGGATGTGCTGGGAGCCCTCAAAGCCAGCCCTGCCCTTTGCCACAGCTGCTCGTTGAGGGGTTCAGTAAAATCTGTCATCTCCAAGGAGTGCAGACAGGGTCTCTGTCGCTATTTGTGGAGGGAGTTTCTTCTGTTGCTTGAAAGCTTTAAACTGTTTTTCTTACCAAAAGGAAAAAAAAAAACAAAAGACAAAAAACAAAATGGAGGAAAAAAAAGTTCCTTACCATCTGGCCATAACCTTGTACAATATGTTACATTTCAAACTGTAAGAAAATTTTTATGATCCGGTTATAATTTGTCAACTGCCTACAGATCTTTAACTTAAAAATGTACAGTGCAGAATAAAGTTGCTCTGTATATTGTTTTCTAAGATGAGTGGAAGGAGAATGGAGGAAAAAAAGACACTTGAAAGTGTTTTAATTGCACAGGGATGTCATTGCCTCTAGCAAGAGTTCTCCTGCTTCTGTCATAAATTTTTCATATTGCCTCGTGAGAGTGAAAACTGGAAACTTTACCCTCTAAGTGAAAGTCGATGAACCTCATACCAGCCTCAGATCCCAGCAGCCTTGCACTCAGGAATATTAATTTAATTAAGATCGCTACAATAAATTCTTTGAGGGAGCTCTCCTGGCACCTAAGGTAACTCATGCAAAGAAGGAGGGGAACAAACAGCAGAGCCAGATCTGGTGGAGGGAGGAGCTGTGGTACAATGTCTTCAGAACAGCTGTACGCTCATCTGAAGCGACACCTCCCAAAATAGACAGCAGAGGTTTGACTGGGAGAAGCCACAGGATCACACAGAGCCAGATGGTTTTATTTTCACTGCACTGACCTGGCTGCAGGCTGGGAAAACGTAGCGAGGCATTTTTTGGGATTGGCTGTCTCCTGGGAGCAGAGGGGCAGCGCGTGTGTGGCTGCTCCCCTGTCAGTCACAGGCTGTGGCCTCTGCAGAGGGACCTGGGTTGCTCCTGGGGACAAGGGACACAGCTGCCAGCCAGGGCCACACGGTGCTGCAGGCTTTGGGCTGGATGTTTTAAATTAGATTAGAGAGCTAGGGTTAATTAGAGTGCTGTTACAGGAGGCGGCTGACCTGGCTCACCCAGGAGCTGTGGGTGGTTCTGCCCCTTTGAAATCCCACAGCTGAGATCACCTGAAGCTCCAGGAGGAATAACTAGCAGACACCACATGCCAATTATGTCTTTTGGGGTTTTTTGGTTTATCTTTTTTTTTTTTCTTTTTTCCTCCTGAAACTGGAAGCTGAGCCACAGAATCGGTGCCACAAAATATACCAGAATGATGCAAAATTCTAGGAAAATTATAGCCCAAAGTAAAACTATTTCATGATATTGGCAATAAAACAGAGCTCCCTGAGATCTTTCAAGTCTCTTCCAGCCTAGTCATTCTGTAAATTCAGTTTGAAATTATAGGCTTAATAATTGGGGTGGTTCTGTGGATTAAAAGGTTGAGATTCACTGAAGTGAGTCTCTGTTGCAGAGTTCTGTGTGACCACAAAGGGATGTGTGAGACTTCTGGTCTCTAATGCTAACCTTAGAGCTGTATGTTCCTTTAATTTAAAATCATTGTTAATGTGAGTAGTTATTGTTTTACTTCCTCAGAAAGTTTAAAAGTATTTTATTACAAAAATTGAATGTTTGGTACTATGAGGAGAACAAACCAACAATGCAGTTTTTTGTTTGCTCCCGAGCCTTTTCTTTCCTTACAAATCAGCTGCTATCTGAAGTGCTAGAAATGGCATCATTTGCAAGCATGTTCCATGCCCAGGGACCCAGCTCAGCTCAAGCTGGGCTGTGCTTTCCATCCTGGAGTTTGGTCTGGATGCTCTTTTTAGTCCTTTGTGATTTTTCAGTAGTTTTGCCCTTCCCAGTGAGCTGCTGCTGGTGTGATGCACTCTCTGCAACAATGAAGGTGTCAGAGCAGGGACTGTGATGCCTCTTAGGACAAATTCTCCCCAGTGGGACCAACCACACAGCTGGCATGAGAAACTGAGTCTGGTGGGACAGGGAGATGTGCTTTCAAGCTGCTTTCAGGCCACCTGTGAGGGAAAAAGGATTGTGGGACTTAATAAATGAAATATACTTTTTTACTTCCTAAAATGTTCCTTGAACATGATTTGTATTTTATTCATGAGATTTAAAAATTGAGTTGAACAACTAAGCTGACAGAGACCACACAATGGCTAAAAGGGTACTAAAAATAAAGAAACAAGGAGAAAATGGTCAGTTGTGTGTCTTGAATATTTAATTTTTAAAAAAATTATTATTATTTTAAATTAAGCTTGGATGTAGCATGAGTTTGTTGGGTTTTTTTCATCCTTGTCTGTTCCTCTCTCTGCCCTTTGCTAAATGGCATGGTTCAGTGAGATGCATAGACTGGTGTTACTGCAGGCATTGCAGAGCCCTTAACTGCAGTATCTGTTCCTCATATTCCTTCAGGGTTTATTTGCAAAAGGGCAACATAGCCAAATGTGATATTTAGGCTTTGGTTCCTATTAAAAGAAAACAAATGCAGTGCTACAGCAAGGCTCACTGGCTTCAAGGTAACCTGTGGCTACTTTAACAAGTAAAAAAAAAAGTCACTTTACTGGTTTTCAGATTTTAGTCAGGAGCTGCAGAGAGAAAAGATAAAAGTAAATGTTTTCCTGGATAATCTTGCAGTTCCTGAGAATCAACAATAAAAGCCAGTGATTTCTGGACAGTGAAGCGGCTGCCAGGTTCAACTAAAATGATCATTTTCCAAAATCCTGGCTTTGCCTACTTGATCAACCCTTCTTATTCCCAGGAATGATGACAGCTAGTTCTGCTCTTGCTAGTGCTCAGGTGAATTTGGACCACTTGAAGCTCTGTGTGTGCTCTGCCCTGGGAGTGGGCTAACCCCAATCTTCTCTTTGAGCTGCAATCTTTCAAAATTCCCATTTGACCCAGCTGCTGTGGACTCAGTTCCCCATTCCTTTTTTTGTGTGGTTTCCTCAATTCAACCCATTCATGGGTCAGATCCCTCTTCTTGATTCCTTTTTCTTACACACCTACCAAAAAGGAAGACATGCAGGTCATTTTTTCAATTGAATGAGGAGTGCTGTGGTATTTTCTGAAAAAAATGAAACATAGTAGAATAATGGATATTGAAACTGTTATAGGAGAATAATATGTTAATTTTATCCTTTAATGTTTTATTGCGGGTATCATGTGGGGGGATAGAATATAAGATAATAAAGATAGTGCAGAAAGTAATCTCACCCCTAAGGAGTTGCAGCTGGGCCAGTTACCAAAGATTAGGAACAGGCCTGACTTGAACAGGCCACAGCTGTGAGCAGGGAGAAGAAGAGATCTGTGAAAGAGTGGGTTGGCTGGTTGAGAAGGAACTGGGGTCAGTTGGCTGATTTGAGAGGAAGAGTCAGTGCTCTGAGGAGCTGCCCATGAGAAAACACCAAGAAGGGATGAAACTTTTGTGATAAGGAGACAACAGTATGGAACTTTTGCAATAATATGACAACAGTATCAAATATTGTTAATAATAATGGTCAGTTCTCAAATGGGTAAAGAGGATTATTCAAGAGGTCAAACATTTTCAGTATTATGTTTCCAAAACATTTTAACTGGGTTAAACCTTTCTTTGAACAAAATGAGGAGTTAGGGAAGCAGATTTCATCATGAGGGCAAAACACTGTTTTATTTTGGAAGTTATTCTGAGAGGGACAGTCACCAGAGGTTTAGCTGTAGCTGGATATTTCTAAACAGCTATTTCATGCTAAAGGGCCATGGTGGCCATAGAACCATCTTTTCTCACCGAAAGTGTTTGCTTTGTGGAATTTTCTATTACTCTGAGCATCTTAAGTGCTTTTGTTCAGGGTCACAATCAGTTGGCATCCTTTACTGGAAGGGCAGAATTAACCATTCATGTAAGATTTTTCAGGATTTTTCCTCTAACCTTTTGAAGCTCAAAACTAACTCTAGACTTTTAAAACTGACTCTTCTCTCCATCTTCTTTCTAGCCCCTTTAAATACTGCATTCTGAACAGGAGGTGCTTGTGTTCTGGGGTGGTTGGCAACTACCCCAACCCATGTGGGTGGGTTTGCCAGCTGAATTATGCAGTGCTTGTGAGATAACAATGTTCTGAGCTGGATCTGAGTCAGCTGTATAAATTTCATGTATTGCCCTATAATTTCTCTGAAACATGTGGATTCCTCAGTGTAACTACTGATGCCTACATACCTTTTCCTTGTCTTTTTTAAACACATTCTAATAAGATTCTAGGATTTTTTTAAAAGACAATTTTCTGCCAAAATACATTTCTTCTTCATTTTTTAAATTTTATCATAGGCATTTCTTTCTTCCTCTTCTCCCTCCTATGAACTGATATCTGGTTTCATTTTAATATTTTTAGTTTCTTATCATGCAGCAAGATAGTATGAAAAATGCTGCTGTGATCCTGAGATAGCAGTACCATAAGGATTTTGCTTTCACCAAGAAGCAATACAATTTGTAGAAAATATGAGAGAGGACCCAAGGTCTCCAGATCATATTGGTTAATAGATGGATTCTGGTCCCAGGGGCCAATCTTATTATTCTTGTTCACTGGTGGGGGTGTGAGCAGCTTGCTGACTCAGCACACACAGGTGCTGGACTTGCTGCTCTGGCTCTGCCTTCCACACATCTGGTTCCCTGCAAGATTTGAAGCTTGGCTCACTGCAAACAAGAATCTGACTTTTCTTTTTAATACAAATTCAGATAAATGCTCAAGATAGCTTTTCTAGAAAGATGTTCAAAAATGTATGCACTAGGGCTGAACTTTTGAGTGGACGAAATTGGCCATATCTTTCTTAATGCTTTTCTTTATAACTGTATTATTTGGATCAGAAAAATGGAAAAATGATCTGAATCTGGGCCTTTAGCCAGGGCTGAGCCTAAAAGATGAATTATTTAAGAAACAAAGTGAGGTGATTGGTTCCACTAAATGTGGTTGGTTTTTTTGTTTTTTTTTTTTTTTTTTTTAAATTCTGCACTCTCATACTGAAGCTAAAGAACAGTGTCATAGTGATAAGCTGACTGCTCTGATGGGTCTGGATGGCTCAGAACAGCCTCCCTGGGCTGTAAGCACCTTCTGCTCCTGCCCAGGAGCCCCAGTGTTGCCCAGGCTGGGCAATGGGGTGAGGAACCTGTGGCCAGCCCTGCCTGGGGCTCTGGGGCCACGTTGTGGCTCCTCTGCTTTTGCTGCTCCTGCACAGGCAGAGCAGAGCTCTCTGGTGGGTTTGGGGAGAGCAGAGCACCAGGGGTCACCCTCCTGTCCCAGCTGAGCTCTGTGTGAGCTGAGCTTTGCTTGCAGGAACATCCTCACAGCAAATGTTTGCTAAGTGCTGAAGCTTTCTCACTGCTGCCAGTCTCTGTAAGGAGAAGAGATGTAACATAAGGGAACCAGAACCTTCTGGAAGTCACTCCTGTGCCAAGAAGTGAGCCATGGGACAAGCCAAGAGGTTTTGTTTGGATGACATGCATGCCATCCCCTCAATTTGACCCTTTTGCCATACAGCACTTCCCCTGGGATGTCCTGGCTCTTCAGGACACCCACAGCCACATTTTGGGTGGGTTTCACTTTCTGCTGAGGGAAGGCTGGTGGGGGCTATGGAAGTGCCGTGGGGCTGCCTGCCAGGAGCTCTCAGGGCTCCTTTCTCCTGCTGGATGGGGAGATTTCCCTTCCCTGGGAGACACCTGCCCATTGTGGGGCACAGGACAGGGAGCTGGTCACGCCTGGTTCCTCCTGCAGCCCTGGCATGGGCTGACTCAGCCTTTAAAGTGAATTCAGGTATTTGGGCTAGCTGTTGCTTTGCAGGAAATTTTACAGTTGCATCTTTCTGATAGGCTCTGTGGCTCTGCCTGCCCCCTCCCTTTTTCCTCTTCCCCAAAAGCCAGTAAAGCACTAACAGAGAATCTTCCTCTCAGTTAGTCTTTATTTTTCCCCTCATGTTGCTATTGTGTTGGCAATTCCAGCTGCAAATGTTGTGTTTGACCTTCAGTAAGGGAGCCTGGTGATTTGAATTCATTTCAAGCAGTTTTCTGACAGCAAGCCTTAGCCAAAGCCCTTAAGGTTTCCCCTACAAAAGCCTCATGACAGCTTTGCTTGAGGCTTACAATGGTCAATGCAAGTGGAGGTAGTTTGTAAACTGTAAGTGGCCTTATTAACTTTCTTGCAGTTCTGAAATGATGTCCAAGTCTGTGCTAGGCTCAGTCCCAGGAGCTGAAGCAGGAGCCCCTTTACACTTCTCATCCCAGCAAACCAGACTGTGGGGAGGTGTGGTGCTGCTGAGCCTCTCCTGGCACAGCAGAGTGATGAAAGATGGGAATAATTGGAAAATGTGTTAGTTAATCAGGGTTTCAACCTTTGGCTTATCCATTTATCACGGTCAGAGGCAGCCTGGTGTCAGTTTTTCTGGTAAAACCAGGTGGTTGCACTCTGGATACACTGCTGTGCTTGGCTGGGCTTGGTGCCAGTGATAACACAAAGGGCAGCCCTGTGCCCTGCCCTGCCTTTGGCTGAGGGGCTCAAAGCCCCTCTGCTTTGCTCATTCCAGTTCTGCAGCCACAGCATTAGCACAGATTCATTGGGAGGTCCAGGACAAAATAAACAGTGCCCAGACTCATTCCTGGGTCAGGTGCTGGCACTTGCCAGTTTAGCTCTAGGATCTCAAAAGAACATTGGGTGATGTGCTTAATTTCCTACTTCTTGATACCTCCCACCTCCCTTCCCTGTATTCAGCTCAGATCTCCATAAATACACTGAGTATGATTGCTAAAATTCTGTCTTACTAACAATAAATTAACATCTATGCCCCCTGTCATATTTATTACTCCCCAGAACCAAATACACAACAACTACAAAATATCATTTTTGTCCTCAAAAAACTGCACTCCTTGTCCAAGCTTGATTTCATTCCTTGCTGCTTGGGTAGACAGCCACAGACATGAATCCTGGTTCTCAGACAAATTACAGATAACCTGGAGCATGTGGCTGGAGAGGCCTCCTGGGTAGTGCACGCTGTCCCAGCAGGATGGCAGGAGTTTGTTAATGGGGGTTTTTGTGAGGTTTTTTGTCATTTTCACCTTGCCAATCATAAAGCTATTTCAGGCTGTTACAATTCTAATTGGTAAAATCCCTTTTTAATAATTGGCATAAATTTCTACCTAATCTATACATATTGTTCTGCTCGAAGTGTCTTCATGTGTCAGATTTTCCCTCCTCAGTTTTTTTCAATTTTCTTGTCCCAGTTTAGGGATCATCCTCTAAATCATTAATTTTTCTCCCTTCAGAACTCGTTCCATTGTTGGATTTGCCAGCTTGCAATTGCCCAACTTGCTTTTATTTTTTGCTTTTTAAAGTCAACATTTGCTGTTCTCCAGCTATACAGTAGAAATTCCAGCATTAAAAGCTTATTTTAAATGCCCTGAAGCCAAATGAGTGACTTTGGAGGGAGCAGGCTGATCCAGCAGTTTGCAACTAATATGAGGTCAGCATTAGATCTTTTTGTCTACTGCATTTGATGTAGTCTCAGGGGTTTTTTTTTTGGCTCACTGTCTTCCAGCAGAACTTGTACTCTTTATAGTTTCATTTAAAATAAATGATTTTACAGTGTTTGTGATACAAGAATCAGGTTGGACATCTCTCTACAACAGAATATTATCATCTGAGCATACACCTCTGTAGTATTTCCAATTTTGAGTTGGAAACCAATTTCCTAGTTTGCCTAGTGTGGGAAATTAATGGTGGGGGTTCTTGGGAAACAGCAAAAGGATTGGCATCATGTAGTTTCATTATATAAAGTAATAGGAAAGTTTTGACAGGCAGATGTTCTTGGCTCAGGAATAAGAAACATGAGATATTAAACTTTGACTTTGGAAGAATTTTTGGGCAAAAACATTTTGTCTGGAATATTCTTGGGGGGTGGAATTGTCATCTACATTGCCTATGGCTGGCAGGCAGTCAGAGAAAATCAGGGATGAAAATATCAGTTATGGTCAGTAAGATATATTCTCATCTTTTCAAATTTAAGCAGGATTTAATAGAACCTTTTAATCTGTTTCCCAAGCTTTAACTACTTAACACAGAGTTTCCCAGTGTGACTGACCAGAAGTAAAGGTCTTTATAATATAATGGCATATTGAAGGTTTCTGACTTAGTTCTGTTTCTGGATTTAAACCAAACTTTTAAACATTCCAAATGCTTTTCTAAACCAAACATAAGAACACATTATAATATTATTATTTTTAATAAATTGAATTGTTCTCTCTCCTGGAGAGCTTGCAACAGCCAGACTGTGAGCTGTCCTAAAAGCTGGAGCCTGAGTTGTGTCAGCTGTTTTGGGGAGCTGTACTTGCACTTGGAGGGGAAATTGAATAAACCTCAGAGTTTTCCAAAGAATCATCGGCACACCTAGATACACTATGTTGTTTTTACATTAATAGATAAGATATAATATGCTCTGCATATGCTAGTTAACCCCTGATGTTTTAAATCCATGAAAAATTAACATGTTCTTAAAGAAATTCAGGAGTAGAATAAGAAGATAGTGAAATTACACCAAAACGAGAGCCAAGAACAGTTTTGCATAATACAAAGTTATTGTTTCTAATGTTTCCCTTCTGTACTAACAGTACCAAAGGGCTTCCTGCTGTTTGCTGCTCAGCCAGCAGCTCCAGGCAGACCATTCTCTTCCATTCTAATGCGGCATGGCTCATACAGCTCCACCTGCTTGATATGCTTTGCAAATATGCCTAGGATTATTTTGGTGTTAGTAGGTGATATTTCACACAAGTTTTAAGCAAGGCTGTGGAACCCTCAGGGGTTGCCTGGTGACTGTGCTGTGTTTTGCTGTGGGTGCAGTTCCCCACAGTGAGCTCCTGACCTTCCAGGTGCATGTCCAGGGAGATCTGTCAAAGATCTGAGTGCCCTTCTTCCTCAGCTGCTTCCCCTCATAATTTCCTTTTGTGGCTACTTCTATCAAATCCAGTACGGCTTTGGAAAAAGTCTTTTCCAGCTTTTGCTCTATGACAAGAGCAAAGTCCCTTCAGCAATTTGATAATTGTGAGTTGCTACCTTCTAAACAACTTGGAAACACCTAACTGGATATTTTATTGACAGTGCAGGTATTCTGAATTATGTTTTCAAGAGACCCAATATAAATTTATATACCTGGAGAGCTGCTTTCCTGGAAAGACTGCTGTGGAAAAAAATAGAATGATGTTGTTGGTATGGATGCCATACCTTTCACAGAATGTTCTCTTTCTCTTCCTTGCGGTAATTCAGAAATCGGTGTAGAAATCTCTAGAGAAAACACCTTGCACCCATCCAGTCTGGTTCAGATCTGTGTGAACTGGCTGACTGAACCCATGGAAACCTCATAGGTGCTCTAGAAATGTGAAAGTAAAAAAGTCAGATGCAAGTTTTTGTTCAATTGACATGAAACAATCCCTAACCTGAATATTACAGATTGCCAGGACAAGGGGTAATGGCTGTAATGTGACAGGGGCAGGGTTAGAGGGGATGTGGGGAAGAAATTCTTTACTGTGAGGGCAGGCAGGGCCTGGCACAGAGCAGCTGTGGCTGCTCCTGCATCCCCGAAAGTGCCCAAGGCCAGGTTGGACAGGGCTTGGAGCAGCCTGGGATGCTGGAAGCTGTCCCTGCTCATGGAAGGGGGTGGAACAAAATCATCTTCAAGATGCCTTCATTCTGTTCAAATCTGACAAGGCTTTTTAAACCTTACCTTGTGTGGCCTTTCAGGGTGTCTTATGATATCTTATTGCCCAAGCTATAGGGTTAAGATGGGCTACTCCTTTTTTTTGGTAGTTCATGTGCTGTCATGCAACTGCAGCAAAAAGTGTTGTGTAAAACTGTTGAATTATGAAGCCCAAGTTGGATAAAAATCTGAACTAACAGAAAGTGCACTTAAGGAACCTTTTTGTCCTCAGTGGAGTGTCACCCCACGGGCTTGAATGCTGATTTGGTGCTTCCTTTCATCCTGCTTATATGTCCAAAGATAATTTTGATCTGTACACTCCCTGTGATTGTGGCAAAGTAATGGTTCTGCCACCTATAATAACAAATTGGAGACTGCAAGTGTACTTAACATGATAAAATATTTACTGTTCAAAATTTTAAGGACATTAACATTGTTTTAATGCTCTCAAATAAATACTTTTGTTGTTGCAACTAAGTGGATAAATTGCTTAAGGCACCACATGCTTAGAGACTCAAGGCTAATGGAATAACTTCAGTTTTGTAGTGTTTCCCTAGCTGGTAGAATTAATTTAGAAAAAGCTCTTAAGAGGCTTGCTTTGTGTATTGTGGTTCCCTCAGCTTTGGGGGTTTTTGGGTTTGCTTTTTGGGCTGGATGTTTTGTGGGGTTTTTGTGGAAAATGGAAATGTTTTCAGAGTTCTTATAATGTTCTTATAAGTGCAGTGGAACTTACTATAAAATTGCATTCATTTCTGAAAAGGAAATTATTTACCAGTATACTAGATTGTAGAAGCTTTCAGTGGAGGAAGGAAATGCTTACTGGTGCTCTCTGCAGAAAAAAGAAACTCTAAGTTAATTTAATTAGGACTTGAGGATTTTGAGCTGATGCATGTGTGTGACAAAATCATGACCTGTATATGTGAATTTTTATTTCTTTATTTTGGGTGACTGAGTCTGGAACCGACTCTGAGCTTGTGACATAATTAGTACAATAGTGCAAATCAGCCATTTTTGAAAAGAGTAATTTACTCCATATGCAGCTTCTCAGCAAGAGCCCTCATTAATCAAAGAAGGCCATGTACATCAAAGTGTTCCTTGCTTGCTACAACAACATCCATCATACAGCTAGTAAATGTGCTGTGGCAGGGTTTGATAAATATAATGCCTTTGATGTGCTGATAATTCTGTGTATTGGCATGCTGCTGCCTGGAACTCCCTGGGTATGCACAAAACTCTCAGCCAGCCCAGCACTCTGCTCCAAAATTGTACCTGAGCTCACCCAAAATCTCTCAAAAGCCAGCTGTGTGTGAAGGAGGACTTCAGTGCATTTTCTCTGTTGCTTATGATTCAATGGGGCCAATTTTTATAATCTCTCTATTTTCATCTAGGTTCCCAGATGCTTCAAAATTCCTTTGTGAATATATTTATGTATAGATGCAGCTTTATCTGGCAAGAGCTTCTGTTTGTTGAGGCACTTGTATTAACGTGGTTTATTCATTCTTTTGTATAAATGTACAGTAGAGATTTAGTGCAGAACTTGTAAGAGATCTATAATAGCAGAAGATAAAGCATAAGGTGGTGGAGGTTGGAGGGGGCATGGTGTTATGGTAAAATATCAGGAATTATCTTTGTTAGATGGAAGAAAAGTTGGTTTTAGGAGCTCAGTCCTTGAAGAACACAGAACATGATCCATGTGTTTGCATTAATTCACTGCCCTCTCTGCAGTTTCCCTACTGCCAGAGTGAGGGACTGAAAACTCATCTTCAGCAAATAACAAAAATTATTACAAATGAAGATTTCTGACATGTCGGAGAGGGGAGCTCCCATTTTTGCTCTGTTTGATGCAAATAGTGGTGTTCCAGCTCTGAATCCATAAAGAACAGCAGCTGTGCACTGAAAAGCAGTACTGGTGCATTTCAGTTCCACTGTTTACTGAATTGTACTGTAATTGATTTATTGAATTATAGTTTAATGAAAGGACAAATTACAAACTGGGAATTTTTACCCAAACTGTGTTATAGATACAATATGCCAGGTCTTTGTTCCTTTTGCTTCCTCCAAAGCTGATGAAGCTTGCTTTCAACTGCTGCTCACATTTTTTTTCCAAGAGTGGGGCATGAAAGCAAGGCAGAAAAGAGACTTGGAGAGAAGTCTTTGCCCCCTGGGTGTAGCAGAGCCCCTCAGCAGCTGCCACTTCAGCCTGTGGTTCAGAAGAACATCTGCCACCCTTCCCTCCCGACCATATGTGACATGGGGGGGGTTACAGGGCCAGTGTAAATGCAGATCCCAAACCCTCTACTGTCACTTTTGGGCTGCCTGGGGCTGGGGTGGCCCTTCAGTGGCAAAGCAGGGGCAGGTGTAGACTGCCAGAGCTGCACCTGATTTCATTTGTTGTGAAGTAACTGAAAAGAAAGGGAGGTGAGGGAAGGAGTGGAAGAGTGTTCCAATGCATGACCGCAGCTGGGTGCTCTGCTGAGATGTTTGACAAACTTTTGCCAGCATTTCTGGGTGCTTGGGGCAGAGTTTATCAGCCCCAGGGCTCTAGTGTGACTGGTGGGCAGGAGAGGAAATGAGACCAATGGATAAATAGGAGTTTGTTATCAGTGAGTCCTGTGGAGGGTGCCTGGGGTTCTGCAGTGGGAGAACTGGAGAGCAGGAAAGAGCTCTCTCACTCTGTGGTCATCTCATAGTGAGGGGAGAGAAATCCCAAACAAAGCCTTGTGCACTCCTAGTTTTTGTTTGGTTCAGCAGGTACAGCCCTGCTGTGGATGGGTGAGGCTGGGGAGCAGCCAGGAGCTTCCCAGTGCACCCCAATTATTGTGCCAGCTGTGCTGAGCAGCTGTGGGCTCTGCCATTCTTAACGTTTGGGGAGGGTTCAGTCATCCTCCAAAAGTGTCATTTGTTATTTGTGAGAGCTTGCAGCAGGAAAAATGGAAGGACCTGTAGAAAAGAGTGCATGAGGTACATAAATACCCAGGAAATGCTGAGTACTCTGCTGCTTCTGTGATTGAGTTGTTTTGGTTTGGTTTTTCTTGAAGTTAAGTGCCAATTGAGATGTATTTGTTTCTCTAGCCTATAGCACAACAATTACTTCGTAGGAAAGTAAAACTTAAAGCCAACAGATATTCTAAAGGAGACTTCTCTGGAACATACTCAAGTCAAACTCCAGGTGAGCCAAGAAATACATTTTGAGGGAAGGAGATGCACTGATGGAGAAGGATAATCTGAATTAGTTTGTAGCTTGTGAGTTGCTGGCTCTGTTCTTACTGTTTGTATGGTTGGAATGTTGCTCGCAAAGCACTGCTGCTGATGCTGTGAATTCTGCGTTTTGTAAGGTTGAATATGCATTTTTGATGTGCAAAGTAAGAAAAACTGAGCCATGAGCGGTTTGCATTATTGCTTCTCTGTAAGCTAGCTCTGCAATTAAAGAGATTATTAAAGTAATTAAAATAGTCAGAATAGAAGTTCTCTGGATTTTTCTCTTGTTTCTCTTTCATGGCATGTGGTGATCTGGGATACTAACTGTGATACTAAACTTTTACTGGCAGCTGAGTGAACTCTGAGGTAGTTGGCTTCTCCTGGACAATGTCTGTATAGATAATTGACTAAAAGCATCTCTCCTGTAGTGCTGCACTATGTAGTACAGGGTAAAATATCCACTAAAAAGTGATTTTCTTTGTTAAGTTTGAGCCTCAGGTATCCTACATGTAGAGTGACAGTAAAGGAAAAATATTACTTGAATTTGTATATAATTGTAGAGAATATGGTTGTTATTCTTTGCTAATTTTAATCTGTTAGTAGTGATTCTCTGAACTCTTTGAGTGACACCCGGATTTTTTTTAAGATTATGAATATTTTATGGTCTGTGTATAACAGAATGATCTCTGTTAACATTCATCTGTGTATTGAGTCTGGTCATTCAGTGCCAGGATTTGGAGATGCCAGACAATTCCAAACTTCTGCTGTAGGAAGAACATTAATTATTATTTACCCATTTTATGGGCAGAATGCAAATGATGATACTTACAATCATCTTTTATTTTCTCTTTCTTGGTATGACATTCTCCTTCCCAACCTGGCAGACACTCATATTTCCTAAGAGGGTCTGTCAGAAAAAAATACAGTTAACTTTATCTTGTGGTGTGGGAAGTATTCCCAGTTGAAGGGCACTGGTTAGCATGAAGTGAAAAATCATTCTTCAGAATTATCAGTTTTCAGTGATTTTTGTTTGGGCCTCAGCACTACTTCCTTCCCAGCTCCGCTCCTGCTGACCTGTGCTAGTTGCTCATGTAAACAAAGTCTAAATCCATGAGTTGTGAAAAAGTAGGATTGTGTTTAATGAGTCCTTTAGTATGTCTGAAATTGAGTTAAGGCAAAACTGGGTGGAGGTGAAAGTGTCTGATAAATTCTGTTTTAGTCCAGGTAACATGCAACTGAGCAGGGAGAATTCAGTACTGTTCAGATCTTGCTTGCATCTCTCACAATGTATTTTTTAGAAGTAGGATGATGTTTTTAAAATATACAGGAAAAATAAATGGTATGAAATGTGCTAGAGGATAATAATCTCAGAGAACATTAAAATACAACAGTATTTGTCCAACTGTAACTGTTGACTTATTTTGCCAAATTACTTTACACTGGCATGAATTTACAGAGCAGGAGACTAAAGTTTATGGCTCATTAACAATAACTGTTGTACACCTACACTGTAATTCCTCAAAATGTATTCTCTCCTTTAATACTGCATATACTGTGTGGAATGACAGTAATTACAGAAACTAATTGAATGAGATAGTCATAACTCTAAAAGTCATATTACTCATTTCAAAATGGTTTATTTCCTGAAATAAACAATCTTTACAGAGTGAACAGATATAACATCCCTTTAAGTTTATTAAACTCATTAAACATCCTTAAATATGTTGAATTGTGTATGCTGTGCATTTAATAGAGGGTATAGATACATGCAAGTAAGACATCCATAAAAAATATAATCCTTAAAATGAAATTTCAGTGAAGCAATTTGTCTCAAAAGTTTGTCTTTCCACAGCTAGTCAAAAATAGGCTAAGTTTCCAGAATTTAATAGCAGAAGTTTGTTGCAAAATTAAATCCCTGGTTTCATCCTGCTGGTATTGTCACCTAATGGAAATTTCAATGATTGCGTGGTCAAAACAAACCATCCTTGTTAATGCAGCGCTTCCCCAGTGGTAATCCCTTCAAGGTGCAGGTTGGAGGGGAAGCTCCAAGTGCTGAAAACTTGGAGTCCTGTAGGTACATGTCAGACACTGTCCCTGGGATCACAAGAACCCATGGAAATACCCGCAGTATGGCGGATGTTTTGGGATTGGGAGGTGGAGGGGTCAACTGAGGCAGAGCTGGGCCCTTCTTCGGGTCATGCTGTAACCTTGGGAGAAACAGTTCTGAGCATTTAATTTGATTTTGTTGTCACACTGTGGAGGCCCTTTCAGGCAGAACACCAATCCTCCTCATGCCCTGTAGGGGAGGTGTCCAGGAGGTGAAGGTGCAGCAGACCATGGCAACGTGGGGAGGAGAGGGAAGGATCTCTTGCACAAGGGAGGTCCCTGGGGCCCTGGGGTTCCTGACAAAGATGAGTGTGAGACAGAGCATGGCTGTGGTTGGGTGGGTCCACCTTCACCCCAGAATATATTTAAAATCTTGGTGTTTAAGTGTTTTTTCTACTGAAGAAATTTGGGAGTACATCAAGAGCTCTTTTGTATGTTTGGGTGGGTTTTTTTTTGGTTTGTTTTCTTCTGGTTTGCTTTGGATTTTCTATTATCTGGGATTTTTTAATTGCTGAGTGTAGTTTGTTTTTATTGTTTTAATGGACAGTGATGGGTTATTTGTAGGACACAGTAATGATTGCAAAAATTCAGGTTTCTAGGAGATGTTTCCTATATCATTTGAAGATGATACATAAGAATTAAAATTCTTGTTAGTTGATCAAATGAGGTTTAATGACAATAGACTACTGTAGAACAGTGTAATGTATATGTTACACATCAACAGAATATGTAAGCAATGTAAACATTTGCGTGTACTGCAGTTCTGCACTTTTCAGTGTTGCTGTAGTGTGCTCAGTGGCTTTTTTAAAACCTTTCTTATTTTCCAAGGTTTCAGTCTGCTGCTCTGTACTTACCATAAGAGCAATGTCTTCAGTAAACAGGAGCCCATGTTTAAAATAAAATATAAAACAATTATCTTTAATAAATAAACAACCTACAAAATGGAGCAAAGCAGATAAAGTAATAATGTGAATTTCCTCCTGGTGGAGAGTCTTTTAACACACACTCTTTTATTCATGGAATTGCTTTCCCTGACATTGATGCTGACAATCTTCATCAACATTCATCCAGTGTGTCATATAAAACAAGGTGATAAATGTACCCATGCACCCCAGGGTGTTACACGTGCAACCATTTTTCTCCACTTTCCTTTCTTTCAGCAGTCACTGTTTCGCTGGACTGCAAAAACCTAATTGTAGTATCTTCTGCTCTCCTAAACAAGCTCATTTTTCTCCAACCTAACCCATCAGAGATGCTGTCAATCAATGAGAAACCTGTCACACAGAGATCAGGGTGGCAAAGGGCTCCAGTGTTTAGGTTCTTCACAGGAAATGCTTTAAACCATTTTGTGCTGAAAGCTAGATTTTTCTATTTGCAGTCTTCTCAAATGAATCCTAAATTATGTTCTCTCTTCTACAACAAATGGTAAACAACACAAATAAATGCTAAGAATAGGTCTGTATAATACAAGAATAAAATCCAAGACCAAGATGGTATTTCCTCCTAATAATTTTGAATATGGATGATTTCCCTGTCATATCACAAGTGACTATAATGGAATCTAATAACCATTGGAAATTATATTACTCTGCACTCTCACTGTATCTAAGGGAGACAGAAACCTGAAAGCAAGTGGATGGGTCAAAAAAGGGTGACTTTGACTCAAACTCATTGGCTACAAGTATTCATTATAAACAAAATCTGTCAAAACTTTTCACTAATAAGGGTGTAGATCTTATTACAGCCTCAGGACAGTGATAACTTATTCTCTGACATATTATGTGAATTTTATGTGCCTACTCTATAAAAAGTGCACAGTTTCCATAGCAATTTTGATACTTCTATGATACATGATGTGACAGCATGTACCATTTTTCCTTCTTCCATGATAAATTGTCCCCACCACTCACCCACTAGATTGCTGCTAGAAATCAGAATATCATTTTGATGTCACTAAAAACTAATATTAATAATTAGGCTTAGATGTTTGCTCTGATGATAATAAGTTATTATTTCACTGCTTCATTAGTTAGGTTAACAATTTTGAAACCATAAATCAAGGATAAGTTGAAGTCTATGAATTGGTTTAGAAAATATCAGGGGTAATCCCAAATTTACAGGAGGATGAGGTCCTTTATTATTGGTTAAGTTTTAAACAGACTTCTTAAAATGTGTTTTCATTGTTGTTCTTTCCCTGAAGTTCATGAAAACTGGTTTAGTTTTTGGTTTGGGGAAAACACAAATCTCACATGGGCTCATTGAGATCTTGGGAAGGTTAATTTAGTTTCCCATGTCTCAATTTATCCATTTGAAAAATTTCTGCTTGCAGTTATTCTCCTTGGAAGGGACTCTGTTGCTAAAGGTTTTTAGCTGTGAGAAATGTTCTTTTTATTTTTAAATTTGGGGCTGCTTTGTTTGGTGACTTTAGCTACAGCACTTTTGTAGCTGCATCATTTCCAGCAGAATGTAAAGTCAACTACCAGGGGATGCCTAACCCAAAGGGCATCTGAATCCCAAAATAATGTGTAGGGCTGCAGGAAGGTACCAAAGGTGATCAGGAATCATGCACCTACTGTGTGCAGGGCTCCATTTCTTCTTCTGTACAGATTTTAACCTGTGTTCAGTTCTGTCCATGTTAGTACCTGATGGTGTCCTGGAGAGATCAATGTTTGCTTGTAATAGATCAACTTAAGAGAAAAATTGGGGTCTGCTTCAAAATCTCATTTTTTGATGTTATTAAATTCTGGATAGAAGGTACGTTGATTTACAAGTGTAAAATACCGTTGTGTCAGACAGTTCTATTGATTTCTGTTAAATATATTTTCTGTGAAGGTTACTCATTCTGCATAAATATGTAGATTAATTTGCAGTGCACTTTAGATTTATGTTGATTTTTATGTGCCAAAAAGTGTTGTTCCATAGTGCGTGCCAGTAATACTGGTTTACATTGGGTTTTGCATTAAAAAAGAAAATAGTTGATTATCTCTCATTTACTGATTGAGCTGTTAATTCTATTGCTTTTATGAGAGTCACAATATACAATCCAATCTTATTCTGGTAGGCTTACACAAGCTCTAATTTATAAGAAGTGGAACAGGTGGAACTTGTCACCATTATTATTGCTTTTATTATAGTTGCAAATACTGTCTTTATTATTTTGCAGTAGAATAAATGCTTCTAGCAAAACCAATTTAACATGACCTTGTTATTGCACAGTCCTAACCAGCTAAACGTATTTTGGGGTTTCAACTACTGATATTTCAGTTTCCTGGCAGCCTAGAGAAAGCTGTTGAAAAGCTTGGCAATTCTCCATTAAACAGAAAAATAAGGTAAAATTGAGCTTTAGAAAGGCAGTTTACATGTAATTTTTGAAAACATCCCTCAGTTCTTCTTCAGTTATATGTATCTTTTATGGAGATAGTGGGGTGCTGTTATAATATGGATTAACTGTCTGACTCTGCTGATGGTGTGGCTTCAAGCTATTGAAGGTTTTTCCCTAGGGACAGGGCAAGCCTGGAGGAGAGGTCAGGCTAAGGACAGAGGGAAGTGCAGCTCCTGCCGTGGCTCCCATTTATGAACCTGGCACAGGAGACACAGCCCTTGGGCTGGTCTGAGGTGCTGCTGACCCTGCAGAGGTGGTTTTGGAGAATGCTGGGAGCAGCTGAGAGCACAGGAATTTTGGGGAGAAAGGCATACATGCCAAACAGGTCGTCTGGCTCACTCCCTGGCACGACTTGAAACTCCTGTGAGCTGATAACCAGCTATTTCAATTGATGAATTTGACTTGGTTCTGGCTGGCATCATAACAATGTAAATCCTGGGAAAAGACCTGGCTTCTGTTTGCTGTTCCTTCATTTATGGGTTTGAGTTTTGCTGGGATGCTGACCAATATTATTTCACTAAAATTTCATCTGTCATCTCTTGCTAGCAAAAGCTCCCTTAAGCTTTACTTGCCATGTTTACACTGTACTCTCTCCCAGCACGTGTGCTGCTCTGGTGACAAGTTTGTTCCCCTACATCCTTTGCAAATGCAGCCCAAAAGAACAAGAAGCTGTCTGACAACAGCTCCTGTTACCTGAAGAAAAACTCACTCAGGCAGATGAGGCAGGGGAGTTGTTGCCAAATGTGAATTCTTGAGCACTGATTTGCTAAATAGAAGGGCAACATGTATGATTTGTGGTGATTTTACCATTTTTCTTTTTTGTGATTTTTGCTGAATCCTTTGGCTTCCTGCTCTGTCTGCAGTGCTTGTATCTGCCCCAGCACTGTAATAACTGCCAGTGCACAGAGCTATAGAAACCAGGTGGTTATTTAGCAGACTTATTAGAGATCTCATTTATTATTAAATGGAGGCTTATTGGCACA
Source organism: Passer domesticus (assembly GCF_036417665.1). NCBI lineage: Eukaryota > Metazoa > Chordata > Aves > Passeriformes > Passeridae > Passer > Passer domesticus. The sequence continues at coordinate 5,388,899 of NC_087488.1, forward strand.
TTCATTAGGGTTTCTTCCTGTATGTAAAATTCCAGTTTGCCATGATCTTTCGAGTTCAGTCAGGTGTTTGGCTTAAGTAGGAAGTTGCTGAAAAGTTCTGAAGGAAAAGTAGTTTGAACAAAAGAGGAGCAATTTCATAGAAGTCAAATTGTTTTCTGCATTCATTAGATTCAGATTTGTTTTGATACTGTAATTTCTATCTTCAAAGGGTTAGAAACACAAGAATTAATTTTGTTTATAGAACTTTTATGGATTAGATACATCCACTTAATGATCTTGGTAGCTTTCAGTTCTGTGTTACAATGAGTTTTATCTGCAGCTATTATGAAATGACAAATCAGAAGTGACAAGTATTGATCAAATATTTTCAGCAATCAGATTTTTTCAAACCAAACTGAAATGTGAAAACCAAAATGTTTTTCTGGATCCCATCTCTTTTCAATAAGTTTTTCTATGGAGGAAACTCTAAAGATTGCATTAGGTCTCTTTGTGTTATGATTAATTGCATTTTGACTTTTTTTGTAAAGTGAAATCAATACAAATACCTTACAAATCATTATAATATCATTGAGTGTGCTACACATAAACCAAATTATATACGTGTAGATCAGGGAACTGCAGAGTAATAACAAACCCAAACAAATAACTGTAAAGTAACAGCCTGGTAGAGATCTCGCATAAACCAGCATGTTTCATTGACAAAGCAATATATTTGGTAGACAAAATAATATGTAACTCTAATGAGGTGTTTAAATTTCAGTCCATGTTTCACCTTGTAGTATTTCTATTTTATGAATGAACAGAACCATTAAATTAAAAATGAAATGAGGTGGTAAATCATTGATTCTGTTGTATGTGAAGTTGTCGTATGCCTCTGGATTTTTCGAAAAGGGGAAAAAAACCCTTACAAAGCTGTTCTACAAGTGTTGACTTCTGCTTAGCTATTTTCCATTTATTTAACTAAAGCCTCAATCCTTCCTTAAATTCTGCTCTCTTGGTAATTAATGACAAAAAGTTAGGCACTCTCAGCAGGGTTTATTTCAGTGGTCAGGCAGCTCAAACTGCTGGAGCATTGCTTGTCTGGTGGCTTTGTTAATGCTGGCACTTGCTGGCATTCCAGAAATCTCTTCTAGTTTGCCATATAACTGCCCCCACTTTTCCAAGGATTGTGGCTGCTTTAGAACTATCAGAATTTCAATTTTACAGTATTAGGCAGATGCTGATTTGTAATTAGCCCATCAGTGTGTTGCTGCCTTTGCAGAAATCCTGGCTGATGCTGGCAGCTGGCATTGCTGAGCAGCACTGGCAGTTTGGCCCCCGTTTTCGGGCTGCCCCTCTCCCTGCCAGGGCTGGTTCTCAAAACATCCCAGCCTCAGGGCCTCCCTGCAAACTGGGTGTTGTAGTGTTGAGTTCTTTAGGGCTTTAAGGGCACAGTGGCATGGGGCTGGTGTCAAGAAGTGTCTGTGGCCTTGCTCATGCTGTGTCTATTCAGGAACAGCACTAAAATAGAAAATCCACAAAATTCTATTCATAGTTGTTGTATTGAAACCTTTAGGCTGCGTGGTGATCAGAATTTCTGGTGATTCATAGCATTGTAGAAGAAAATTCTTGTACAGGCTAAGGTCCAGGCTTAATAACTGTCTCTGTACCTATTTCTTCAGATACCTGCTGTTAAATACTTCAGTTTCAGCACTTGAGAGATAATGTACAGGATCCTGTTACAGCAGGTGGCCCTGACAGGAAAAGGCAGTATGACATCTCTTGGGGTGACTGATAGTTTCTCTGGGCAAGTTGCCATAACTCTTTAGGAGTTCCCCTCCAACCTTCAAATCTGTATGTGTTGCTGGAATCCATGTCTTCAAAGTGTCTCTTAAATCAAACATTCTGTCAAAGGACCAAGAAGTTAAATCAAGAAACACCTACTTCCTCCCTGAAAAGTGATCATGCTCTTCATCTTTGCAGTGGCCCCAGGTGAAAATAATTGTGAGAAAAGCGTGAATCCTAACAAGATTGTTATTGCACCTGGCTTAGTTCTCTGTCCTCCAGTTTAGCTCAGAGCTGCTCAGTGGCCTCCAACAGATCACACAAATCATTCCATCCTGGTAATTGCTCTTTTCCTGCCCTTAGAATAAAGACACAACAGTTCTGTACAATTCTCACTTTCATGACATTTTAAGACTTCTTCAGGGTCTGCAGCCACAGGAATGAGAGCATTCCTATGAATTGTGACAGCCCCAAAGTCTCAAACTGGTACCTGTAAGTGAAACTGAAACAAATGCTCCTGTCAGTCTTGGGAACATTTTTCATGGGCATCAGTCATGAAAACCAAACCCTCTTTCTACCACCCAACTCCAGTAGTCCAGGCCTCTCCAAGTAGCTTCTGTAGCTGGGTCAGTCTGAGCAACAGTGCAGCCTGTAGGGTGGAAAAATTCACATTTGAAATAGCAACTACCTGATAAACATCAGCTTCATGGAGAGGCTCAGAACCTCAAAGTTTTTCTTCTTTATTTTTTTCCTTAAATCAACTGATGTAAGAGAAGATATTATCTTTCTCTAGGCCCTTGAACACTATGGGTTGCTCCATCACTGATACATGAAGTTATTGGAAACAGGCTTGATTAAACATGTGATAAGTATTTCAATGACTTAATTTTTATATTTGTGGCTGTGTGCTTACATTTCATTTTTCCAAAGCTCATGATGTATTTGTGTTCTCTTTCTCTGAGCATCAAGGCCTGAGTATTCATATTCAATATTCTGGTTTTGATGTCCGAATTCTCAGGTCCCAAGTTGTGGAAGAGAATTGTCTTTGCCTCAGAAAATCATGTTCTCTTAAATAACTGCAACACTCTGAAAAACTTAAGTCTGAAACAATAAATCTTTCCTGAAACAGAGTAATCTGTGAGTGAGTTAGCATTGTGTACTTTGATGTAAATATGTATGTTGGGTACGTAAGACTTGGCAGTTCTGTTCTTTCTTTTCCTGATTGCATGATCTCTGTGCTTTGCTGTCACACAAAGAACTTCAAATATGCACATGCTAAATGATATATTCTATTCAAATACGTTGCAGAGAGAATTGTGTGATTTACTTGCACTTTGTAACTAAGCAGTCCATGGAACGAGAATAATTTGCTTTGGAGAAAGAACAGGTAATTTTGAGTGACAATGTTAGGAAAGGCTTTTTTGCAAGAGTGTTCATGAACAGAAAATTACAAGATCTGTTGAAAAATGTCTTTTGCTTTTGTTTAATATGAAAAAGTGTTGGTTGTCCTGAACTGGTAAACTTACCAAACTGATTTCTGATAGATTTGTACCTTTGACATGTTCCTCAAAGGCTTAGAAGTATGAAAATAGTAAAAAGCAGAGAAAATGAGGTGTTAGTTTATCATGTTCCAAATTTAGACTTTTTTAGGGTTCTTAATTTTTAGCATGTGTGTGTTCCTCTCCTAGGAACACACTGAAAATGTGACACTGAGGTTTGTGTGCATACACCTGGCCTTAAGTTTTGTAGCACCCCAGCACAGAAATGGCCCATGACTGTTCTGTGGAAGGGGCACAACTGTCTCCTGCACCTCCAAGCCTCACCCAGATGTGGCTTGGACTTGTCAAAAGGGGATGCTGAGTTACCCTTTCCTGGTCACTTTTTCATTGGAGGTCACTTAAAGACATTTTTTCTCCACTGGTTGAAAAATGCTTTGTGAGCCTGTGAAGAACCTCTGAAATGCATAATGATGAGGTTAGGAAAAAAATACAATGAGCTTGTTACTATGATGGCTGTTGAAAATTTATGAGACCCACTTTGTACCAGCAAAACAAACCCAGCTGCCTCCTGCCTGTCTGTAAGAAAAATGTCCTTTATAAACAACAACAACAAAAAAGCCCAAACAAAACAACCTCAAGAAATTTTGCATTCTTTAAGTGCAAAGGTGTGGGAACTTCTCAGCTGGAGCAGCCATTGCATCCTTCATGTTTCAGTCTTCTTTCTTTCTCAGCCTTAAAAAGTTATTTCTGATAGGGGTCATCTTTTTAAGGGGGCCCATTAAAAAAATCAAGCAGAATCCATCCGCTCATTTAAAGGAGAGGTGGAGGCTAAAGAGAATTGTTTTGAATTAAAGAATTATGAACCATGTATCCTGTGATTCATTTAACCTCATGGTCAGCAATAAACTGGAGGGAAGGCAGTGAGCTTTGACTGGAACTTTATGGTGCCGTCCTCAGCTTCTCTATTTCATCTGTTCATGTCTTATCCACACTTTTTTAGTCAAAAAGGCAATGTGCTGCACTAGAAGGATGCAATTGGAAGTGCAGGGTCAAGTGGGGGAAAGAGGAAAAAAAAACCCAAAACCAATGAAACAATAAGAACAAAAAAATTCAACAATGAAAAGTCTTTTAACTTAAGTGTTCTAAAACTCAATTTGTGGGGCACATGGGGCATTCTGGGTCAATTACTCCTGTTCTACCTCATACCTTAAACCCAGTTGTTTATTTTCTGAGCCTCCTTGTAGAATAGAATTAGAGGAAAGAGTGAAAGAGAACTGGGATTTGAGCTCTGAAACAGATTATAAATAATCTGGGTCTTTCCTGGCTTTCTTTTTTATTGTTCCACTTATGTGACCAAGTGTCTGTTTCTGCAGCTGATGAATCCAATTTCATTAGAAACTCAGTTGTCCAAAACCTCTGTCTCTTTCTGTTCACCTTTGACTCTTCCTGAATCTAATTCATTTACACATTTGACTGTGCATTTCCTTCATTGTCCTTTTTTACCTGTCTGCATTTCATTGCCTTGCTGAATCCTTGCAGGACCCATTTTTCCCCACAAGGTCTATATCAGTGCAGTGCCACCGGTGCAAGACATTCCAGTGATGTATTGCACCTATACATCATCAGAGCAACAGGGTTTTGATAAACAGCTTTCTAATACATCATTAGATCATCACTGATGGCACTTTGATGATGTATTATATTAGTACATCATCAGAGCACTGTCATTCCAGTGATGTATTTATAAACAGATGGTGCTGTCATGCAAGAAAGAAGGGAAAGCAGGAGAGAACATTTCACTCTGTTACAGCAAAAAATGCATCCCCACCTCTCATTGAATGAGATGAAAGGCAAAGACCCTGTGAGGGCATAATTGTCTCATTAGGTGTTTGGCTTTAAGTCCATGGACTTCCCTGTGCAGCACCTGGCAAGGAGGCACACAACCCTTCTTGGCCAGGAGCACACAAATGTTTGTGTTGATTGTCACTCAGTCATAAAGCCAGGGTTATAAATAATTTTTCATAGTTCCATGCTTGCAGGTGTAACTAAATTCTGTTTAATATTGGCATAACTAAAACGGTATTTGTGACATGTGAAATGGTATTTGTTGCATGGGGTGCTGTGCTCAAACACTCAAGCTGGCAGCTCCAACAGCAGGGGATGCACTGCTGGACACTGTGTCCACTCCAGGGGTGCCCTTCCACTGCTGTAAGGGCAACATCTTTTGCATGCCAAGAAAAGGCAAATTACTTTTATTGTAAGAGATGCAGATCTTGTTCTGTGTAGTATCATAACTGCTAAGATAATTATTGAACTTGCAGTCAATACCAAACATTTTGAGTTAGCTTGTAGATTGTTGGATCAAGTATGTTATTATTTGCCCATAATTATTAGGATCATCAATACCTTCCTTTGCTGTTTTTCATGTAACATCTTGCTGAACTGTAGTACTTAACTACTTTTGCTGAGGAAGCCTTTTCATTTTTCTTTTTCAGGGAGGAAAGTAAGATAAAGATCAGGTGAACTGTCCAAATCACACAGACATTTACCCTGGCGCTGGCAAACTCTGAACACTTTTGACCTTGGTCCTACACGAGTGATGCAGCAGGTATGTCAGCCTTATTCCATGATTCATTTACAATGGTTTGGGATGACTCTGGTGAAGTATGACCAAAGTTTTTCTGATGTTGTTGTTGGATGTCTGGATTGGACTTTTGATTTTTTGACAGAAGATATTTTTCAAGGTTCCTTGTGAGATTAGTCATCAAAATGAAAATTGTTTCCCTACAAAAAATTCACTTGCTATATTGTGTGTGTATATAGAAATATGAACAAATATAACAAAAACATATTCAAAAGATCTATCTGCATTTTAACATGTCAGGAAGTGAAATGGAGTGGTTTGCTTTTCTAGTTCTCCTAATCTTATATCTTCAGACTCAAAACTTATTGTGCAAGGGACTTTGAGGTCAAACAGATTCATTTTGCACTTATGAAAATTTCCCATGTCGAATTCTTGATGAATTGTAGATGAATGGATGTGAATTCGTCCTTTCTGAGAAAGGACATTCCACCAAAATTGCACACAAGGCAATGGAAATACTTTGGGAGAAAATGTATGTGTTTGCTTCAGCAAAGATTTGTCAAAAGGAACACAAGCAAGTATGCAAAACCAGAGCCACCACATTGTGGTATCTGCTAAAACTTTATAAATGTCAGTATAGGGCTAATTCCCTTCTTTGTATTGCTTGCCTCGAGTAGGTATTGTTCTAATTCTCATATGCCATATGACTTGTAAAGTCACAGGTTAGAAATAATTTCAAGACTGAGTTTTATAATTTAAATACGTGAGACAAAAATTAAGAAATAAGAAGATACTGTAATATTAATTCTGCAGGTGGAAAACTGAACACAGAGAAATAGAGAAATATAATATTTTCTCTGAAGCCTGTAATAGAGATCAGACTTAGAGATGTGAAGATCTGGTATGCAGATTTTCACTGTTTGGTTCTGGAGTGTCTGCTTTAATTTCATCCTGCTGCTTAGCACAGACAGTGGAAGTACTGTGTGTGTATATAGGGGGAAGGAAAAACAAATTAAAACTGTTTTGCCACTGTACTTGATATGAGAGTCTGACCTAGGAAATGTTAAAGCATTGCCAGATGGACAGGGCCCCCTCAAAAACTGACTTCTTAAACTCAAAAGCTGGGATGAATTCGGGTCAAACTGGACACGTGCTGACATCCTTACTGTGCTGGGAGAGGATTTTGGGCTTTTTTCAGATTGAATTTTAGCAGCCCTGAAACTGAGTCAGACACCAGCAGTGCCAGGGACATGTTGGTCTGGGTTAGCAAGAGAGCAGCCAGTGGTCCTGCCCTCTGCCAGACCCTCAGGGAGCACATCTTGTGTGGGGCTTTGGGATGAGACAGGCTCTGACCCACTGAGGGGGCCAGTGAGGGCTACTGAGATATGGGGCAGCTACAGCACTCAGCATGCAAGGCGAGGCCAAAAACCTTTCCTCTTCTGAGGAAAACAGAGAACTCTAGTGCAGGGGCTCTTCAGGGACAGCTCAATATGCCCAAATATGCCATGGCTTTCCTCCCAAGACATGCTGCTCTGTGCCGTTTCAGCCATCAGATGTGAAAAAGGGAAAATAGTGTTCAGTGGGGGTGGTGGATCTCATACTGGAGAAATGTGCTGGCCAAACAGAAAATGGGGGAAATATGAGGTCCAGTGAAATTCTCTGAAGCTTGGCATTTGGAGAAGGATAATTTTGTCCATTGGAAGCAATGGGAAAATATGGCTTGGCAATCACTCTTGAGCAGTGTTTAGTACTCAGACAAGGAACAGAACCAGTGTCAAGACTGTTCATATTAATTTATGCAGCCATTAAAATGCAAAGTAACAGGGTACTCTCATACAGTACTTTCAAATGTGGGGATGCCAACAACTTCTTGTAGCACTGGTGGGCATTGTGCAGTGGCAGGGTCTCTGAGGCTGAGCTCCAGGCCGTGAGGCGCTGTGTGATGATTCAAGGAGTGCAGCAGGGCCTGCGTGTTCCTCAGCTCTGCTGTGCAACACGCTGCAGCAGCCCTGGCCTTTCTGACAGGAGCAGCCAGGGTCAGCTGAGTCAGAGTAGCAGCCTGATTAGGTGGTTTTGATCACACACAGTTTTTTAGCTCAGTAAGGAGTCAGGGGGTGTTGTCTGTAAATCTTGCAAAAGTCAGGCCTGGGAGCCTGCTGTGACAGCGATTGTAGCAAAGGGGAATAACATGGTGTAGTAGAAACAGGCTCCTTTCAGGAGGAAATGGTCCTAATGCTAACACAAGGGTCTCATAAATTGTTCCAGATTTCTTTTTTCCACAGTTACAGACTGTGTACTTATCTGTTTTAATATATGCATTAATATATTTAAAACCAACAGTTGCTCAGTCAAAGTAGAAATTGCTGTCAGATAGGAATTTCTGATTGTTTTCATGACAAAACTGGAAGCAGGGAAATGTCATCTTAATAAATTCTTTAATTGTATACAAAAAGTAGATGAAAAAGAACCTAACACTGCATTTATGCTTCAAAATGTCTTTGTTGATCATCTATTTGTTGATAGTCTATGTGTTGTAGTAAATCAGCTAACTGGAAAAATTCAGCTTCAAGGAGATGATGAGTAAAGGTGCATAAAGTAGTGCTTGAAATACATATCTTTTTCCAAAGACAATTTTAAAACAATATAAGGATTTCTTCAGTGGAAGGAAAAAGTGTTTTCTGGTGTACAGAAGTGGACTAGATCATGTGGTTAGAAGGGAGTAGACTATGAGATACAAACATTTCCCTTATCTGGCACTTTAAACTCAGATTTGTGAAGCTGTGTACAGTTTTGGACCTCCAGTAAAAGGTGTTGATAGACTGGATCCAAGCTGAGATGGGCTCCAAATAGTCCAGGGGCTGGAAGGGACAGAAGCCAAGGGAAAGAGGCTCCACTGAGATCATTTAAAGGTGACTTTACATTTATAGCCCTTCTCTGGAGTTTTCTTCTTCTATAAATCAGTCATAACCCACTTTAAAAAATATTCTTTCCAAATATTGCATTGATTGATATGACCTAACATTTTCTCATTTGAAACATGAAGCCTCCCTTTTTGAAGCCATGAGATTTAAATGTGAAAGGCCAAAAGTTTTTGGCATGTGGGCAGTAGGGAAATAGCTCCAAAATGTGTATCTGAGATAATATGTGAAAAGACTGAAAAGATATTTCCATCTCAAGTACACAGGAAAGAATTCTTGTCTCTTTGGAACCAACACTATTTATGAGTAAAATGAAAGAATTTGTTATTCTCAGATTTGTCTCATTTGGGTTTTGCCCAACATAAGATAAAATTTGATTCCTCAAGCTTTCAGCAATTATTTTTTCTATATTGATCCAGGCCAATGAAATAAATTCCAGTCTTTTATTTTGAAAGCAAAATAAGAGTGTTGGAGGCCTTAAGTACTTTTTCAGATATTAAGTAACATTTACATCCATGTAAGAATGAAGGAATAGATCTGAAATGCTGGCCAGCCAAGTGTGTGTGTTGAAATTATTAGTGCAAATGGAAATCATGCAGTTTGTTACTGCAAATGGGAGAGACAAAGGGAAATCATGCTTTCTGTCAGCAATGTGAAATGAGATTGATACTAGGTAGTATTCCATTATTTCAAGATGCCAACTGTTTTGACAGACCAATTGCAATTACTGGAGATAGTGGCTCAGCAAATTGAGAAGGAAATTAGGTTTGATCGTGTGAGAGAGAGTGCCATAAAGAGCCTCCCTCCTCCTTTGCAAGGGTATGCAGATTCACCAGTGAGCTCTTTCCTCAACAAAAGGCAGGGAGGGGGAATAAAAACATCTAAAATCATAAATCAGAATTCCACGGCATTGTGGAAGTGGAGGCAAGTTCATCCCTTCCCCACAAATAATGTGGATGAACTTTCATTAACCTGTCCTGCTGTTCTGTGCCATGTCTCATTTTCACCTAGGGCCAGGTTCAGGCTTGCTCCTTGTGTCTTGCCCATGTGCTCTGTCAACTCGAACTGCAGCAGTCTTTGGTTCTTCTGGAGAAAACATCATCTTGATAAAACTTTCCCTTTTTGACATCTCAGGGTTCTTACAGTTCCTAAAAATATCTTTAATTAACTGTGAAATTTATTTTTTAAGGAATTTCTTTGCGGGGTGGGGGGGAGATGGGAATTTAGGTTCCATGGCTAAATCAGAGCAAATAAAGATGACAGAGGTGGCAAGATACATTAGGCAATTCCAAGTACTTAGGATTCTAACTGAGCTTGGTTCTTTGCACTAGGTTTGCACAACTTCTATAAAGAATAAAAGGAATTATCTTGACATTTCCCATGTCACATCTTCAAAGATATTTTAATTGTTTTGATACTGGCATTGCTAAAAAAATAAAAAGTGAAGATAGAATCCTATGTTTGACATGAGGAGTGGGAAACACCCTGTAAGCCAAGTATCAAAGCTGAAGCAGATGCCATTTTTTCTGGGCCAGCTGAATTTAACACTCATTGCTATGTATTTAGGGAGGTTATTTTGTCAGATTCACAAAAGTCTACCATAGTGCCAACCAAAATAATAATCATTCACTAGTCCAAACAGAGAAAAATACAGTATTAGAAACATAAAAGCACATTGTTGCAAAGTTGCATCTGAACTGCTGCTGTTGTGGTTCTGTAACTCACAATTTTCTGGACAGTTTCTATGCAAACAGATTTTTGTGTGGTGTTTTAAAGTCTGAATTTACTGTTGTCTTTTGAACATAAGTGTTGGTGGTCAGCATCTACTGTGTCTGTGTGCTTAAATGTATATGATTAGCAAAGAGTTCTGTGACTTTATTTCAAGCCAGGATTTATACATGGGGCTTGATTTCTCCCATAAGTGAGCAGAGGGTCCAAGCCATGTAAAACTGTTTGAATTCCCCTGCCTCAGATCACTGGTGTACCCTGTGCAGTCCCCAGAAGTTCCTGGAATGGGGTGAGCCTCCCCTGAGAGCCTGGTTTGTAATAGCCAAAATTAATCTCATTTTGCTTTTACCATGCACTGTTAATTCTGGCTTCACAAGCACAGCCTTTTCTCAGTGTGATAGAGGATTTTAAAAGCTTATGCAATTCAACGGCCATGCAGCAATTAGCAGATAATGCAGTTTAAGAGAATAATATTTATTAACTTGGAAAAAGTACAGTGACTATAATCCGAGTAATTGTTACAGGAAACATGGAAAAACCTCAGTGGTGAGGAGTTCCTGTGTCCCTGCCATCAAAGAGCTGGGCCATGTTAGCTTAGGGCAAATTTGTTTTCCAAAATATTCTCCCTAAGAACTAAAAAAAAAACCAAAAAACCCTCAGAAAAAAACAAAACAATGGTCAAACAAAAAAAAAAATCAACAAAAAACCACAACCATACCACAAAAAAAGCCAGTGCTGTGGCCTCATCACCAGGGTGGAGGCAGCAGAAACAGCAGGTAGGTCTCGGGCTGCTCAGAGAAATGGAGCAACACCTGCAGTGATGCTGCTGGTGAATGCAGCACAGTGTGGTGCTGAACCCAGGACAGACTACTCTTGTCTAACATCCTGTGCATGCTCAGAAATGTTGGTCTGTGATCACTTCCCAGTGCTGCAGGAATCACTGTCTAAGGAAAGAAGTGGCCTGGAAATGTCATTAGGTGTAACAGAAAGGTTGCAATTGCAGCAGAATGCTGTGTGGTCATGCAGGATGTGAAGGTCTGCGGTGGCTTTGCTGTAGCACTCCTGTAGCCTCCAGGGACCATTGTTCTTTAGGAATATTCTGATTCATTGCACTATTGGCACCAGCTAAGCCCTCCTGTCACTTTGGTGGTGCTGGAACCTTTCAGATATTTGAAAACCAAGAACTGTTGTGCAATTTTTGTATAAGAGTTTTTGGGATGAGTCTGTGATCGGTGCCCTGCTTCATTCTTCTGACTACACACTTGTCTCTGCAAGGAGTTAAACTTGGATTTCTGAGGCAGCAGCTGCTGTGACTGGAGGTGGAAACAGAAATTTCCTGTGCTGCAGCAGTGAAAGCAGGCAGTGCAATTCCCCAAATGGATGCAGCTACCAGACCAAGGCTGAGAGGGGGCTTTATTTTTCTTTGGGAGGGATTATGCTCAGAAGAGGGACTGTGCAGTCTGAGTCTGTATCACTACAGAAGGTGCTTCCTTGGTCACTGAATTTAAGTTAATTACTTAAAGATAACAAAAGGGAGGGTAATTGACCAATGCAATAATAACATGAAGAAATATTTCTGAAACATATGCTGTAAAGAACTGTTAAAGTTATACTCAAAGATATGGGAAGCATGTGCTTTCCAATACCCTAGGTACACTTTTTTGCAAAGGTTTTTTAGCCTGTCTTCCCAGGGTACAATATTCTGTCCAAAGGCTTGTGTACTAGTTGGAGTATCAACCAAAAATTGCTGTAATCTGTGGTACCAGCACAATCCAAAAACTGCAGGGGATGATCCATTACATGTATGTATATAAAGACACAGCTCTTGATGCTGTGTCAGGCTAACATCTGCTTGTTGACCTTTATTGACTTTTCTGTGTCAGGGAGTTCCCTTTATAACCTTTTTCCATTTATCTGCCTGTCTACCGCATTGCTTCTTCTGAAGGATCAAGGGAGGGAGGATTAAATGCCTCCAAAAAGCCATGGATAATCAGAATAAAGGTGATAAAAGAGAGACAGATTTTCACCTGGTTTAGGTAAAGGGATGAGAGACCTGCAAGTGGGTATTTTTGGGTTTTTAATTTCTTAATGTAACATCTACTCTTTTTTAAGTAAATTATGAGAATTTTCCTAGGTAAGGTTTGCAAACATCAGTGGGAGGTTTGATTTAATGACCTCAGAATGTCCCTTTTGGAGATGTTTCAGTCATTTCTGAAAATCTACTCTAAAAATTACCAAATGAGTGATTTTACTGTCAACATAGTACACATGTGGATTTCTACAACATGCAGTGAGTTTATTCTAGACTAGGAGGATTTATCAATAACTCTTGAGAAAGATATTACTGATACATAGTGGCAGGTATTTTTACACCACAGTCCTACCAATTATTGGGTTCATTGGAGAGGATGAAACATACAGGGTTTTTTTCCATAAATAAACAGTTTTAAATGTCACATTTAATTTTTGTCATAGTCTCTTTACATTGCTATTAAAAAATAGGAACACAAGTGACCAAATTGGCAATTTGTTAAAAAAAAGAAAAATTGGAATGTTCAATGCTTAGGACTATCTCTTTACAAGAAAGAAACAAAGTTTCTCTTTTGGAGGGAAAAAAAAATCATTGGTACATAAATCACAGTTGTTTCTGGAACAGAAAGCCAAAAGACATTTTAGATGCAAGCCATAGGTGTCACCTATACGTGTAAATTTGAGAGGAGATTATTTGCAGAAGGTGATTAAGAAACATGAGAGTTTATATTCTGAACATCCTGGGTTATAATTTTTTTTAGATGTGCTTGGCACTCGTGTTTAGATCAGCCAAAATTACAATTTTGGGAGCTACAGGTCAGTCAGCTCCTCTTTGGTCTTTCTGATGAGAGAAACCATAATGAGTAGGAGCAGTCATGTGAATTTGCCAGGTGAAGCATTCCTGGCCACCCTGATTGATCCCCGTGAAAAATTACTGCGTTAAGGATGAGGGGAGAGCAGAGAGATCATTTGTCTTGACATCAGCAAGGCATTTGACACTGCTTTTCGTGGCAGTCTTGTATTCAAGTTAGCATCTTCCAGTCTGGATGGATGGACAGCCAGCTGTGGTCACAGGATAGAGGTCAGGGATGATGCACTGCCTGGAGCTGCTCACAAGGGGAGCACTGCATGGTGTGTGTGTGAAACCCTCCAGTTTAAGATTTGTATTAGCAGTATTTCAGGTGAGGGGTTGTCCAGATCAGCTTCAGAGGGGACATGGAAATGGAGGCACCAGCTGAGAGAGCAAGGGCAGGACAGACATCCTGAGAGACCTGGCTGGGCTGGAGGGGTGAGCTTACTGTATTTGCAGGGTGCCCCAGGGAAGGAAGGAATGATGAATCTGACTCAGTGTTCTCAGAAGGCCAATTTATTATTTTATGGTATTATATTAAAGAATACTATAATAAACTATACTAAAGAACACAGAAAGGATACTTACAGAATGATAAAAAGACTATAATGAGAACTGGTGACTCTTTCCAGAGTCCTGACACAGATTTGCACTGGTTGACCATTGAGTCAAAGCAATGAAACATTCTTCAACCACATTCCAAAGCAGCACAGGAGAAGCAAATGAGATAATTATTGTTTTCCTTTTTCTCTGAAGCCCCTCAGCTTCCCAGGAGAAAAATCCTGGTTGAAGGGATTTTTCAGAAAATGTGAATGCCACATGAGCTGACCAAAGCCTCCCAAAATCCAGCAGGGATAACCACAACCATTTCACATCAAGGAAAAAGCGCTGAGAAAAACACAGCAGGAGAGGGTTAGGATGCCTTGGTGGCCCCAAACTGAGCAGGAGGCAGCAGTGCCTGGGCAGTCAGGGGGGCTGATGGTGCATGGGCTGGGGTATCAGAGCATGGCCATGAGATCAGCAGAAGAAATTATTGCCCTCTACTTACAGCAGACATCAGGCTGTGTCTGTAGCACTGCATTTGCATTTAGGTCTCACAACACAGGCCCTCATAAACTGGGGGACTTCAGTGAGCAGCTCCCAAGGTTGGCTCTTTAAATTAATTCAGGGCAGGTTTCTATCTAAAAATTAGAATACCAGTTGCAATATAAATTTTATGTTTAACTCCTCAATATTTTTCATTTAATTTTTTTTACAGATTATTAAAATCTAGATTTACCTCATTTTTTCAGATCTTTTGTTTATGTAGAGAAAAATTATATAAGTGCTCCCAAAACACTGAAGCCATGGAAAAAAATAAATATTGATTTATTATGAAATTTAATGAACTACAATGTATAGGTAATATACAGGGAGAAGGGAATTGTAATTCCTCAGCATTCTGATTGGCTACTGATGATGTAATGGTGCATTATTAAGTGATAATTGTTTTATTATAGTGTTTATAAGGAGACAAATGGTTTGTGAATCAATGCACAGGGAGGCCACAAAACAAGTTGCTTATTGATTCACAACCTGTTTGTATCAAAGTTTGCTGCTCAGAAGAGAAAACAAAACTAATGTTCTCCGGGGTGTATTCATAAGGATAATAGTCTTGGAAGGATGGAGTCTGAATTTACATTAAAAATTGGCTCAGCTCTGAAATACACCTCTCTCTTCAAAATATTGAGTGGAATCACATCTCCTGAGCCATGCAAAGCAATTCCTAGCACACCTTTCTCTGCCATCCTCTTTCATCAGCCTTCAGGTTGTGGGGTTCAGTGAACTCATTCCTCAGTTCCTGGAGTCCTCTCAGAAGAGTTCTTTGTCATTAGCTCTACAATTTGTTAAAGTTACAAATACTTTGCTAAAGTATCTGCCTTTTTGGAGATTGAAGTCCTTTAAATGTTAGAAACCAGAGTAGTAGATGTATTCCCATGCTTCCAAATGGTGGAATATTAAAGAGCATTAAATTGTTGGCCTACATGAACACAGAGAGCTGGATCAGCCCTTCTGTCTCACACACAACTTTTACTAATTTCAGGAACACTGCTGGAGTATTTACCAATTTAACCTGCCACTGGGTTTCTGATTTTACAGATCACTGTCTTTAAGAATTCATATCCATGGACAAGTCACTGAAGCTTAATCAATCACTATCCATCTGCTGAACAGACAAAACCCCATTTACAAGGCACTGCAATTTAGCTTATGTGTTGGAAACCCTTAGGAAAGAGCTTCAGCAATGTCAGTTTAACTTGCAACTAAGATTAAAATAGGCAACACAGAAATAGATATTGAGCTTAAGCAGGGTAGTGTAGTGAATCACCTTAACTCAGCAAAATGTTTGACTCTTCATGGCTTAATAACACACTAAAAAATCCCAAATCCCTCTTCTCTCTAAAGTCACATCACATTCTACATCGAAGAAAAAGTTTGTATAAAATTAAGCCACCTGAAAGAGGAAAAGAATTGAATGACATTTTGTACCTGAGCAATTCTGGTAGAATGAAAGTATTTTTATTCTAGGCTAAGGGCTGGTTGTGTTCCTCTGATGTCTGTGGCTTTCCTTTCATAAGAACTGCTCACACATTTGAGGGCCTGCACAAAGAGATGCTTGTGCTCAGCAGTTTGATCTTTTGCATGCATTGCTTAGGGACTATGGCAAAAAATATAGCTTTATTGAAATGTCATATTCTGTTTCCTTTAGAAGTGTTTCAAATCTAAGCAGTTTCAGTGAAATCATTAACAGTCTTTTAGCACTGAGGGCTAAGTGTCTTGCGTTTGGCTGTAGCTAAATACAAGGTGGGACTCGATAAAATGCAGGTATTCTCACAAATAATGGATTCCATAACCAAAACAGGCAGGATTTGAATGGCATCATCATATACTGATCAACTTCTCCTGCAAACTCCTCGTTGCAATCAGCAGGAGTTTTAGGAAGCTTAAATAGACAGAATAACACAGTAATCTTCAGTATGAAATGGCAACTTGTGGTTTTTTGCATCCTGAAACTTGTGCATGAACTCCAGAGCAGGAATAATTCTACTCTATTTTAATTATTCATGTGCAAAAGCATTTTTGGGATTAAACCATTGTTTTCATTCTTATAGTGCCTATATTGGTTTGGGGTTTTATTGGGGTTTTTGCTCACAGTCAAGCCTAGTAAAATAATTCCAACTTTCTGCTTCCTCATGAAAAATCAAATGTTATGTATTTCTTCATTTTGGTTTACTTTACTGCAGCATTTTATTTATTTTTGTTTTATTTAAATCTCTATGAGCACTGCCACAACAGTGCTAAATATTTTTGATATGTTTAGACCAATCTGCAGAAGAAAATCTCACAATTAGGGAAACTTTTCTAACAGTCTAAGGAATATAAATTTTAGTTCATAAATACAATCATCCAATGCCCGGTCTTAACAAAATTATGGTTTTCATAGAAACAAGGGAGTTAAAATGAATTTTTTGAACTAGAAGCTATGGCATTGAGTATTTTGGCTCAGAAAGAAGGGAAAAAGCTCTCCAATGTTATATCTTTTTTAAGAGTAGTACAATCAGATTTCCTCTACTCTGTTTTCCAGCTCCTCAAATCCAATATTCCTTCCACAATTTAAGACACAGCCTGCCTCTTCCTCTCCTCCTTTGAATTTCAGAAGTGTTGGAAGTTTTGACTGTCTGTGTCTCCTTGTCTCCCCTGGTGCTTTTTGTCTCTTCCTGCAATGCTCATTTACAATCTGTGGTGTAGAACACAATTATAGCAACACCTCGAGCAAGGCCTTAAATTTGACTCCCTTCTTGTATGTTTGTAGAGAGAGAATTGAGCTTGGCATATTTGCAGTTGTTTTCCTAATCCAAAATTTAGGTTTTTCCGGTTTTAGCTGATACTTGTCCTTAGCTGATACTACTTTTCCAGGTCTAGCTGACAAATGTCCTGTATCTTTAAATCAACTTCATTTTCTCATCCCTGTTCCTAGAGCGCATAAATGTGTCTGTTCTGTGGCCAGGGCAGGCTGCACATTTTTGTCCCCAGCAGCAATGATGTGTCAGGAATGTCTCCCACACTTTGTAAGTGGATCTCTGCCTAAGCCTGGCTTTGGCTGCCCACTGTGCCACACATGGAGCTCCTGTGGAGAACTGCTGTTCCAGCTGTGCCAGCCCCCAGCACCTGGTCCCAGGATCACAGGTGTGCCTCTGTGGAGCTCTGCTGGCAGGCAGGAAGGATGTGAGGGAGGGGTGTGTACTGGAAGCTGCTGGCTGAGGAGCGCTCTAGGGAATGTCGATCTGTACGTTTTGATTGTAATCACAGGTATCTCTTAAATTTGCAGCCAAAGGCAGAGGACCAGATCGAGTTACAGGATGTCAATTAACAAAGCCTTTTTATAGAATCACAAAATGACACAATGGTCCAGGTTGGAAGCAATATCTGGAAACCCTTGAGTCCAACCCTCCTGCTCAAAGCAGGGTCAGACAGGGCAGGTTGTGTAGTGCGCTGTCCAAATGAGTGTTGAATAGCTTCAAGAATGGAAAAAAAAACCTCAGACTGTCTGGGCAACATGTTCCAGTGTTCAATCACCACGGAGAAAAAAGGCTTTTTGGGATGTTTAAATAGGTTATCTTGTATTTTGGTTTGTGCTTGCCATCTCCTGCTCTTGCACAGGACAGCAGTGACTTCCACCTGGCTTAGTCCTTGCTGTATGTGAATGAGGGTAGTGCCTATTGATTATTTATCATTAAAGTCAGCAAAAGGGCAGATCTTCAAGCCGATAATTAGGCAGAGGCCAACTAAAATAATGCAAAATATACACTGAAACGAAAGGTACAAAAGCTTGAGTTCTGCATGGTGAAGATTAGCTCAGGAATGGAAAACAGATCCCACTGTGTGCCTATGTCCCTATGAATTATTTGGCCAGATGCAAAGGTTTGCGTTACAAACCTCTATGGCCCCAGGGGGCATGGTTAGGAAACCAATTCTTTACATTAAATAAAACCCTTTGCTACCAGACTAACCCACAAACTTGTAAAAATGGCTTGCTATGCTGCTTTCTTCATCCACGTGTGGACTGTGTTCTCTGAAGCATAATCCTGTAGAATTTCTTTCATGAGACTGTCACTTTTCTTCCTTAAGACATGCCCAAAGCTCCTCTGTTGTTCCCATCAGTAGTGTGTACATCACCTGTACCCAGCTTTTGAAGCATCCTCTCATTGATCCTCCCACCTTCAAAAACTGGAGGAGAAGCTGCTTAACAGCGTGATGTCTCTAAAGCCTCCAGTTGACACCAGTTCTGATGTTTGTAAAGTGATTGACATGCATTCATGGGTGTATTTTAAAATCCCAGCAATTTTATGCCTTGCAGTATTCTCTATTCTTCCCTCTACAACAGATTTCTGTAATAGGAATAAGAATTACAGGATTCAAAGGTAGAGTTAGTAGAGATATTTTGCTGAAACTTGATTTTTAATACTAGGAATTTAATTGTTTTATCAAAATAAAGATCCAACGAGGAAGAACTGGGTTTTCTTTATGGAGAATGAGTTATTGTCAGAGTTAATCAGGAAAAATCATTAACCAGAATTCTTCCAGGGGTTTCCCACCCTGGGCACAAACTGAAAGAGAATAATGAAATCTTACGTGATTTTTGTGTGGAAATATCTGTCTGTATTTTATTATTTTTGTTTGCTTCATGTTTTGGGCTGATCTCAACACATATCAGAGTCCAACATTGTCTCTGATTACAATAACCTCTTGAAGTGATGTCAGCAGCACTTGGTTTGAATCATTTGCCACTCCACTATGTCACATGGTATTCAGAGATGCAGCCATTCAGAAATGCATCCATTATGTTAATACATTGTTATTTATTTCTTAATCATTAAGCATAATGTGATTTTTATATAGGTTTACAGCTATATCAGTGAGTTGTAATGACTTTATCTTGTTTGACTGTATGCTTGGGAAGTTTTTGTGAGGCATCAAGCTTTTATAACTGTGATGAACTTATATTCTTAGCAGATGGGAAAATCAGGCAGAATTCCTGAGTTCTGACAATCAAAAATAAATGTTTCATGAAAACTCTTGGGAAAACAGTGGAACACTAAGAATTTATAACAGGCTCAATGATTAATCTCACTTGACAAATTTTTTTGGTCGAGTTTGATATGCATTCCTTTCTCTCCCAGAATTGTAGTACTATGTTTCAGCTTCTAAAGATTAATTTGCAGTTTCTTAACGTTTCATGTAGTCTAAACGGCAGATTGGAGCCAAAGTGACAGAGAATTCTCCTCTGTGTCCCTGTGGTTTTCATGATGAAATCAGCCCAACTGTGCCTCAGTTATGTTTCCTTCACACATTATTCTCCAGCATGCAGTGCTAGGTTGGGCTGGTTCAACTCCGTGTGCTGTCTGAAATTGCTGTTGACTGAGGCATTGTATAAAGGTGTGCCAAAGAGCTGTCTGTATAAACTGCATACTTTTAAAACAATAGTTCTACATTTACTTTGCTTAAAGTCTTTGTATTCTCCTTCTCTCCAATGACACACTTGAAATTCTTTGCTCACCTCACACAAAATCTGTAGCAAGTATTAATTATTCTAAGTATAGTAATTACTGTTTTTATCTCAGGAATTCAAGAACTCCCTTTGTAGGAACCTCCAAAAAAGTGAAAAATTGGTATGAAATTCCTGAGAACACTAAAGAGCAGCACAGTGTCTCATCTTTGATCAGAGCTACTTCCCTTCCAAGTACTGTAGCACTAACTTTCCAGATTAACTTTTGAATAAACAATACAATAACAGTTATTTAAAAGTTTCATATGGTTTATATGTAAAAATAAAAATATCTGGAGTAACATCTGAACAAAATTTCAATAATGGAATAATATTTGATGCTGAATTGAAGGAGACAAAAACCCCTCTGTAAACAGCTGTACCTACCTCCATCCATACACAGGTGTGTGTATGCATGCATTTTGTCCTCCCAGCAGGGACATTGCAGTGAGGTCCCCAGGAAGGTTGGTTTTGTATTTCCAGACCTGCCTGTCTCTCTTGCATGCTTAGCAAGCTGTGAGCTGCATCAACTCAGCAGACTCTTTTCCCAGAGAATGGCACTGATCTCAGCAGCAGAACACTCAGTATTTCAGGGCTGTGCCCTGTGACTGGGAAGGAGAGAGGGGGAGAAGCCATGGCTGAAATGCATTTCAGGGACTCTTCCATCACCTCTATGGCACAAATGTCAATTCAAGCCATTTTTTACCTTCTGGAAATCTGGCATCTGATTATACTGCTTGCCCAAATGTTTAACAAAATGGGTAATATTTCCGATTTCCTGATTTAGATGAAAATTTCCTTTCCCTGCAGTTTTTCATTGTGAACAGAATGCAGTGTACTTGGAGCAGTGCTGCACAGAGGGCCCTCCCCCACCAATGTTTTATGCATGCTGATGCCTTGCACAAGGCAGAAACAAGTAACTTAAAGAGTACAATAAATTTTACTGGGACGTAGATACAGGTCTTTCCTGGCTTGTCTATAAAGTGAAAAATATGGAATGATTTGCTTCCCCTTTAAGGAGGTTATTAGCTTGCTTGTATCTACCAGAGGAATAGAGGTGCACACAGTCTCCCATTATTCACTGGGTTTTTAATCTTGATCCCTGGCTTCTGCGATAAGTTATTGCTGGGGACTGGAATTGCTTGGGGAGTGATGCAGGTGCCTGAGGGCCAGCAAGTGGCTCTGTTATGAGAACTGGCTCTAATGATTAATGGTAGGATGCAGTGCACTACTGCTGACTTCACTGGGAAATACAACATTGTTAATTTTATCATTATAAACTCCCAGCACTGCAAGAGAATGTGTCTGCCTCCAGGATGGTGAATTTGATAAGAAGGCTTTTCTGATAAGATATCTCGTACTCCCAGGGAAAAGCATTCATGTTTAATCAGGGAGTATTTAACTTGCAATCCAAATGTTACCAAGTAATATGTACAGGTCATTTTAAATTTGTGCTCTACAGTTCGGGTCACAACATTATAAATGAGTTTGTATACACACTGAGGAAAGAATCAATATAGCACTACTCTTTACAAAGACTGTCATAAGCCAGAGAAACTAAATATTTTTTCACTTGAAAAGGGGACAGACTTTTTAATGACTAGTAGTACTACAGACAGATAAATACATACAGAGAGCCCAAGAACCATCCTGTTAAATAGCCTGCAGCTTCCAGCCTTGCTGGTGGCAGTGTCTGTGATTTCAGAGCAAACCCCTGAGGACAACAGGGATTGCATCCTCTTCCTATTAATTATATCAAACATGTTATAGGACTGGCATGCAGTGCTGGGCTATGACAAGACAATAGTCCTGAGCATGCCAGTTCCTTCTTTCGGTGTTGGTTTGTGGGAGCAGCATGGACACTGCTGCCTTGCAGAGACATTTGCTCTGGTTTTGGCTGAGGTACAGATTGTTTTCTTCACAGTAGCTTGTATGGTGCTGAGTTTTGCATCAGTGATGAAAGCAATGTTAACAGACACATTTTAGTTTAGTAAAACCTGAGCAGTGCTTTTACAGCCCCAAAGCTTTTTCTGATTCTCGCACTGTCCCAGCAGTGAGGAGGCTGCAGGTGCATGAGAAGTTGAGAGGAGACACAGCTGGAACAGCTGCCCCAACTGACCAAAGGGGTATTCCATCACACTGGACACTGTGTGTGACAGTAACAGCCAGAGGGAATGAGGAGGAAGGGGTATGTTCCCCCAAGATGAAACTGCTTCTCCCTCTCAGTAAATACCTAATTATACAGAGGATTTTGTACATCCTTGGCACTGCTCAGCACACGTGTTCCTACAGCTTCATCACTCTTTATAGTATCTCCCCCAGTTTTGCACCTTTCCTGCCATGCCCTCATCTCCCATGCCTTCCCCAGAACCTTGTGCTCTCCCAGATACCTTTTTGCTTCCAAAAGCTGTTGAATGATGAATATTTTTTTCATTCTGTTTATGTGTTGCAGGTGTCTCTCCAAGTGGTTTTTTTTTCTCTCTCTAAATTAAAATTTTTCAGGCTGTGGTCCTTCTGCCTTTTCAAACAGTGCCTGGAACAGTTTGGCTGTTATTTTGTAACTCCTCAGGACATTCTAATACATTTGATGAAGACTTTATCAACTTTGTCAAATTTTCCTTGAAGGTAATAGTAATAGAGAAAGTTTTGGAATAGTGAATAACTTTGTTTTTTCATGAGAGATATTCAGTCTAGGAGTTATGACATTAGGAAGTGAACAGCACTTGAAGGTAATAAGGTGATTTTTATGAAAAATCTAATGGAGTAGTGTCACTTAGTAGGTCATTTTAAAACTAGGCTTGTCTTGAAACTGGAATAACATTATAGAACTGAGTGCAGAATGTCTTGCACTGTGGCTCATGGTCTTTGACTCTATGTACTCTGTTAATCATTTGATCTGTCTCTAACAAAATATATTTTGATAATAATGTAGGTATTCCACCTGCCATTTGTTTAAATGCAAACTACTGTTGTTGTGACTCATTTTATAATTTTGTTGCACTAACTGATACATTGCACACTTGGGTGGGAAAGCTGTGGATCCTGAGTCCTGTCATTCACTGGACAAAATACTGGACTGGCAGGAACTGTCTGGTTCTCTGTCTGGTTTAGATTTACAGCAAATGTTTCTTTTGTGGAGAATTTTGGCATTTCACTACTGAAACAAGTAATGCTCACCTCTAATAGCCAAAGAACCAAATTTATAGCTAACTAGTTGCAAAGAGTAGGTTTTGGCATCTCAGGGTGTTTCATAAGCCCTGAGCTAAGTGTGGCCACACTTCCTGACTTCACATGGCCTGGCAGAGAGAGCAATGGCAGGTTGATGTCTATCAACTCCAGCATTCATAACACAGAGTAGTGGCAGTGGGTAGGATCAGCTGAAGTTAAGTAGATGATACAGTAAAAGCATGTCCCTAAGTGGATAATGGGAATGCCATCCTGAGTCTCCTGAGGAATGGTAATCCATAGCAATTGAGGTGACTTGGAGGCACAGGAGAAGTGCCTGGGTGACTTGGATGTTAATGTGTGCAGACAGGAGCTGCTATGCACTTTCCCTGCTGGCCCCTGATGGCACTGTCATGTTCTCTGTGCCCTACACACACCTGTCTGTCAGCCTGGGTGTGCTCTGGGTGTCCTGCATACATCTGTCTGTGAGCCTGGGTGTGTTCTGAGTACCCTGCACACATCTGTCTGTCAGCCTGGGTGTGTTCTCTGCTGCATTGGTGGAGGTGCAGTTTGGGCATTTGCTCAGGAGAATTTCATGGCTTAGCAAATGAGTATCAGGGAGAGGCAGCTGATGGCTTCATAGGCAAATGTTAAAAAGCTGAAGCGTTAGAAATTGTCACAGTAATAAATAATTGATCCAGGTTTGAAAAGGAAACGTGTTGGACTAGCCAGATTTTGAATCACCTGTGTCTTGTGCACCAGAATAATTACCAGTGCCCTGACCTGTAAACTGTTATATCTGACCAAAATAGCAGGACTGTTTTAAACTCATTTTTTATTTGTATAATACCTTACACAGAGCTGTTGAGACTCAGGCTGAGATTCTGTACTCAATTCTTTGTATCTTAGTCTCCTACTGCATTAAAAGGATATTTTTTTCCCTCCAGCATGTGCTTGGCTGTATCCTGTTTGTTTTTCTGTCTTATTCTGAAGCAACAAAAATCAGCCATGGTTGGGAACAGAACAGCATAGGGTTGGAAACAATACAGAGAATCTTGTATTCTCAGTGTCTGAGGTCAGAAATGAAAGCTTGTTTGTTTTGGGGGGATCTTGTTTTGTTCTCCCCTTCTCATCCTCCCTTCTGCCCCAATCCCCAAACCAGTCATATTATCAGAGCTCTTTGAAGGAGATTTATTCTCGTGGAAGGTGGAGAGTAGTTTAAAAGATGACTTCGTGTAAATCTATGTGTCTCCCTCAGAGGGTGTCTCTAGTGTCCTTAAGAAGAAAGTAGTAAAGCATTGTTTACCTCTGGCAGCTTTATTAAGAGATTAAGTGTTAACTTTTATGTGACTCTTATGAAAGTGGTGAGCTAAAGAGCAATGAGTTCCTCCAAAAGGAGGGACTGATTCTGTGAGGGGTGCACTGGTACAGTGCTCAGGGCAGCTGTGCTGGGTGGAAGGCATTCCAAAAGCCTTGACACAAGGAATACAATCAAAGCTTGCTGGCACAGAAAAAGGCCTGAATGTAGTAAAGAAGCGTATCTAAACAGATATGTTAATATGTGTGTCTTTTAGGTTTCAGTAGAAGCTTAATAAATGAGCACCTGAACAGAACACACTGATTAATATTCAGTGTGATTGAAACTGGTCCTGTTTTGGGAACTAAGACAGGTTATAGCTGCCAGACCACCTCAGGCAGTAGAGAGTATCTGTCTGTATAGCTCAGCTACTCACTGTGTATCTGTGTGCCCACATACCCAAACCCCTGTTGGTTATTCCACAGCAGCTAAGCTCTGGTACTTTTCCTGTTTCACAAACATGAGGAGGAACAACTTAAGTTCAACCCATTCACTTCAGCTAATGCATTTAGAGGTGTTTTCTGCTGCAGGCAAGGAATATGAGAACAGCAGAGCTCAGGCACTGAATTGTAGCTAAATAATGCATCCCAATCCTTTAGTCTTTCTGCCTGTGCTGTGCTGCTTAATCTTCTGAGGACTAATGGGTTTAGGAGTAAGAGGATGTCTGGATGAATCATGACAGAAGGTTGGTGTTGAGAGTCAGTTTCCCCTCTCTAAACCAAAGCTTTATCAAAATCTACATGTCACTGCATGTAAGCCAGTGGAAGTGTTGCTTGTCCCTGTAGTGCCACATGCATTTATGTACATTATACTCGTGGTACATGATCAACAGGTCTAAGAGAGGCAGAGGTGATAGCACAGGACCCTTGGGTCCCAGTGGATAATAGCAACATTTCCTCTTTCCCAGAGTACAGCCTTCCTTCTTTAAACAAAAGCCCAAATTATCTTGTAGCCTGATTTCCCCCATATCTACTTGCAAAAATTTGTATCTCATAAAACATTATTACTACATGTAACCCTTTCCAAATGACAGAAAAATCCACCAAAATTACAGTAGCCCTGGCTCAGCACTATAAAACTGACCAATCAGATGCAGAGGGAAAAGCAGAATCAGCATCTGAGTCAGTCCTGTCTATAATATTCCAGTATGGTTCTGGGGCCTGCTGCACTGTTAGAAATATCATTCTTCCCCTTATTCTCTTCTTTAACTGACAGCATCAAAGAACATCCTCTGCATACCCAGTAATGCTCTTGGTGGTGTAAGATGTAGCATAGAATTCTCCCCCTAAGAGACTTTATTGGACAGTCTTTTCAGATGTCAGGCTAGTTAGGAAGTGATGCACTGTTCAGTAGAAACAAATTTCATCCAATTTAGAGGAAACAATATACACTGAAATACAATTTCAGAGCCCTTTCAGAGCTCCCCAGGGACACTGCCTCTGCCAGCTCAGGTGCTTGTGTCCAGCTGTGCAGGTGAGAAGATGCCTCATGGTCAGCACAAGTGGGAACAACCACACCAAGGGTAGGGCAGGAGAGGTTCCAACTTGGAATTTCTGCTAAAAGACAGGAGCTGTGCTTTTGTAAAACACTTTATATTTGATAGAAATGTTGAGAAATAGAAGCATGCGTCCACCTCAAAGTAGTCACAGATGTACTCTATTCTTGGCAGTCAGGCTTTGTGATCTGTAAGAGCAGCTTTCCCATATTCTTTTACACATGGGTAGTTATTGTAGCTATGTATGAGCAGAAGTGTGAAAAAGGAGAGATATATGGAATGGAGCTTTTTTCTTTTTTCCTGAGCTAACAGTGTGAAGCCAGGGAGCTGTGCTCTGCTCTGTGACAGGTGTGTTCTGGGCTGCAGTGTTTGTGTATCACAAAGAAATTGCAGGATGACAAGCTGAGATAACTTGATAAAGAAAATCATATATGAATTTTGCTGTTCCATACCCTGTGCTGAATGGAAAATAGACTAATTTATTTATTGACATAAATAGGCTTGACATCTTGAGTTTCATTTTCAACTCCATTGTCTGAAAAGCCCTTACACCTTACACCCTTACATTCATTTCTTCCAGGCTGCGATTCCACTGACCTATTTTAGATGTGCCTCTTTGCACAGGATGATCCATGCTGTAGTAAAAGTGTCAGTTGTCTTCCACTGGTTGTACAAGGATAACTAACTGAGGTGTCAGTGTCTACTTTGTGAGCCGCTCAGATTAGGCGAGATGAATCCCCGTGTGGCTGAGTAATGCACTGAGTCAACACAGCACTGTTTGCAGCAGTGGCAGGATCACAGGTGTGGGGCTTTTCAGGTGCTGCTTAACTCCATGTATCAGTGTGTCCCTGGAGGCATTTGTTGTTCTCCTTCCTGCATACTTAGGATGGTTGCCAAGAGTTGCTCTGCTTTCTTTTCCTGCCTCCACGGCAGAGGAGCCGCATAATGCGGCACCGAGCCCGGAGCCTAATTTGGAGAGGCTTCTCTGTGAACTTAGGACAAAACTTACTTGCCCTGTCAGCATCCTCTGCACTGCTGAGTGTTTGGAAGCAAATGTGATAAAGAAAGTAGAAATGCAATTAACAAAGACCAATAGATACAAAAGCCCAGAGCCAGTTTTAGCTACTCTCTGTCGATGCCGGCTGCCACCGCGCCCACGCTGAGACACGGAGTAATTGCAAAGTCAATAGCAGTGGCCTGGCTCTCAGTAATGATTTCAAGTCAGTCGTGATATGCTGTGGAAAGCACTGCAGTCAGCTTGGAGTGCTCTTTCTTGCTCTAAGAAGTTTGAGGCAGAGCCTTTTCTCCTTGTTCCAGTGACTTGCTGCCTGAAAGCTTTGCAGCCTGCCAATGTGGGCCATGCATCCCTTTGTCTACTTTATCCACAGAGGAAAAAAGAAAAGTCTTAACCACAGTACATGTGCCTCTTTGGATAGAACTTATCTGTTTCATTTTGCCTCTCACTGTAGAGATTTGTCAACCCCTTGCTTAAGGACAATTGCTGCCCTCAGGGCAACCCCACTGCATTTTCCTACAATATTTTGAAGTTTTTTGGAAAAGAGAGTTTCTACATTTGGGTTCAAATGTAGTCCTTGACATACTGCATGTTACTCTGTGGAGGTCATACAGTCTTTAAACAAAGATTGAGGAGAAAATAATCTGGATGTATGTTAATGCCCTACAGTTGAGCTCCACTTTTCTAAATAGTAACAAAGTTGGAAAGCATCTCTGAGGAGCACCAGGGGCCTGTGGCCTGAGGATTTAAATTTTACACTTTGTGTAGCCCAAGCACCATTTAGTGGTTTATAATATTTACAGTGCTTTTGGTGTGCAGGAGATATTCAGTCTCTTAAGGTCCCATTCAGTGTGCTTTAAAAAGTCTTGGGGACTATCTTCAGATACTTATCTTGTCTTGTAAAAAAAACTCCAGTTGTTTAGGGTGCTGAAATACTTTTTGAAAGGTCTAGAACTTTGTGCAGGTATTTGGTACAATGAAGCAGTGGCACAGAAGAGAATGTTGTAGAACTACACTATGCTTGTTTCAATGTAATGTTGTTTCATAAAAATACAAATGGCTGAGATAATCCTTGATATGAAAAATATAAAGGCCGATAAGCACTGTGCAAAGGAAAAAGCAACATTTTTGGATGCAGAAAATTCTGTGTAGTATTAGTGCTAGTGCTGAGATTTATACTTTCCTACAGAATCATCCCAAATGGAAAGGAACATTTAATACTGTAATATGTTTTCCACAATGGCAAAAAAGAGTTCTTGTAATGGGAGTTGGGTCAAGTTAATATATTTGGGAGCAGAAAAGCAAATTGCTTCCTTGGCCTGAAGGTGGAGGCCAAGTTGGCCATGAGTGCTTTCTTCTCAGCCATTTGTGCCAGTCTTTTGTGCTATTTCTCTTATTGTAATGAAGGCAAAAATTGACCACGTTCACAGGCACAACAGAGGCCATGTGAGCCAGGATCTGCCTCTTTGGCAGAGACCCTTGGGGGTGTGGCTGAAAAATACTGAACATTAATTGTGGGGATCTCCTTGCTTCGCTTAAGCTGTTCTGGAGACTGCTGCGCTTGCCAGCTCACTCCACACCTGAATGCCATGTGACAGTCAAAGAAGTGCAGTACTTAATTATTAATTACCTCAATAATTTTCCTGAAGTTGTTTTAATGCAGGGTATATAGCTTCAGTCCTGTGCACACAGGAGTTTTGTCCTAGTTCTCTGAAATCATAAATTTAGAAGAGGGAAATCCAATATTAGGAATTTTTGTTGCTAAAAAAAATAACCAACCAAACAAAACCCCCTTTATACCTGGCCATACTAAGCAGGGTTGATCTGGGACAGCAAAGTACAAAAGAGAGTAAAAAGTAAATTATTTTTACTGATCCACCATGAAATCCTCATATTGATGGTAGCATATACTTTGAAAATAGTAGTCCAGATAATGTGCTTTTCTAAAGACAAGGTGAATGTAATTCCTATGAGCCTGATCAACACAAGATGGTAAGATTGAATTTAAAATCAGTTGATGGATGGGTAGAATTATGCACATCATGAGAAAATGCCAAGAGTCCAGAGTCCAGTCTGCAGCTTTGGGGCTTCAGCTGGAATTTTCAAGTTAGCTCTGGGTGGGATGTCCTCAGTTGAGGCGAGTTAATCCAGTTACATGAAAAAACAAACCTTAAGCTGCTTGAGAGGGTGGGTTGACTCATGACCAAAGCTGTACCTTTGATTTCACAGTGCTTTGTGGCATTGCTGCTTAATTCTTTTAATTTCAAAGAGTTTGTTTCTTTAGGAACTGTCTCATCTAATAATGAATTCTACCTATTATGATAATATTCTGTTCTGAGTGCATCAGCCTATTTCAGCCAAGTCTGATGGAGAATTAATAGTTTAAACTTGCTTACTTGAAAATAGCAGCTAGAATTAAGAATGAGTTCCCCTTCTTCCCTTCCCCACAGCAAGATTTCCAAAAGTTTCTGGTTTTATACTGCAATAAATTTCAGTCAAATCCCATCACAAAATAGAAATCTCTGTGAATCCAACTTTATTAACTCTCCTGTGCACTCAACTACTTCCACTAAAGAGAAACAAAGACAACTCTAAAAAGATATTGAAGCATTGGAGGAAAGGAATATTCATTTCCCTGAAACTGTACCTGGACTCCAAATAAAATTACTTTTGTGCTTTATATTTGTGTCTCTGCTGAGGATGGACTAGTCTTCTCTGCCACAGAAGTTTCACAGCAGAATTCCTAAGCTGATTTTTTTTTTCCTTCCTGCCCTCTCCATCCTTCTTTTCTAGAATATAATGACCCCTCTTCCATCTTGTAAAAGCCAAATGCTTCTCTTTCTCACTGCCCCAGAATTTAACATTTCTGTTTCCTCTGGAAACCTTGTACCCCTTTGTTGAATTTGGAGCCAGCATAGCTTAATCTCTTTTAAACTCAGATCTGTGTGAGGTATGAGTGAGAACAGAGGTGTGAGTGGAGCTTTGGCTTGAAATAGCAAACAGTAGTGAAGTAGCCACTGTTCATTTAGGAGAAGATAACAAATGAGGCCTCCCAGGAGTCAGCAGTGCAAGTCCTTGCTGTTTCTCATCTAAATAAATGATCTAAATAGAGATAGTAATGGTAAACAAGCAAATTCTACTGATAGCAGAAGTATCAGGGAGTAATAAGCCCAGAGCAAACACCAGAGTGTTCAGGGGGTTTTGATCTACTACATCTGCAAATGCATAATTGTCAGGCTTTCTGGCAAAAATAATTAAGATAATAAGCACAAATAAATGTGACTGAGCAACAGTGTTGCACAGATGTTTTAGCAAAGACCTTGAAATTAGAAAAAAAAACCAAACAGAGCCTTGATCTAAACTTTAAAATGAAGAACTAATGGTGAGCCAGGATACCACAGCAGAGTGCTCTGAAATACCCAGGTCTGAGGGGCTCTTGTTTATAGTGTGCAACATTATAGGCAAGGCTTTCTGAATATGAACACCATGGTGACTAAACAGCCTCTCAAAATTAACAGAACATTTCCTTTCCTTAAGTCTTTTATTTTTTGCCTGTGGTTTAATTTATTTAAGCTATTTCGATCAAAAACAAGGCTAGAAACAATTTAGACAACTATGAACAAAAGATTCCTCATTAATTATCAATATTTTGCTCCTGTGGAATTTTGAACCTCTTCCATAATATTCTAAGACAAGTAGGCATATTCTGCTAACCTTTCCAATGCTGCTGCTTGTTGTATATGTCTTTGGGAGCTCTGTCTCATAAGTAGGTGTTTGTTTCTGCATCTCTGATCACTTTCCTTTTATTTTCTGACCTCCTTCTGTTCCTGTTGGTTTTGTGAAGGGCAAGCAAAATGAAGCTCCGTGGCTAAAGCATCCAAGAGTAGCAGCATTGAGAAAATTCTAGTCAGAATTATTGCATAGCATCCAGTCATATGAAGATATATTGTATGATGGTAAGAAATTCTGTCTGGATCATGGAGTATCTGAACAGATGGGTAAAATAAAACAAATCCACACACATCTTTTTGTGAAGGGCAGATGCAAGGTGGTTATTTCAGAAGCAGAAGGGAAGCCAAGCTCCTGCTGAGCTGTGTTATGGAGCTCTGTGTTATCCTCACTCTTCTTTAGCTTGAGGGATCTTTGGTTGTGTTGGTGTGGTCAGTGTTTGGTGGGCCCTGAGAGAGGAAAAGAGAATTGTTTTCTTCAAAGGAAAAGGATCACCCTCGTGGATGAGAAGATAAAAATTGCGCTGATAAGTTGTTCATTAAAAGGAGTGAGCTGGGATGAGAAGACAGCAAGAGAGAGCATGCGTGCCAGGATATGAATGAAATAATTGGCAAGGCAAATGGTTCTGTGCTCCAAGTCATCAAAAACAAATAGTCTTCTACTCTGCATTTGTAATGTGAAGGTGAATGAGGCTCTTGGGTGTCTGAAAAAATTCAGGCTTCAGAATAGAGAATTCCATGGATTTCTGGTCAGGAAGACAGGAGCCTGAACATGCTGGCCAACAGAGATGGAAGAGAAAAGGCAAAAAAGTGAAATAGAATTTTGCTGAATACCAAAGTATTGATCTGCTGATTTTGCAAGATTTAGTCCCCTGCAGGCTGAAGGCTGTCCTTGGTACAGTGTAGGAAAATTCTAAGCAGCTATTGGAGCCTTTTCCAGGGAATAGCACTGGAGCTCAAATATGCAGTGCCAGGGAACGTGATGCAAAGGACATTTTCTGATTTTACTGGAGTCTTTTTGGTTTGGATGTTTGAGTTTTTTCTTCAGGCTGGGTGGTGTGTTGTGGGTTTTTTCCACAGATATTCTACTCTTGAAAAGCCTCTCATTTTTTGGCATTATTCCCTGTGAAGAAACCCCTGTGCTCTGATACTTTAACTGGAGTTTGGTGTTCTGGGTGTAGGATTTCAGGCTGTGGATCACCTTTGCACTATGCTGCATTCCCTCTTACCCTCCCATCTCTGATATGCTCTTGAGAACCCTGCTTAGTTCAGTGGCTCTAAAACCCCCACTTTTTGAGTGCAGTGGGAATCTGTGGCATCATGTAAATAACTGGTAATGGCACAGTGCAAAGGGAAATAAATGTAGCACAAACTTAATGAAAGCAATAAGAGCAATGACAGCTACCCAAAACAAGTTTGCAAAACCCAGTAGGTGCTACAGTGTGCTGGAAGCAGGTTCTTGGGTTTATTTGTATGTAACCAACAATTAAGAGTATTTTTCTCCTCAGTGGCACTAGTGGGTTTGGCTGCCCTTGACATGTCCCTTTGTACAGAAGCCACAAAGAGCAGCTCAGTAGCCCAGACAGACTTGAGGACTGAGAAGATGGCTAATTGCCACAGAACAGGAAAAATGAACTTAGAGAATATGTAAGTGTAAATCTTAAAATAACGTTAGTTTGGAGCCTTTTAGTTTTCCATGAAGAAAAGGCATTCTTAAGAATTTCTTATTTGTATTATGGTTGTGTCTCAGAGTTGCTGTCATGGGCCAGTGTCCTGTTGTGCTAGGAACTTCAGAAGCATCAAACAGAAAGATAAAATCAAATGGATAAGGAGCAGAAAGAATCTTGGTTAGTCTCCTCTTGTCATTGTTGGGTCCTTTAGGTGGTGTCAGACTGGAGTGAAAAGAGAGGAGATGACTTTGTTGTTAATGGGAGTAAGGGTTGGCTTTTTTTTCAGAAGAAAACACTAAAAGGGAAAAAAAAAACAGTTTGAAAACTAAAGATTTAGAGCTTTTCACTGATATATGACCTCATTAGAGTATAAGGGAAGCGACAGGTGGGATATATACTTGCACAGAATTCTGTAGTGGTGCTGACCTAAAATATTGAATGAGCACAGACCATCCTTCAGTTTTGTTTAATTAAAACAAATGTATTGAGGACACAGTGGTATAATCCATCACTAAATTAATGGGAAGGAGAGATGCTTCAGTCCTAAATTCTGAGTACACTAATTTTCCATTTTATCACCTTCTAATTTTTACCTAATTGTTTTGTGGAGAGGCGTTTTCTCTTCTGCTGAGATGCCAATGCCTCACAGAAGCCACCCAAACTGAGGCTGTTGGCCTGATCCCAGCATGTGCCCTCCTCTGTTGTTATGGTAATTTAACTACAGGAGCAACAAAATCCATCAGCTGAGTAAGGGTGGATTTTTACTTTACAAAACTTCCAGAGAAACCAAAGTTGTGAAAGACATCTGAAGTCTGATGCAACAAAATCTGGGGCAGGGGGAGGAACCAACACCCTCTCCCTGACTCCTTGCTGTGCACATAACCCACATAGCTCAGGGAAGGGCTTGCTGCTCCTGTTCAATCTCCCAGCAAATCCATCTGTGTGTTTCTGTGGAAGTTGTAGAGGAAATAGGTGCAGATTCTGCCTTCTTTCACCATTCTCGCTGTTCTCATCTCTGAAATCTAATTATCCTGGTCTTTAGAGAAGGTGATTTTCTTTGAAATGCAAAAAGCAATGTCATTGTTAACGTAGAGTCCCAGTGGCTCCTGTAACTGAGGTAATGCAGGGCCATTTTCTGCCAGTGGCTGGTAGCTCTGTCAGGTCTTAGGAAGAGAGACAAAAGACTTCTGACTAAATCACAGCATTGCCAGAAATGTTTCACCTCTAATATTTAATAGTTTGGTTTTCCTTAGCTGAGGAGTGAGAGCTGTACCAAATTATAAAGTACATTAAATAATCTTCACAGGTTTTTTTCAGTCTTTCTAATCTAATGGTATTTTCTAAATGTTATAGTCTTGGTGGTTTTTTTCCTTCAGATTTCTGCCCCATTGCTTAACTAGAGCAAAAATAGGGTGATATATAGCATATCTAATTAGTGACTGTGAGATAAAAAGATACATTTGCACTCTACATTTGCATTACACAAGGTTAGACCTTGTAAATTAGATGAAACACCATTAATAATCAAACAAATGAGGTCAGATCCATTGTTCTTTTCATTTTCTGCACTTCTGTTAAGATAATTTTACACTTCTGCTCCACAATTGAACAATTATTAGTTTCCTAAGTGCTACATGAGTTTTGACAAAACAAACCCCAGCAGAATCAAAATAACTAATTTTATATTCAGCAAAAGTGATTTTCACATTAGCCTGCATGAAATATTATTCAACCCAATTATCACAATATGTGGACATGTATAATAAATAAGATACAGCAAATCTAATCCTCTATGACACTCTATCAACAGTGTTTTGCAACAGAAATGTGTAATGATCTTATCTGCATCCACTGACACGTGGGGCACGAATAAATTGCTTTTCCCACTTGAACTTTTGATATGGTGGGGAATGTGTGTCACCAGTTCTGCCTGAAGATCTGGTCTTTTCTGAGGGCAATATTCCACCCAAAGAACAGTGCTTGTGTTTCCTCTAACAGAATTATTGGATCTGGTCCGGGTTGGGGGGTTTTTGTGTTGAGGAGCAGGGTTGGCTTTTCCTGCAGGAAGTGGATTATACCAATGGTGGATTACACCTGATTAATGGTGGGTGACTCTGGTTCTGATTTATCCCAGATATTCAGGTACCTAGATCCTTAATACCACAAGAAACCAGGGCCTGGGCTGTGCAGGACTGTGCAGAACTCCTTACCCAGCCTTTATTATCCTGGAAAGTCTGTTCTGAATGACCTGAATTCACACCCAGAGGCAGAAGGAAGGTGTTATTTCCTTTTATGCGTAGGAATATAATTTTATCTGCCCCAATTAGATGTGTATTAGGAAGCTGCAGATTTGTTATCCCTGCCATTCCTTGCCTCCCTAATGAAGCCTAGTTCATGCTCACCTTCATCTTCCAGGCCTATTCATTACTATTTTATTTTCCTTCTCTAAAATGCTCTGGCAGCCCATCCTTCCTCTCTGGTTAGTTATATTTGCTCCACATGTTTCCACTTTTGCCAGTTCAGCACCTCTGGGAGCAAGATCAGCTGTTGAACACTTGAAACTTTCCTTTGAAGTATTTTATTTAACATAGTTGAACAGCCAGAGGACAACAGGAGTCAGGATGAAACAAGAAAGAATTTAATGGCCTCATGTTTCGAGGGTAGCTTTTCCAGGGTGATGCTTCCCTTTTATTTCATGTGATTTAAAACAGTACTAAAGTTAACCTGTTTTCTTTCCTCTTTTGCCCAAATCCATGTTGCTATTCTCCAATTATCTTTTTTCCTTTTAAGAATTCCTTTGCTGAAAAGTTTTACACCAAGCCTGTTTTCTTTTATACTTGTCCTCAAATCACTCTTATCTCAGGTCTTAGGGGTAATTATCAATATTTCTTTAATTCTTGGCTGTATGTTCAAAACAAGAAAAGCAAATTACCCAGGAGACTAAATTATACAAGAACTGTAATGGCACAGTATTATATAAAGTTATACATTAGGAAAAGGGGGACTGTCAGAGCTCTAGAGCTACATGGAAAAGCAGAAAGGATCTAGATCTTAATTTGCTCTTTTTCTGCTGATAAAGCTGTTCTTTGCTTATAGAACTTTGAAAGTCCTAGAAAAGTATATTTGCAGTTAGTCCTAAAGGAAAATAGTTTTAGCAAGGAATTAACTCAGTGAATTCCAGCAGATGATTTTTGGGATGTTCTAATTAGGCTTGAGATGAAAAGCATTGCCAGGAAGCAATTTACCTTTGTTGTGGATATATCTCTTGTTTTATTGAGTAGCTTCACACTTTGGAATGTTATCTTTGTATAGACTCAGCGCAAAGGAGTTTCATTTTCACACATGTCCTGTCTCAGAGTTCCCAGATATCTTGAGCAAAAGTGACCCTTGCCTCTAAAGGAACTGTCTTAATGTATTTAATTTTTTTGTTTGTTTCTTTCAAATGTTAATAGCCACATGGCCATAACTGACCAAAAAAAAAAAAAAAGGAAAGAGAAATTATCTTTGTTTTTCAGGGCAATGAATGTCATCAAAATCTTAAATCACAAGTAAGGAGCAGAATATAAGTGTCTAAGAGAGATTGGAAATGAGAGCTCAGTCCTCTCCTCACTGTAAGCAGGTGGTCTGCCTGGTAAAGGAAATTTTGTGTAGCTAGCACCAAACATTCAAACCCACTAGACCCACTATAATCCTCCCTCAATTTTGTGGGGATTTTTCCCTACAAACAAGTTCATGTGAAACAAGTGCT
Source organism: Passer domesticus (assembly GCF_036417665.1). NCBI lineage: Eukaryota > Metazoa > Chordata > Aves > Passeriformes > Passeridae > Passer > Passer domesticus. The sequence goes on from NC_087488.1 coordinate 5,425,037, forward strand.
TCTATGATAAAAGCCTTTCAGCATTTGTGCATTCTGTGGTTGGCAATCACATCCATAGGGTGTGAGCCTCAGTGGGTTCTGGCTGTTGGACCAGTGAGTGACTTCTGGACTGCTCTTTTCTCTGTGTTTTGGTGTGTACCTTCTCTACCTAGCAGCTACATCCATAGAGAACACAGGAAAGTAATTCTCATTGCACTTTTTTTGGGTGTCTTAGTTGGCAATAATCAATGGGCTCCAAATCTGCTAGGTTAGGCAAGCTCTCATGCCAATACAGTATCATTTGTGCCCTTTTGTTTAATGAGACTTATTTCTGTATAGAACCTGGCTAAAAATGAGCTTTACAATGTGGCAGAGACCTTTGCCAGCCCAGTGAAGTTGATGAAACCTTTTCATGTCTGAGCTGTAAGCCCTCATAGATTGATTTTCATATTGAAAGTGCTGTGACAACCTTAATGTAAAAAGCCTGAACTACATTGTTCTAATTAGAGTTTACCTTTTCATTTTATCAGAATTCCGCTGCTGAGCACTTCGTGTAAAGGTTCCAAAAAAAACAGAGGATTAAATACTCATATCACAGCTTAAGGTCCCCTCAGAGGCTTATTGACTTTGCTAAGTTCACCTACTATGGACTTGTAGAGGATTTAGAATCCTTAATGGCAACAATGGTAAGGAATAATTCCCTCATGGGCAAGCTGCCCCAGCTAAGAGACAGTCCAAGACATAAAAGGTTGGTTTTGTCAAACACTATATTCCACAGGACAATTTTATCCATGCTGAACATGGTGACAAAAGGACACAAGGGACAGGATGAGTAGAGAGGAGAGGAGCAATATGGGGAGGCCACTCTCAAATTACATTAATTAACGTAGCTTGAGATTACATTAGGTGTGACACTAACAGTGGAACTCCCATGAATAATAATAATTCAGTGATCAGATGGAGCTGAGAACTTATTTTAATATATCTCCCTAAGAAATACTGTCTTCTCAATTAGAGATGCAAATATTGAAGAGAAGTGAGCTTGTGTAGATCATACAAGAGATAGCAAAAATTAAGTGTATTGGGGGCTGACTGTCCTGTTTCATATAACCATAGTACATTCCTGTCTTAATTAAGGAATCTTTGCTGGAGTGCAAGGAATTATCTTACTATATAACAATCTAACTTTCAAAAATCATGGTCCTGGTTTGTCCTGTTAGTGCCCAGGCTTTACTTGGTTTAAAGCATAAATTAGAGCTGTGGTTTCAAATAAATTTAACTTATCTCCAACCATTCTCCTTTTGCTGAATGAAAACTCTTCCTTTTATGTTTGTAAGAGTTTAAGAAGTGGCTGTGCTATACACAATAAATAGAAGTACCCTTCATTTCCCTTGGAGTACTTCTGGTTTCCATCAGCAGGTGAGAAGGCATTAATCATCCATTTTAAAAAGGAGTAGCATTCAGCTAAGCTGGGAGTTATACAGAAGATTTTTGAGTTCTAATGCTCTTAATGCATCTATCTTTCCTTCTAGCTCCATTTTATCCCCCTAATCTGACTGATTCTTGGATAATTTACTCAGCAGAACTAAAATCAGCTTTAAAAAAGTGATCAAGGTTGGGGAAACTTGCACAGGGAGTTGCGTGTCCTAAATCGCATTAGAATATGGGATTTTTATCCTTAAACTCAGTGTAATCCTACGTCACAAAGAACTCCAGTGGCTTACTCTGTAGCAGTTAGCCAAAGTCTCTATTTCCTTTTCTTCCAAGACATACCATACCATAATTCCCCAATAAACAGAGATGCCTAAGCATGTTTGACAAATTGAACTGCTCCCTTCTGTTTGGAGCAGCCCGTTGTGTGCACACAAAGCTTCCAGGTGCCCTCATAACCACGTCTGCTGAGCCTCACCTGGAGGTGCTTTATGACTGAATTCCTCAATCTATATGCAGATTTATACCAAGCCAGTAAATAACTTGTGGAGTTTCCCATGGTTTGTACTCTTTGCAGTCCAATTCTGTTCATTTGCAAACTGCTCTGTTCTTGTGCATATTGAGAGTAATAAGGCTGCTAATAAAAAGCAGTTTATATAATATATAGCAGGGATACCAAGTGTAACTTATAGGGATGGCTTTTGACATGAGCTTTTTACAGCTTTGGGGAAAAATAGATTAATATAATTTTATTCTTTTGTTTTTGTTCACTCTAAATACAGACTTGTGACAAAATTTCTATCACTGATCGCATTTCTGCTTCTCTTGTGTGATGCAACCCTTTTGTTCATTTCAAGATTTCAGTGTTTTGACAGTGTCTTGAGGTCAGGTGCCCAAACTAGTCAATTGTCCACTTCTGAAAACACTTCTGCATTGTTTTCAGTCAATATTTTTGTTCCAAAAGAGAAGCAATTGAGATGAACATCCTCAGTACTGCTGACTCTGAGTAATTGAAAGTCCTGGTTGCAAAGTCTGTGTGCAGAGGCTTCCTTGGCAGCAATATCATTTGTGGTACCCATGCAGTCTCTTCAGGTGACTCTTAAAATTATTTTGCCCTCTGTATTACTCCAGTTTACATGAGCATCAACGTCTGTCAATGAGGCAGGAGTAATCTCACTAACAGGGAAAATCCCACCTCCAGTCCTCCTCCTCTGAGACAGTCTGAAATCTAGTTTACCTCCAGCCTTCTGTTAGTCTGATTTGTAATGTTTGAGGACTAAATTGTCTCACTGCAGTGATAAGAGTGCAGTGCTAAAACTTGAAAACCTATCTTGTATTTAGTGCAATGCAGCCAGTGTGTGTGGATTGTCTGGTGCTGTGCTGGTTGGGGCTGTGTCCTTGCTGCTGGAATTGCTCCTCTCCTCCCCTCCACTCTGCTGGCACACTCCTGGCTCTTTGGTTGCTTGCTCTTGCTCTGACCTGAGTGCTTTGCATGCTGCAATTCTGATTTCTCAGAATCCTCTTGTCACAGAAGTCCTCTCCTAAACCATGGAAGAATATAAAAACACTCCTCAGGAGCTGGTGTTGAATGGGTCTGAGATAAGGCTTTGTCAAGGGGCAAACTGGAAGGACACATAAATTTTTCAGTTTCTCCTTGCCTAAGGAGAAACCTCAGATGAAGTGCAATCTAATGATTTTGCCTGTTGGTTTACATTGAATTTAATGCAAGACCTTTCAGAACTGTTAACATTTACTTAGAAAAGACCTTATAGCCCTGATCCTGTCATGACATCTATATACTTATATTTCAAGATCCCCACAGGAACCAGGGGACTTTAAATGGAACCCACTCTCACAAACATAATTATAGGTGTGGGCTTCAGAACATATTTTTGTTCAGTAGCAAGATATCAAGAGACACCTACACTATCACTTTTTCTGCAGTTGGATCTGTGGTTTAATATTTTCATAGAATAGGGAATGATTGAGAGTGGGAATTGCAGATCAGAGGAGAGGTAGTGAAATGTCATTTGTGTTGCATAATTTGTACTATCACTTGTCAACAGTGATCCCCTTAATGCCATCCCTTTGACAGATGAGCAAAGCAAGCTTTTAGAATTCTAAAGAGTAAAAGCTGGGATAAAAAGACAACCATGTTTGATTCCCTTCTGCAGTTCAAAGGATTTGAAAGTCATGACACTGGTTATTACTGTGGTCTTTAGAGAGATGCACAGAAACTTAATCTATCTAATCAAACTGTCTCAAAAGATAAACCAAATCAAAACTTTTGCCTATACAACTCTTACTATGCTTTGTCCTTTTTTTTTTTTCCCTTCAGTATTCATTTTTCACCAAGGGGATACATATTCAGTATATTAGCAATATTAATTTACTACTGCTACTATGTGCATTATCCTGATACCAACATCTTATGCTTCTGAGGACCCCAGGGTGGCATAGGCAGATCTCAACTGCAGTGGCAGAAATCACCCTCAAAGTCTGGAGGAAAGGTGCAAAGTTTGGTTACATGGTCAGAAAAATGTGCTGTTTCATAGTGTGGTTTATCTCAGCAATCATCCTTGTCCAAACCAAATGGGAATCAACAAAGGGAATCTACAGTAAAAAAAAACTTTCTTGAGGGTTAGGGCTGGTCTACAGACAGGTGCCTTTATCTGCCCAAAAAGAAAGGTTTCCAGCCCCATGAGTGGGCTATGGACTGAGCTGAAGGAAGTTCTTTGAGCTAGTGTGAAGGCATGGGCTGCAGTTAATGCAGTTTTACAGTTTTGCATGTCAACTGAAGAAGCAGAATTAATAGCCTTAGAAGGATGTTGGTATGAAGATGGGCAAAATATTGCACAGCTACTTGTACCCTGTACTGAGAAAAGATGATGGCTAAAATGAAAGAATGCCTTTAAGGCCTAGAGCCTGACCAGAGGAAAGGAGAAGCTGATTTATAGGATAGAATCATGAAGTCGTGTATGTGGGAAGGGACCTTTAAAGTTTATCTATTTCAACCCCTCTCCCACAGGCAGGGGCATCTTCAGGTTATTTTGGGTGATGAGACTCAAGGAACTCTGTTTCACTTAGCCAAAGATGAGCTATATGTGAATATGATTTCTCCTTTATGAACATGACAAGCACAAAAGGTAGTACCAATCTGGAAATACCAGTACAATATCGTATTTAAAATGACCAACTTTGCTAACAATCCCAAAAGTGAAGTTCGAGAACTGCTAGAACATAAAGCAGCATAGAAAGAAGCTTTTTTTTTTTTTCTTTTTCCTGGCCAGTACTTAATCAAGTCCATGTAAAATGGATGGATGTTTCCAGTGTATTTGCCCTGCATTCAAACACTCTTATTAATCCAAACAACAGAGTTATTGCAAAAGTTGCTCTTAGAGGCTGAAAATTTCCTTTGTCTGTGGCTTATTATAGCTGGAGTGGGAGTAGTCTCTGGAGCACTCGAAGTTGTCTGCTGTGAGTGTGTCAGACTCAGCCTTAAAGCAATTCTGGGGAATTTCTGAGGTACATACCTCCAGTTTTCTGCTTGTATAATAGAATGAATCCAATTACTGGTAACTGCAGCCTGTTTTGCTGGGACCACTGGTGTTGTTTCACCACTGTGTAAATCAATTACATCCTTAGGCTGCTTTACATGCATAGAACTTTTTAGCTAAAGTATGACACATGTTGTGTTTTATTTCTTTTGTTTGTGCACACTGAAGTTCTGAAGCTCTTGATTATTTGCAATATAGATCTTAGAGTCATGCAAAGATATTTTATTTGTGCTGGCATGTAGAAGAGTGGGAATAAAAGTCCTGTGTATCCTGGAGTTGATGGCTATGAGATATCCATGTATCTCATATGCTCTGGATATGTGCTAGGCCAAAGTCTAGAGGAGATGGATTTCACCCCCTCAACACCTTTTGTCTCTCAGAACAGCCAGAATACTTAGGCTTCAGGAGGGTAAAGTGAATTTCATGGTATGACCATAGAAAGTTATCAGAATAGTTGCTCCTTTCTACATGGTAAAAATATCTCAAGTTGCTATTTTGTGAATTGATTTGAAGTTTGAACTCTCATGGGCTGTGTAGTAAATTAGAAGCCACACATCTATAACAGACATCCCTTTGCAGCTCAAATGGCTGTTTATTTACAACTTGTTCTCACAACTTGTAAGAATGATTAAATAAATTTTAGAGGGAGGCTAGAATTCTGCTGACTTTATTATCTCATTGTGCCTTTAGCTGATTCTTTCTATTAAATAATACATGTTTCTAGCAAGTTGTACTTGAATATCAAAAATTACAGATCTAGTTGCTTCTAAGACAAACTTATTTGGCAGTGATTAGAATGGTATGACCAAAATGTTCCTTGTGTTTTAGCCATTACATAACTTGGGATAGCTTCATGTGTCCATTAATCTTCTCTTTGTCAAATAGATAGGGATATGTTAATTATTAAATGGAGTTGAAGGGCTTGGTGGTTTGGAGTTTTTAGGATTAGGGGAGCCAGGTTTTGAGAATGAGCTTGAAGTACTGACCTATTTGGGGAGTGGAATGATAAATAGTGTAAAAAGACTCAAAATAATTTCTAATTTATATCACTTTTGATTGGTAGTCATGAGGGATATTTTCAAAGGTCAATAGAGAGGTGGAATGCATAATTAAATACAGATTATTTGGTGGAAGATTGGAGGTTGAAATATGAGCAGGTTAAATTTGTATCAATAAATACTAAACACAGGATGACATTATTTAATTTCAGTCCAGATTATATATCACTCTTCAACAAATGAAAATGATGTATAACTGCAGTTCCAGAGCTGCATATTAAATGTGAGAAGGAGTGAAGATTTGATGCATGTGATTTAGGATACAGAAAGACAAGAAAGTTGAGTATAAAGAGGGGTCTGCACAGTGTGTGAGTGATTTAATCAAAATATTTATATCAGTGTGCTAGGTAATGTGTTAAAGAGTTGAAATGATGCAGGAGCAGAGGCAAGGCCTTTAATATCCCACGTTGGCTATTTCCAATGTATATTGACTATCCAACAAAAACCATATTTATTCAATTCTGATCTTTATGAACCAGAAATATCTGTATAGTTTAAAGATGATTTGCCATTGTACAAAGATTCTATGAGAGCAGAACCACACCTCTAATGTGCCACAAATTAGAGGCATCAATCCATATTTCCAATTAGAATTCATTAATTGGTGATACAGTCAGAGAGGCCCTAAAGAAACATATAAGATCAGAATCCAATTTTAAATGTGTTCTGTTTTAATGAAAAAGTTATTTTGTTGGCAAGGTTCTTATCTGATTGATCCAAGCAGCACTGCTCTTTTATGTGTACCATATTGTTCTTGTAAACAAAGAGGTTTAAGAATGTGAGATGGAGTTTGTGGGGGAAGGCAGTATCTTTTATTAGACTGACTGATGTGACTTGCCTGTACACCTGACAGCATGTCTGTCCTTTCCTTGCTATTTTCATTGATCTAATAAGTAATATTACCTACAAACCCTGCCTCACTCTTATCCATGCCCAGAGGTAAAGGTGGCTCATTTCTGTGTATTCTTTATTAGCAAAATGAAAAAAAATGTTAACAAAAATGAATGCAATTCTTAAGCATTCAACTGAAAACTAATAATTTTACATTATTTCACAGAATTTTGCATTAAAAATCATTGCAAGACAGTGACAGGAATGACAATAGCAGAAATTTTTCCTCATATTGATGATTCTTTATGAAGTGCTGCTGCTTCCCAGTTATTCTGTATTACACCCCCAAGGAAATGGCTGGGGTGATCAGCAGCAATGTACTGAACTCGTTTTTTAATTGGCAGAACTTATCTTCTAGAGCCACACTACTCTGAGCTGTCTGGGTGCTCTGCTTCCTTACCTGCCTGTTCTTTGCCTGTCTGCAGGTGGTGTTTGCAGAAACAATCTTCCAAAGTCTAATTTGTCCTCTCACTGAAGGCATAAATTTGAGTAAATTGATTATTTTTTCTGCTTGTAAAACCCTGACTAACCCTTTAGTGCCAATTTACCCGTGACCTGCTGGGGAGGACTGTGTGGCTCAGAGCTGAATGTGCCGGTTTTGCATGGACAAAATGCATGAAGTGCTTCACCTCGAGTTCTGGAGAGCTGACAAACCTTTGTCCTGTGCTGATGGAGGATGGCCTGGTACCCTTGTGGCTGCACCTACAAGTTGCCATCACTTAAGGCTCTTTGCAGCCAATCCACTCCAATCCCATGGCAAAGCTTTAAATGTTTTCTGTTCTTGTTTAGTTTAATGTAGACTGCTTCAGCATTAGCCATGACTCTGGTCCAAGCCTTTACAGCACTTTGCATCTCCTCCTCCCCCTCAAAAAAAAAAAAAAAGAAAAATTTATTAACAGATCCATGTCTACTAATATGTTGCAGATTTTTCTGCATTGTTTAAAGTCCTTGATCTAAGTACAAACTCGTCTTTCTTGGCAGGAATATTTTTATCCTGCTGAGGCTTGCTTTGGAGACATTTCTGTGTATACTTTTAATAGGAATGTCCTCTTCGTTTTTTGTTTAAAAAAAATCCCAAACCTGTGGGAGAAATGTCATATAGTTACTTTTAGTCTAACATATGTCTGCTTTTTGCAGTGAATATAGGTATTTTCTATCTTTTGTTCATTATGCTCAGACTATCTGGCAGTTTCTCTAAGGGTTTTTCCTGTGTTTTCTCTCATTGAAGTAACACAGCTGAGTGTCCTGCATGATTGATAGAAAAATGATATGTGTAATTTGCAGCATTTTAATAAGATCTTGTATATGACTAAGAAGGTCTTAATCTAATAATATAGCACATAATTTTGTGTTTCCTTAGTGATTTTTCTCCTTAAAAGTTGTTGTAGAACAATTCCTTAAATACAAAATGGAAGAAGGTGAGGTGGTACAAGACATGCAAGTTTTGTTGGTTGTTGGTTTTTTTTTTTAAACAATGACATTAACAATAAAAAGACTGATCAAAAGGGAGAAGAAAAACCCTAAAACGAGGCCTGAGGGTGAGGGGTCAGGGCGGTGACTGTGAGGGGAGCCTGGGGCTGCCCATGCTGGGCACAGCCAGCCCCAGATGCGTTCCAGAAAGGACAGAACCTGTGACTTGTGACATCTATTGCCATCCACTAACAGAACTCCAGTTTGGAATTAAAAGAAGCAGGGGCTGATTTGATGGTTCTTTCTAAACATGGATCAAGCATGAAGAATTCAACCATTAATTTCATATTGCATGCATTATCTAACTGTACACTACATTTTTATACAATTACCCAGGCAGTTAAACATGGCTAGGAGGTATGGGTGTCCAGGAGACAAAACCAATTAGTGGCTTTCCCCCAGTTAATAAATGTTACGAATTTTATTAGGTGGAGTAAAATAGTTTAATGACATACCTCCCTGACCATAGAACAAGTTATGAAATTAAAAATACTCCCAGTTGTCTGTGTGTATGCATAGTGTCTTCATGTAGTCTCTCTGTATTTGTATTTTAATATTTAAATAGAAATTGCATGAGACAAGCAAGAGCCCCAAAATATTTTCTTAGATTCAGCCTTCATGTCAATGAAATTCATCCTTGACAGGCCATTCATTTTAGGAGTAAAGATATTGAGCAACTTACCCAATCCCAGTGGAGTAAAAATTAGTAGAGAGAGTCAAGTCATAGAATAAAGTACTTAGGACATGAGCTCTCTCTAGCTTTGCAAGGCTGGAGCCATGTTTTTGTCATAGAATTGCAATGACTTATAAAAGTAGTCCCTGTTTTAAATTAATTACAAATTAATTACAAAAAGATGATTTTTTTTCCCTGTAAGGGCTACTGTAAATAGGAAAGCATGTATATGACTTAATTATGAATAATTTGTTCAGCCTGTATTCTTGATATGTTTTCCTTTTGCAACATTTCAGCTGTTTTTTCATTTTATCCTGAATTTACCCCAAATGATCTGTGAAAGTGCATTGCCTCCCTTTTATTTTTTAATATCTGATTATGTTTTGGCTTTTAGTCTCATTACCTTAGGTTCCCTTACACTGGGCTATGATATGCATATGTAACTGCATAATTCAGCTATCAAATCATAAGCCTAATCCATCCAAATAATTTCAAAATCATTTGCATTATTCCTCTTTATTTTCTGCATGTCTCAATGTATTTGTGCTGTTCAAAATAAAACCCCAGAAATGGGAATTTTTTATTCACTTTTTTTTTTCCCATTATATTCCCTTTCTTAAAGACTTATGCATTAGAACCCTGATGCTCAAACATAAAACTACACAGGAGTCAAATCTTATTCCTTGGTTAAGGTGCTCTAATGGCTCACACACACTCAGCTGCCTTTATTCTGTTGAAATGGGAAGTAATCTTTAGGTATTATTCTTTATTTACACCAGCTAAGGCTCTACCTTAGACTTTTTAAGATCTAATTAGAAAGGACTATAGCATAGTAACAACTTAGCTCTAACTGAATGTTTTTAAGCATCTTGTATTCATTATTATTTTGCACTATTTACATACTTTCATAAACAAATACATGTGAAAAAATAAAAATTAAGAAATCAAATATTAAAAAGTATGTCATTAAAATCATGTTATTACTATAAAACATGGGGAAAAAATCCCTTGAACTGTTCTTTGCTATGTATTATTTTTGTGTGCTCTCATGCTGCCTTCCACCAATTTCTGATTAGACCTAATTGAGTGCAGGTTCTGTGAGCTTCTGCCATAAGTTGTTAAATAATGCAACTCCTCCTTAATAAAATCTTGCAAAACATGGAGCATCTAAGACTTGGCAATCAAAAAGAATTTCTACAACACTTGTTCCTTTGTCAGTAACAAACCCCCAGGAGAAGGATGCCGTGTGAGACGTGCAGTTGTTCCTTCCTGGAGCTGTGTGGGGCTGCTGCCTCCCCAGGGAGCTGGAGCTGGGCTTTGTGGCTGCATCCAGGGGCTGGTGAGGCAGATGCTGAGCAGAAATTCAACTGTGGATGCAGTGCAGAGGTCAGAGGAGAGTGTGCTCCAGATTGCAGCTGGGCAGGGTTGGTTTGGTCACCTCAGGTGCTGCGATGCTGGGCTCAGTGCTGGGAGGGCTGTCAGAGTTTAACACCTCTGTACTGAGAGCTGGATGTCATTTTTGTGCCCCAGAGAAGCTGAAGCAAGGAGCAGCCACCCCCTCAGCTTCTCAAAGGTTTGCTTGGGTGCAGCAGTCATGTTCAGGGGAGGTGCAAGCTGCTGATACCCCACAAGACCCAAACATCCAGAGTGTGCTGCTAGACCAGCAGGAAAGCTGACCACAGACTTGGGATTTAGTGGTATTAGAGCAGCTTGTGTGAACTTAAGCTTTTTTGTGAAAAAGATGTTTTTTCAGAAACATCTGAACACTTGAGGCTTCAGAAGTATTTAGGATTCTGACTCAATGGGGTTTGATTTGTAAATGGTACAGAGTCATCTAACTGCTTTTGATGATCTGGTTTTAAGATGCATTTTATGCTGAAGTCTCCAAACATCCTTTTGTTGTCACTGCTCCTGAGCCGGTATTACAGAATATTATATTTCTGTTGAAAGATGAAGAAAGTCTGCTTGCAAATTCAGGGTAGGGTTGGCTGTTTTTTCCTTTTCTGGTCATACTGGTGTTACATTTAATCTGACTTCATGAACAGATAAATGTATTTATTGGGTAATAGGTTTTTGGGGAAGAGGGGCAAGCTCAAGAAGCATGTTCCTGGAGCTTTAAATATTGTGTGGCAGAGGACAGCTGACTTGAAAGAATTCCTTCAAGCAACTTTTGGTGTCTGTGATTCAGTAGATGACCTCACCAGGTGGGGAAGAGAAAGCTACAGGAAATAGTTTCCTTACATCTTCTTATTTGTTGCTTGTTTTCTATTGGGAAAACCGTGCTGATGTTGTAAGGACTTTTACAACTCTTAGTGAATAAATGTGCTTAGAAACACTGTGAGGATCAGGCCAACCTGATCCAAGCCCTGCTTAAAAGGAGGCACAAAGCCACCCTGACCCAGGCACTGGCTGCCCTTTCCATCAGATTGTTTTGTAATGTAGGATTATTTTATTCAGCTACAAGTATCACAGTTCCTCTCACCATTAGCTGTTGGAGGTAAGCCAGCCCAAACTATGAAGTGTGTCGTGTGTTTTGCCTTTCCTGTGATGTATTAGGAGCTTTTACAGCCAGCTCACATCGCAGAGTTGAGCTGTGGAGGTCTTCCTGAAGCCTGTATTTCACTGGGGAAGAGGAGCTGTGATGGTGATCACACAGTGCTGGGATGGTGGTGGCTGCTTGTCAAAGGAAATATATGCAGAAAACACTGCCAAAGATCCACTCTGCAGTTAGGGTGGGAAAGCAAAACCCATGTAAGAGAAATCTGTCGGGATGTTCCTGTTATGAGACAGGTGGACAAATGAGTAGATGGTTCCTGCTTGTTTTCTTACCAGAAAAACCCCCACATAGTTCTCATCAGTGTTATCAGCTTAGCCTCAAAATGACTTTCCTCCCCATTATTGCTTATAAACAAACCTTTATCACAGATAGCTGGCCTGCTGAATTAAGACACTGTATTAAACAGTATATTGCTTCTGTCAGGGCCAATCGGCTGTTTGTGCAGATAATAATGCCAACTGCAACAACAACAATCAGCTAGTGTAAATTAACTTAACTGTGTGAAATAATGCTTCCTATATCAGATTAGCTTGCTGAATGACTTTATCCTTAAATTAAAGCTTGCTGGGGCGTAATAGTAAATCATTTAAATGGTGCTGGGCTTTTCAGGTAATGTCTTCATATATTACTGTAATTTCAATTCGCCAAGGCATGCAGATGGCTGCAGTCTCTGGTTCCTTGTCTCCAAAGCCTCTCCCGTGCTGCCATTTTGTAATTACAGCGCAGGAATGCTGCCTGCTGCTCTTAGATTTCCCATGGTGCACCAGCAGCCAAGGCAATGTATTTTAAAATTATTATTCTTGTGTGGCCCTCATAACATAAATGTAAATCTTTTATGCTAACGCTGTCAGGGGTTTAGCACTAGGGCTCCAAGGTGCTCTGATGTAGAAATCACCAGCAATCCATCAACCAAATATCATTTGGGATCCAGCAAATGACTTGCATTTTGGGAGGACTGTAAGCAGAGCATTATTGTAAGGTTACAGTGATTTTGTTACTAGGTGCTTGGAGGCCTTGAAGGTGTTCTTTATTTATTTATTCTGCCATTGTACACGGGTATTTAAGTCAGAAATTCTGCCCCAGCTCACACACCCAGTGTATGACTTAGTAGAAGCTTACTGTATTTAATATGCTGAAGATAACATCTGAGCAAATAACAGCCTCCAAATTAAAAGCCTTAAAATATATCAACAAGACCAGACTAAGATAGATAGCTGTTATAAAAGCAATATAGAAAAAGAAATTCTCCTGGGTCTGTGCTGTGAGAAAGAATGGGATTATTTAGTCCTTCAAACTCACGTGCAAAGGTTCAGTGATTGCTTGGTATTAAAACTTCAGGTTTTATTGCCTACTGTTTCATAATTTTTTTAATTTGCATTTTATAAAAGGGCAACAAAATCAAATGGTTTGAGAAAGCCTTGTGCTCAGTGTTAACTCTGTGTGAGACATCCTTGCCCTGCACTGTGTGTGTGAGCTCTTCACCAGGTGCAGGTGGCATCCCAAATGCTGCTTGCTGACGGCCCTTCCAGAGCACAGTGCTGGGACAAGTGGCAATGGAGCTGCAGCCACATATTGACACAGCTGAGGGCAGAATGAAGTTAATAAAAATCCCTGAAGGTAAATAGCTGGGGCCAGCATTTTGTCTGTGCAGCTGCAGGGCTGCTTACACTGCTCCGGTGTTCTCTGCGCCTTTCACCAGCAGCCTGAGCTGCCTGTGTGCCCACGGCTGTGTGGTGCAACCCACCTAAATTCCTTTTTTCAGAGCAGGGGGTTTGGGCACCCCTTTTTTCTAAGTCCATTTGTGTTGCGGTGGATGCTCCAAGTGTGGGGACACGAGGCTTGACTCCATTTTTCTCAGAAGCTGATTTATTATCTTATATATTATATTAAAATACTACATTAAAACTATACTAAAAGAACAGAGAGAGAAGTTGATCAGAAGGCTACAAAGAACAAGAATAGAATAGAATGCATAACAAAATCCTGTGACTGCTCACAGCCTTGGCTGTGATTGTCATCAAGTGAAAACAATCCACATGGACCAAAGGAAGATGCACCTGTTGCATTCCACAGCAGCAGATAGTTATTGTTTAGATTTCTTTCCTGAGGCTCTCAGCTCCTCAGGACAGGAAAAATCCTAGCAGAGGATTTTTCATAAAATATCATGGCTACACATTTGTGTCACAGCTCAAGAAAAGGAGTTGCTCAGAGAAAACTCCAAGGCCTTCAGGTGTCAGGCAAACACAGCCCCGTTTGGAAGCGGAGGCCGGGTGCTCTGAGGGTTTTTGTGTGAGGATGTGCATTAATCAGTCCAAGATTTTTCTTATACTGCTAGCCTGGTTGGGTCTATGTACAAGGAAAGATTTAGGAGCATCGCATCCCTTGCAGGGAGCAGTATAACTCAGCTGTTTCCATTTCTTCCACCTGAACATTTCTGAACCTGTGCACTACGCCTTGCTTCTCCCATGGTAGTTGTAACCCCTTTGCAAATTGCAGGTCAAAACACATTAGTCTCTTTACACAATGCACAGGTAGAGAAAACAATCCTAACATTTGTAAGCAATTGTGGCATGTTGTAGCTCTGCAATTCCCAGGAAAGAACAGAAAAGTGCTAGGTCAATTGCCTCTTGTCTTCTGGCTTCTCGCCAAAATTTGCGCCTCTCGTCTTTTGGCAACCGTCCAAATCTGCTTGGCCAACACAGAACAGAATATTTGAGGACCGGGCTTAACATGCTTCTACAAACTGGCATTTCTCAGTTTGGTATGGTGCTGTTTGTGCAGTCTGAGCCTTGTGACCAGGTCACTCCTGTCCCCAATGGACAGAGAAGACAGCAGACTCTTTAGGAGGCCCTGCTGGGCCCAATCTACTTCTCTTTCTGTGCCAGAACCTATTAGACTTGCATGCTAACTAGCTGATGTATTTAAAAACAGAGAGATGAATAATCAAATCTTCTCAGCATGTATCTCTATCAAAAAAAGATGGATGAACACAGCATCTTTTTTTTACAGGCTACAAGGAGCTCAAATCTCAGTTACAGATGAGAATCCTCTCAAGTCTGGTATTTTGAGGATGTGGAAAATTAACTATAAAAATGTAACCTCAATAAAATCTTTTTAAACTGAAGAGTTGAGAGTTATGTCATGAAGGAAAGTTGTCAGAACTCTCACTGCTCTTGCTGTGATCTTCTTTGTTACTGTGACAATCAGTGCTGGTTTCCATTCTGGTTCCTCCATGTGTACTGGTGCTCTCATAACAATGCCTCTTCTGGTGAATATTGTTTATTTCCTCTGCATATCTTAACAACTTTGTCTTTTCCTCTTCTGGAGATGGGCAGCACAATGATATGACGGTATTCTGATTTTGCTTCCTGGTTTTTCCACCAGGAAGTGCTAAATACCTGCATTATCAAGGTGTTCATGATGCTGGTATGCAGTCCCACTGTTTCTGTGCACCAACAGTGGACTAATGCTTTTCATGCAATATCAAGTAACAGGAAAGATGAAATCTGAAGCAAGCTGAACTGTCCCCTTTAACCCAGCCTGATGCCACTTCCTTTATCAGTCAGAATTGAGCAGAAGAGGCTGCTCTGCTTTTGGGGTGCCTGGCTTGTGAAAGGGGGAAGTAATACAAGATACATGATACTAGAGGGTTAAAAATGCACATGACAAAAGTGCTGTGAGCACATGTTGGTGTGCTGCCTGATTGTGTAACTGTTTCCCTCTCATTACCTTTGATTCTGTTGTTTTTATCGGGGGCTTGAAGCCAGCAGACTTCCAGGAGGAGACAATGGAAGATTTAGGATTGCTGCCTCAAAAAGTATTCTGAACTTTTTCTTTGGAGTCACTACTCAGGAGGGATCATTGACTATTAAGATCTGATTTTCTTCTTTCATCAGCTCTAGCAGAGTTCACTATATGTTCGCTGTAATTTAACCATAGCTAATTAGAGCTGGGAAAATGGGAGTTTTGCCATTGTTTTCAGTGGAGCCAGGATTTCTCCCAACCTGTTTTTCTGCATAGATCTAATACTCCCTCAGTGGGCTTAAGGTTTTGGTAATGATAATGACATAGCTCTATTATGTCTCTGGGGGAGGAGGGCTGCTAATTGTCAGCCACGACAAAAGTGTGATTACTCTTTAATTGTGTGCTTATAAAAAGGCATTATATGTATTTCCTCCTAATTGCCTACGCAGAAGAACTTTGTTCTGAAATGTGTACATTTCTGGTCTTGGAAGGCTATCATAAAACAATTAATATGAAATATAATTTTTGTCAGAGCATAAAGAACCACCCAAGGATTGATCTTTGCAAGCTTTGTACCCATAATTTTGGTAAAAGTGGTGCTAGTAGATGTACACCATAATCAGGTGGCACAACAGATGCTTTTTGGACCTTGATATTTTCCTAAGTTTGGTGTTTTAACAGTTTCTGCCATGTAGTGTGAGTTTGTTGACTGCTTGACAGGGATCTGAGCTGGCTGTAGGATTTCGCCCTGTTTTCCATTGCTCTCATTTCACATTAACTTGTTGAAAACTGCATTGGAGTCATGTGACAAAAGTTGTGATATAACTTCTTTTCTGAAATTAGGAAGACTTCTGCAGGCCTTTCCTTTTTGAATCTAAGTAGACTTTTAAACGTATTTTTATTTATAATCTTTTTCTACGGTATATATAATAGAAAGGTGTTCTCCTTTGTGTGTCTGGAAATTTTTTTATATTTTTAATAGAAAATGTTGCTATATCAAGTGAAATCTTATATTCATCTGTTCACGCTGACAGAAAGTGATACCACTGATAATATTTCATAATATAATCTATAAAAAATTAGAGTCCTTGAAGAATAATGGAAGGCTGAAAAAGTAATTTCTTGAAAAGTTGTGTGAAATGGGAATTATAGTAAAAGGAAAGTTGCAGAAATGAAAATTAACCTCTCCAGGAATTTGTAGGTATGCAGACAAAGGAAATGCTAATACCAATCTGTGATCAAATATCATAGTAGACTTTGTCTTATACCCAAAAGATTATTTGTTTTGAAACTAACCATGATACATTGAAGAACATTTCCCGCTCTTTCCTGCTGACTGATCTCTTCTTTCCCATTAATCAGTATTTTGCTGTCCTCCTGCAAGTGAAGGTAATCCAGGATTCCAGTAGGGTAAAGAGACAAGCTTGATCCTCCATAACCATGTGTAGTTTACTTAATGTTTTGCTTATCATTTTCTAAACCCTTTATTTTTCTGTAGAAAATGGGTTGGTGGTGTGTGTATGTAGATTCACCTTTCCTTGATGATTATTTACCATCCTCCCTTGTGCTCTAACCTGAACAGAACTGGAAAAAAAAAAAAAAAACAGGAGGGGAGGATTTTGTTCAAATGTGTGTGTGTGTGAGGTTTATTTACAGCAGTGATTGCTAGGGAAATAGATGGAGCAGTTAATGGAAGAGCACCTGCTTTTGGGTATTCCTATGTCCTTAGTAAGCTTTCAGAATCCTAAAAAGATTTTATTATCATTAGCTAATTAAAGCTGAGTTCAAAACAAGAAGCAATGCCTATCATTTTTCCTAGCACTAAATCCTAGGGTCCTTCCCCAGTCCTTGTCTCTGACTGCAGCCACATCTGCTGGTTGCAATTACCTTCTCTTTCCCAAGATCTGCTGGAAACATTTCTGTGCATAACAGGGAGTAGATCAATTGCAAGTTACTGGAAGCCTATTGTCCTTACTAACACAGAGCATATCAGTTCCTTTTACTTATGAATAAATAGACTCATTCTGGGCTCTTCCCTCCCCCTCATAAATAGCATTTTGTGCAGTTTGTGTGTCTACAGAAGCAGACAGAATTCTCTGTTACTCCAAGATGGCCAGAATTTCGCCTTTGTATTCTACATGTTCATAAACTATAATAATGGAGCAATTTTAATTTTTTTTTTACTTTTTTTTTAAATTTGAGTTGGGATGGGGCATCTGTCTGTCAGTGCTTCTGCTGTGTGTATGACTTCCTCCTAAAGTAGGTAGAGATTTTTGTGGCTAGCAGGAGTCACTGCTGTTAATGACCAGTTTTGAACATCAATCAAAACTCTGGCATTTTGTAAGGTTGATGTGCAGCCCTTTTTCTTAGCCTCCAAGACCATCTTTCTTGCTGAGACTTGGTGATATTTTACGAAATCTATCATATAACCTCAGTTGCTCTGGACATTTTCTCCTCAGTCTGGAATGCAAGAGTCAGCAGCACACTCCTATCAATTGTGCTAAAAGATACTGACAAGTCATGTATTACGAGATTTGACCTCTAGCCATGGTATAAGAAGCCTGTGCAGTGTGCCTTGAATTTCTGACCCTGAAAAACAAATAAAGAACAGAGAAAGTGTTTCTTCAGCTTCACTTCTTATAGGAATGAGCAGGGAGTAAGTGCCTTCTGGTTTATTGTGGGCAGTGGTGGAACTTTCTTTTTCTCTAAAGTCAAAACTAGTATGTGCTCAGACTATGAACAAGCAAAGACTGAATATCAGAACATAAAAAACATGAGGATTTTCTATCTTTATCTCTAAATCTAGATGAATATTTGGAGAATTTCAAGAGTCTGATAAAAAGAAATAGTCCTTGTTTCAGCTTAAGGTTAATCTTCTGACAATCACAGTATGACACAAAAATGGTTTAGGGACCAACATTAAAATGAAAAAAAAAATCCTTTATGCAGCAGTATGTGCTGAGAAAGCCTGGTGCTGTGGTGTGTTTGAGATATTGGATTTGAAACACTCCCAAAGCAGCCCGTATCCATAATTGGAGGAAATCAAAGGTGTAACTATTGCTGTGCAGAATGGATTGTCTCACGTGAGAGATGGTTCTGATGATAATTTTATGAGCAATGAATCTTTGATGTTAAGGACATGCTTATCTGACCACGCAATTTCCTTCTGTAAGAGACTGAAGGGACTCTTGGTGCAGACTCTGTCTTGATTTGATGGATAGAAATCTTAGGCCCAAGAGTCCTGGCGACTTTTCAGACTGCATTTTTTAATTCCATTGCAAAGAGGGATTGCAGCGGCCTTTTCCCTGTGCTTTGCCTTGGCAGGAGGGCAGTCTTGGATATATTGCTGACTGTGCAAGTCAGTTCTTGGAGCCAGTTTTGGGTGTAGTCCTGTAGGTTATGAAAATGAAATGGGAAAGATTCTGGCCCTCATTTAGCTCACTCTGTAGTGAAACCTTTATTAAGCAATTAGTGCAAGCACATATTAATCCTGGTTACAGAGTTATGGTGCACTAAAGCCTTCATTAAAGGTGCTGCCAGACTGTAGAAAGGAGAAGGGCCTGAAGATTCTTCAAACAATTATGGTGAAGAATAATTGGAATTAATTACATTCCTCTCTGGTGAGACATAAGTGTCAGACTGGTGGGGCTCGTGTCTGTAGTCAGGAACTTGGTGTGTGATTGTGCAAAAGTTACTGGTCCCCCTTTCTATGACTTCTAGAGTGCATCCTGTGCTGGGCTGGAGACAGGCAATCCTGCTCCAGCAGTGTGCTTCTGATGGGAGCTCAGACTGCTGCTCCAGCACGGGGCTTGGATTCTCAGAGATGGCCAGAAAGAAAGTGCCAGCAGGGGATACAGTCAAGGTGTTTTCTTTCTGTCTCTGGTGTGTTCAGTGGGAGCGTGGGGTCACACTGATCCTTGTGGGGAGCTGCAGGGCTCCCTTTTCCTTTTTTTTCTTGTTTTTCCCTAAGATTTCCCAGTGTGATCATCTGAAACAAGATGAAATTACTGTGATGTACCAACCTGAAGTGACAGGACAGACTTAATGGGGAAAAGCTCTCTACTCCCTCCCATTTTCTGCTTCAGAAAAAGTGTTTTTATAATCTCTTTATATAAAACCTCACAATAATATATGACTCCTTAGTGTAGTTGGTAAACAACCTGCCTTTTAGTCAAGCATGTCTTTAAAAATATGATGCATCACCTTACAAAAACAGTTGAAGATTTTTCCACAAAAATCCATATCTTGTCCCATAAATAAGAATGTTAAATGATGAGCACTTCCTACATTATACACATCTCTGGATGTGATGTCCTTCTTGGTGAATTTTTGTTAAGAAACAAAATGCAATTTTTATTGAGATCAATAAAAGATTAAGGTGACAAAATGATTTATCGGCTGTACAAAATGCTCATTTTTCCCCCAACAGCAGCACAACCAACCAAGAAAAAAAGGATGCCATGAAGTATTTTGTATTTAGCTTTGTTTTTTGCCTTGCGTCCTTGGAA
Organism: Passer domesticus; assembly: GCF_036417665.1. Lineage (NCBI taxonomy): Eukaryota > Metazoa > Chordata > Aves > Passeriformes > Passeridae > Passer > Passer domesticus. The sequence goes on from NC_087488.1 coordinate 5,444,905, forward strand.
AACTGGGAAAACAGAGCTAAGTCATCCATCAAATCTTAAAATAGTGCTTAAAATGAGTAAGTGCTGCTCTGGCCCTCAGACTACAACGTACAGAGGAACTTATTATATGACGTACTACACACCAAAGTCCATGGAAATACTCCCATTAACTTGAATGAACATAACTCCAGCAGTGCATAATGAAAACAGGAGAGAAACCAATTTATCAGTGCATGAGAGATGGTGCTCGCCATCGAGCCTTACTTTTGATTACTGCAAGGCTGCAAAGCCAGTTTGCCTCCTTGATGTATGATTTGATGTGCCTCTGAAGAAAACTTTATTTTAAAACTCTTGAGCAGGGGTGGATGAAATGTCCCTGGAAAAAGCTCCCCTGAATGCAGTTTCTCCCTCAGGAGCAACATCTCATGCTGGTGTCCCGGGTGTGAATTTAAGCAGGGGCTGTAATGAAGCCGTGTGAGAGTTGCTGGCTCTGACTCCTGCAGCTCCTCCCCAGCACTTGTCAGAATTGCTTTTGGTGACAGATCCCACGTGAATCGGGGGGAGGAAATGAAAGTGCTTTGCTGTTGCTGCTGCTGAGTATTCCAGATGAGCAATCACCACTGGGGGAAGCTCCAGAGGCTCGAAATTGGTGTAACCTGACTCACAGCACAGAGAAATTCTGTACCTTCTCTTGGTTAAGTGGCAAATATCTAAACCTGCCTCTGTCTAGTCAGGCAGTGAAAGTATGAGGAGGTTTGTGCCCTCAGCAAAGTTGTACCCACTTTGTCTGGTCATTGCTTCATGCCTGGCCAAGCACCTGGCTTAGAAAGAAGCTTGCAGTCTGGCATTTCTGCAAACTGCCATGGAGTTTAAAATATGTGCTTTGCATACTGCCAACAGATAGACCTGGAAGTGTATAAAGTGGATGAAATGCAGGTATCAATTTTGTTATTGACAGTGGAAATGTTTGCCTGAAAAGCTCTGTGTGCAGTGACATTGTGCCAGACACACCTGAACACAGGGCTCATCCCACACCCCTTGTGTGAGCTGTGAGGTGCAAAGTTTAGCACAGTTTTTCTTAACATGGAAAAACAGTAGAAAAGTACAACTGAATCCTAAAAATGAGATGCAACTCCAAATATAAGTGAAGTTTGCCACTTGTATAAAAGCAATGATCCATACCTCATTAAACACAGGTTCAATCAAATATATAGCATAAAACCTAACCATTTGTAACTGCAGGCATTACTAAGCTCTGCTTTTAAATAACACTTTAGATTTGTGTGTTTTGCTGTGATAAAATCCTTCTCAATTCTTAAAGAACCATCACTACATTTTGTATTTAATTTGATGCTAACTGTAACTTCGCCTTAATTTTTTTTTTTTAAATCTCAGATCCTTTTCATCAGTTAATGCATTATGCATATTTATTTTAACTGTTGTTGCAGTATCCTTGAAATTGGTGGTGCCACTGATTGGAAAGGAAAACAGAAATTTTCGTGAGTTTTGAGGAAAGTATATTGTAAACGAGAAAATCCAGACCCATTTTCATTGTAGTCTTGTATAAGCATTAAGAGCAGAAGGTGTGGCCAACTAAATACCAGTGAGAAGGGATATCAGTACAGCAGAGATGCCCAGTCTCAAAAGCTAAGTAGTGTGGGGAAAATGGATTTTTTAATGTATAGTAAAAAGTCTTGTGCACAGAAAGTACTTGTTATATGTTTCTTATATGAGGACTGGGGTTTTATTAAGTTTGGTAATTTCTGAGGCTGCACACTTAAGCCATCTTAAGTGTTTAAACAAGAACTGGCTTCTTAGGATCATGTTTATTCAGCTCTGTCAGAAAGGAAGAATATGTGGAATGTGTGGTATAACTTTGAATTAGAAAATGTCTCAGCTGACAGCATATTTCATTGGAATAATGTTGGTTTTGAGCATTCTATGTATTTAGAATGAACCTGTGTATGCTTGTATGGATACCCATCAAGAAGCAGCTTGATTTAGCCTTGATGTTTTTTGGCATGTTCTTGCTGTCTGTGGTGCCTGAGTGCAGTTGCAACACACATAACACTTCCCTGGAAAGTTCACTGGAGCTTTCTGGCTATGGAGGACAAAGGACAGGGCAGTCAAGTCCAGTTGTATGTTTGATGTGTTGAAGACAAATTTCTGCACTGAATTTTCCTGTAAGGCTCTTGGTCAAGCAGTTTATATCCCTGAGCCTCTATTGCTTACTTTAAAGGAGCTGGTAGCATTGCTTGGCTTCAAATGTGTGGATTTTGAAAATAAATGAAGCTCAAATTTTGATTTTTAAAATTCTGTCTTAAACTTTGGTGCAATGGTAGAATAAAAGCCGGGCTATCTTAAATATTGAGCAATTTATATATTTCCCTGAAATAATTGAATTAATTTGTCTTTCTTCTCTCAGTAAAGCCATGGGTATGCAAGCCTATGGCAATGCACATCACTTTGTGGTTTGACATGTTAGCTTGGCCAAGAGACCCTGTAAACCATGTGTGCAAAACACGTTTCCAATTCTTAAGGCCATCTTAGAGCACAAGCAGATAAAATGCTCTCTTTAACACAGATCTGTGATGTGAATTCTGTTTCCATTGCATCATCCTTCACAGGGTCTTCACTTTTCTATTTGCTACAGGTAGTAGCCTCACCCATATGGTGGTTTTTCAAATCCATTTACCCATCCAATGCTGAGATAAACACTTTTTTCTACTTCATTCTCTTTGCACAGAGAAAGTCATGTTAACAGTGTTTTCTCTTTCTGCATCCTCTGCATGTTAATGATTGTGTTGTCTATTTTGTTTGCTCATTTTGTAATGCTTTCCAGTGGGATAATAATCAAAAGTATGTGTAGCAAAGTGTTATTGACAGCATATGAATTGAAGGGTCTTTGCCTGTAGTTGGTCAAATGATTTTATGCATCTTTTTGGGAAACACAAGAATAACTCCAGTGTTAAGGAGTTACTTGGATTTGCACAGAACTATTCAGGTAAAATATGTGCATATATGGAGCTCTTACCTATAGCAGTCCTAAAATGTATTGCTTTTTAATTATTTCAAACTACATCCTTTTTAAAATAAGATTCAAGGAAGGCACAGACTGCTTATTAGTGTATATGTATTTTATTGGGGGAGATTAATAATTATTTTATGTTTAAATAAGGCATATGAGACATTCCAAATAGCACTCCTGTTAATAATTGAATGTTAAAACAAATGTACAACTGTGTTCCAGGACTGCAGAAAACAATGAATCATGCATTTATTATTTTAACTGATATGATACAATCAGCAGGGAGCTCTTATTTAGAGAGCAGGTTAGTGTCTGCTGTGCTGCTTAAAGCCAAATCCAGGGTCTTGTGTTATTGCAGCTCGTGCAGTGAGTCTAATGTGTAGAAATCAGGGGGCAGAGAGAGAGCGAGGTGAAGTGAGGTTGGAGGTGAGGGGTTTGGTTGTTTTGGTTTTTTTTAAAAACAGTGTCTTTTTGACTATTATTTGTCTTGATTAAAGAGTTGGAAGACAGAGGATACCTAGAATTCTTTCCTAAGAGAGCTGGGTCTTGCATTAATGCTGGGCAAGACTCCTTGTGCAATGGGGAGGTATTTTAAAACAGGACGATACCTAAATGTCCTTCACCCAGTTGTCTTTGCAGGAGAATACAGCTCTTGTATGCACCTCATATAGCTGCCTGAAGGGAAGAGAGCAGCAGCAGCAGCTCCATGGAACTGTTTAAGATGGGAACTGAAATCACAGGTGTTCATGGTCTCAATATTTATGCATTAATTACCCAGATTTGCATAAAAGTAAAACAATTTAGGTAACTCACGTAAAAAAACGTGTGAGCCAAAATGGCTCTTGATATCAAAGATCCCTTTGCTTATGGTCTCTTTCTGCTCTTTTCTTCCCATAAAAAAATCTCCCAGCTCCTCCTTGGGGAAGGAAACTGGCATCGTAAAAAGATCAGGTGGAGAGAGGAGAATAATAATGGCAGCATTAGCAAAGAGCACTGCACAATCCCCTGCCTCTGCCACAGCCTCTGTCCTCCCTGGCAGGTCCCCTGCAGCAAGATGCAATATATCTCTTGGTTTGAATATTTCATTTCCAGGGGTACATCTGCTTTTCTTTCATGTTATATTCAGCGTTACCTATTTATAACACTTTTTAAAACCGATTTTCCAGCTCCTTGATATGGTACAAGAGAAAGAGAAGCTATGCATCAGTGTAATAATAAAAGGCATGAGGAAAAGGGGAAAGTAATAATTGGTTGCAAATCAAGTTATGAACCTCGAGCAAAAATAAAAGTGGAAGAGGGTTTTATAACCTCAGTAAATAGCAGAAATTACAATGTGCTGTGTACATTTGGTTTGTACTTTTATACCAAGTTAGTGGATAAGGATATTTATCTGATGTTGTTTGCTCTACACATAAAGTCTTCTGATTTAGATGATAGATAGAAACCATTTATACAGATAAACACAGTAGGGGTCTAAACACAGATCCCTGTGGAACACCAGATGTGAGTAAATGAACATTTGATTTTCCTCTTGTCTGCTTCTGACAACCTGATGGATAAGAAACCATCTCATGAATTCCCTTAAAACCTGATAGCACTAATGCAGATAATAACATAGAGTGAGATATGGTATTTATTAAATCTGCTCTCTAAATATTAATACGACAGCAGCTGTGATCTTTCTACTCTTTAACTGTACTCTTTATGCACTATGTCATTTACTAACAAAGATAAATGCACAGGACTGATGTAGAGGGTTTAGGACCACAGGGGTATTCAAATACTTAAGATTCATGCAATTTAGAAATTAATACTCTACATCAGAATTGATTAAATAAAAGGAGTGTAAGAAATTTACAAAATTGCTTTTAAAATGGAAACAGATTGTGTGGATGGAATAAGAATCAGCTATGTTAATTCTTTTTTGTCCATTGTCCCAGGTGGATCTAATGCTAACCACTGCAGAGTGTATTAGCAGAAAGGAGCTTTAGGATTTCATAAGTTAGAAATATCATCTCTGAAGTGTCAGCAGTTTTATATCCATTTTTCTCTCCCTCTCCATTTCTTTCATATCTCTGAGATGAAAGTCTAACAGAGGAAGAGGCCACCAGGGGCCATGTCTTGGCCAGATGCTTTTATTCAGTGTGTCATGTCTTTTCCAGAGTTAACTGTCAAATGCTCTTGTAGCTCAAGCATTCTCAGGTGGTGGGGGGTGACTTCCAGTGCTGTAATTTCTTAGCTAAAGCTAAACTCATCAGCTCCATCTTGTCAGCAAAGCCTGTAATCCCACAACCTCTCCCAGCTCACGTGGGCATCTCATTTATTAGCCCAGTGTGGTTGACTTTGGCTGAACTGTGAAATTTCACTGCATTTATCAGTGAAAGCAGAGTGAGGATCAGCACCAACGCTTGCACAGGCAGGAATTCTATTTTGTGTAGTGCAAATCCCTGTGTAAAGGAACTGTGCAAGCTGGACCTGGTGCCATGCAGACCCTCGGGAGATCCCTGATCTGTTCCCTTTAGCAGCTGGCTTCCTTTAGTCTCTTGGGAGAGACTCACAGCACCCAGACACGAGCCATACCTTTGTGTCTGTGTTTGCAGGGGGTTTAAAGAGCTGGCCTTGTGCAGGTTGGGTTGGCTGTAAATAGGGATTTAGCACGAGTGGTCAGGCAACCTGTGGAGCCCAACATTAGCTGCTTGCATTTGCTGTGTTCTGTTGCACACCATCATGGAAGAGGAGGTCCCGCTCATTTCATATAATCTTATCTGGGGTTTTCTAAAAATCCACCTTTTTTACAGCTGGATTGCTGAGGTGACAGCTTCCAGAGTAGACTGGTTCGTTAGGGATCCCTTCAGCTCAGCTTTGCCCAGGTAACTGTGCCAGTTTGAGCTCCCCGCACCTGGTGTTGGTGAATCTCCCAGTGGGATGTTTGTGCCTCCACAGCACTCCTGAGGACCTTGCAGCCCTGGCAGTGCAGCTGTGCAGGCTCTTCTGCACCAAGACCAGCCCCAGCTGGAATGCTTTGAGTGGGGATTGCAGACTGCATCCAATAAACACAGTGCTGGGCACTTAGAATCATTCTGCAGTTAGGAACTAAAAGCTAATTGGCTTTGAAGAAAATAACCCACACAGTTTGTACCACTCCACTGATCAGAAACTGGACCATGGATAATTGAGATGGTGTGAAACACCTACTGCCTCGTGCTCACAATTTTTGGATCTATTAATTCCTACAGTAACATCCTACAGGAGGATGTTACAACAGCTTAGTTCATTATAAACAATTTTGCCCCATTTACTTTAGAATTTTGTAGTTCTTAATCCATAAATGCAAACAGAATGCAAATTTGCAAACAAAGGAGATTGGAAATAGTGACTTTTTTTTTCAAGCCACTGTTTTAATATGATAGCAGAGAGTAATATTTTATAAACAGTAAAATCATAATTTCATATAAGGAGTCTCTATGGTTATACTTGGGGCTAAAGTTGAAGAATGTTTAGAATGGTAGGTGGTAGTTTAGAGTTTGTTTTGTTTTGCATTGTTTTGGGGGTTTTTTTGAGGGTGTGAATCACAGAAAGTGTGTTCTTGATCCTAAAATTAATTTTGATGTGGATTATGGGCGCACAGAATTTGACCAATACAATTACATTTGATTCTATGCAAATATAACATAGAATGAATTCCGTTTCACTCAGTTACAATGTTATTCAACATTGTTATTGTTGCTTCTGTTCCCCACTAGAAAGGGGAAGAATGGATGTTGTATTTTCTATAACTAATATAACTCTATATAACTCTAACACCAAATGAGGGTAAATTTTCAGAGATTTTGAATTTTGTGGTTATAGAAATGAGAAATCTTAAAAATGTTTCTCTTCTCACAGCTTTCATTCAATATTTTTAAGTATTTCCACAGAATTTTGGGATGCTAATTGTTAGTTCATGCGCCTTAAACCCAGAAGACATCAAACTATCTCACTGTTAAGTTACCAGCAGATTTAACAACACATTTTGTATGTAACATTTTCCTAGATCAAAGTTTCTTTTCAAGTATTTTTGATATATGCTTTTTAAGAACTTTCTAGTCTGGAGATCCAAACTCCTCTAAGGAAATTTAAACCTATTGATAGTAGGCTTGAGTTTCTTGGCTTGCTTTTATGGATTACTTACAAATAATCCTCAACTGCCCAAGAGTAAACCACTTGAAAACCACTGTTATAGGCTAAAATAGTCTCAACAGATGAAAATTTCATGTTTAAATGGCAAGTCTTTCAGCCAAACCATCAACACAGCAATTTCTAAGAAGACCAATAGTTAGAGGTCTGATGCTAATATTAAAAAAGGAAATCTTGATATACTCACATCTTATTTACAACATGTATTTTATTTGATTTTGCTTGCCTTTTTATTTTTTCAATAGCACATGTCTAGATAAGGAATTGCTCATTGGAAATGCTATCCTGAGTGGAAAACAATTCCTGTGAATGAAGTGGGATCACCATATTTTTTTTGTCTGTGTCTGCAAGGAGCTGATCCAGTGTAATGGGCACAGGGAACAGCAGCATTATTCACTGCAATATGTAAAGTAGCCTCTTGGGCTCCCCATACATTTTATCTTTCATTATCAATTTGACACTCCTGCATGGGTAGATTCATTCTCTGGCAGGGAATACCACAGGCTATATTTCTGTGCTTTTTCTCCCTCCATCCAGGCATTCTCTCTGTGCCTTGGTAAATCATCATGTTAAATCATTAATAGTGAAGAAGGGCATGCTACGTAAGCAATTATATACTGATTAATGTCTAAGTTAAATCCCTCTCTTCAAAGATATTGCTGACCTGCTGAGTATCTCCATTATATTCATTTTCTTTGTTCTTTGGGTAGCAGTTTAGGAGTCCAAACACAAAGGCAGGAGTGTTCTGGGGTTCAAATCCTCATGTGCAGCACTGAACACACACAGTTGACGTTCCCTCTCAAAACCAATGTGGGGGGACACAAGAGTTGAAAATCTTCAGTAAAGCTTTACCAAGCTGGTAAAATTCTGGGCATGCCCTCACAATCCTTATCCTTGTTAAAAGTATGGCAGTTTCAGTGGCAGCAGCAGTGAGAGAAGCCCTCGAAGCTGTGTTGCAGAACCACATCAGTTCAGCCGGCTGGGAGTAAGCGTAGGTGGTGTGGGGATTCAAGTGTGGCACTTGTAAGTGCTTTTCTCTAGTGGAGCTGCCCGTGTCACTGAGAGCACAAGAGCCAAACAAGCTCTGGGCTGGTGTAGGAATGATCTGAATCATTCCCATCATCCAGGTGTTAGCCTCTGTATGCTGCAAACCAGGAAACAACAGAATGGAATCCTGACTGGGGAAAGAGTGGGATTCAGAGGAAATAGATTCCATTTTGGTGTTTCCTAGGGAAGAAAAATAATGTATGAAATATAGAATCTTTTGGAATTCCTAGAGATGTCTGTCATGCTCAGGGTGTACAAACACATGTCTGTGTAAATACATTTACACAGAAGTGCAAGTTTGTGTTTTCAGCTCTTGGGTATGTAAGTGCTGGTTTCATTTTCTGCTGAGAGATAAATTACAGACAAATAGCATTCATTAACTTAGCAGATAAGGAAAAGGAAATACCAACATTGTCTATCTGCTGACAGAAAAAATATTTGTAAGTCATTTGCATCAATAGACATTGTCTGTTTTTCAATCAGAAATAGATATTGGAATATGACTGACAAGTTCTGTGGATGGATGAAATGTAGGAGAATAGAGATAGTGATGAAGGTAATCTCACCCCTAAGGAGTTACAGCTGCACTAATTATCAAGAATTAGGAATAGGCCTGCTTTTAATAGGCCATAGCTAGATCCAATTAGGATGGATATTGTATAAGAGTAGATTGGCTGGTTGAGAAGTTAGATGGAGTTTGTTGGCTGTGCTGTGAAGGAGGAGTCAGTGCTGTGAGGAGCTGCCCATGAGACATCACCAAGAAGGTATGGAGCTTTTGCAATAAGATGACAGCAAAGTTCTACCTTCACCCTAGAAAATAAGAATCTCAGAGCAATATATATATTTTTTTGTCCTTCCCTTAGTTATGCTTGCTATTAATTTGCCTTGGGATTATGTTCTCTACTGGAGCAAGCCTGGCTCAGAGAGCACAGTTCAGTGTTAGCTGTGCTGTAGTCTGGACCAAAAAGATGGAAGTGTGCTGAAGGGTTTTTTCTGCAGCATCAGGCCCTGCTTTGCCACCTCTTCAGAGGGTGTTACACAGTAGCAGCATGACAGGGATGCCTTTGCAAGATCCTTGTTCAGAGAATAATCCTCTCCCACCGAAGGCCAGGTCTCTCACTTTGGTGTGCAGCTATCAGCCTTTGATAGCTGGGAGCTGTCACCTTTAGCTGGGTACAGAGGCACCCTCAGTTGTGTAGCAGAAGTGGAGATGTTTTTAACGTGCCAGGGATATGCATTTTGCCAGACCCACCCAGGTGAGAAGCTGTCCCTTCAGAATTGTTACTCAAGCTGTCCTTTATGCTATTAGTGCTAAAATACTCATTGTAGATTAATTTCTGATTGTACAGACATGTTGTGCCAGATTCTGGTAGAACCCACAGAGCACATTGGGTTGCAGTGGAAGTTGAGTGAATCTTCAGAGATGTTCAGAAACTGTGCTGAATTTCTGTCCAGCAGACAAGCACCCATTCCTTCTGCTTTTTACAATAAATATTTATTGTTTCACACATACCTCTCTCCACGTATTGAAAAATATTCAGCCTGTTTCTTTAGAGGTACCAATTGTAATGTTATTTGGGAGAAAAAGATTTGTCTGGAATTTCTGCTCCAATATTTCAGCTGTTGTAGTCCACTATTTTTGGCAACACTGATTACCTGTAAATCTTCCTTCCTGTTTTTCCAATTGAAGTATTCAACCCCTGACAAAACCTGGCAGAGGGATTCCAGAAATGCTGTAGCTGTTACAAGTTTTTTCTTTTTACATGGCATTATATCTAAGTGAAAATTTTCAGTCAGTCATCATGAAACATCACAGTAAATCGTGCTAAGTTTGCACTTCTTGAAAATGCTACTCTTCTAATGCTTTCTCATCTCCTACTACCTATTACCATTCCATCTCTGTTATCAGGCTGAGAAAATCTATATCCTCTGCAAGCTTGACAGCACTAGGAATAAGCAATGGAATACCACAGGCAAAATCTCCCAGGGAGCTGCTGGGGCTCCCAGCTCATTCCTTGTGCTGCTCCAGGAGAGAGCTGGACATTTTCAGTGTCTGTTGCCTCCTTAGAGACAGGAGCCTGCCAGGCTGAGGGCAAAGTCCTGGCCCCCATCCTGGGGCAAAAGCCTCAGGTCCTGCTGAGGTCCCCTGGCTGTTCCCAGGGTGGAGAGAGGAGCTTTCTGTGGACTCAGCCCTGTGTAGGCACATTTGGAAATAAAGCAAGCATTAACCTTCTAGGTGAGCTCAATTAAAGTCAAGGAGTAGAAAATCAAGCACCTGAAGTGCCACAGGAGTTTGGGCCTCAAGGGTCTGCAGGAAATGAACAAACAAAATATTGAGTTGCCACAGCAAGACTTTCTATGAAGAACATTTCATTGCACATCCCTCTCACATTCATTTACTCCATCATCATTGTTTATTTTCATCTGAAACTTTAAAGTAGCTGAAAAGGTCTGTTAAATTAATGGAGTTTAATGTTTGGATATGTTTTTCATTACTACTTTCCCTTTCCCTTCTCTCTCTCACACACATTTCAGAAGCATCCATGCAGAGCACAAGATCACCCATCAGAGTGGGGATCCTGAGGATGCCACAATTCAAATTATTCACTGGGTAGATGACACCACTCTTGGTGTTTTTCAGAGAAGGCTGGGCTGACTTACAGAAAAATTAAGTCCTTTCAGACTTGCAATGAAAAGTGCAATACAGCCAATAAACAAGTAATATTTGAGGGACTCCTTGAGGTGAAAATGTGGCAAAGGAGTAGAGAAGACAAGAAGAGGTAGCTCTGCTTCAAAGGAAAAATAATGTGGTTATAATCGTTCCAGAAGAGATATAAAATGATTAGTAATTTGAGGCAAAATACTCTCTCCTAAGCAATGTTTGGAGAATATTATGCCAACAAACTCAGTATCTTTTACAACTCTATTAATTTCATCAACTTATTCAGTGGTGTGTGAAAAAGGATGACTCATAGTGGTGGAGCTCAGGACATCTGTGATCTCTTTGGTTTATTATCCTTGTCTTTGAGTTGTTTCAACCCTTTGTATCTCAGTTTTCTTTCCTTCCTCCCTTTCCACACTCAGTTTTCCCTCTGTATTTTCTCCTGTAACTTGTGCACTGTTTGAGAGACATTCGAATACCTGACACGGGCTTGATTTCATCTGGTGCTTCCAAATGTTGTTTTAATTCTAAAAATCAGATTATTATATGTATTTTCATTAGGTTGAGTAATGGACCTCCTAAGTTTTTACTTTAGTCATGTTCCCCATTTTTTGGTCAGTCTTACAAATCAGACAGTTCATCCCCTAACCTGCCCTTCTACATCCCTAATAAACAATATTAAAAGGGAAGTAATCACTTGTATTGCATTGGCTCTGGAGCATTGCAGTGCATTCCTGGAGCAGAAGTTGTGTTGGTAAATTCTGGGGAAGAGAATTGAACATTTGGGGAACCAAAGAAAGGAGAAAAGCAGGGCTGTGGGTTGTTTATGAAATACAGAGAAGTGTGTTTTAATCTACCCATAGCCATGCACTGACCTTTGTGACCCTGCTTTTACAGCCCACAAGCTCTCCTGCTTTCATGGACAGAGTGTTTAAGAGCATGCACACATTTCTCTGCTAATCAAACCAAAAACGTCTTTGGGCTGAGTTGTAATTTATATTATCAAGCCTGAAGAACCTACTGAATCTAGTGCAATGGAAAGCAACCAAATTTTTATTTAGAGACACAGTGCAGAGCAGAAATAAAATCTAGATTACCAATTACTGATAGAAATTGTAGCTAATCCTGTACAGCCAGAATCAGAATGGCATGTCACAAGAGTAGAGGAAAAAACCCATAAACTTATTATTTGGTAAGAAAGTAAATGATAAATTTTAAAACTCAAGATATTAAACAACAAGAATGATTTTATGTGATGTACAAGTAGAACATGGCAAAGGTTTGTGAAATGGGGTCCTGAAAATGTAACTTTATTACTGCCAGTGTTTTATCACTTGTGCCCAATAATGTTTTTAATAGTTAGAATGTTTCCCAGATCTCCAAGGAGTGGTCCAGGCTTCATAGTTTAAAATAGATGGGGAAAATATTCAGGGAACATTAACTTCAAGTGGGACTTTCTGCTCTGATTGACAGAATTCATTACAGAAGGTGTGTTAGAGTTCTGGTGCTCTTGCAATGGCTCAGCTGGACTTCCAGCCTCACTCCTCTGAGTGTGATTGAGCTCAAATTCCCCTCTACCTTTTATTGGTAATTTTTCCTAGTCTTTGTGGCAACAGAGAAAATGAATTTTGTTTAGTTTGTTTTGTTTAGTTTCTCTAACCTTGCTCGTTCAAATTCTCTATTAAATCCCATTTAAAATACAGCCTGTTCTGAGAAAGTCTTTATTTCCCCTGCTCTCACTCTGCCTTTGCCTGTGAAAGGTTGGAGACTCCCCAGAGCCCAGGGGGTGCCTTGTTTCTCACTGCCCAGATTTCTGCACCACAATTTAGCCAGGACTACTCAGGAATCACTAGGATTTTCCATATCACATAAAGGCTGCCCCAATACAGAAGTCAGATGCGTGATTAAATAAATCCCTGGGGAAGGCAATTCTGTTGGCAAAGTGTGTACTGAAAAATGGGGTGTTCAGGGGGGACTCCCAAGGAAGGAATTTGCCTACTTGCCCACTAAGAAACACCCTGCAGTTTTCCTGGAAGTTTGGCTAGGAATCTGAAGTTGTTTTTTATTTTAAAAGAACAGCAGAAAGACACCTCCCTAGGCATTTCCACATGCAAAGTTTCCTGATATTTGGGAGTATTTTGTAGGTGCTTGAACCTGGTAAATCTTCTCAAATGCTTGTGACCCAGTTGCAGCTTAATCCCTCCTGCATGGCAGGTATATTGTTAGGTATTTTATCCACCACCTGCCCATACCAGACTGCTCTGAGGTGGTGCTCACAAGAGAAAGCTCACACAAGCTTATGTTAATTTGGAGGTCAGCCTAGAAAAGTGTAAAGGTCCTTATTGGCCTTAAAAATCTATGAATCGATAGCAAGTGCTGGCAAAAGGTCACTGGTCACAGATAAAAGGCTAACTATCAGACCATCCAGCAGAGCTACTCACACCTTTTCGTTATGAGGTTAAAATAAATCCTGCATTTGGTTGTCAGATATTGTTCAGTCTCTTTTGTTCCTCTTGGACAGCTCCATGCAGATGCTGCTCCCGAAAAATCCCAGCTACTCCAGAACACCACACAGAGCTGCCTGAGTCCACCCCAAACATCCCCCAAGCACTCTGCAACCAGCAGCAGAGCAGCTCTCTGGTCTGAGTGCCTTATGATTTATGAATAACTCTGGTTTCCATTAAGCTGCAGAAAGGGGATAGTGTGTTTCACCCTGTGCTGAGAACCCCATTTGTTTCCGTTCCTGTCAGCAGTTTGCATAAGTGAATGATTTTATTTCATGTGAGAGAGAAGGCAAACACACAAGTTATTCCAGCAGTGGAAGATTTGTCAAATAAAGCTTTTAATAATGGTGTTATTTGACAGTTTTATAGTGCCTCAACTTTCGAGCAGTTTGAAGGTGGTAGGTTTTCAATAAAAATTAAGTCCTTATCTAGAAGAAATTCAGTCCCTGTTGTTTTAAAAGAACTAGTCTCGGCTGCATTGGAGCACCTTAATCTACTATTGAAAGTAAATCTCAATCCTTTTCTGTATTAATATATCTTGCAATCCATCATCAGGAGGTGTTCTGTGTATTTTTTTGCCCTAGTATATCAAGGTGGCCTGATAAACCACCTTCCTAACCAAACTTGTTGGGTGATCATTATGTTTCTCACAAGAATAAATTATCCAGTGAAGTTCTCTGAGGCTTACTTAAATAGTCCAGCAGTGTTTCTAGTCATTCTTACTTATTTCTTTAATTTGTTTAAGGGGTCCAGTAAGTTATTCAGGTGAGGAAAAAAGGAAGAGGGAAGTTGCTGGTTTTTCACAAGGTCAGAGTTAATCCTATCTGTGTTCATAAATCATTGTACATCGTGGGATAACCACGTAGCAACTGAGAATGTGTTCATAGAGAACCAGCTCTGCATTGAAAGTTTCCTTGCTTGAAGGAGAGATTTCCAAAAGAATCTAAAACTGCTTTAAATGTCCTTCCAGTTGAATCAACATAAGTTTTAAAAAGTTATATTATTTAGAAATGTGCTACTTTAGTTATAAAAGTTTGTTGATCTTCACCATCCTGAGGACAAAATGGATTTTCTTACAAGCCTTTTACCAAAGCAATTTCTGAGCAAGAGAGGGCTCTATAACCTGGCTAAGTGTTTGGTTTGGACAACTGGAATAATAAATTATAGTATGAATAGAAACAATTATTTGCCTAAGTTCACATATGGAGATGTTGTGAGAGCTAAGATTTGATGTGAAGGTATCCTGACTCCAAACTGTCCCACAAGCCAGCCCAGCAGTGGCTGTACAGACACAGACTGGCTCCACAAAGCACAGAGCCCCCTCATGCTGAGGAATTCAATGTATATATTGCTATACCAGCTGATATTTACAGGTGCTCAGCTGATAAAGTTCATTCACATCCCATGTCTGTATATCAGACTGAACATCCTGCATCCCAGGGACTTTAACTGCATTTTGAGAATCATCAGGGTGAAGTCTTTATGCTCAACATTCCCATTAGCAGTGTTGTTCAAACCAAACACTCATATGGCATGTTTTTAAATGCAATGTTACAGGGTTTGTACCAGAGTTCTTACAATCTGGTTCAATAAACAAAGTGATCAGGAGACAGGAGCTGAAGGGAGGAAGAACAAAAGAACAGCAACCAGTTTGTCAGCTGAGGCACTGGAGCTCTTTTCACAAGCTGGTATCACCCCTAAAAGGGCTTAGGGGTACTTTTATTTTCTACTTTTCACTAAAACTTGATGAAAAGCTCTTGGTGGAGAATGTGATGTTCAAAGACCCTGAAATCTTACAACCTGCTTTAGAAAACATTCTTGGTTGTGTGTGCTCAGTCCTGCCCCACTGCTTCTGTGGGGTGTGCCAGCAGGGCATGGGGAGCACACCTGGCTGAAAACTGCTGAATTCCAGGGGAGCTCCCTCCCTGTCACCTGGTGGCTTTGGTTAGGGAGGAGCACACAGTGGCATTCTGTGCTCCACAGCCCCTTGCTGTTGTGAGGACAGAGAGGAGGGACAGGCACTGGTTTTTATTTACTGGCAGCTTGAGCAATGCCACCAGATGAATTAGAGGAGTCTTTCCATTGACTTTGTGAAAGTTGGAAAGCGTCTTGGGCTTGTGCTGTGTGTACTGTTTTTATTTTATACACAGTCAGCTCAGAGTCTCCCTCATATCTTTTTCTCCCACGGTGTTCAACTCCTCTCCCTCTCATCACAGCAAAGTCTGACAGGAACTTTCCTCTCTTATCTGTCTCTTTCTCTGTGCTGTCCTCCCCCTCCTTCTCATTCTTTACCTCCCTCTGTCTCTCTCATTCTCTCCCCTGCTGCTCTCAGATGGCTGGCTTTGCTCAAGGTCTGCAGGCTGGCATAGAGCATGCCTGGAACAATATGTTCCTATTAAATTTACCCTGTCTCATTGCTTCCTGAAATTAAATTGAGTTTTAATCTCAAGTTTGTTTGTTGAAATCGCATAATAAAAACTTCCCTGAATGCAATTGCATTTAATCAGAAAGCTTTCCAGAATTTATAGTGATAAAACACTATTTTAAAAGGCTTGTTCCAGTGTTCTACAGAAAAGAATAAGCAAGTTTCTTATTTACAACTGAAATTAATCTTCAAATGTCTCTCTAAAGTCTAAGTTCCCTCCACGGATTTACTTCCATGGCTTTCACATCACTTTGGACACTCCAAGATCACCAAGATGGAGAGGAAAAAAAATCCTGCATTTTCAGTCTCGGTCCTGAGCTTTATTTTGTTACTTATTAAAATTCAGACAGATATTCTACCTGAAGCATATTCCTTGTATATGTTTTATCAATATAGGAATATTCTGCATTTATTCCAATGGCTGCACTGCACTTACTGAAGAGTGTTAGGTTTGAAGCTGCTCCAAGGTGCTGTTCACAGTGATGCTGCTCAGGGCTGGACCTTTGGCTTTGATAAACACAAATCACACTTTCTAGGGTGTTGAGCCACTACTGCTGTGTCAGTGTCAGCAAGGAGTTTTCAGCCCTCCTGAACTGCTAATAGATTGCACATTCAGGATCAAAATTGTGACAGCTGGACAAGAAGGTTTTCACTGTTTTGGGAGATGAGTGAATAGCAGAGTATGCATTTGCACAGCTTAAAATTGCTGTGGTGTTAAAAAGCCATGGGACTATTTTATTTTTTCTGAAGCATTCCTCTTTGGTTTGACTAGGATGTGAAACAAAACCACAGCAGTATCACCATGGCAATATATAATGGGATATATTTCAGAGAGAAAATAAGACATGTAGAAATTACAGATTGATCACCCTGGAAGGTCCTGCAGCTTTGGGCCACTCACTGGCAATTCCAACATCTCAAAAAGTAGAACACTGCTGCAAGAATATGCAAAACTCCAGAGCCATGCTGTGCCTCTCTCCTATGTACCCTGCACTTGTTTTATATGCTGAAGACATCTTGACATCAATGGGGCTGTTTTCAGAGCAGAGCATGTTTGAAGTCTGTGATAGAAATCCATTGTAGAGAGATGAGGAAGACGTGAACATTGGCAGTAGTTTGACAGATCTTTTTCCAGTACTGCTTGGGAGGATCCAGTGCTCATCTTTTTTTATTACAAATGGTGGTGTTCAACAAAGCAGACTGAAGTGTCTGTAGCCAACTATGATTTTTCAGTAGTTTACCTGGAATCTGGGGATAATAATTCAAAAGTACCTTGCACCAGGGCTATGGAGTACTGTGTACACACAAAAATAGAGAAAGATCTGGCCTGGCAATGCCACAGAGCAAAACCTTAGCTGGCAAAGGGTCAAGGATAAGACTGCACCAGGTGATCCTGAGTCTTTGGGTCTAGCTTTGGTTGTTACATAGAGAGTATTTTACTTGCAAGTAGTGGAGGCAGAGAAGGGAAATTGAGACTGGCTGCTATTTGCAGGCTACCTCATCAATCTGACATAGCAGCTCTAGGGGGTTACTCTGGCAGAGGTGAGGGTTGAGGGAAGGATGTGAAGAAGCACAAGGCTGTAGTGGCTGTTGACATTTTGTCCAGGAAGCAAAGGAGGGATCATGGATGAGCAGAGAGGAAACATAGAGTAGAGAAAGCAAGGAAGAGGCAGTAGAGAAAAGGCAAGCACTGACATCTAGAAATATTTATCGAGTATCTCCTGTGCATTTCAGCTGCTGACTTCTCCTCATTACACTGGAAAGGCTTGGCAGCAATTGGCTCCTTCTTCAGAAATATCTAGATAACTTCTTTTCTCACCTACTAGAACAAATTTCCTTAATAAAAATCCCAAAGAAAGTCCCAGGGGCCAGGCAGCTGTCTCCATCTGAGAGCTTGTGTAGTTTGTGCCTGTTTTAGGGAAAATGGTCTCTGACCTAGAGCCACCTACCTGCACAAAGCTCAGCTCTCCATAGGAATGAGGGCAGCAGTGTAGGCCCAGTCACTGCTGCAGAGTTTGGGAATAAGCTGAACAAACCTTTGCCAGGAGAAACCAAAGGATGTAATCATAAGCTGCTGTTGCAGGGACAGGCTAATGATGTGCCAGTGATTTTTATTGCCTTTCCTTATAAGACCTTGAGGGACCTCATGGTCTTTCCTTGGACCTGAAATAGTTCCACAGTTGAGTGCTACCCAGGAGATATAGAATGGCAAAAGATTACTTCTCCATCACCTTAAAGATAAATCTTGAGACCCTGGTAACCTTTGGGAGAAAATATAATTGTCTTCCTAATTAAAATTGATTTTTTTTTTCAGTGAATGTGCCCTTCTGTTGCTATCCCAGCTGTATAACTGAGTGTATCTCCCTTATTACAACAGATATTTATGGTCACCATGGACAGCAGACTCAGCACAGTGTGCAGTGTGTATGATACCAGCTCTGGCAGCAGATCACAGACCTGTTAATGCCTTTGGAATACATCTATCTCCCTAACTAGTGCTGAGAATGGCTGTCTGATGTGGTTTTCCTTGTTTAGTGGCCTGTTCCTGTGGGTGTTTCAGGTCACATAAAAGTATTGACATGGGGACTTTGTTCCTCAATCCTATTGCCCAAAGGAATTAGGTGCCTCCCTTCTTCAAATGCCTTCAAAACCCCTGGGATAAGTTTGACTATGAATTCAAAGTCTTGAATATAAACTTTTGCAGAACTGTGATGTTGGTATTCTTTGTGGCTTTTGTTGCTTTCTCAGCTCTCTCAGGGTATAATTTTTACCTTCCCAACAGCCTGCCTTATGCTGAGGGTCTGAAAAGGGCTGAGGAGGTGCAGGGAATGCTGAGGTTTGGCCTTCAGCATCCTCTGTGCTGTAACGGGGTGTACTGGTTTTGGTTTGTTAATTTGAGATGTTCTGGCTAAAATACTGATGAGTGTGGTTGGTTTAGTGTTGGTTAATTATTGGTGTATTTATTAGAATGCAGTCACTTATTTTTGTTGTGATGTAGGATTACATAGGAGAAAGGTACAGTAGGTTTAAAACTTTGAAGAAAATTTTATTAATAGTAATTAAAAGAAAATGTAATAAGACTTAAAACAAAACTTTTAGGACACTTTTTTTCTTATAGCCTTTTTTAATTGACAATGTAGAGAAACAAAACTTAAAATTTTAGTTAATTTACTACATTTAAATAGTCTTTATTTAAGGAGAGCAGGTTTTTTTGTTAATATTATGGAGTTACCACACAGGGGTAACTTGTATCTATATTGTACATCCTGCTGTACTTTATAGGACAGTATGAGAAACTCTTGTGTATGTTTTGGGGCTGGCTCTTTTATAGGAGAAAACTGGGAAAAGGCCAGAAAAAAAAAAGGGGGAAATGCCTCCATTTGGAAGCTAAAGAAAAGAGTTTTGGATAAAATTATGTATAATAAACATGATAATTCAAAAGGCATTTCAGAGTGATGCCTCAAAGTGCACTGCAAGTGTAAAGATAATGGAAAATGCAGCAAGAGAGGGGGAAAAGCTAGAAGGAAATGCTGGGGAAAGTTCCATTGAATAGAACTGAAACATTCAGGCAACCTGAAGAGGAGTTTTGCTGCCACTGGACCTTTTTCCCTCGCTCTCCATGTGTAGCACATCCTCTGACAGGCTGCAAATGTAACAACCTTCAGACATGAGTCATCAGCAAGGACAGATCCTCTCGTCCTCAGCACTAAAAATAAAGATCTCTCTCCCTGAGCCTAAGGAGCAATTGCCTCTCCAGTAACTCAGCACCAGGCAGCAGAGCAATAGAGAGGGAACACGCTGAACCCGTGATTTATTCAGGCTGGAGGCCTTGATCTTGACATGACTAACCCGAGTGCAGTAAATGGGTTCAAATAAATGCTGGCATTACAGAAGGCACCATGTTTTATGACATATAGGATATGGGTCCAGGGGCTCTGAGGGCTGCTACCTTGGGCTACTAGTCCTGAAAATGGAGAGCTCCATCACCAGCATCCATACTGCTGAAAACTGAGCATGAGAGAGATGCTGATTTCTGCTGCATGTTAGTAGAAAAAGATGCCTTTCCCTTCTCCTTTATGGTCTGAGGGTTCCTTTTTTTAGCATGACAGTAATTATTTAACTACCCTTCCAGGAAGTAGATTTGAAATCTTTTCAACTTGTGGTGAAAGCAATATCAATACTCTCTGATGTAGGGCAGTGGAGGTGAGGGAGAAATAACTCAGTAGCTTGGCTTAAACCTAACTGAACATATTAGTCATGAAATATTTAAACCATCAATATCACACATTGATGTGCAAAATGTTTAATTATGTATCATTTCAGTTATTATTCATGTTAGATCTTAGACCTTAAGATGTACATACATTTAAAAAATAGCTCAGGAGGTGTATCAGGAGTGTAGAGCAGCATGAGAAATCTGAAGGCTGCCTGTAACTTGTGCCTTGGAAGTATGTGTCAGAATTCCCTTTTTTTTTTTTTTTCCCCTCCCTAAATTACCAACTCCTTTTCTAGGGCTCAGTGTGGACCATGTTTCTGCCTTTAATAAATGTCTCTGGTAGAACAAGACTATTTCAGAGGAAATGCTTCAAGCTTTAAGCTGCATGCCTCTCCTGTTCCATGCAGGTGCTGTTTCTGTCACTGTATCCTCAGTGTGTGTAGCTGTCCCCTAGTACTGCACTAAGCAGCACAACTCCCGTCTGTCACAAAGGGTTTGTTCTCTGTCCCAGCAGCAAAATTGCACATCCAGTGTGATGCTGCACGTGCACAGCTCTGCCAGGTGTTTGCTGAGGGAGGCAGGAGCAGAGTGCATTTTTTTTTTTCTTTTTGGTGAGGGCTCTCTTTGGTGGCCCTTTGTCCCATGGACCTAATTCCAGGCAGGGCAGTGAGATCCAAGCCTGCCTGGGTACTGAGGGTACTGGGAGAGCTTTCCTGGCTGGCTGCAGGACTGCTCATGTGAATAACAGCCATAATGAGGGAATGGGCTGTTTGGATTCTGGGCCTGGATCCTTCTGTTGCTATATTTTTATCTCAATAATTTCAGAAATGCTGCTGTGAAAAGAGCTCTACCTGTTTGTTTCTGTAGCTACCTGTGGTGGAGCTGCATGCCACTAAAAATTTGCATTGCCAAACCTTCTGCTGGCACTTCATAAGCCAAATGAAGGCAGCAGATGAGCAGAAATGGTGAGGGGAACTCTGAATATTTCTTTTAGCAGTTTTTAAAATGTTGGAGTAAAAAATGTCAAATGTTTACTTTTTATCACTTGCATTAAATAATGAAAGGTGTAAAATAACCAACTCTAGGCTGTTGGGCTTGAGATTAGAATTAGTTTAAGGGGCAGAATCTGGTCCTGCTGTATTAGTAGCTTTATTCAGTCATTTATATGCAACAGCAGTGTCACACAGTGACTCCTGAAATGAACACTAATGAAGGTGTCTTTTGTTTTCATATAGATTAACACATTACTTCATTCTCTTCTTCAGCAGACATTCAGAAAGACTGCACTGCTGATGCCCATATCCAGTTTCATGTTTCAATTAGTGATTTGCTTTCTCTTACAATCCAAGTGCTAGTGGAATTAACCTCAGCTAATTATCACTGATGGACTGATCATTCTGTGAAGCCTAGAAAGCAAAGCTGTCATATTTTGCTTGAGATTTGCATACACATTTACCCTGCGATTCAGTTGCTCAGTTTTGGAAGTCTGTTGTAAGGTTCCATCAGGCGTAACTTCCCACAAGTTTCATAGAATTTCAGACATAGGAAAATAAATGTGTAAAATAAGCTTTAGGAGTATTTGGTAGAAGACAAACTGTGAGTTATAAATGCTTGTTGGACATGGTTTGAAACTTTGAGCCTGGGTTAATGATTATTCGTCTGATATTGCTATGTTTTTTGGGGTTTTTTCCTGTAGAAACTTAAAAGGAAAATTCCAACTATTAGTGCGACAAATTAGCCTAACTCTACTTCTTGATTTTCTTCTCTGAGGGTAGTGAGATCTTGTTTGCAATGTACCTCATTGGGGCAAATAAATCCTCTTTGCTGATACAGGGCTCAGGAAACTAGAGAACTGAAACCATCCATATAAACAGAGCCCATGGGCTGCCTGCTCTGCAGGTCTGCAAAATATGCCTTGTGGATCCAAGCTGTGTTCTCCTGCACAGAAGGCCTTACTTGCATGTTCCCACTTTGAAGCATTTGATAGACTTAACCGCATTAAAAACTAGTGGATTTGAAAAATCTGTATCTTATCTCTGTAATTTACACCATTTTTCAGTAAAATGACACTTTATCTGTCCAAGCAAGACCTTTAGCTTCTAAAATCTATTCAGAGTGGCTGCACCTCATACAAGTTGCCAACTTGTAAAGCTTTTCTGCACATTGATGTGGTTCCAACAGATTATTTATTGAACAGTTGAGCTTGTGAAAACTTCCCAAACGCTCCAAAGCTGCCATGAGCACAATTCCACTGAAAACTATAGAGCTGGGATCCTCCAGGAGCAAACAGGGACTCGGGTCCCATCAGCCTTGTGGAAACACTTCCTTCTCCAGGAGTGAGACAAGTAACAGAAACATGCTGCACGAAGCAATGCCATTTTCTATTGCCTTACAGAAAGTTTTATCTAATGAGGTGAAATGCAAATATAAAACATTTTTTTGTGATGGGAGGAGCTGTGTGTCCTTGTGCCCTGTTTACTCAAAGGTGCACCAAGGAGAAGGCACTGGTAAGAAAAGGTCTGAGAGCTTGACTTGTGAATTAATGTGTACTTAATTTTGTCCTATTTGCTCGGCAGTGATAAGAACAAGGAACATTCCATTACAAAGAGAGATGAAGTAGCACCATGGCAGGCATGGGGCCCACAAATGTTTCCTAGGTTTCAATTGAAACTGTTCTGCTTTACTTCACTTGGACCAAGATTTCAACCAATAAGAAAGCTGTAGACTTTAAATCACAAAAATCTAACCCGTAGACTCTGACAAATGCTGGGATTTGGTTTGTTAATACACTCAGCTCCAGCTGGAATGAGGGGGACAGAAAATATGAACTGTGCCAGCCAGGGGCATGTGGTGTGTCTTGTGTGCCAGCAAAGGATGTCTGGGGATCTGAAAGCACACGATGGTGATGTACAAAACAAGAACACTGAAGGTGGAGCATAGCAAGTCACAATTTCTATATGGGAAGGGTGGAAGGAGCAGGACAGGCACAACTGGGTCTCTATATGTTGTATGCCACCATAAAATCCCACCAGCACACAGATCTGTAAAGCTCTCTTAAAGCAAGTAGTCCTCTTGGTAACAAATGAGTTGCATGGTTGTTGCGGTTGTTGCAGTTGTTGCAGTTGTTGCAGTTGCAGTGCCAGCTGTAAAATGGATGATGTTTCACCCTTAATGCAAAGTCTCTGAAACTCCACCCATGGGGACAGTGGGAGGGGAAAAAAGGAGGGAACCTGCCAATAGTTTTAGGTTTGCTCAGCAGAGAAAAAAAAAGACATTCTGAAGCACAATATTCCTTTTTCAACTGTAAACCAGGCTTCTTTAGCAGGAAAAGCCTGGAACTTTAAATGCAGTTCTCAAGGCAGGGAGGAGGAGGATGTTTTCTCCCAGCACAATCCAGCTGACTGCATTCCAAGCAGGCATTTGGGTGTCAGGATGGTGCAGCCAGGGCACAAAACTCAGCTGAGCCATCTGCCAGAAGGAAAACTGGGGGGAGTGAGTGGCAAAGAGCCTGAAGCTGGTGGGAGGGCTGGGAGTGTTGCTGGTTTGCTGGGGCTGGGAGTGCTGGCAGGAGCCATTCCCTGCAGCAGCCTGGCCAAAAGGAGCAGAGCAGGCACCAGAAGGGCAGAGAGCTGGATGGCTGGGACAGGGACATTCTTTTGTGTCACAAGTGGTCAGTATTTTACCAGCTGAGTTCCATAAATTGGCCCTGGGCTGTCAGTGCTAGTGCCAGCTGTTAAGTTTGCAGCAGCCATAATCTCAGCAGGGACAAACAGGGAAAGATGTATTGACAAATGGCACTGAGCATAATAAACTGCTCATCTTTATGAATGCTGGGATCCAAATGATCAAAACAGATGTACAGTTTCCAGATCTTAGCTGCACTGTCAGAATATTCCTGGTTTCCTCTTGCATAGTCATCCATAATGAAAAGAAAACAAGCAGATTTGCCTTTCTCTTGGGTCTTTCTTTATTGCTCACTCAACATTAATTACAGAATATTGTTGGAATAGCAGACTGGCAGGCACTGGCACCCTGAACAGAGCGTGTCGCTTATTCCTGTCACTTCTGCATGTACCATATAGCTAAAATTATCCTCAGGACTAGCACAGCATCCACATGGTCATGTGGGGAAGCATCATTTGTGTCTACCCCTTCGTAAATTTAAATTAACCCAGAAAACCATGTCCTGTTGAAAGGCATCAAAATGGAAAATGAGTGAAGGCTGCCATTTTCCCATTGAAGCCATAAAAAAAGAGGTAGGGAGCCAAAGTGGAAGAAATGTTTAATTCAGATCAGTTAACACAATGATTTCTTATATTTTCATGTCAAGGGAATTGCAGAGGGAGAAAAAGAAGACATAGTGGAAATATATGCCTTTAAAAATATTTGGACACAAAAATTCTCTCCTGATTTATATGTGATTTGCAGGTTCATCAAAATGACTTTTTTACTTAGTGTTGCCTGAAGTGTTTGGGGTCATTAGGGACTTTTCAGCTTATCAGATAAATCCTATGTATCCTGCCTTGCTGTTTGACTATAGCATTTTTTAAAAGACTTGTCAAGTCAATGGGTTACCACATCCCTAAGGCAGTGCATTTAATAGTTATAAAGTGCTGTCCTTTGCTAAGTGAAATACCGAGTGCTGAGCAGAGTATACAATTCCAGAGCCATAAGCAAAAAGATGAGTTCTCATATATTTCCCACGTACAATAGGCAGCAGAAATTCAGAATACTGCCCGTTTTCACTCTGCCCAGGATGATAAGCATATTGCTTATTAAGTATTAATGTCATCAAGCTGACGCATTAAGTTACAAGCAGAAGTGACTCAAAAATCAGAACATCTTGAATCTTAGACTTTCCAGTTAATTAAAACCTGCCCTCATACAAAGAGTATGACGAGCATGATTACCTGGTGGACTTAAGTTGTATTCCAAGGGAATTCAGCCTGTTTGGCTCCAGGCTCCCAGAAAAGATTATGGACAAGGACTTCATGCATCCTGTGCTGCCTCGGGCAGCCCTCAGTGAACCACAGAGCTGGCTCCCAGTAACAGGGAATTTCTAAGACCTTAATAGCCCTGGATGGAAAATTCACTATTCTTACCAGCTTCCCAACCATTAGATAGCAGAGGTGAATCTGAGAATCCCTGGATTCTTGTCTTCAGGTAACCAGTATTTAGTTACTGGCCTCAGGGGTGCTGACCAGAGCTTTTCTCCCTTTAGTATCCCAGAAGCAGGAGCAAAGTAGCAGAGAATCAGGACCTGTGTTCACAAAAGGGATCTTGTTTTTTAACTTCCCTCTGCCCTGTATCCTCTGGTTGTCAATGTGAAAGACATTTAATACTTGAAATAATTTAAAATATGTTAAATTAGAAATAGCAATTATACCGATCTTTTCTGGGTATCTGCTGGCTCAGTCTAAGAAGTAAAATCATTAAAACTCTTTCCTGCAGCCTGTTGAGAGAAATAATATTTAGTGGGTGTTGAATTTCATATAATTCAGCTCAGTCTTGGAAATTGGCAAACCTTTTATGCTCAATTAGATTTAAAATCTGCTTTCAATACCTCATTCTTCATGTAACTGATTTGTAATGGAACTCAGAAACGAACCAGGCAGTGACCTCCTCAAGCAGGGATATTTGCTGTCCTTACTGCAGCAAAAGTCTCAGACAGAATCCCTGTCTTTTTGGGTTTAGCCGAGGAGTTGAGAAGAATTTTCTTTTTCTCCAAAACACCACAAAGAGCATTAAAGAAGAATAACTTAATTCCACGTTGTTCAAGCCAAGTGTGTATGAAGTTACATGGAAATGCCATCAGGCTTTAATGCATTCTCTTAGTAGCAACCTTAGCAAGATAAAGTTAACCATTACATGGATTATGTTAAGGCACTGCACAGAATGAATATTACTTGTATTTTTGATATCCTGCCAAGTCAGGATATCTTGCTGTGTGATACAGTGAGCTTTTTGGCTCTACATGGTTTGTTTTTCTCTGCTTTCCTTTACACTTATACTAAAAGTAAATTTCAGATCTGTACCTTCCCCTGCTTTATTTCACACAATTTTAACATTTTGCTTCATCCCTTTAGCATTATTGTCTGGCCCCAACTCAGCTAGAGCATTTGTTTTACTTTTAATGACTGTGTGATTAAAAGTTCAATTTATGTCCCTTTTTGGAGCTTGGGATATGATACTCTCTTAGTATCCTATGACTTTTTATTTTATTATTTTTAAATTTAAGTTTGCCCAAGTCAATGAAATTGAGGTCTCAAGAAATTTTAGCTCCTTTAACAAGAAAAATTTAGAGAGAAAGTATTTGATGGGGGCTTGGGTAGATTATGAGATTTGACAGTGTGGAAATTGAGTTTTTGAAAAGTGTTCTAACTTTTTAATGCTACTTGATCTTCTCCAGAGGCTAAAAATAGCACATGGGATCCTAAGGCTCCTATGTGTAGAGATTATAAACTTGGCACACCAAGACCAAAAGTAGAAATTACTTAATTCTGAGGTCAAGCTGCTCTCAGAAGGTGTCCAGAACAATTTTAGAAACCCAAGTTTGATTTAGTACAGCTGAACTTTCTAAATGCATCTCCAACTTAAAGCATTTAAAATATATTTATTCTAACAGTTTGATCTTAATCTGTTTCATTCTACCATCCAAAATAAATAGGTCTCATCTTGGAACTTTACAGTCTAAATAGACAAGAGAGACAGAAAACATGAGGATGTGAACATTATTATCCCTGGTTTTGCAGGTAGGGATATAAGAGATTGCTTGCTCTGCCCCACACATGAGCTGAAGGCCTGAACTCTTATTTTTCAAGATTGTCAGCTGTCTTGGCAACAAATCTGTATTATTTTGTTTATACAACCACCAAAACTCTCAGTATATTTAGAACAAAAATGGCCTGGTACATTTTTATTTTATTCAGCCATGTAATAATCCACATACAAAGAACTCCAGGAATCTTCAGGGTTAATCCCAGTCTGTTTTCACTGACTGTGATGAGTGTCCACTGCTGATTTTAAGGATACACAGTCTGCTCAATAAGTGATCTGTTTCAAGTTACCACTCCTAAAACAGACTAAAGTTTAATTCGTGGACAAATTTACTCACAAGTTTTATAGAATAATCAAATGTCTTCCAGGCATGTGGTTTTCTCCTTATGCTTAATTTTTGTTTAATGAAACCTGTCCACAGGCATTCACTTGACCATTTCTGAATTCTGCTTGCTTGAATTTAATATGTGGCATTACTCAGGAATGTGAATCATTACACAGTTATTGCAGTGGCTTTCTGTATACACAGATTAGCCTTCATCTGTTTGGATATTTTGTTCAGCCTTATTGAGAAGATTGCACATCCTTAGTGTATGTTCATGTAATGATAAATTTTCTGCTGCTATTGAATAATGAGGTTTTAGAGGATGTTTAGTAAGCAGGAGAATATTGCTGGTGGGAAAGTAGGAAACTATAAGGGTAGGAAGAACCCAAGATTAATTCAGAGATACTATTTCCTTATTATCTATGGTCAACTATAGCATTTTTCAAGAAGCCACAGGAGCATTACACACAAAGAAAAATTAAACTTGAAAAATATGATAGAATTTGAACCTTCATTCTTTTGGATCCTATGGGCTTCTCCTTTTTTCTAAACGAGGTGCTCTGGGAATTTCAGAGGCCAGACTTGATCTGTGGAGCCACTTGTTTTCCAGTGGGCCACAACCTCAAACCATACAGTGACAGAAATCTGTTTCCTGTGGAATTCTGCCTTGGGGCTGAGTTGTGGTTTGGAGTAAGCTCTGCCTGAAGCTGCAGATTTTTCCAGAGTCAGTGAAGCATGGACATGCTGTGGAGATGTTCTCCCTGCTAGGTCTCCAAAATTCTTAAAGTTAGAAGCATAAGGGATGTGTGAATGCCTGTCTTTGGAAAACAGAGCAGTACCATCCTGCATGACATGTCAGGGAGTGGGGAGGTGAGCCTGTGTTTCTGGGGTGATAAAAACTCTGAGGTCACCACTTGTGGGGCAGACTGTGTAAGGCAGGTGAAGAAATCCTCCCTCCTTTGGCTGCTTCAATTCAAGAGCTGATCAAATCCCGGAGTTCCTCTCCCCTCATGTACAGCACTGGGAATCAAACACACAGAATTGCTGGAGTGTTCTCTGCAGCCCAGTGCTAGCACTGACTTTTTCTAATCTCCACGGTGATGAGCTCTTATTACTGCTCATCAATTTCAGCTGTTTCATTTTTCATTAGGATTTTTTTCAAGTGACAGTTTAATATACTGCAACTTAAAACAGTAATCCTAAAATCTAGCAGAGCAGCTAAGAGCAGGGAATTGCCTGAAGAAACATATTCATTGCAGAAATTGTATTTTGGATACAAGGCTGACATACCTTTATCCTGTTCCTGTGTGCTGCCACTGTAACAAGAAGCTACCCTGGGAGGAGGGCCAGGAAATCCAGGCTTTGGGGTACAATCTAAACATGTGAGAGAGGAGGAGGAAAAGCTGCACACTAAGCAGGCACAGATGGCACGGCACTGTGGGACAGCAGGGCTTGTTGGAGGCAGTGTTAAGTAGACAGTTTGGGAACTGGCTGTGAGTTTTAGCAGCTGATTCAATCAAACCACCTGCTCATAGCCTGGTTCCACCTTGTTTTGCCTACTGCAAATTAAGAGGTATGGTGCTTTCTCTGGAAGCTTTTATTTCAAATATCTGTGCACAGCTGCTGGTGCTGCCCAAGTGCACAGGACACACATATATGTAAAATGCATTATTAAGGGTCTCAGCAACATAAAACCCTTAATTTGCCTCCTTTTTCACTCTAGCTTCTTCTCTGATCTCAAGACTGTTTTTAATGCAGCAGTGTAAAGAGGTTCCAGAAAAAAGGGATAAAAAGTTTTAGGTCATGATTATGTTGATTTTGGTTTGGGAATATTAATTAGAGACTAGTAATCTACATGTATGAATGGCATAATCATGAAGCTGCAAAATGTCTTAGAAAAGGTCAGTGCATTTTGTTACCTCTGAGTGTCTTGCTGAGTTTGAGAAATAAGGAGACAATACTAGCCTGTGTAAACTAAGTTCTTCTCTAGTAATGTGGATAAAAATTTGGCTGCTTCTCTCTTTTTAAGCTCCCAGGTGGATTTTCTTTCATATAGAGGGGTGCAGAGGATTAAAGGTTTATTTCTAAGAAGCTGCACTTGGCTTTTGGGGCACTTAGTATGCTCCAGAGACATTAATATCTAAACCATTCAGGGATAATTGCATTAGTTGTCTTTTCCCTCAACTAAATTATTTGAGTACATTAACAGTCAATTTTATGTTGACAGGGCATGAATTTCTACTGATGGGAATAGAAAGCTTTGTAATATCTCAAGCAAAACATCAGTTTAAACTTTCATTTCTAAAAGAATATCATTGGATCAGGGTCTTTGTAGATTATATGTTGCAGATGGGAGAATGAGATGTCATTTGAACAGTAATGGGAAGAGTGGATTTAGCAGTAGATAAACCATGTTTCTTGCTGGAAGTGTTGCTTTCAACCCAATAAAGCTTCTGTTCACAAGCCACTCCTTCAAATTAGATGATTAATTTTTAATGCATGTAGCAATTACTGATGTGACAGATAGCAGACCTGATCTTGCTCCCATCCAACTCTGTGGGAGTTGAGACATTGATATCACATGGGGAGCCTACAAATGCAGTTAACAAGGCATGATGAATGTCACCTACATGTGTTTCCACCTCTATACAGGAATGCCAGTAATATGTGCCTTGTGGCTTTTGACACTAGAAAGTCAATCTGAGCTCATCTGAAAAGTTTAAGAACGGGTGAATATGTCTGGTATAGTAATTGCTTGTTTCTGATCCAACTGCAGAGGAAAATTTCAGTAAATTCACTTTTTGTTTGAATGCAACAGCAGACTGCACACAGCCCAAATTAGAACTGGATCCCATCTTCCCGCTGCCTACGTTCCTGTTCAGCTCTGGTTCTTTCAATCCTCTTTCTGACCACATTATTTCTTCTTCCTTGAATATCATTCTTTCTGAATTTCCATTTCTTTGTGGCTTCCTTTAGCTGCACCTTCAGATGCCAGTGGCAGCTCTCTACCTTGTAATCTACTTCCACATTTTGAAATGCAGACAGTGCCTCCTTTTGCTTTTTACTACAAGCAGTTACTCATAATGGCCACCACTTTCCCTCTCTGATGTCCAAAAGATCAGCCTTTCCTGACCTTACAAACTCAAATAATGCAATTTACCTGCCAACAAAGTGAACTATTTTGAGAGCTGTTATTTTCCATGCAGAGCAGCTGAATCCAAAACCTTGAAGACATAAAAATGTATGAGTAGCCCAGAAGTTTTGCTCCTGCCTTTCCACACACATCCAGAACAGGTGTAGACAAAATAATGTAGCTTTAGCTTTGTTTCTGTTTTGTCAAAGTAGGGGGACAGAGATAAAGATGACAAGGCAGGAACAACATTTGATTCGTAGATTAAAATTTGGTGTAGAAAGGTAAAAATTCACTGTTCCCGCAACTATGAGGAGAAATTGCTGTGAACCTGCTGAGACTGTTTAAATTCACCTAGCATTAAATTTTACCTGTTATTAAATACTGCTGCACTAAAAAGTCAAAGTAGTCACTCTCCCTTTTGTTCAGGGGTCTTTGCTAATATGAGATAAGAGGCAAGAATTAGGGAATGCCACAATAGCAGTTGACATTCTTTGTCTGGAGCAACAATTTTGTGCAATAAGAATGAAAAATTGTCATATAATTAAAACTGTATCTCCTTGCACTAGGAAACATAATCAGTGTTGTATATAATTTGGCAAATTCCTGTTTGGAAGCATTAAGGATGATTCATCCCCAACTGAGCTAATTGTTTGTACTCCCTCACAGTCGATGAAGAAAAGACACTGCCACCTATATCCCACTGGAAAGGACTTTTCTAAAGAGCAGTGTTTGCAAAGCTGGTTATATGGCCAGTTCCCAGCTCCTGAATATTTATTGCACTGCAAAACCCTGCTGCAAGTCTTGCTGGATGCGATTAACAAATGTGAAAATGTTTGTTCCCCTAATAGCTTTAATATTTTTATAAACTGGGATTATGTGGTTTGTAGCGTCTGATATTGGCTGGGCAGTGTCAATAGGGTTTAATTATAGTTGCTCAGATTTTAGTGGAATGCAGAAAAAACCAGCAGCAAACTGAGTGTCAGCTTCTGCTTTACACAGGGGAGTAACTCAACCTCTCCCACTGAAGTGGGATTTGTCATCCAAGATGTCACAGGGACTGACTTTGGTTCGTGGTGGGAACCTCACCAAGTTTTGCCTGCCAGGAAATCTGTACCCGTTCTGCAGGTGTGGATATAGGGCTGGATGCAGCCTTTTGCTTCTAAATAACTTAAAGGTTGCTCTAAATCCTAAATCTGAGTTCAGATCTGGATGTGACTCTTTGATAGGTACTTGGAGCTGAGTTTTGTTGTGGGTCTCCTCCCACACGTGGCAATGAATGACAGAAATTAAGAGACTGTTCTTCTTTAAGAGCCAGATCTCACACCCCAGGTAGGTGCTTTTATAATAAAAGGTAGGACCATGTTGTGGCAGCTCTTTTTAAGCATTAGTCACCATTGAATTCACTGTGAAATTCTGCATAAAACATGATAGCATGCTGTGGCATACAGCAATTGCTGTGATGGGATAGAAGAGTATGGAGAAAACATATTAGAAATGCAGTGGGTAAATGAAGTTGACATGCCACATGGGATATTTTGAACTACATTTCACATTTCAGAGGAGAAAAATCAATGTAAAGGGAAAAGAACTTTTACAAAATGAGTATCAGGCTGATCACTCTTGGAACTTCTTTTTGGTCTCTGTTATCTAACTCCAGCCTATAGTGAGGGAGACTTTTTCTGTCTGCAATGTATTCTGCTGCTTTTTTAGAGTGAAAGAACAGCTGTTGAGCAAAAAGTCTGCCTTTGGCAATATCTGTTAATTGATGTGTTTCCTAAAAAAAAAAAAAAAAACAACCCACAACAAAACAGAAGGAAAAAAAAATCCAATAAAAAAGGAAGGGAAGTACTGCAAGGTGTTTAATTTCTAAATCTATTAGGTGACCTAAACCCGTTTAAAAGTATTTAAGAAAACAATTTTATTGCCATTGTTTGTCAGAGGCATGATCCACTTTGTGCTGACTTTAGAAGTGGGATGAAAAATGGGTCAGAGCAGCCCCTGGGGCTCTGCTGTGTCTGAGCCAGGGGTGGCAGTGGCAGGAGCCTGGTCCCTGGGAGGGCCCTGCAGAGCCTCACCCCTTCCTTTCTCTGACAAACCTGGGCCAGCTGGCAGCACCCAGGAATGGATGGAGTTGCTTTGGGTGGGCAGAGCCACGGGAAGGGAAACCAGCATTAATCGAGCATCTGATTTTCCAGTTGTCCCCATTGATGCTGGAAAAAGCTGTTTGCTGTGCAGGGGAATTCAACACACTGGAAATGGATGCTTGCATCAGTCATTGTATTTACCCTCCAGCCGGTTCAAAATTGTTCTCTCTATATTCTGTTTTCCACTAATTTGCTTTGTCCAATTTCCACTGACCCAAATAACCAGGCTTTCATTTTCCTCTATTTTTCAATCCAGTTGTGCGAAATCCTAGCAGCTGTTTCTACCTGATCTGAATTTGCTTTTTCCTAGTTTCATGACATAAAAAGGGAAAGGGGAGCAGGGGGGAAAGTAGAGATAGAGAAACCTGATTATAGTCTGTGAGCCTTTTTATCTGATGTTTGCCTGGAAATTAAGAATAGCTATATTTACTGTGATGTCACCTCAGTGCTAATTTTGCATCCCCTAAGACATTTGGGAAACCAGATGAAATGAACTGGTTTTGTTGCTATTCTGACTGCAGGCAGGCAGCAGGCTGGGTCCTGCATGCAGCAGCAGGCAAGCTCCTGCAGTACCTAATGAGGAAAAGGAAGAACCAGAAAAACTGTTCCTGTGAAATTCCCATTGCAGTATTGCTGATAAAAGTTGCTCAGATAAGCTCCAGATAACCATCCATGCTTATAAGTGCTCACCTGCACCATCTCCAGCTGGGTTTGAGGTTCAGTCACCACTAGTGAAAAGATGTGATTGAAAGCAAAAGAAGATGTGAAATGCCCTCTCCTCTAAACCAGGAGCTATCACTCACTGTAACAAAACATTGCAGATAACACTGCTGGCCACTCTTCTCCAGCCTTTGCCTCAGCTTTCTTACCGATTCTGCTCCTAAAAGGGAAAGTAATTAATTTTTATCATTACTTACCAATAATTATTCATTTATGTCTTGGCAAAAGAGGATCACAAAATTCCACTATGATGGAAGAAGTTCAAGGCTTTACAATGTGCCATGAAATCTCATGCAGAAATTATGTCCTGTGAAATGTTTGGCCATGGAAAGTTCAAGTGTCACCCAGCTGTAATTATAGCCTTGGTTTCTGAGAGGTTTATAATTCAGCAGCAGAGATGGTGCCAGCATGAACTCAGCCTGATATACTGAATATGATTCTAAATATTTTTCTTCCAGGTTTATTCCCAAGGATGTTTGGGAGCTTTTCTGTTTGCTTGCCTTTTTTTTTTTTTAATGTCAACTGCTTTGCTTTTTTGTTTGATATCTTAGAAAGTCCTCTATAGAAAATTGTAGGTGTTTTAATCTGGTCTGTATCACACCTCCAGGAAACTAATCAAAAATGGTTTAGCATCTTTTAGGCGCCTTTGTACATTTGGGTCCGTGGTATAAATGCAGATTTCGGCTGTTTCCTTAAAAAGAAAAATCCAGTTCTTGTCCTGCTTGTGGGTTATGCTGCAGACTGAGTTTCCTATAGCACCATGCCCTACAGACCACTGTGCATTTCCTTCCTGGGGGTTGGGGATTTGCTGTAAAAAGGACTCCCCCAACTCTCTGCTGGGGAGAAATGGATCCTCCAAAACCTGCCTGGAGCCTTTAGCCATGGAGGGACTGCACAAAGTCTGGAAGTCTGGATGAGAAATTAATTATTGCCATCTTTATCCCTCCATGGCATTTAGCTGCTGGAAGAGCCACACCCCACACCATTGTGATGGGAAACTGAAACTCTGTCCTTCTGTAGTGCCAGTGCTCTAAAGCACTGGACACTGAGCAGCTGGGATGGAAAGTCATTAAAACCTTTCTTTCTAAGGAGACACCATGGAAAGTTGTGAGGGGATAGACTATAAGATAATAAAGATAGTGCAGAAAGTAATCTCACCCCTAAGGAGTTGCAGCTGGGCCAATTACCAAAGATTAGGAACAGGCCTGACTTGAACAGGCCACAGCTGTGACCAGAGAGAGGAGAGCTGTGAAAGAGTGGGTTGGCTGGTTGAGAAGGAACTGGGGTCAGTTGGCTGCTTTGTGAGGGAGAAAGAGTCAGTGCTCTGAGGAGCTGCCCACAAGAAAAGACCAAGAAGGGATGAAACTTTTGTGATAAGGAGACAACAGTATGGAACTTTTGCAATAATATGACAACAGAAAGCCACATGGGAATTCTCTAAAAGCTCTGGGTTAATACCTATCTTGTTAATTATTGAGTGTAAATGATAACTGTGAGTAAGAATGCTGTGTTTATTGGTGGGGTTTTGTCCCATTTCCTGATTTTTACGTTCTGACAGGGATGCTGCATGGGAGTGCAAAGGATTTGTGCAGCTTTTGTCTTCTCCTGTCAACCTTCTTCTCCTTGGAGCAGTTCTGACTTCAGTATGAGGTTGGAAGCTGTTCTCAGTGGTGTTTGGATTTATTGGATCCTTAAAGATTGCTCTGAGAGAAGAACAAGCAGACTGCAGCAGATTTGTAGGGGAACCAGTTACACAGGCAGCAGATTTCTGGACTACTGGGTTTCTATACTCCTCCAGGCTCTTTGTTAATGTAATCTGAGGGAAAAAATTCTCAATGATTTTTCTTATATTTTGGCCACTAGTACCAGACAACCAAATCTAAACTGTATCAACAGTATTCAAAACAGTTTCAACAACCAAAATCTATACTGTATCTATATATACTGGTGTTTGTTTTAATGTTTGACTGTAAGCCTTTTTTAATATCATGACTTTCTAGAACAAATCTGGGCTGCAGAAATTCAGAATGATTCCAAATACAATACAATTTATATACCAAATAGTCTAAATATTTAGACTTTACCCACCCAAGCAAAAGAGCAGAAACAAATTATCAGCAGACATTTTAGGTATGTTCTAACCTCCAGCACTCAGTTTTTGGAATGCAATATTTCAAGAATTTGTTGATTGTTTAATGCAGAGAGACATAGATTAGATTAATGTCACAGCTTGTGTTCAGAAATACACATCACAAAAAAACTACAAGTGTTTCTTCAGACTTCTGTACTCTTGTGCCAAAAAGAGAATATGGACAAGGATCTGGGCAGGAAATGACATCTTATCCTGTGAAAAATGTAATACTTTTGAAATGTTTTCACTCTGTTTTAGTGTAAACCCTTGACCTTCAGTTTTCTGTGTCTCAAAAAGGAGCCAAATCACCAGATATCACCGCTTCCTGAGGTACTGGATATTTAAGAGAAGCCTAACTTCACAGAAAACTCTAAGCTTTGTTATGGCATAACCTGGTGATTTCCAAAGTAACGCAAAATCAAAATCTGTATTTGAGGCAAACGTGCTGGTTTCCCCAAGGAAAAGCAGGTAATTATTTTCAACTTTAGGAGAAGATTCTTTAGTTTCTGTAACTTTGTTCACATAAGAAGCCCAGCCCAATGGCAAACCATTGAAACAACAAAAAAACACTCCTGGTTTTCAACTGAAAAGTAGCAGCACCTTTAACACTGGATAGTGAAAATATACAGACAATTCCAAGTTGTGCTTGGAGAGGAGAGGAGCAGATAGATGAAAGTTTGTGTTAGAGTTCAGATGCTGCCGTGTCTGTGTCTCATCAGTGGCACAGGGACAGAAATTAACCCTCACTTTTGGAAGTCTGGTGACAAAAACTGATGTCCAGGCGGAGAATCCAGCAGGAATTCTCCCTGTGACTCAGCAGCTGTGGCCTCAAGTAAAAGAAACTGGAGGTGGTACCCACGGTGCTGTTACAAGAAAGAAGGGATGAATGGCCTCTCCTTCTGGCACTAGAGAATCTGATGTGATGCAGAGTAAAGAATTTAAGGCAATGAGGGAAATAACCCTGCAGAATAGTTCAGGGCCTTTTCAAGGAAAGAGGGATTTTCACCAAATGATGATAACAAAACTCAATAAATCTGAACTGGCTATCAGTAATTTTACATTGGAGATTAACAGAGGTTTCCTAATCACAAGGATAGTTTGGAAGAGCTTTCAGTCAGGGAGCATAGCAGTGGAGCAGAACCCCAGCTTTTGGCAATAAAAAGTGTTGTGCATTGACATGGCAATTTTCACAAGCCAAATTTTGCTTCAGCTGTGTCCAGTGGGATTTATTGTTAAAGTGTAGATCAGATTTGATTCTTTTCCTTCTTGCTCTGAAGAATCAATGTAAGTATTAAAGTTTAGTGAATAGCTTTACATAGAATCAAGTAGTTTTAAAATTAGATTTGTTTCACTATCTGATTTACAGCCCTTCTACTTAGGTGAGGTGCTAGCAATATTGCAGGTAATGCTCCTTCTAAAAGAGATTAGTGGAGCTTTAATTACAAGTGAAGAATGCATACCTGAAAATACTCACTGAATTTTATTTCACTTCTATTGTTATATCTTCATTATTGCTGACCAAGAGCTACCCATTGAATACAAAATGCCATAATCAGCATAAAGATGAACTGAATACTTTCATGTACTGTATTATTAATGGAAGTTAAGAGTAAGATTGCAAGTAAAATGGACCTCTTGAAAAGTTCATTAGTTCTTTAATTTGTCTGGGAAATAAATTAGCTGATTTAAAATGTATAATAAAAATAGATCTGGAAATACCCCAAATAATTTGCAAGAACATTTGATAAAAATATACTACCTAAGATTTTTAGTGTTGGAGCAGAACTGAAAATGGTTCTACACCATGTGTTTTATTAAAAATCTTGCATTTTTCAACATGAATGTAGCAGTTTATGATTATACAGTGAAATGTGTGGGAGGACATACAAAGCTTTTCATGACACTTAGCCCAGCCCTGGGCACTGGTCCAGTTTCCAGTATAAGTTACAACCATCCGAATATAAATTCTCTTAAAATCTTCAGAGCTCTTCTGGCATCTGCAAGTCTGTTGGACACCAGAACATATTTCCCCCTTGCCCACATTCCAGCAGTGGATCCTTTCTGGGCTGAAGAAGCTGTTTCAGGGTATTTTTTTTCCCACTAGAAAATTCAAAAGTAGGGATTAATCATCAGAAAGTTGAATTGCATTGATAACTCTCCTCAACTTAAAAGATGAACACACAGATGTGTGTTAGCCTGGCCTAGTGCCAGTTCATCACTCACAGAGGCAGACAGCAGTTCTGTAAAAAAACTAAAAAAAATTTCATCTCACAGTATCTGCTACCTGAATAGAAGAATTCCCAGATGTTTACTATAGTAAGCTTTGAAAAAAAACCCTGATATTTTAATGGTATTACCAGTGAGTCCAGACTGGCTTTACACTCTTCTTCTGTAGTATGTGGAAATTTATTCTCTTGATTAAGTTCCTTGACAGGAATGAGCACAGCCTGTGGGGCTGAAGATGCCCCCAGTGGTAAAGCAGCCAACCTGAAGGGTTAAAAGAGAGATTACAAAATTCCTATATTTTATTCTGGACCGTGGTTGTCTCTGTAGGAAACTCCCAAACATGCACTGGTAATTATAATTCATGATAGTCAAAATGAATTTTTGGGAGCTGCACGATCAACCAGAAGTTAACAGTGGTACTAGGAAAACAACATCCCATCCAGCTGTTGTTTTATTCTGGGAAGAACATCAACATCCCACTCCATCTATTGGTGCCTTTTGGGGAGAGCATCACCAGAAGACAGTCAGTCACAAATGGGCAAGTTGTATCTCGAGTTTTCAGTTGTAGGTAAATTTCTACAAGAACAAGTTTAAAGTTGTCCTGTAAAAACCAGCCTGACTCTTCTCTAAAGATAATAATCTGGATGATTATTTCATCCAGAGTCCTTTTAGATAAAGGTCAATGACACATTTCGCACATTCTTTAGTTTGTCAGAATTCATTGCCATTTTTTTTCCTTCCCCTCAATTTTGCCAAGAATCCAAGCTCGGTCATTTTTCACATTAAGAGAAGAAAGAGGTGAGGGACTGAATCTATTCGACAATATTAATGTTTGTCCCATGGGATAGCTTTTATAATATAAAGTGGATATTGACTCTCATGGAGGTGAATATTAAGGTTTATCAACCCTTGAGGTATGTATTGACCAAGACAAACTAGAGGTCACTGCAACATCAAGAGTAAATAAATCTTAATGCTGTCAAAATGGAAAATCAATATGCATATTTTTCCACTTATTTTGAATGTCATTGAACTATCTGGAAATATCTCAGTTGTGTACCTGAACTTCAAGGTAATGGTCTTTTTATTACTGTGAGTAATAAAAGTCACCTAAAGACAAGTCAGAGGTTGGGCAGAGGTTCAAGTGAAACACTGCCTACTGTTTTTCCTTTCTGAATAAGACAGGACAAGGGTTCTACTTCTTTCAAAATATGTAATTTTTTATTTAACCTATATTAAAGAACAGTACTCATCTGTGCTTATTTTCAAGCCAAAACTAAACTCTTTTTCAGGGCTAATTCACTGTTTGTCAGAAACCTTGTTCACACCACACCTTGTAGTGACAAAAAGCTGCACTGTGTCATTGCACATCTTCAGATTAATAAAATCTGAAGTGTGCTGCTGGGATGTCACTGTGGTTTTGGAGTCCTGGACAGCAAGGCATTGTTGTAGACTTTCCTAGAAATAGCTTTTCTATTGTTGCACTCTGAGGTAATATAAGGTGCTTTTGTGTATGGATGTGGCAGGACACTATTGAAAAGCCATTGGCATTCCTTCAGAGCCCTGAGCAAACAGGAAGATGGATTCAGTTCTTGCTATGCAACCAAGTTCCAAGTTGTAAATTATAATCCAAACTGAAAATAAAATGTAGCTGTATAAGTAGACAAATAGATGCAGAAAGGCAATGGTTTATCTTAAATAACAAAACATTTACTTCTTATTTAAAGGCTGGTGAGTCAAAGAGGGTGAGCCAAATAAATCCATTTTACATGCTTTTAAGCTCACGTGTGAGTAATTGGGTGAGGGAGAAAAAGGGATTAGGGAAAGGGAAGCAGAGGAAAGATGACCCTGACTAAAAAATGAGCTTCAATAGTTTAAAAGGTTAACTAGAAAAAAAGCAGCTGCTTCAGGTAACGGTGTGTAGGTTCATGATTGAGGATTTCAGGCTGATGGTAAACCATGCTGACAGAAATTGAAGGTTAGCTGCACACAGCTGACAGGGGATTTGGGTTTGGCCCAGAATTAAAAAAAAAGAGAAGTGGGGGAGAGACTTGAGAAAGATTGTTTGCTCAGTTATTTTGAATGAAAGCATAGAACTTAGCTCATGAAATGAGCTGGCTTTATGCCATCACACAACTTGTAATAGTATGGTTTTGTTTTCAGCTGGTTTTGCTTTTAAGTGCCTACAATTTTAGAGGCATATTCTAGGAAAATATCTCAAGGTCAGGAGACTCGGAGACTGCCTGTGCTTTTGCAAACACCTATGCACATGCTGCACTGGCTGTAGATTTTGCCAGCCAGAATTCTCCATCCTCTGCCTGAATCTCAGTGACCTTGTTGCAAGCGTGCTTGAGAGAAGGAGCTGCTGAAGTCTATGTTCTTGACATCTGAAGTGTTTGCTGCTTGGTACCTGAGGCTAAAAGTTCATTGAAAGTAAAAAATGAGCGGGTCTGACCTTAATTTGGAGCCCAATGAATGAAAAACAGTCTCCAATCAGGCCCCCTTGGCACTGAAGGATTATTTGCACCTTTGCAGTCGTAGCCCTGGGGCTGCTCCAAGGCAGGCATGGCTGGCCTTGCAGCTCATGCAGTTGCCTCTTACTTCCTTGTGACAGCACTGTTGCTTCTCTGACCTTGCAATAGATGGTCAGAGAGCTAGAAAGGTGGTAAATAAGTGTAGTGTAACTAGGGAGTTATCTGCTGTCAGGGTCCTGTCTTCACCCAAAGACAGGAAATCATGACCAGGAGAAGCCTTAGGGCTTCACACACAATCTGGGAAGTGCCCACAAGGCACAGATGGAGTCACATTAGTCAGGCACAGGCCCGAGCTGTTGCTGCCAAAGGCTGGTCCCAGCACACCCTCGTGCTCAGCCCTTCTTGCCCTCACCAGTGCTCACTCAGCAGCAGGGAGCCCATCCAGCTCCCTGGCCTCTGGCAGCAAAAAAGGACTGGGGACAAGCAAGGGGACTGGGAGGGAAGAGGAAGATCATTGCTTTTGTCATGGTGGGTTTAAATGGGAGTGCACAGGGGTTAAGGGTCCCGGGTAACAAGTAAGGAGCATCCCATTGTGCTGCTGCACACATTTGACTCTACTGGAGCAGCAGCTCCTTGACAGTGTGCCATGGAGTGACCCTGCTCACTCAGACTGATGCTGAAGGAAGGAACAGAACTCCCAACCCCAGCTCCTACTCCTCTCTCTAATCCATGCCAGATACTTTCAACTAAGAACCACCTATGCAGTTATCTGCACAGTTTAAATACAAACCAGGCCTATTTTCCCCCTCTGTGTATATTTTTTTTTCCAATTGCAGCTTCTCCTACAAAGAACAAGCTACGTCTCCCTCGACTTGAGAAGAATCTGTTGAATTGGGAGAACTTATTTTTAAAGCCAAGTAATAAGTTTGTCAATCACTTCTTTATTATCAGCCAATCTCTGATGAACAACATTCAGACTTTAATATCAGCAAGGAGACAAACTAAAGAATGAATGATCAAGTAATAACATGTAGGAGTGTTTATGGCCTGCCTCTGTTTCTGAAGTGTATACACAATGGCCTAATTTAAAATCAGTGAATGCAGCAAATTCCCTTTGGCAACTGCAGCATATGGGAATTACTTCTTATGCTTTTCTAAAAGTGCACAAAACTCCCATTAGCATCACAGATTATATATTGGGGGGTGGAGGGAGAAGAACCTTAATCTGTGTTGGGCTTGGGGTGGCTTTTTTGTTGATAGTTTTTGTTTGGGTTTTTTAGGGCAGTCCTACCTGCTTCTAGACTGATTCAGATGGGTAACTATATCGAAACAAGTCTCATGGCTTCATTACTGCACTGCAACAGTTGTTAGAGGAAAATATTCCTTCTAAAATTTGTACTTGGTTATTTTTCCAGTTCAAGCTCTCTACCACTTTTTGAGCAGCTGATTAAATTGTTCTTTTGTGGTAATATCTTCTTTCAAGTTTTAAAAGAGGGATCTGTCCATTGCAGCTCTTTTGTGCAGTTCAAGTACAGAGCCTG
This sequence comes from Passer domesticus, assembly GCF_036417665.1. Taxonomy (NCBI): domain Eukaryota; kingdom Metazoa; phylum Chordata; class Aves; order Passeriformes; family Passeridae; genus Passer; species Passer domesticus. The sequence goes on from NC_087488.1 coordinate 5,486,413, forward strand.
AAATATCTGAATAATTAAGCAGGACCTCCAGAGAACCTTGGAGGTGTACTGGCTTTGTTTTGTTGAGCTAGATACAAAAAAGATTACTTTCTCTTGACTTCAAAAGTTAGGCAAATAAACTTCAAAAAAGTATTTTGTTGCTTGGATTGCGTCTCACTGGAATTTCCCATCGGTTGTATTTTCATTAGCGGGGCACTTTTGATTCTAATATGTAACATGTGAAGGAAGGGCACAATTCTGGCTCAATATTCTTCGCAATTTGGATGTCTAAAAGAGTTATCTACCCGGTGTAAGAATCTGACGGTATTTTTCATTAACGGTGCTAAATCAGGGGAAAAGATGTTCCATTTTTTTCAAGAGAAAGACATAAAATTTAAAGTATATTTTCTTTGATTTTCAAAACATACATTGAAAAGGAAGACGTTGGTGTTCAGAAGCCTGCAGCCCTGAGTGGCCAGCTGGCTACTGAGGTTCTGCATGCCAGAGCATGCCTCCCAGACCCAAGGTGCCACCACAGGCAACTGAGGCTGCTTTGACAGTGCCAAGCACATCCTGCAAACTGACTTAGGCAGGAAAACATCTCCAATGCCTCTACCTTTTCTGTAAGTTCTGGCTGAAATGAGTTTAACTGTGGTAGATACACTTCTCACTTATAATAATACATCCCTAGCATTCTTCATGTTTTAATTTAGTCTGCTTTTGCTCATTTAAGAGAGTATCAGAAATTATTTAATAACTTGGGACCATCTGCATGGAAATTAGAAAAATAATTTTGCAGAAAGTGTATTAATTTGATGACAGGCTGATGGCACTGAATTCTCATACATTACCTTTTCATCTGTGGGTTTAGTACCTTCTGAAACGGGTTTCAAAGCTTTAGTGGAAACATGCACAGGAAGCATCCCTGTATTTCTTTTAGAAATTAGGATCCTGACATAGAAATTGGAACTCCAGAGGAGGTTTAGTGAAAGAAACATCAGAGATTTGAAGACTCTACCAGCATCACAAATTTGAATTGTGAAAAGTATCTATCTTCGCTGTCACGGGTCTTTCACAGGAATCATTTAAAAAATGGGATTCTGTTCACAGGAATTAAAGATCCGTAGAGTTTTCCAAAGGACCAGTAGCAGAGCATCGCATTCTCTGGCCAGGATTTTCTCTTCATTAAGTACTTGGCAGTGTGCTAAACATCCAGAGGTTGAATTCAGCCTTGTGGAATCTGGGCAGTTGTTATTGCCCATTTAATTGTAGCACGATTTGAAGCTCACAAATCTTGTGGTGTTTTTTCTCTTTAATTTCTTTCATCATATATTCAAATTAAAGGGCAATTATTTTCTTTTGAACTGTATATAAGTTAATGTTGAGGGTGTGGGTTGACCTCTTGTCCAAAACCAGTAATTGTCTTCATGTGCAATCGAATTGTGAATATGCAGAGTAAGGGCTGCTGCAGTAGTTAACATAATTTTGGCTTTATGGACAATTTTGTAAGGCTTTTCCAGACTCTCTCTGTATTTTTAATGTGCCTTTAGCAATGCAAGCCTGATCAAAGGGAATAATTTGTGCCTGTTTCTAAATGGTTGGCAAGAATTTTAACAGATATTTTGAGTAATAATTAATTAGGGATATGGTATGATAATTACTACAGAAACATAGGTCTTTTATTTAAATAGGATAATAATCATTGCTACAGTGAAAGACTTGTTTGGATTATTCAGAGAATCTCATTTCTCAAATACAAATTTGTTTTATGGAATTAAAGAAGTAACAAATTATTTTGAAACCTTCCATTGTCAGAGTATTTCATTTTAGTGCTTAGTTTTTGTAATCATATCTTTTTATTTCTGAGTTTCTCATTTGTTTCCCATGTTCCCATGGGGAATAAGTATCCAATTTTCTACTTTTTGCCCTCACAATAACTCCAGTACATGTTCGGTGTTGTTTCAATGACTCTGTTTAGATCGTGAGCAAAAAACAAGCCCATAAGAGAGTTTCTTTTCCAAGAACAACAGATCATGTAACTGAAATTTTCAATTTTGTTTTCTATACTTGAGTCTTAGTGTCAAGTCTAAATCTAATTATTAGTCTAAACATTTTTGGTGAGTTATAGTGGTACATTATATGCATTTCCCTACTGAAAATAAGACATTATTATAATAATTATTTACTATTCTCTTCTTATAATAATGTATATTATATTAATGTATATTATATATAGTATTATAATAATGCATATTATGTAATAATATTGTATAATCATAAGAAATTTACGCTTCATTATATATTTATTTTTAGGCTCTTAAACTGCCAGCTAGGACCAAGCTAGAAAACACTTTGGTAGTGCCATTTTTGCTGGAGTTTGCCTTTCTAGCAGAGCTAAAATGTTAGTTATCAAAGGTGCTGAAATTCTCCATCTGCAAAAAACTAGGACAAGGGAAATGCTGACAGTGTTAAACCATCCTGTTTGATAGCATGTAATACTTAGACTTGAATTTTGAGGTTGTAATCTCTTTAGAGCTATGGACTGCTTTGGAAGAAGTGGAAAATGGCAAAGAAGAAAGTGTTAATGTTAAATGATCCTCTGAGTACAGTTGTACCTTCCTGCTCTAGTGCTTATTCTTCTCCTGTAAGTGAAGTTTTAAAGAGTTTCATCACTGCACTGCCACACCTGAACTCCTGGGCAGGCTGGGGCCCAGCTGCTCAGGGCTGAGGCATTGCCCAGAATCAATAAATGCATAAATCAATAAATGCATCCCATTGTTCCTTGCATTGGAATTGGCCAATGTGGAACACCCTCAGTAGAGCTTTCCCTTTGGTAATTAAGGGGAAAATTCAAAAGCTCAAACTAGCAAAGCCAAAGGTACTTATGAGTAGATAGTTCTGAAGTTTAAACACGTTTGGTTCTTTTTGGTTTTCTTTTTGTTGTTTTGCTGTTTTGAATTAAAAATCCCAGACAGTTTAAAGGCAAATGCTCTGATGTCAGGATCATTGATAGAACCATGCTCCTTGGATTCAGAAGAAAACTACTTGCTCAGAGACCAAGGACATGTACAGGGTGAAAAATCTTCCTTACACCATTCAGGAGCAATTACTACATTGTGTTTTCCCTGGAATGAGTCTGCTGCCTATTTCCTAACCATTAAATTGGCATCTTGCAACATTTATGTACCGTATTATGAGCCATAATTTACATATCTCTTCCAAAAATTCCTCTGTGACTTGGTGCTCTGCCATTTTCTTCTCTTTAAGTGATAGGAATAAAGTAAAAAATATTTTAAAAAAATAATAATAAAAAATTTTTGCAAAATTGGTAGGTGGAGAAAGGAAATTAAGTAGCATTTTTTGGGAGCTACCACTGTGACTTTTAGCTGAAGGCTGGAAGGACAAAATCATTATGATCAGAAGATAAGAATTTTCTTTCAAGATCCACCTTAAATCTAGAAGTTCTATTTAAACTTAGATCTCTTCAGATGTCCCCTGGACTTTGTAGAGTCAAGGTCTGCTCAAGCCCTCTTCTCAAGTGTTTATGGCCTTTTCTCCCAGAATCTGGTTGTGAGTGAGGAAGGAGTTGGAAAACCTGCCATTCTTTTCTGGTGCACTCGTGCAGGGAAGGAGCACTCAGTGTATCCCTTTGGACTGCTGGGAGCAAGAAATGTGAGTGCAAGCACTCACAAGTGAAGGGCTGAGCAGACAAGATTTCTGTGTTCAAACATGAGCTGCTTTTTTCCCTTCCAATCTGAAGAAACATTTCTTTTTTTTTTACCATGAGCCTCAAGCCTGAGCGAGGATGGGTTTTTTCTTTCAGTATCTCAGCAAATTTAAGCATCACAATGAAAGAGCTGAAAAAAAGACAAGCCTGAGCAGAGAATTGTTTGGGTGACAGCAGTTTCAGGTGGCTGTTTGCGGGAATGCCCTGTTCCTTCAGAACTGAATTCCTGGATCAGTCAGTTTTTTTACAATTTGAGAGACAGCAGCTTGTGCGTATGTGTGGAGAGGAGATTCCTGGCTCTCAAAGCCTGTTATTATGAGGCCAGACTTTCTTTGAATGCTGCCTGATGCCAGTGCAGATGAAATCAGCAGATTGTAGTGTAATATGGTAACTGCTCACAGAAACTGGTGCGAACAGGGAAGCGGCAGCTAATCGGATTAAGGAAAAGTCTATCACAGCCACAGCTGTCAGTGGATTTTAGCAGATTTTTTTATCGCTGTTTGTGTGGGAAAACACATGATTCAGGGAATCTAATGAAGGAGATTGAACTAATAAACAGAAGTCCTTTTTGATCTGATAGCTGCTTTTCTGAGTAAAGTGCTCTGGAGAGGCTCAGGGAAAGTTTTGATGTAACTCTTATGTAGAAGAAGCAACACAGAGACATTTTAGGAAGAGGAAAGTTGTAGAAGTGGTTGAAATGCTCCCTTTACATCTTGCAGAAGTTAACAAAAAAGGTTGTTTTGAAATGCAAAAGCCCTGCTTTAGAATTTAAAAAAAAATTCAAGCAAAACAAACTACCTATGGGAGTCCCTCACTGCCTCTACCTGGCCACAAACACACAAACCATGTTTTTCCAGGAGAAAGTGAAAGTAAGGAAATAAGGCACAGGAAAACAACAGTTCTGAGATAGATGGTCAACTGTTCTGAGATAAAGTCACTGAAAATGGAGCTGAGACGGTCACTCCAGCCATAGCCCTGAAAATTTTCATCTGACATGAATGAGACAGCAGCTGGGATGGGGCTTGGCACATCCTGGGCCATTTATTTTAGTCCCGTGTTTGAAAGAGACTGACCAAGAGTAGGTGGCAGAGGCATCGCACACAGGCAGCAAATGTACTTTGAAATCAGCCAAAAACTGAAGTTACAACCAACTCTCTGTTCCTCTGTGGAGATTTTGTGGAGATCTTTGGAGCTGCTTTTTCAGGGAATACGTTTCTTTGTGCTGGTATTCAGAGTACAGCCCCGACAGATTTCACCTTCTCCAAAAAAAGAGAATATATTATTGGTGCCCACCAAGAAAACCAATGCAAAAAACCTTTCATCTTGTAGGAGCTCTATGACAGGGAGGAAAAAAATGACCAAATTACAAGTGAGAGCTGTGTTTTCATGGCCACTAACCCTCAGTGGGTTTTCCTGCTCCATGCTGGACTGCTCAGCTCAGGCACAGCTCCATGCAATGACACACAAAACTGTGTCAGTGTTTGAGGGTCTTAGAATCTCTTTTAAAGCTGCAATATCATAAAAATTGGTGCTTTGCTCCAATTATAGGTCACAGGAAAATATCCAGCACACCTTCCAACACAAAAATGCCATGATTCTGAAAAGAACTACAGAACAATCTTCAGGTCTTGATTTAAAACAAGTGGTGCTGCTGCTGGTATGAGTCAGTGTAACTAAGGAATCAGAGTCTGTATTTTAATAATTAGATCATGACAGAAAAAGATCAGAGAAACATTCACAGTTTTGTTGGTGTAAGTTGTAACCTCCATACTGAGGGAAGCTTTTATTTCATTCAGATTCTTGGCTGTATCCAGGTTGGGGTGAATGTACCTTAACCTTCAAGTTCCTCTCTCATCATATATTTATATCAGAATTGAGCAGTAACTAATTGAGGTTAGTTGAGGCAGAAAAGCACTTTGGACTTGCTGGGTACTTGCTGTGAATGAAGCTTCCAAAAGTCAAGGCAGAATCCTTTAATCCAGCTTTCCCTATATATATATAAATAGGTTAATTAAACTTACTTGAAGGGAAGCAGTTTATTCTGATTTGCTAGTGATTAGAGAAGAGGGGGAAAAGATCTTGTAGAACATGTGTGTTGTTCTTTAAAAGGAATAAGCAATAATAAAACTGAGAAAATGCAGTTCTCTAAAGGTTGTTATGTGCATCTGTTGTTTTTCCTGGATGTTTTTAAAGAAAATAATTCTAGAAATATTTTTCTAAATTTTAATCGTTTTGCTGGTAACACAACTTCTTTTTTGCCTGTCCTGTGTTCTTTCTCCACTCTTCTGCAGGCTCCATATTCAGGGACAGTCTCTGGGGAATTTATGAGACCCCTTTGTGTTACACTGTTGAATACATTCTGTAGGCAAGGCATTGCAGAATTTTAGTTTTTCTGGAGGGGGCAAGGCCAGAGCTGCAGCTGCAGTGGGGCTGGAAGGGGGTTGGCCTTTCTCAGGTTCTGGAGCAATGCTGCAGTGCTGTTTCTAAAGAACTAATGCAATAAAAAATGCTGTGCTGTGATTTCAACTTGCACATGGAAAAACAAAAAGGCTTTTCTTTTCTCTGGTATCTCAGTGCCTGTCATCTGTTTTTGCCCCTTTGCTGGAATTTTGCTACCAGGGAAGAAGAAAAGCTATTAGCTCAGTACATTCAGATTTCATTTTAATCCAACCCCTGTATTGGCTGCAAAGCTGGAAGAGACTTCAGACATTGTTTCATCAATTACTGACACTCTTCTTGTAGGATTTGTTCTCAGGAGTCCAATTCTTTGTGTTGAGAATCCTTTTTGCTGCCAAAGTGACATAAAAATATCTTGGTGTAAGACCTGCTTTTCAAAGAGAATATCTCTCAGTGGAAGAGTCCTTTGGCCTTGAGGGATCTTCCTGTCTGTCCATTCTTTTTCTCTTGTGTGCACACTCATCACTTGAGATCTTTTCTTCTGTTCCACCATTCAAAACAAGAAAATTGTATATATATCAAGTTTAAAATTTATGAGAGTAAACAAGAATTCATAGCATTCAGTCTCTTTTTGAGAATAAAATAACTAGAAATGCATATCTGAAACAAATTTCTACATCTTTGGCAGAAGGAAAGTGGAGAAGAAGGTAAAAACAGAGAAGCTGCCACAGTAAGGAAGATCATGTTTTCATGTCACGTGTTTTAGTGTTCAGCTCTGTTGAACTTTTTCCAGCCCCACCTTCACAGTGTTCAAGCTTTGGCAGGTACTTTGCAAGGCTTTGGCTTCCATGAGCAAGACAGAAACTGCACAAAGATGCTTCTGCACATTGCCCCTTCAAAACCCACGTTTTTGCTTTCCAATTTTCATCTTATTGTACGTGAGGAGATGAGAATTGCTGAAACAAGAGCAGAAAAGGAGGCACTGGGCTGACTGCAGAGCTGTTGTTACTATGCCCAGTAATTGGCTTGTGTTGAGTAAATCAACCTTGTTAATGCAGAATGATTCAAGACAATTAATTCTTTTCAACCCAGGAAAAGGGTTTGTGCAGCCCAATAGGTTTTCCCGGGATGCTGCTAAAGAACCATTCCTGTGCATCCTGCTCCTGCAGCAGGACATCCCTGGTGGTGGCTGCAGCTCAGCAGTTTGTGCTCAGCCCTCGAGAGGGATTGGTGTTGATAAGAGGAACCTGACAAGAATATTGCAGCCTGAGGATGTGTGCAGTGTCATAGGAGTGTTAAACAGTGCTGTTTACTCAATTCATCCTGACCTGGCATTAATGTGTCATACAAGTTACTTTTTGTGAAGTTACTTGTCAGGTTCCTTAGACTGCTTAGTCTGCTCCTCAGACTCCTTCAGCTCTCCTTAGAGATCAAAATCCCACTTTCCTGTGCTTTTCTACACAGGAAGCTATACTGGAGATACTTATGGCTAATTTCAGCACCTGGCTCTCTGAAACTGAAGAAATTCAATTCCTGGGAGCCCAAAGGGTGCCCAGCTTGGATTTATTCTCCACAGAAGATGTCTGGGAGAGGAGTCATGCAGTGGGTGAGCTGGTAGGAAAAATCTTCTGTGAACTTCAGTGGCACTGGTGAAAACTCAATGGCTCCCAAGAATTGTTTCACTTTTGGAGAGACAATAAATCCTATATAACATCTCTGATCTTTCAGAGGTATTTCCCCAGCCAGTTCTGCTCTCCATTAGACATATGCAAGTTATTACACAGCAGTTGGACACCAAAAGTTAACCCTTTTGCCGTACTAGAATCTGCTTCCTTTTCCTAGTGAAGTCAATGGCAAAATTTCTGTTACCTGAATGAAAACCAGTTTGAGTTTTTGATGCTTCCAGAGGTATTTCCCTCTGGAATATTTTAAATAATACTAACTTTCCATGTTCTACTTAATGCTTCAAATTGCAGGAGGGATAACTTTCTTAAACTTGTAAAAATAGTATCTCCTGGATTCTTTTCTGTAATTTTGTTGGAAAAGAAGAATCCAAAGAGCCAGCATCATTCAGGCTGCATGAAGCACAAAATATCAACCCTGAAACTCATAACCTGCACGAAGACTGCAAGATCAATTTTTCAACATAATAATATCACATGCAAATACAGGTTGGGAACAGATGCATTTGTTTAAGATGTTACAACCCCCTGCTGTTTGCTACAATACCTATTAGCTATGCCACTATAACAGAATGTCAGACTGGATTAGGTTGAGCCAGTTAAGAAAAAAGTTTAAAATAAAATGCCTGGTTTTGCCCTGGAAGACACTGGGAGTGTTCAGGCAGGCAGCTGCCATCAGCTGTAGAAATTACAGGGCTGCACAAGTCTAGCTTTGCCTTATGTGACATAGATACTTAAGCCTTATTTTCCAAAGTGATTCAAGAATTTTTAAGCCTAAGTCTCATTCTCTCTTACGGATCCAAATTGCTTTTCCCACTCTTCCCTCTAAATAAATAAATGATCAGCTCTGACTACCCACGCCAGAACAGATAGCTGCACTCTACATGCCTTCCTCACTAAATATTTCAGGAGATATCCTAGAAGCTCTTTGTTATTAAGCAGTTTTGTCATTCTGTGAACCATCAGTTACTGAACAGTAGCTTAAAATAAGCAATACCTCTTCCATAGTAAAAAATGAAGCTGTTGTTTTAACTCACAGCTGCATTGACTCATTGTCTTTCTGGAGACTTCACTGTTTAACCAATTCTCCTTAACTCTGCTGAGAAGTAAATTATTCTCTTTTCCTTCTTCAGGCCTTTCCATAATGCATTTACATCCTTAAGTGTTTAAAAAAAAAACCCAACTCGAAGTATATCATATTGAATAATATACCAGTCAGTCCAATTGTTTGATTCCTCTCCTCAGCTAATCTGGTCCACACTCAGAGTTTTCATCTTCTCTCTCCACTGGGCCCTTAAGAGGGCTCACCTCTACCCTCTCTCCATAACTCTGCTCCCCCTCAGCCTGCGTCGGAGAGCTGACAGGGAAAAGCCATTCAGCACTCTGCAATCCTTCAGGGCACAACTCATTCAATCAGGATGGGACAGATTTATGGCTCCTGCACTTGGGTCCCAATTTTCTGCACTGACATCCTGATTTGTTTCTGTGACATTAGAGGTTTGCCAGGAGTGATGTTTGCTCACTCTCAAGGTACCTGGAGGAGGTTGTTATGCCAACAGCCTGGGACTGTCCTGTAAAGGACTGGGAAAAGGCCCTGACAGAATAGGACCTGTTTGAGTCTGGGGCTTCTCTATGTTTTAAAATCATTTTGATAATCTGATTTTCCAGTTTCTGACAGAGCACAAATTATACAACTCCAGTAAGACTGCTCTGTAAGGGGGCAGTGTGAAACCAACACACAGAAAACCTTCTTGCTTTCCAGTATCCATCATGCTTGTCAGATGTGTGTAAAGTATATGCCATCTTGTGTTGACAAGCCCAAAGAGCAGCTGTGATTTTTGAAAACTGAAATTGCTTCTACTGTTTGCTGTTTGAAAGGCAGGCAGTAAATCAGACCATGCAAAGGTTTGATACTGCCCAAGTTGCCTCTGGTATCCTTCCCTCAGATTTCCTGGGAGAAACATGGAACTGAATGCATAAAACACCTGAGTAATATTTCCCACTAGGGCCACAGGGATAGGAAGAGAAGGGTACCCTGGTTTCCCAAAAATTTGAAAGATAAGCAGTGAAAATTGTGATAAATCTTTCAAAAGTACAATTAGGAGGAGCTTAAAATGACCTGAGTAAGAAATAACCTCTCCCTTGCATCCATGGAAGGGCACATTTGAGAGATTTGTTCCCAGGGAGTTTATCAGACATGAGCAATTCTGGAGCAGGTATTGTACATCAGCAAACACTGAGCACTGAAAAGTGCTGTCAAAGCCAGTCAAAGGTATTGTGTATAGCTCTGAAAAACAGATTCTCTGCTTAGCTTGGTACACAAAAACTGTGTTGAGCTTAATTTTGTTGATCATGCTGGTAGAGGATTGACAAAGGCAGGTTGTTGTTTGTTCCCAAGTGTTTATAAACTCTGTCTTGTGTTGATTAGATATCTTAAGCTTAGAAAAGGCTGTTGTAGTGATCCTGACCTATATAGTCCACCTGGTTGAAGTAAATTCTGTTTCCAGTCAAGTAGTTGTGGTTGGATGATATAAAGAAGATTAAAGCGGGATTCACTCAAGACAGTCCTTTGTTTCCCAAAACAGCAATGGTCCTTGGTTTTTGGGTGGTTTTTTTGCCTCTTCAGCTCACCTTTAGATGTATTAATATGTAACATCCCTGTATTGGTTCCAGGTTCAAAAGGAAAGTGCTGTGAAGGAGTTGAGGACAGAGGAAACTCTTAGATCCAGTTACTGTGAATTAGGTTTCACTTCTTTTACAGTGCTTTTGTTTGTTCATTCAATGGCTTAGCTTTGTTTTAAATATTTACAGTGGAGAGTTATGCAGCTCACAGATTGTCCCATGTTTCTGAAAAAAAGGGCAGGCAGGTAATAACTCCTGCTGCAGTCCCATTTCTTTGTTAGCATAGGAGGCATGAGAGGCAGCATCAGTGCTGCTCCCAGTGCAAACAACAGCTGAACCCACTGCTGCCTTTGTGTCACAGGGCTGTTTTTTCTTCTGTGTGATATACTGTCTTTCCAGAGCTGCTGCAGTCAGAACTGGCCCTGTGGGTGATAGCCCATACCACTGTAAATCTTCACTGCAGGCACATTTCTGGGGTGTGTTAATCTGGACTGGAAAAGCAGCAAGTACCTCTCTCCACCAGGTTAGTTATGGAATCCTAATTTTTGGAGGATGCTTTTTTCTCTGGGTAATTCCCCTGCTGTGCAGAACAACTTGTGCACAGTGAAAAGGAAGGGCAGCTGTGCTGAGAGGCCACAGTGCAGCCTGGGCAGAGCAAGGATTCCTGCTGGATTGTGACAACCATCAGCTGAGGTTTTATTCCCTGCTGCCAGCAGGTTTCCTGCTGCTCTCCCAGTCTTTTCTACTGACCTAGATATGCCAGTTTCTGCGTGTTTTGCTACCTGCTTTCCAAGCATCTTCTCTCTTTGAGCATACCAGGGCATCCTCAGCAGACCAGGCTCACCCTTCATTCTGGAGCAGGCACCAGCCAGCAGAGATGCATTTCTCAGTGCCCACTGTGCCTCTTTCACCCTGTTTATGGGTTAACACACCCACACTGGGAAATGTCCTTTGTAGCATTCCTGATTCTGGGGATGAGGGTGAGGATTGGAGACCTGGGGTTTGGATTAAAATGACCAGGGCAATAGAATGGGGTACAGTAAGGGCTCAAAGTGTTCCTGTAAAATAGGTTGAGCCAAAGGTTTATGGGGTGCTGAAGCTGGGCTATAAGGACCTGCTGGGGAGGCAGGTATGAAAGACCTGTACTTTGAGAAATAGGAGTCTGCTTCCTACCCTAACATTTATCTGTAGCTTGTACAAAAGAAGCTTCCCACCCATCTGCCATGGATATGCCTCCCAGCCTGGCCTGGGAACAGTTGGGGATGGGCTTCTGATTCCCTTAAGGCAGGAGTTTTGCTCATGAGGGCTGAAAATGTGCTCCTTGAGCAAGATCAAAGGGTAAGGTGTTTTTCTATTAGCAATAGGGTTTTTCACACTCAAATTTATCAGTTGCTCATCCCTCTGCATGTAGTCAAGGTGCATTGGTTAATTCTGCACGGGAAAATTGTCCTGGAAAACCAAATACTTACCGTAGCCTTACTGCTTCCTGCAAAGTGAACACTGCACAGCTTTAATTATAATTTAAAATCAAAGGCTGATATCTCTGAAAACAGAAGTTTCTTCTTGAGTTAAACAATGATGAGGAGATTAATGGAGCTCTGTAGGAAGATGATTTTTGATGGAGATGAAACGCTGTCTGTGCAATTTCAGGTGATTGATTTTCATTGATTAGGTACCCATTAAAGTGCAGTCAGCAGTGCCCAGGATATGATCATAAGACACTGAAGAAAGGGGCAACTCATTAAATGAAGAGAATCACCCCACCACCCCATCACAGCCCCATTCCCATATTGTCTATTACTGCTTCAGGAATTCAAGCCTCATGAGGCTTCTGTGCTCTTTGGAAAAGGGTGCAGTATAGAGCACATTGCAGTAAGAGAGAGTCCTTGATATGCAAAATGAACCATGCAGAGATTTCTCTTCATTTATTTTATTTATTTTTAAAAGTTTTGAACAAGGATAAATTATCCTCTGAATATTCTCCACTTTGAGTAGAAGCAGTTCAGTGTAATCGGAAGTGCAGCCTTCAATTTGGCTATTCCCAGAGTAGGAGTATGCTGCTAAATCATCTGTTATCAGTGGAGCTCTAAAAACAAGGCTATTGACCATGAGATGAATTTTGTCACAAGCTTGATGTAGGAGTCAGTTTTGACATTGCTCTAAATGTTCTCTTGTCAAAGAAAAGCTCTACTGAGAGCAGATGTATAAAAGTTAAGCGGGAGGTTTTAGATTGCATAGATGAGAATGAGACATCTGATTTACTCAGGCTTCTACTGAGAGTTGAGCATTTCACTGCCCTTCATGCCTGTGAAAAATCTCCCCTTAAACCACCATTTTACAAAATGTGGTAGGAATTTAGTAACAGGATAAGTCAGGTTACATCTGCACAGGTTTCTTGATTTCGATATCGTAATACATGTTCATAACTCTTCCAAAGGGTTCAAACATTTTCATGTCACTTATCATGTGCCATGTGAATCCTTGCTTTCACCTGTCCCATATGAATGCATTTTATTTCATTTTAGCATGTTTTGGCAGCATCAGAAAAATGTATTGGGAGAAATCTTAGCATGTCCTTTTATACTGATGGAAAATTTTGACATTCACAGCAGCCAGGCCATTGTGCACTGACGTTACTTCAAACCACTGGGAACTACCTTTGTGCAAGCTGTGAATTTGGTTTTGCCAACTTCATTTTGGATTCATATTTAAAAGTTCAACTCATAACAAAAGTGAAAGCTTATGTCGACTCAGCACTACTGCTGTGTATTGGGGGATTAGAGAATTTATTACATAAATGAATTTGTGTGAATATTTATGCTTCATTAGTTACTCATTGGTGTGGAACATAGTATGGGAACTTTGTACTTACTGATTTTCTCAAGTTAAACTGCCAAACTGTTCGTGACTGATATTCCCATATTAAGTGTGTGCAGCTTTTAACACTTGACTTAACAAGTACCTTTAATTTCACTGAACATAAGTTATTGATCATGGGGCTTGTTGCCTGGAAGCTCCATTCCTGATTGTTAATTGAGCCATTGATTTCTTTTTTTACCGTTATCATTAACAAAAGGGTGAATGCAGAATTATAAAGTGGTCTGCTTAGAGTGGGGAGGGGAGGACTGTAGCTGACCAAAGAAAATTCATGGGGCTTCTAAAGCTACCACAGGTGAAATCAGCTCAAAAACTGCTGTTGAACCAAGGGAGAATTTTAATCAATATGGATTTGATTTGGCAAAGTCAAGTTAAAAGGAAACTTGAGCAGATTTCAGAGATGCCAGACCAGAGCTGGTGTTTGGTACATATTATGAGCATTATTATGATGACTCAACCAGCCATGCCTTGCAGAGAAAAAGCTCATCTCTGAGTTTGGGCTTGGCACCACAATCCCACAACCAAATAGTGCCTGTTTAGAGGTGTCTTGTGGCCAGCTGACTTGCAGCTCGGGCCCAGGGAGATATGTTTGCTTTGTCACATTAACCCTGCACAGCACAGGGACACCCAGCAGCCACACCACATCTGGCTGGGGAGTGAAAGACAATGTCCCAGTGATACAACCTGTGGATGTGAAAACTTGGTGGGGAAAAGCTCAGGATTTCAGGTGAATAACGATGCTGCTCTCCTTTAGGGATCAGGGTAATATATATATCATATATTTGTGTCTGGTTTTATAGATATGACCTGTAAGTGCACTTTGTACAGTTGTGGCAGTCGGTGGCACGCAGCATGTTCCTGTTTAATTAGAACTGCTTCATTGTCTTGGAACTATGATTACTGTCCATGAGGTCATCTCAAGTACCTACAGGCACCAGAGAAAGTACCTCGGTCCACAAAAAGCCTTTTGCTTGTATTCTGTCATGAACAGCTTCTACGATTTTTAAAACAGAACAGAAACAATGTTTCTGTCTCAAAGGCATATGATGGAATTAATCTTCCTCTTTTCCAGTGGACATCGTTTTTAGGAGCACATACCATGTTATTCAGAGAGCAAACTTCTTTCTCTGAGCTGTCTCACAGACTTGCACAGTGATTTTTAATTAGCATGACTAGTAGGTACAGTCTAGATAGTTTTGAAAAATTCATTATTGCTGTCCTTGTAGAATCACATCCAGAAAATAAAAACACCTATTAGAGGCTACTGCAGAGGTGCTCATATTCATGAGCCCCCTGCAAAACACTGTTGCAGTTTGACAACTCTGGCAAGAAAGTATTCATGAGTTTACGGATTTGAAGTGCTCGAGTTCTTTGTAGTCCTCCAAACAGTTTCCAGAAACTATTTTATGACAGTTTTAAAAGACTTCAAAGTCTTTACTCTTGGGTATAGCGGCTTTCTCTGGAAGAGAGGAGTGTGGCAAGAGGCTGAGCAGAGGTAGGTAATGATTCAGGTGACATCAGCTCTCCTCATTTCCTGACCTTGTGTGCCTGACAGGTTTAGTGAGGGTGGAAACAATGCTGATTTCTGAAGACTGTCAAGTGCGAGCAGTTTTCTGCTGAGTTGTAGGAGGCTGGAGATCTATAAACCTTTTTAAGTGCTGGGAGGAATGAGAGGGCATTGTTTTCATTGCAGCTGGTCTTTGAGTCAGAAAGAGAATAGTAACTATTGAGGGAAGGACCCTTACAACAAGGCTGAGCCTTATTTATTAACTAGTAAAATTTCTTAAAAGGGGAATGAGCAAGCAAAAATTTCTTAGCTCTGCTGCTGTGGGCAAATAAACACGAATGCAGAAATTGTGAAAATAACACAGCATGGAATTATATTGCTAAGGCAACACAAGTTCTTCCATTTAAAAAAAAAATCAGCAAAAATCTGAATAGCATTTCAAGACTATCCAAAACTAAAATACTTGCTACTAGAAAGCAGCACCCCAATATCTTGGTTAAAGGAGAACAATTGAATTATTAAAAATTCAAATCTTTTGTTTGCCTAAGATGTTTCTGTACTGAATTGTTGATTCCATTCCCATTCCAATCAGCCATATTTTTGAAGGAGTTCAGAATGTATTTATTGAAATAAAAAGTCAGAGATGAAACTGGTGGGGTACCCAGTGGGCCCTGAATGTTCTGAAAAGTTACTGTAGGAACTTAGTGCTGTTTAGCTCATATTTATTACCAGTATATCAGGACAGTCTGTCAAACTAAATATCCTCAGCTCTACTGAAGTTCTGGTCACTTTCTTTATGCCTGAAAGGAAAGATGAAGATGTAAAAATACTCAGGAACATTTAGTGGTTTTCCTCTATGCAGGACTCAGCCACTGGCTTTGAGCACATTTGTCTTTAGAAACACAAACTGGAAGACTGAGTAGTGCACTTCCGTGGTATTTTGTCCATGGTATTTTGTCCATAACCTAAACACTTTCTGAGATACCATTTGGATACTCACCTCCATTGAAAAATGCATGTGTGTCTGCCTGGGGATTTTTTGTTTGCAGATGAGCATAGAGGTGCAAATGAGAAATTTTAGGGTAGCATTTAACAAAAAAATCACATTTTGTATCCAAAATACTCTTGGATTCTGGGAGGTCTATACAGAGATCTTCTGTCTTATGAATGCTTTGGATCTATGATTAAACCTGACAGTGGCAATAATCATAATGAACCTACATGAGAAGAGAATATAAAAATGTGCTAAACCATTTCTTTCCCTCAAGGTAAGGCTTTGGTATCAACCATGTCATAATGATAGAGCCAAATCCTTACCTCTCTGACATGATGAAGAAGAAAGCCACTGGCTTTGGGCTGGTTCTCCTTCATTCTTTCCTGCCCCTGAAATTAGAACTGTACCTCCAAGCTTTAGAGAGTGTCTTTTGCAGCCTCATGACAGTGTTGTAAGCTGCAATTTTCCAGCCAAGAGTATGTCACACAGTGCACATGCCAGCATGAAGTACATCACCTCTTTGGGGGAACAAATCCTTCATTAAGCTACAATGGAAGCTTAATGTACAGCAATCCTATGGGACACCTCCTTGATCCTATCTCATGCATTAACTGCCAAGAAATTCAGGTCCCAAGACCCCTCTGAATAGTTAGTGTCTTCCCAAAGACTTGATAAGATTAGATTGCAAGGGCTCTGTGTTGGTTTTCCCCCTATATTTTTCCTGTACTGAACACGTATATACTTTCAGGTCCTGCCTGGACAAGTCACCCGGTCTGCAGCATTCACAGCTACTTTGTTCCCTCCATCCTGTCATGCTAAAAGCAATAAAAAAACCCTTAAAGACCAGCTAGTCTCTCAATCCATTTGTTCTCTGTCCATCTAACATTATTAATTGAATCCAAGGCCCAATTTTGAGCAATCCAGTGAAAGACAGTGGCACTTTGCTTCTCGTGTTTGACCTGTCCAGCTAGAGAAATAACTTCCAAATGCCGTCAGTGAAGTGATTATGAGCAGCACACAGAATTTCCACCCACCAAAGGGATTTGTTTTTAAGCTTCTCTGAACTCCAGTATCTGGACGAGAGCTCTGGTGTTTAGAATTAATGATGTCTTGGGTTAGCTCACACAGCTTGCAGCGCTCTAGGTGCTGCGGTTTGATGACTGTCACTGTTGGTTGGGTCAAGAATAGCTGCCACAGACATAATCAGCATGTTTCCTCATTTTATCAGCCTGGTGCAAGAGGTAGTCATTTTTTCCAGGGGACAGAATTAATGGGTGAATGCGCTGTGGGGCTGGCACACGCTGCCTCCAGTTTAATAGCTGAATTAGAATCTTTTTAAACCCTTGGCACCAAGAAATGTGATTTCCTGATGCTTAGGGCTAATGCTGTGGTAAGTGCTGGGAAATCTTGACTGATAGGGCTAAGAGTTAACAGAGACAAAAAAAATAAAGCACAGTAAATCTTACCTGAAGTGTTTGCTGTGTATGAATTACATATGTGCATATATGCATTGGTCTGAAAGGTTTGAGCACATGCAGAGAGATTAATTATAGTTTAACCTGCACTTAAGAGGATCATCAAATCTAATATTTTTTCGCTCAATATTTCGGGATTGCTTCTGGTGGCCAAGCTTGGGGGGGGAAAGATTTATAGTCACTATGTGAGAAAGTGTATCAAATAAATAATAGGGCCAAATTAAACACATTGATTAACTATCATTCACTATCCTGTAATCTCTTAATGACTGAGGTCTAATTTAAGACAGACTAGAATCAGGATTAAATTCTGAATTGATGTTATTATTACATGTATTCATTAGGTTCTAGAGGAATTCAGGAGAGATTAAAAAGGCACCTGTGAGTTAAGACCAGCTATTAATGGGGGAAGTTGAAGGACTTATCCATATTAATGCTATTTTTCTTACTCGGGTAGCCTAATGAATGGAAGCATTAAATTTTACAGATTGTTTTTGCATTCATGGTTTTCATCACTCCAGTTTATTGTCAGAAAATCTGTAGAGCACCTGGAAATATAATAATGGCCACCGTGTTGCATTTACTAATTGCAGTAGCAGAAAGCAATTAAAGAGCTTTTCAGGGCAGTTGAAAGGGATGAGATTTGGTCATTTCTGCAGCAAGTCCAATGAAATAAAAGGGAGGGAGAATGGGAGAGGAAGGGAGAAAAGCACGGTTTGTTTTAATCAACCTGTGAATGATGCTATTTTTATTTAACACTTCAAGTTTCAGACTGTTTAAGGTGTGCCAAACCAATGGACTTTTTCCATTGACAGCCTCAGACAGGTGGTTGCTCCAGTCCAGGTCATGCTCATCTTTTCAGTACCTGTACAATTTTCTCATCTCCAGAGTCCATAAAATTAAGTTATTAAACTTACATGTGTAAGTTTGTGTTTAGGAGTTATAAGAAAGAAAAACACTGCATATTTTTTGGTGTACAGAAAAACTCTTAAGAGTTAAGTTTTAAGATCATTTAAGTCCATCTCTTCCTTAATAACCTTTTGTTAACACTTTACATTCCTAGGTGTGTGATGCTTAATGTCTCCATGATCATTAATACACAAGCAAGCCTTGCAGAAATGAGGATAAAGTCATGCTGCCCTCTGAAACAGTTGATTCCGTTTTTGCTAATGAAGCACTTGCTATCTTCAGTCCCTTCTCTTCTGCCATTTTTAGGCAGTTTTCTGATGTTTTGCTTTCAGTAAAGAGGCCATTATTCCTGCAATCTATCATTATAAGGAGTGCTGCCTACTTCAGAGAACCTCTTGCAGCCTAACTGGAATCACTCGATGATTTGGATCATTAATATATTGCAAAATGACAATAAGAACTGAAGTGAGGGGGCAGGCAGACACAAAGTGCTGATGAAGATATATCTGCTCTGCTGTCAAAATTCCACATACAAATATAGGAGCCACCATTGGATTTTTTTATAGCTAGAAGGTGAAGCTTTAACACGCCTAAAGAGTATTGATTGTTAACCCTCAGTTTGATAGGTCTCAGTTTGAGAGTGTACTCAGAACCTTTAAATCTGCTTTTCCTCTAGGTTTTTGTTTCTGGACTTTACTGTGAGATCTTTTAAAACAGTCTGCTATTGGTATGTTTTCCTTTCTTAAACTTTATTGCTGTGATGACTCTGAAAAGGAGTTATTTTTCTGGTTGGTTTTTTTTGGTTTGGTTTTTTTGGGGGGTTTTTTGTTTGGTTGGTTTTTTGTACATTATTTGTCTGAGTTCTGCTTCTTCCCCTTTTCCTAAAATTAAAAAAAAAAAAGGACACTAAGCTTGTTCTTAATTAGATTTCATTATATCAATGATTTTTTTAAAGGATTCAGGCTTAGGAAGAGCAGTTGTTCATCTCCTCATCTGCAGCAGCAGCACTAATCTTGTACACATTTGCATGCACACAGGACAATAAAAAGTGACATGATGTAACATTTCAGTGAAGAATTGTAGGCACTGCAGCCAAATCCTGTCATTTAAGACTTTCTGTGAGGAGTGATTTATTCTCAATTTGCCAGTGTGGGTTTTTTTGAGAGAGAGAGAGAGATTGTGTGGGTGTTGGGAATTATGCCTACACTTTTTAAGCTTTACTACTGACTTTGGGTGTCTCTGCCTTCAGGTACCTAACTTGACATTCCAGAGGGGCTCAGTGCTTGGCTCTATTCAGCTTATTTAGAAAATCTCTGCCTCCAGCAGAACCCCCCAAATCATTGGGTTTGGCTCTCTATTACTTTCTGATCTGAAGCTGTCAATGATGATGGCTGTAAGGGACAGTGTTTCAAATACCATGCTCTGATCTACCAAAAAAAGCTTCTCAAACTTAACATTTGCTCCATCTGTAGAGATTTTTAATTGTCAGAAGTGTTCTTTTGCTGCTAGAATAGGAGCTAGAACAGAGGCTGATGGGACAAATCACTTGCTTTTTCACATTATTAGTCTTCTGGAGGCACAGATCAATTGCTTAGAGCTGTTTCTTCCTTTTTAGAGGCAAATTTCTAATCTTATTAATGATAATGGGGACTTTTGCCAACAGCATGATATTCTGTATTGTTCAGTTTAATAATCAGCATGAAACTTATTAACTGTATGAGATATGGTGTCAGAAATCTGGGTAAAATCTCTGGCACTTGGAAATATTAACTGACTTGTTTTCAGTGCTGCAATCTCCTACAGTTAACATTCTGGCAATTACAAAGATGCAAGCTCCTAAAGATAAGCTTTCTGCTTTGTGCTGTGCCTGTGCTTTATCCTGTAGCCAAAATCCAAAGTAAGCCTTTTTGGAAGCTGTGACAGCTTGGGAGAGTTTAATCTAATTCATTTTCTTGTGATTGTGAACACTTGGGGCCCTCCTGGTTCTACCTGAATTTAGCAATGACTAAATCACCAGAGTACCTCTTCTCAAGCAGTGTTGATTGGGGGGAAGCAAATTGATATTCCCAGCGAATGATGGCATCTCAATCATGTGTTGATGCTCTTATGGTATGTTGTGTGTTCTTTATTGCCATCTCACTTTTACCTAGCAAGAAGGTGGAATTAAGCTGCTTTTATCAACCTGTTTCTGGTTACAGTCAGTTTTCCTTTCCTTTCATGTCTCAGTTTCCAAGCTCATCCCAGTTGCTCAATTTTTCTGATGAAAGTTTGAAACTCTGCCTTCACGAGGGGTCAGCAAAGCTTGCAATTTGTCACTTCTAGACACCAGATTCTATAGCAAGCCTCTCATTAAATTTTCCTTGTGCGTATCAAAGGTTGAGGTCATATGGCCCCAGGTTGTCTCGTCTCTGAGGGGAGAGCTGCCATTGGACTCTCTGATTGCTCCACCACAGCTGTGAATTTGCAGAAGTCAATCTTGTGGCTTGCACTCCCTCCAGGGCATATTTCCTCCTCTACACAATATAATAGTGATTGGCTGTTTTAATAGCTTTTGAATAAGTTGTTCTTAAATGTGTTTTTCCCCCTTCTCTGCCATGCCCAGTATTGAGTTTGATCTCTGGATCACTTCTGGTTTGCCCTGATGCTTTCCATGGCCTCTAACAGTGTCTTTTAGTATAGACTAATTAGGGAGTGTCATTTACACTTTCCACTTTCCATGGTGCCATGGAAAGGATTGGTGCTTATCATGGTGCTGAGAAGTTGCCTCATGACTTTCCCTTACCTGTTCTGCTATCTGCCAAGACCTGGATCTCTCTGCAATTACTTTCCTAACATTTTTCTGGTAGGAATACTATCTGCAATCTCTCCATGACAAGTTTCCTTGTCATCCTTCCTGTAGGCATTTACTTTTCTGGGGCTTGTTGCTTTTGATTTCTTTACTTTTTTAGCAACTGGGCAGTGAAGATGAAGACTTTCCATATCCATGCAGCCATTCCCCTGTTTACTAATGTTCTATACAAACAGCATCTTTCAGTGGAAGGTTACAGCTTGCATTTCTTTATGTGCTTTTAAAATCTTTGGCTGAAGCAGGTGAGATTTTAGCAAGGGGAATCACCCTATTCTTCTTTCTAAAACACAGTATTTTAATTCAATTTATCTTCCTGAAGAATCATGACCTTAGTATTTAATTAAAAGCACACATATAAATGGCAATTCATAAATATAATTGGCACAAGCAACAGTGCCAACAAAATACTGACTTGTAAGAGAAAATTAGAAACACAGCTCTGACTTGTGTGACAGTACCGTGCTTGTCTCCTGTTTTAGGCTGGCATTGCTCAGAGCCTCCATGCCCAGTCTGGCAGGGCTGGGTATGGCACTGAGCCTTGTGGGCTCACAGTGCAGTGGAATTTGCAGTCAGAGCCACTTCCATCCCCTGGAAAAAGGCTGGAGTGAAGGAGGAGAGGGGCCCAGCTACAAGTCACTAGTGCAAATGCACAAAGAAATTGGTGCTTCTACTGGGCATGGCTTAACAAGGAATTGGGGCACTTAAAATCTTCCGAGGGGGAGCATGAGAGAGGAGTTATTACAAAATAAATAGCAAATACTTCAGTCTGGAGAATCTCCTGTGCTTTTCGTGTGCCCTGACTTGCAGCAGCTTCCTTCCTTTTAAGAGTGAATTCAGAGTTCACAGGTTAGTGGTTGTCGCTAAGGAATCTGGTGTAGTTTGTGTGAGCACATCCTGCAGCTCCTCACACGGGCTCTCTGTGCTCCTGGTGCAAGCAGTGCCTTAGAGCAGCGCAGGTCAGCTGAAGGTGGGGAGAGGAGGAGGAGGCAGCCCTTAACAGAGAGCAGCACAACCTGCTCTGGCTTGGGGCACCGAGCTCTGAGGACTCAACAAAGGGGTGCAAACACCCTGTGAGCAGAGGCTGCTGGCAGGGGGAGGCTCTGCACCACTGCTGCCAGGATGGGCAAACCAGGCTCAAATCAGAAATGCTGGTGAGAGTGCAGGCATCAGATCAAAGGAGCAGACACTGAGAGGGATGATCCCTGCCATCGCTGGAGCTCACAAGGGCCTGGGCAATTGAAGTCATCCCTGAGGACCAGGTTCTGTGGGTCTAAGGGCTCCTTCAGCAGCTGAAGGAAGGTTTCATCATTCATTCATTCTGATTAGGGGGCCAGTAACAGACACCAAACCTAAACTCCCCCTCGGTGGTGACCCCACTAATCCTGACCCAAAGGCACTCAATGGACTTCTCGTGGTCTCAGCTCACCTTCATACATTTGGATTTTTCTGTTACTTAAAATGCAGCTTCATCTCTTCTTCTTCCTTTCCTATGTTCACAAAGGAGTTTTTAGCCATCCATTGTGGCCTTCCAGTCTTTCAAGTGTTCCTAGCAAGTTCCTGAGATCCCTATGACAGCACACATCTCAGACCAGGCATGGAGCTTCAGCTGCCCCCATTTGACCCCTGTCATTGATACACTTGGGGCTCTTGACTTCATGAGGTACCAAAAAAAAAAAACCAAAACAACAAAACCATGGACAAAAGATACAAAACATCACAAAACAACAAAAGACTACTCAGTGTCCTGCTGAGGCACTGGGTGCTGATCTTCCTTATTCTTTCATAATTTTAACACCAAGAATCAATTTCTACCCATAAATTTTTCACAGTAGAGTATGGCAGAGGCTGCAAGGGTCCTCTGTGCCAGCCCATACAAAGATCTTCTCCTGCTGTTATTGGCAGGCCCTACACCTGTTGGTTGGGGTGCCAAGCAGAGGGAGGGCAGCTCCCTTTTGTCTAATAAACAGTGATACCTGATCTACTGACAACTCCCATTCCTCTGACAATCCAGGCAGTGCAAGGGCTCCTGTGAACTGTATTTGGCTGTACAGGTTGCACAGTAGTGCTATCCTCATATTAAAAGGTAATAATAATTTAATAGTCTTTTTTAAAAGAAGTAAGTATGACATTTTTCACTATGCAGAGAAGCAAACTATTTGTGTTTCTAATAGGAACCACTGGGAAAAGAGAGTTTTGGGAAAAAAAAGTCAGCCAGAGGGAATAGGTCGATGAAAGCTTTAAGTTCTAAGAGGGTTTTATTTCTTTGCTGCTTTGTAGTTCCTGTGGGTAAGTGAGTAAACCTGACAGTTCAAACTACATTTTCCTCAATATCTCAAAATTCATACAGCTTCCCATGTTACTAATTATTTTTCCACCTGAGAATCAGCTATTTTGTTTCAGGCTAAAACAAGAAGAAAAAAATCAGCTTCATTACAAGGGTAGGGAAAAAATAACAAGAAAAAAAAAGAGAACTCTGCATCTTTGATAGCATTCAGCCTTTTGTAAATAAAAACATAAATTTCTCTGGGCTTTAGTGGTTACAGTAATCTCTTAGCACCTACAAGGTAGAGAAAGGAGAAGAATCCTCTTCTTTCTCCTCTTAAATGAATAAGCTCTGTTTAGGTTTTTTTATAATTATTGATTTCTGTAATTCTAAATATATAATACATTCAGGAGATTTTAATCAGCATAGAATCAGTAGGCTGGTGTGGAGAATTGTGAATACCATGAGCATTAATTTCAGTTCTTTTTCAGAAAACATCATCCAGGCATTAATTAAGTCTTTAATTAGGCATCCTATTAAATTTTGCTTTAAAACGTTAAAGACCTGGCAAAGATACTCTGTCAAATCAATGTGAGTCTTTACATTGATTTCCATGGAATTTGGACAAGTCACAAAGGAGCTGATTAGATCTTTTTATGGGGTGACAAAGAATTAGAATCCAGTTATCTGACCTACCTCCAACTTTCCTTTTCCATTGAGTTTTTGATGGTCAGAGAATGCACTGTGAGAAAAGAAAGGCTGAAGTAAAAATACGATGTCCAGAGAAGTAGCTTAATGGTTCAGATTGTTTGGGCAAGTTCTGTTGTCATTAGGGAAGAAATTTAAATGGTAATTCACAGCATGAATACAAACTCAAGTAGCCATCACTATATATTTTGGATTTTCAGCTTAATAGCAGAGGTGAAGGACCAGAATTGAGGTGGTCTAAGGACAGACCTTCCTGAAGATAAAAGTTACAATCAACTTGCAAACAGTAACTTGCAAAATTATTTATAGGTATAATTTACAACCAACCTTCAGAAATGCAACCTTGCAATAATGAAATGGGATTATTCATAGAGCAAAAGTTTTATGGTAAGGTCAGAGCTGAAATATGGAAATAATTTATTCTGTGGTTTTACAAGACCCTAGAACACCTTAAAACATAAATTCACACTGCCTCACATGGGTGTTGTGTTGAGCTGCCACTTTCACTGCCTTTTTCCCAGGAGTTTGTCCTGGTGCTGTGAGAGTTGGGCATGGGGGTGGCTGCTCCCACTCACGAGGGTCCTGCTGAGGATTTTCAGTCCCTAAAACCACATCCTTGCACTACAGCTCTAAGCCAAGCCTTTTGATTATTGACTCATAAACCTTGAGGCCTGGGCTAATAAAGCCTTTTATAGAACTTTCAAAAATCTCTGGAAGTTAGGTCAGTTCCTGAGGAATGTGTTTTGTACCTCACATTGCTGTTGTCAATGAGAAGAGCTGATGGTTAATTAGAGGGAAAGACAGATAATGGCAGATTTTTTTTTGTTATCTGTATCTACCATACTGATCTACCTTTCACCTATACTTTCAGAAGTCTATTTATATAGTCTCAAAAAAATCCGATCAAACTTCATCCTGTAATGTATATTAGTAATGGTTTGTCCTCTGCTTCATTAGATAAATTAAACTGTTCGTGAAAATAATTAACTACATTAGGAAATGTAAAGAATGTTTTTCTTTTTTTGCTTTCAGAGGGCAGGATGCCATTTTAAAGTCAGTTATGCTAAAGGTCTTGCAACTTATCCAGAATATTAAGCTTCTGTGATGTGGAACATGGAAGTGACAGCAGAAATGCATCTCTGATTTTTTTGATACACCAAGTATCCAGCTTCAATCAGCAGAAACAAGTGAGCTTCATAAAATAGTCCTTTGTATATAAGATAACTAATTTATTTAATTATTTTTATAATTTTAGAGAAAGAGAAAGTGAAAATTTCAGTAAAATTAATGCTGAAAAAGATCTGGTTCTGCCATTTTATTTGCATGTAAAGGTAGATGGTTTTGCTTGTTTAAGTAGCTGTGATTTCTCATTAGAATAAATTATTGTAATGGGACCAAAAGTATCAGGCAGTTGGCAACTTTGCCTTATACCTTGTCCACTCTTTTGTCCAGAATTTCAGTGAATTGTTGTGGCCAGGAGATGATCCAGTCTCAGGGGTTCCAGTGGTCAGGCAGTGTTCAAATAAAGCTGGCAATTCTGATGCTCAGCTGTCTCTACCTTCTGTCCCTGTTATATGACTTCAGAAAATTATTATGATTCTGTGTAGCTTGCAAAAAGTGTTACTTTTATAAGTGTTTTTCCATCTCCGTTAGGCAGTGAAAAGCCAAGCAAGAGTAATTTTGACAAAGGAAATTTTACTCCTTATTAGTTTCTTCATAGTTGTTCCTGAACCTGGCCTGGGTTGAGGGATAGGCCAAGATATTTGGCATATCCTCAAGAACTTCTTTTTCTCAGGTATTTAGCAGCTTTCTGTAATTAAACAATGTTCTTACTTTTTCAAGCAGTTTGAGCTGCACTGATAGAGCAGCCACGGGGAATTTAAATGCCAAAGTACATTAAAGGGAAGGGTGTCTGCAGTTTATTGGATGGGTGTGCATAGATTGTGAGGGATGAAATGACCAGTACAGTGGAAATAGATCACTTAGAAATATCCAAATAAGGCTTTCTCACAAGACTATGTTGTAGTAGATTATTAGGGCAATAGCTGCAGAAATAAGGATTTATCTCCTTTTTCTATTTTCTGGAGGAAGGTGAAAGGAGGGGAGAGAAGATCTAAAGCCAAATACTACAACTTTATTGACTTAATTGAAATTGCTGCCAAAATCACCTCATGGAAGGAAGACTTGAATCTGTCTCAAAGTAACTGCTTCACTTCCATTGCATTAAAAATATAATAGGAAGTCATAACTTTTTCCTAATTTTTTTGAGAATTTATAAAGGAAAGTAGCCCTTTAGCTGCTTACACAGTGATTTAGATAACTTTGCCATTGCACTGGATCTCCTCAGATATTTGGCATGTTTAATGAATTTTTCAGACATTTCATTTCCTTTGTAAGTGCCAATTATCAATCTGTGGTAATGAAGGATGGTTTAACGTGAACTGTCAAGGAAGTTTATAAAATTATCATGTCAACACTGTACTCTTCCAGCAGAGTTAGAGAAGGATTACAAGAAAATGATATTGTCATTTAATTAAACAGGGTGTACATTAATATTTCATTATTACTCCATACTTATTTTTCATCCTGACAAGTCCTAGCTATCATTTTGTGGAGCCATCAGCTGTGCCTGGTGATGGGCAAATCCTCAGATGGCCTAAAACTTTGGGCATTATATTGGAGTGGTGCCTGCATGAGGGGGAATTGGTGATTTTTTTCACCCTCCTCATGTTCCTCTAATGTGATATCAAACAAGATTTCAGTGACAATTGACTGTGCAAATATTTCTTATGTGATTTCCTGTTCTTGCCTCTGCAGTCATCAGTGGAAGTAGTGCCCATACCCTAAACTAACGTTTTTTGAGGTGCACTCTCAAACTCTGTATATTCAGGGTTCCAACGTGGACAGGCTCAGATTAAATCACTGGCACTAATCCAAATTTCCACCACTACAGAAAAACTCCTTTGCACCTGGCTTTATCATTTAGAGCAAGAAAATGAATGTTTTTCCAGTACTGTTGATAGGTCTTTGGCAATGCTAATTAATGAGCATTCAGTTTTCCCTCTAATAAAAATAGATTTGCCCTAGACTCTTTAGGAAGATTTTTGACCTCTCTTTTGGCTACCCTCAATTATTTTTTTTTTTATTTTGATATTTGTGTCAAAATAAATCCTGTTCTTTTTAGAATACTTAAAGGTTGGTTAAAGTTCTCTATGTGATGGTTCTGTTCCCTCTCAGAATCTAAATAATCACTGATTTCCTTTTTAAAGTAATCTCAGTCCTGCAAGTGCCTTACTTAAATTTATAGCTTGGCAGATTTTGTCTTTGCCAAACTGTGGTCATTGTGAAAATGGTTTTATGCAATGTGTCTCTCACCTTCCTTGAGGAGGTGTAGGTATCTTCCTAATTCTTTCAAAAGGAGTTGAGAAATTCTATTGTTATAAAAAACCAAACAGTCCAAAATGTCCATAGTGCTGAAAACTAGAAAGATGTTCAAAGACTGTCAGTGGCAGCCTGTTCTTTCAGACCTTTCAAACCAGCAAACAATACAGGGGTGTACCCAGCTCAGGAGGGTTTGATGTGATTCTGAATAAACCAGCCTGGCAAAGATGTGACATGGCTCATGAAAGTATTGTCAAGCATTGGAACAGCCAGCCTGGAGAACTGGTGGAGTCACCATCCCTGGAGGGATTTAAAAGATGTGTAGAAGTGACACAGTGGCACTTGGAACATGGATTAGTGGTGGACTTGGCTGTTCTGGGTTAAATGTTGGACTTGATGGTCTTGGAGCTTTTTTCCAAAATGATTCTCTGTTGAGCATTTATTTGCTGGAGCCTTGAAGGATTGAATACTGAGTCAAGTTTTGGTTCTGGGCAAGGTACTGAAGCACACAGAGCTGTGAGTACTCTTACAGAAGTTTTCCTTTCCTGAGAGATGCAATTTGCTTGGGTGAAGAATTTCCCTTCTTTCTTGAAAGAAAAGAAACTTGCTTGGAGACTGTAAATGCTTGGCACCTCTATAAATTAGACAATGTGCATCTCTGCAGTGCCAGAGAGGGGTGCACATATCAGTTCCCTACTTTTAAAAGGCCATTTATATCTGGCATAATTTGGCCTTCAATTTTTAATTAATTTCACACTGGAGATTTTGTAAAGTTATGCAAGCAAGAAGAAAGCGATCTGTTCTTGCTATGTACCTAATATATGTATCATTACAGGTACCTAGCAAAAATTAGTAGAAGTGATTAGAGTCACAGGATAATTTGGGTTGGAAGGAACCTCAGGAGGTCAGCTGCTCCAGCCTCCTGCTTCAAGCAGGGTCAGTTATCAAATTAATATGCTTCCACATTTTTGGTGGGGTTTATGGTTCCCAGTGGATCACAGGTTAATTCCAGCAAAGAGATAATCTCACCAAGTGTCAGTCATTT
This sequence comes from Passer domesticus, assembly GCF_036417665.1. Lineage (NCBI taxonomy): Eukaryota > Metazoa > Chordata > Aves > Passeriformes > Passeridae > Passer > Passer domesticus. The sequence goes on from NC_087488.1 coordinate 5,514,827, forward strand.
CTTTAGAAACCCAGCTATTATCACTTTTATATGCTTTTAATTCATGGGTGTTAACTATGGGAGCTCAGTAATGTACAGTGACAATTCTGTAGTCCTTTAAAATGCTACACTTATTATTATACCACCAACTTTCCTCATAGTTCCAACAAGTGCTAGAAATACTATTGTTATGATAAGTTATGGATCCCCAGTGGAGGCATTTAATTTCATGGCATGTTAAAGGCTATAACAGCCTATTAAAACAGGGGTGGAAAATCTTACTTTGGAAAAAAAAAAAAAAAAGGCAGAATAAAATGTTTCGTGGCACTTCTCCAAGAGAGACATTTTACAAAACCCAAATCATAGAGATAGAATTTGTTTGAAGTAATACATTCTTCAAGGGCTAACAATGAGAATGGTGTGGCCATCTTTTTCAGCAAACATTGGCTACCATTTCTAAGTCAAAAGAGCTATCAGTGGCAGCAGGAGAGAGACTAAGCTAATACTGAAGTATGCATATGATTTTCCTTTCATTATTCTTACTAAAATAGCCAAGGAATTAGGACAATTAACAATTCTGCTCATGTGTAGGATTATAATATCAGTGCACAAACCTGTAAAGCTTGCTCAGTGCTTAAATTTGTTCACATAAATAGTCCCCTTGGCTTGAAAACAAGGATAAGGCCCAAGTGTTTGTGCTGGCCTTTTGGAAGTTTTCAAACTGTGGTTATCCCTGTGTGAACCTTGAACAGCACTTGTAGGCTTGACTGAGAATCTGAAAATGTGTCCCCATGCCAATAGAAGTGGCAGAGCACAGCTGCTTGCTTTTCAGCTCCAAAACCTTTGGGTTTTGTTTGCAGCTGTCTGTCATAAGTACTTGCTTTGGAGAATGTAAATAACCAAAGATGAAAGGTGATTTTTGAATAAGGGGGGAATAAGTAAATAGATGAAACCTTTCCTAAACTCGCTGCTCTGTTCAGTTGTCTGAGCCCCTCTTTCAGTGCCACGTGTAGCCAAGCAGATCCTTTCCATTGGCTTTAGCAGAACCTGTGCTGATCCCTGGAACTGTAGCTCTAAGTGCAAATGAAGACTCCTACAGAACTAACAGAGCTGAAGGACTCAGGAATTTGGAGTAGGATTAAATATTAATTTCTGCCTGGTTGGTATCACCCAGGACTTAGTCACAGAGGGCATTAAAGAACAACATAAGAAAACAAACCCACAGCCTAAATATCACTGAAGTCCTTGACTCTCCCTTCCCCAGGAGTACAATTCTATTGTCCTTTATTACTAATGTATCATAATATCACCAAACATGGCCTGAACATTTGACAGTCTGGAGCAACATACAGTCCCCAAGTGAAAAATGTCAGGTGAAATTACAAACTGATGCAGGGGGGAGCTGGAAAAGCAGAGGGGTGAAATTCACAGCTGTCAATCACATGAAGTCACCCCCTCAGTAGTTTTTTTGATAACCCCATGATGTTTTGGGAGTACCACAGAGGCAAACAACAGTCAGCAGTGGTTTGGGGAGCAGAGGAATGATGTAGAGAAGGGTTTTCCCAAGGAAGTTGCTTGGAAAGCTGTTGGGAAATTCAGAATATGGGGGTGTGGCAGCCAGCAGAGAATATTGAACTGAAGTGGAAAGACAGACTTTGGTCACCATCATTCACTCCACGGTAATAGTAAGGGCCTGGTTTGTGAGGGCAAGGAGCTTCAATTTGGAGCAACTCAGAGAGCCAAAGTTTCAGTAGTTGAGGTGGGAAATAATTTGCTGCTTTATCAGTGAAGGAGCTGTATGTACAGAGGGAACGTGGGGCTATGAATTGGAGACAGAATGATTTAGTACAGCAGGATTCTTTTGAGAATATAATGAGCTTCTGCCCCTAAATTAAAACTTTTCTTTAAAGATTTTGAATCCAAAAATAACTATCAGGGGAGTTTCACAGAAGCATTAATTACTTTCATTCCTAAATCTGACGGTGATCCAAATTCATGTTCCAACTACCTTCCTTTTTCCCTTATAAATTAAGGTTGCAGAGCTAAATTATTGGCTTCAAGGACTGCAAAAGCAATTTTCTACATCATATCTCATTCCCAAGTTGAATGTTATACGTAGATTATGCACAAACAATGCTGAAAACCTTTATAGCAGTGTCCCTTGAGCCACTAAACTCTTTGTCTACTAAACAGAATTTTCTAATGACAGTGTGAAAGTGTGTGACAGCCTACAGTGGGATTGTCATTTCCATAACCCTCCAGCACTCTGTCTTTGGTCCATATTTGATACAAGTATTTTCCTCCTCTTTTATGAGCTCCCAAGTGCTATGATTTCATGAGTGGTATTTCCTTGTGGCTCTTAATTATCCTCTTTCTTCTGGCTTTGAAAAGAGTTTTTTCTTAATAACAGAGAGAAGACATAGAGGTGTCCTTCAGATGTATCTCTTGTTTCAGTTAGCACTAGCTTGGATTGGGGGTTTTTTTGGGTTGGTTTTTTGTTTGTTTGTTTGTTTTGTTTTGGGGTTTTTTTGGGTTTTTTTTGTTGTTGTTGTTGTTTTTTGGGGTTTTTTTTTGCTTTGGGAAACTGCTGGCTGCCTGTTTTGTTCAAGTAACACAAGGAATTGGTATTCCATAATTCAAGACAGATTCTGCATCTCTTACCCACACGCTGTTTAAACCATCTACTGTTGGAAATAAGAGTATTTTTGTCAAACCAAAATTACACCTGGGGACAGCTGAAGTTGCTGCCTCCTCATGGAAGATTTAAAAATTCCCATGTTTATCTGTGTCCTAAAATTTCAGCACAGAGGTCCATCATTTTCCATGTGCTTCTTTGACGTGTGAAATTCCTCTTTCAATGCTACTCTCAGTTCAAAGGTAGGGACAAGGAAGCCACACAGAGCAGCTATGGCATGGTAAGGGTAGGACCCAGGAATACAACCTTAATTTTTTTTTTTCTGTGTTTAAATAGTGAGGAAGAATCTTCCTGCTATTTTCTGGGTCTTCTGGGCTGATGTGATGGTTTCAGGTCACCTGAGCACCAAACTGAGACCTCCACCTGAGCTGGCCATGTGTGTCCTCTGCCCCTGAGTCTGCTTCAAGCACATCTGAATGAAATATGCAATATGAGCAATTTTATAATTTTTTCTCTATTTAATTGCATCTACTCTCTTTCTTTTGTTAGATTTTGGCGCTGTACAAATATAATTGAAATATCACAGACCTAAAAGGCCTGTAAACAGACAGCAGCAGTTTCCTGGCATGGCTCAGCTTGGCACAGCCTTGGCTGGGCTGTTTGTGCAGGCAGAGGGCTGAGAAACAAATCCTTTTTCTAGAAACTAAAGTTTGGATTTAGCTGGGCTTTGGGTGAGCACAGGTATCAAAAGCAAGTGTTGTTTGCTGCTGTTTGTGATATTTCCCTGCAGCCACCAGCTCCTCCATCTCCATGCTGAGAGAGGGTCCTTGGTTTTCTGCCTCTGTTGTATCAGCAGTGGGGAACAGATCCCGGATTTTGTCATCAATCAATTATAATCTGATTGATGCCAGACTAAAAGTCAAATTTAACAGATTCCACACTTCCACCCTGCCGACTGCTGGGGCTCTCTGAGAGCTGTATTCCTGTTTTCCTGTAAATAGACCAGCACAAAAGTCAGTGTTACTGGTGGCCTCTTGGCATAAAACCATTGTCCCAAAAATGTATGCCTAAAAACAAGGCCATGAAGAAAAATCGTCTTGTTCTACACTGGTCATATTTTGAAACTTCCAAGGATATTTTGCAGTTCAGAAGCATTTAAGTCCTACTTCAGTAATTAACTTCTGTTAAATAACTGGATCATAGCATAAGCTGAAAATATGGCTTATATTTTTAAGTAGATATATTTTGGGTGACACAAAGAAATTAAGGGTGTAACAGAAAACATACCTTGTATTTTTCATTTTTTCTGTTTGGCTTTGTGTCCACTTATTAAAACATTTAGTATTTAAGATTTAAGACAAGTGCACATTTCTCTGTAATCTCAGCCCACTCTGAAAGGCCCCAGAAACTGGGACACCTGAAAGGTGGAGCTGTTCAGCACAATAAAGCCAAGACATGCACATGAGCCACTTGAACATGAGGCCATCAAAATATATGGAATTAGAAGAATTAAAATCTCCTTGTTTCAGTACTTTTTTCCCCCCAAGTGTTCTTAGTAAGGGAAGCTGCTAATAGCCTGTTTCCCAAATTGTCCCTGAGCCTGCAAGCTCTGCTGGCCTTTAAAATTTGACTTTCCTTGTATTTTAACCAACTCACCACACTTCCTGGCATTTTTCTGCTTTGAAATGTATACATGGTGTGGCAGAGCTGCAGTTCTTGTACTGCAGTGTTGCACTTGTTTGGGAACCAATGAGAAGGGGAAACAACCTGGTTTCTTTTGCAGGGAAATAGGGAAAGACTTGTTTACCAGATCTCGCATTTCTGGCAAACAGCTGGCTGTAGTTTTAATAATGAGCTGCCCATAATTGGAATGTATTTAATCCAAGTTAACACACATGCACTAAACTTGCTAATTGGGAATTTCTTTTTATAAGCACATTACTCTTGCTTTTTCAAGTGATGTTAACGTGCTGATACAGCAGAGAGAGTGCACCTCGCTCCACGACTGCAGCGAGCAGGCCCCAGTGCATGGTAATTTTTGAAGAAAACATATGGTAAGAGTAATGGCTGAAGTCTGTAGACAGCTTGCCTAAATTACAGTGCATCCATTGAAACCAGGACACATGCTAAGCTGCTGAAAGCAAAGAGATGTCATTAAAAAATGATTCATATACCTTTGCTTTAATGAGTCCTCACACTTGAGGATTGCCAATTGCCTGATCAATAGTTTCACTGCAGCACGAGGAAAATTCCTTCTACAAGTGAAATATTTCCATTATAGAAGTCTGGAACTTCGGCATATACACTTTTGCCTTGAAGGAATTTGAAAATAATAATTTTATTTTTTTTATATTTCTGAAACCTGCCTATATTTGAATCTAGTAAATAAACAATCATGCACTGCCATATGGAGCAATTTCATAACAGCACATGGTGAGGCTCTAATGAGTTTTACCATACTGTGCCTGACAGGTGAATTTTCAGCTTTGATTACAGGAGGCCAAAAATAATTCATCCAGGCCAATAAAGTTTGATTTAGATAAGACTCGATTATTTTTGCTATCAGCCATTAAGAACTGTTCTATCCTCATTTTCATTTTCAGGCACATAGCCTGGCAACAAGCAATAATGGATATTTATTGGGCTATCAAATCCACAGAGACTTGTTTACTTATCCTAGTACTGCAATTGTCAATATTCTCTAGTCCACTGACTGCTGTCTTTAAAAGATGTCATGTGTAGGAGTTGTTTTCAAGCTCAACTCTTAAACTTTAAAAAGGTACTTTGAAGTTATTATTAGCAGTGCAGTGCCTGGAGACCCCATTATGCCAGGCAGGTACAAACAGAGCGAGAGACAGATCTGGCAGGGGAAATGTGGGGGCAGTTTTTGTGCCTTTTGAAGAGCCTGAGCATCTCCAGTGCGCGTGGGGGCTGCTCTGTAGCTGAGGGCAGCCCGGGGCACATCTCAGTGCTGCAGGATCCAGCAGGCAGCAGGACCAGTGCTGCCTTGCTCAGGGGGAGCAGAGCTCAGCCTCCTGCAGCACAGAGTATCTTGGAACAGACAGAAGCAGCTCCCACAGAGGAAGGCTGAGAAATGTTGTGTAAGGTCCCTGTATAAGCTGCTGGTAGCTCAGATCTCACCCTCACCGCCTGTAACTGAGTAATGGTCCTGGACCCTTGGTGCAGCCCAGGTCCCAAGGTTCCACTACTCTTTTAGTGCACAGGAGAAATCACCAGATATTCTTAAGAGGTGAAAAATCACATTAAAGTTATTAAGGAAATTCTAGTCATATGACCAAGGCAAAGCCACACAGTTAATTTCAGTGAAGCAAATAAATACTGGTTTATTCCATTTTTCCACCAGACTAACACACACACGTCAGCATACTGCCTCAGACAATCCAGTTGCTTTGGTTTTCCAGCAGACTGAGGCATTGAATTATTCACTGAAGGAAGTACAAAATGAGGTGTGTGTTGCCTGGACCTCCCACAGCTGCACGAAAAAGTAACTGTGCTGAAGCTCTTGCCTTAAAATTTGTCAGAGTTTCTTCCTTGGTGGCTCCCAAAGTAGCTTGGTGTTCATGGAAGGTGGCAAGTCTCAAACTTCTAAAGTTTCATCTTAGAACTAGCTAAGGTTTTTAGATATGCCAGGTGAGAAAGCACACTGGATAGCATCTTGATCTCTCAGAGGCCTTTTGCTTTATCCTGCACTATTCTCCTGCTCCTTGCCCTTGTGATCAACAGGTGAAAAATGAGCATTTATGCCTTTTGACTAAGCTGGCAAACATGTCGGCGTGCCATTCCTGCGTAGCGTGTGACATTTCCTGCAACGCTTTATCTCTGACCTTTCTTTCCTTACCCTTGGTTCAATTTCTTTCTGCCCTGGGCTTTGAGACAATGAAAGTTAATTATGACTCCTGTAAGGCCCTTTGGGGGGTTTGGCTCTTCATATGCATCTACACCAAAAAAAAAGTGACCCTAAGGTTTTTATTCAACAGGTGTCCTCTATCAAACTTCATTTCCTTTTTATCTGTGTTCCAGCAGAAATTTTAATTTTGTCTTAAGGGAAGGTTATGTAAGAATTTGGTATGAGTAAAAAATTATATCAAGTTAATTTTTTTATTTATGTATTATTTCTTAGGGAATAATAATATTGGGATTACTGTTCATGGAACTCAGAAATCTTTGCCTAAAATTTGGATTACCTTTGAATCCCAAAGTGGAAATCTAATTTTCAAATACATTCCCAAGGATGGGAGGTTCAGACAGTTTTTTACCTTCCTTATTTAAAAATGAAATAGAAGGGGCTTCCAATGGCTTCTAGAGCTATGAGGGTGTCCTGTCTGCTCATTTGGAAGTATCACCAGTGCCTTGCAAATAGTTTTTGTTTGCCTTCATGAGCTGTGTGGCAGCCTGGTGTCCCACTTCTGGATTGAAAACTTAGAATAAGCAAGGAGCTATGAAATTAAAACAGCATATAACTGAGCCAATCTTAGGTAGTATCTCTGAGGTAATTAAGAGTGGAGCAACACAGTGATCAAATCAAGGTTGCAATTAAAACTGAATCAACAGATCAATGGGTTCAAATGAGCAAATCATCATATTAATATAGCAGGTAATCAGGTAGAATTAAGTGGTTGACACTGGTGGGAATTTCTGTTAGTTTGAGACTTAAATTGCATGGAGAGATGGGGAAGAACCTATTTTCTTTTAGTCTGAGATTCAATTGTGGTGATCATTGACCAGAGAAGAACCACATGCATGATCTTTCTGATACTGAGTTTAGTCCCTTCTTTACCAAATTTTTGGGAATACACATCCCAGAGATCTCCCCCATGCTATAAACTTAGAAAATGAACTTTTTTAGTCTCAGAAGTTATTAGAGGCATACAGACAGTGCAGCAACACAAGACTTGTCTCCTTAGGCAAGAATGAAAAGATCTTTTTACATTTTATTTTAATGAATTCTCTTCCTGGTTGATATATCTTCCCAGACTCAAATACAATGTGGGCATTCTCTACAATTCTCCAAAAGTATTTTGACATACAGGTTAATTTCAAAGTTAACTCACTTTTTTTCACTGATATAAAATAACTACAAGCACAGGTTATAAACACAGAGGTAATTCATATGTGCCTGTTTAGTATGATAAACTTGTTTTGCCTTTCCTGTGTTAAGAGGGATGGCCTTTCAGAAAGATTGTAAAATTATTATGGGAAAAAGAGATTGTTTTAAACTCAGCATGATCTGGGGAGTTGGGCTATGCTTCTCCAGCCCAAATTGATGTCTACAAATCTTGCCATCTTAATTCAGAGACCAGATGCAACACAGGTCAATTTAATTTCATTACTGTCAAAAGGTCTTCTGAAAAGATTATAATGTTTGCAAGCCACTGCCCGCCGCAAGGTGATGGCACAGGAGGAGAGTTCAGTGGGGACCACATGCTGGAGTGAAATTAATTAACCCTTGGCAGCAATGGAGAGTTAAAAGCAGGCCCTTAACTCCTTCGATCATTCACCAAAGGCAAAATAGTCACCAGTTTAAATTTCTTACCCTGTTAGGAATCAAACCATAAAAAGTTAGTCGAGTAGTTTGTTTAAAACTGGTGGACGATGCAGCAAAAAAAGGAAAAGACTGAAAAAGTAAGAGTAGGCATATTTTTATTTTCTCTTTTTATGGTAAGTGCTTACTAAGCTTAAGCTAACAGAAATGCAACTGCAGCACTGGATTGCCCATGATATCTAATTTTCAAACAGACATAAATACTAGAAAACAACTTGTCATTTTAAAAGGGTAAACAGAAAAATCATATAAATTAAGTGACATTTAAGAAGTTCAGGGTTTATATCACAACCACCAGGGAAATCAGACCTAAGGAAGAAATGTTTCTTTAGAGCATTGATGTAATCAGCCTTGGGAAAGAGATTTTTTTTTTTTTTCCCTGAAATGATTGTCCAAATTATTTAGAAGCATAATTTTGGACTCAGATTGTCACAAAGGATTAACTGTTTCTTTTTAATTATGGACCCTGCATTTGGAATTCATTTTTAAGTTGATTGAAAATTAGTTCACTAAAGCGGTAAAAGGCTAAATGCAATCAAGTGCCTGGAAGAAATAAAAAGCCCCGCTGAGGCCTTGGTTTATTGAAAACAGGAGAAATAATGGCACAGAAGCAAAGATTTGGGGTCCTTACTTAGGTGTTTGTGAGGCTAGCAGAGCCTGCAGTGGGAGGGAGGAACACTGGATCACCTGCTGAGGTCCATGCAGAACATTTGCTACAAGGCTCAGTCTGTCAAATGTTAATGGATATCTGCAAAAAAAGCCTGCCTTGCTCTGGAAAGGACCTTGAGGTGATGAGTTAAGAGCCATGGTGTTGTCTGTGAATAACTGAGAAATATATTCAGTTGTTCGAGGATGCTCAAGGCCAGGCTCTGCTTAGGCTGGTTGGGCTGGGACTTGAAGAGAGAGCAGGGAGTTTTGCACGGAGACTTTGAGAACAGCATGAGAGTCTGCCCTGCAGTCATTTGGGTGCTAATTGCACCCTTGGTGCCAGGCAGCCTGAGAGGGGCACTGCCCTGTTCTGTGTCAGGTGGGGAATATCCTGGGCTGCAGCCACGCTGCTGCTCTCACTGACAACAGGTCAGGTCTGCCTAAAACACACCCATCCTAGGGAATGACAACAAAGCAGAGCTCCTGCTGTGGCTGCTGTGGCACCCCTGTGCTCAGTGGTCAGTGAGGGGGTGGCCGGGCACCCCCAGCACAGCTGGCTCCTGCAGCAGCTGCTCTCACCCCCTGCAGGAGCTTCCTCCTTCTCAGTCTGCACCCGGCTGCTGCTCTATCAGTGAGCAGATGATGAGAAGAGCAAGCCAGGGGAAAGGTCACCTCCCACACTGCCACAGCACATCAAACAGCCAGCTGATATTTCCATCCCACACGTGCAGGAATTCGCGGCGTTATCTCCGAACAGAGCTCGGCGCACCAGGCAGGGCCAGCCTCACTGCAGCATTTATCATGTTAGGAAATGACCTTTGTAGGATCAACTTTCCCACTACCAGTGCTGGCCACAACTTCTCAATCCGTGCAGCCAAGAGCCAGCTGTAGTGCAGGGCTGGGCCAGCTTGCTCAGCCCAAACAGGACCAGGGCTCGACCTCCACACAGCATGTGACCCGTCCTTTGCTCTATTATCCAATTAGTCAGAGTCATTAATTCGTCTCTTTAAGGTCTTGTTCTAACAGGAGACAGTCTTATTGCCAAGATAATCCCTAACATTTTACAAACATAGCATTATAGACAGCTCTGATGAAAGGCAGCCTCAAGAGGGTTGGCTAATCCTCCCCTATCCTAAGGCAGGATCAGCAAGACATTTAAGCTTTTCATGAAAGATATTTATCTAAGCCATCTTTAAAGAGAACCTGTAATTCTGGGGAGAGGCCTGGGCTATAAACCCTGTCCTTTATCCTGTCTTCCTGTACAGCTTTTTTTTAGTTTGGTTGTTTTGTGGAGGGTTTTTGTTTTTTTTTTTGACTCATTTCATCCATCAAATGTTTTGTTGCAGGTAATGTATAAAGAATACCTTTATACATTGCCCATAAGTTATTTATTCCTATATAACCTAATAAATTATTAGTCGGTGGCTCAGAGTTCTTTAATTAATAAACTTAGGCAATCTGTGGTAACATTCTGGCAACATTCACTGATGTATTAAGTGCTGTCTGTATATGTACCATTCTGATCCATCTCATACATATAACATTTAATTGCTCACTTAGAAATCAAGTCACATCCACATTTAATAAAATCAGTGCTCAAATAAAAAAAAAGTCTTTAAGTTAAAGACTTTTAATTCAAAATTGGTTTCTTTTTTTTTTAATAAAAGAAAAAGAGTGTGTCTCTATTTTGCAGATTGCTGTCTGAAAACCAGGCTGCTCTTCTGCTTTTCTCAGAGGCATTTTACACACAGATTTTGTGCAGCAGCTATATCATGATGTTTGGAAAGTAGAGCTATGATCTTTTCTGGTCCTTGTTTGCTTTATACCACTGACATCTCTAACTTAGAAGATTTGTAGCAGTTTCATATACAAAATTATTATTATGTCAGCAGAGAAAGTGCAATTTTTCCTGCCCTAAAGGGTTTCATAAAATGTTATGCAAGTGTCTGTTGCAGATGGAGTTGGTAACACTGCTTACTCTTAAGGTAGTCCAGCATTTGGCGTTTTCACTTGCCAGGTTTTAATTATTCAAACTAAAAGTTTTTATGCAAATATTTGCTTCAGGCTAAATATTTTAGAGAACTTTCAGGAAAAATAGTTCATCTGCATCTGAGAGTACAGAAATCTGAGAAAAAGAGATTAGCTTTTCCTCATGATAAACAAAATATTTAAATTATTTCATTGGAAAGGTTTGTCTTCTCTTTGTTTAAAAATTGGCAGAGAGATTTGCTCTAACATCAGAGATCAGTCTTCTTCAGCTCCTTGACCATCTAAGAGAAGTGTCCAAAGAGCCTTGAGCTGGCTGTGCTTTGGGGCAGTCCCAGGAACCCAGGGAGCTCCTGCTCCTGGCCTTTGGAGGACTGTGCAGGGCCATGTCCATCCAACATCTGTTTAATTTGCAAGGGCAGCTCAAGGTGACCACAGTCATCCACATCTGCTCCCTGTCTGCCTCACAGATATCCACAGGGACAGAGCTGTTCCTTCTTGGCTCCAGCCAACAGTTCCAGTGGTGGGAGTGAGCACTGTGGTTTATCCAGCTCTGCCCAGGGGGCTGAGATGTGCTGCTGCCAGGCTTCCAGGTGGTCCTGAGCTCAGCTGATTGCCAGGGTTTGCTCTGGTCTTAAACTGGGAGCCAGGACTGTCATACCGCATAAATCAGCAGTTGATATTTTATTTATATAGAGAGAAAAACAAAAAGTTGCTTTAGAAATGTCCAAACCATGTATATTTAGCTGTTACACCTCTGACACACCTGACCAACACTCTGCAAGCAAATGGCAGCAGCATCTTGAGTTGGGGTGAAGTCTCTTGGCATTAACTTGCAGAAGGCTCTGGAGAGGACAGAGCAGGGATATGCAGACAAGCACTCACAGTGGTGTTAAGCCTAACCATGCTCATCTGCTTATTCTAATGTTGAAAATAAAATAAAAGCTCTCTGGATTCAGTCCAGAAAGTGTCTGTGTTGAGCCTGCTGCATCACCAGACTGCAGGGACTGTGCTGGACTTAGCCTGGCAGCTGGAGGAAGCAAATGCAGAGACAATTATGGTGTTAAGCACTGAACCAGAGCACAGGGAGACAGTGAAACCCTCCCTGCTTGGAGCACTTGATCCCTCGTGATGATAACAGTCTACTTATTGTTGCCAGACATCTCATCACAGCCAGAGGTAGAAGTCTGTGCTATGTACCTGGGTCTCTGAGACTGCAGCTTGAGGAGTCCTTCTCACTTGATAGAATTCTGTGATCAGTTATTTCTTGAAATTCAAGACTATTTTCTCATTACAGATGTATACACAAACAGCCTCTCTCAGGTTGGAAAAGGAACCAGGTACCTAGTGCCTCCAAAGTTTTGCATACTGAACTGTACGAGCTTAATAACCTTCTGAATTATTTATTTTTCAGAACCTCATATAGCTCTCAACTTTTGTATCAAATTGGAACCATAGGGGAAACCTGGGCAGTAGGACATAGTGGCAATTACCCCAGTGCTGCTCAGCTCTGATAGCTTAGATAACCAGGTCTTGCTCTAGTGGAGGTTGTACTCCCTGGGGCTGCTTTGGAAGCTTGTTTTTCCAAACTTTGGTTGCACTATTATGCAAAAACACCTTTTCCAAATCCAAGTGCTTGGTGCTGACACTTGGTGAACCCCTGGCTCATTTCCAGCACTTGAGCATCAGGGGCCAGTTCAGACATTCAGTACTTGGGTGCAAATATATTATCATTAGACAAAGGACTATTAATTAACAGCAATTGTGACAGAATAGCAATGTGTGAGTTTTTCCACTTAAAGTGTGCTCCCAGTGGATTTGGAGTGGAACACATTCTATCCATTTCTTCTTAAACTTGAAAACCAAAACCAAACTTAGTAAATCACTGCACAGCATTGTACAAATCCTTTTTGTAAAAGGAAATAATGCTGAGAATGATGTTAAAAAGTTGACTGGTGCTGGTGTGAGATGCAGGAATTTGACTCCTTGGGAGTCTGAAGCTAGCACTACAGTGTGGGTCTATACAGCTGATGGATGGGGCTCTTTAGAGGTTTATTGCTCTTGTGTTAGAAATCCCCAAAATTAGCATTTTTTAATTTTTTTTATTCTTCTGTTGCACCCAGAGTAGCTCTGTTTAAAGCTAAGACAAGGAGTTTTCAGAATGAAGTGTTTATGTGGAGGGGATTTCTGGAACTCACTTCTGAATCAGAGTATGTCTGGTTTTCACAAAGCAAAATTAAATGGATTACTCAAAGTAAATAGGCTTTCAATTTCACTTGGGAAGACTCTGAGATTTGGGTAAACAATTACAGGGTGGGGCTCTTCTTTCTTGTAAAAGAAGGGCTGTTTTGTACTATTAAAAGCCAGGAAGCACTTTTCTCACTGAAGAAGTACCTTCCAGAATGTGGGACAGGCTGCGAGCTGCGCGGGGCGATAAAGCCAGGAGTTTAGTTCCAATCTATCTGTCTCCACAGTGTAATGTACCTTAGTGTGTGTAATGACTGCAGGGACTGGGGAGATGTGTGATAGAACACACAGCCCTGTGCTGTTATCTTGTTTTAATTATATGCAACATTTTTCTTCAAAATGAAGAAAACAATCAAGACAATAATCCGTGAGCAAGCAGATATGTGGATGCAAAAGAGATGCCTTCAGTATTCCTCTGTTGGTAGTACCAAGAAGAAAGGTCATGAAAAGCCCCATAAATAGCCTCTATTACCCAGAAAGCAAGCCTTGGTAAGTGTCTGACAGAGAGATCCCCAGCTCCCAGCAGCCATTAAAGCAGACTTTCACTTTCAGACATTAGAACATAAAGCTCCTTAATGAAGGAAAGATGTTTTTAGTCAAATTGTTTTCCTTTAATATTTGTTTTCTCCACTTGAACAAAATGTATATGACAAATTACTGGCTAAGCTTACAAGAAAGATCATTGTTAAAACGGACAGTTTGAATCAAATTTTTTAACAAAATTCCCATTACTCTATTTAAATGGAAACAATCCAGACATCATTAAAATAAAGCAGGATTCCTTCAGGGAGAAATTATTTCTGGTTTGATTTCTGTCAAAATGACTTTGACTTTCAGAATACTTTTACAAAATGTTTTCCTGAGGCTTTGTCTTTGTGAAGGGTTTTTAAACAAAGGAACTATTTGCCACTAAACAGAAGTAATCTGATAAAAGATTGGATTCAAATTAAATGTGCTGATTTTTTTAATGGAAGAGGTTCTTTATTATTTTATTTTGTTTTAAGACATGTCACCTAATCAGCACATAAATCTTCATAGAATTCATCTGACAACCTCATTAATTTCCTGTGAATATTGCAGTGCGAAGAAAAGACCATAATTTCATGAAGGTAATTTATTCTAAAATCAGGTGCCTCATATTTTTATTTCTGTGAGTTTGTGTTTTAATGGAGCTAATCTTGGTCATAAACACATCTTGTAGCCACAACATGGTTGTATCCTGATTCTGGAGAGGGTCTGATCCTGCTCCCACTGACACAGATGGAAACCAGGATTAACTCCAGTGAGGGCACAGCCAGGTATGAACAAAGATAGCCTGGATGGAACAGACCTCAAGGGGCTTTAGCATTTATGTCACTTTGTAGTAAAAGTGGTGTAAAGGACCCTAAATATTAATGTGGAACATTTTGTCTGGTAATGCTGTGGTGTTAGAGCAGCAAAAACTTAAAATGATGCAGCCTTGAGGCAAGTTTTCTATGGATACCAAAGCTCTTGCTTTTCCCCAGCCTCTCCCACTTAATTTCAAGTTCATTCTTTCAAACTCCATCCAGTACCTGGAGAAGATGAACTTTCTGCTGAGAAGCACATTGTCTAGGGACTTATTTTCAGTGCCTCATTCACTTAAATTTATGCAACTGATACAGAACTTTTCCAGTCATGTGAATTGAAGATTTTTTCCCCCTTATTTATTCTTTTTTTTGTTCTAGGTTTTTGTTTCAGTTGGTTGTGTCTAGGAGTAAACAAAGCAACAAGGAGCAGATGTTTCTGTTGTGCCCCCAGCTTCTGTGAGCATGAATGTGACAGAGGAGGCTGAGGAGGGGGATCAGGTTCTCCTACTGCCATTCTGAGCCCTGGGTCACACCAGAGCAGCACCAGCTGTGGAGATTCTATGGCTTTCCCTTGTCTATTCTTTTCTGCCCCACAGGGAAGTGCTGATGCTCTGAAATGCAACTCTAGAATTAGGGCAAAGCATCTGTGCAATGTCAGTGTTCTGTAATGGGCTGGATGATGAAGGTGTTTGTATATAATATTGTTGAAGGTGTATCATATATAATATTGTTGTTTAAGTAGAAGTTGGCTATTGATAAAGCAGTGGAGCTTTGTTATAAATTGATATAAGTTACTAAACACAGGCTGTGGAAAAACCCCAGACTGTTACCTGTAGTGAACTAAGACTTCAGCAAAGCATGGTTCATCCCACATCCCTATAACTTCTCTGTGTTCTTCAAAATTCTGCCCACTTTTCTCTGTTATTATTATCTCAATGCTGTCTAAAGGCTTGGTGGTCACAAGCTCTCTGCAACCATTAAAAATAATGAGATACAATTTCAGAAAAGAGAAAGGAACAATTTGTGTGCAAGTAACTTGAGCTCCAAGCAAATGGAAACAGAGCCTGATTCATTGTCAGAAAGTTTCAGAAACTTCACATGCAGAGTTTACAGAAAACATCTTTCAGACATGATTTTGAAAATTGCTAATATTTGAAACCAGCTGGTGTAACAAGGTTACTGAGGTGAGGAGAGAATTGCTGCCTGGAGGACATGTATTAGAGAGATCAGAAGATGTTGCAGGCAAGTTTCAATATCAGCAGCTATTTTTTACAGTAATTTCATTGCTACATTGACCACTGAGAACAACCACTCGTCATTTAACCAGTTCTTCAACTTCTTTTCCCCCCACTTTTAATCTTCTTGTGGAGGCAGCTGAATAATACCTTTTTCAAGGTAAGTGTCTGATGTGTTACATCAATCACTAGAATTTCTTCTAAGATCCACATTATACTTTAAACCTTGACCTTAACAGCCATATCAGCATAATAATTTTTAGGTATCTGAAGGATTTAATACTTGATCACGAGAGAAGTTGTTGGGGGCTCCTTTTATGACCCATGGCAGGTAGGAATATGATTCCCTTGTTCCCCTCTGCATTATCCTCCATCATGAAGAATTTAAAGGCAAATAGCTGTGCTGCATGGGTGCAATCTCAACTATACAGAAGTGCCTTATTAAGAAATAATCACCAGCTTAGGTGAATAGCAGGTAAGCTTTTTTGGGAGAAAGGTGTTTGGTTTCCATGCCAAGTACAGCATGGAGAGCAGCAATAAAAATTTCATCTCCTTGCATTTGGTGAGAGAGAGCTTCTTTAGCATGTTGTAATATTCCAGGTTTCCAAGCTGTTGGATGTTTTTTGAGTCTTGAAAAGAAAGTGGAAGGGTGATTGTTGGTTTGGGTTTTTTAATGGTGGTTTCTACAACATGACACATTGTGTGGATGCTCACCTGTGGAGCCTATGGAGGCTACCAGAGCATCTTTCAACTCTTAATGAGTTTTGATCCTGGAAATTTCTTGTACCAGATCCATTGTCTTGCCACTCTTGTGAAGATTCTTGCTTTGAAACCATTTTTTAATATGTAGAGTCAATTAATTTGCAAAGCTATTTGCTAATGATAAATTAGACTCTTTATTTTTTAAGAGAGATTAGAATTCCTTCAATATTTGCAAAGTTTTTATGATTTCATTCTGGGAGGTGAGAAAGGTCTCCAAAAGTTACCATATTCAACCAAGGCATTTTACAAACAAATGGAATTATTTTAAGAAACTGGTAAAGTACCATTTTTTTCCCATCACAGGGAAAGAAGGTATTATTTCATCATATTCAGTGCCTAAGACATGGAGTTGTAGCTGTAGTAAGATGATTCAGAAATGGGATTGTCAGGTTGGCCTCTGTCATGCCAGGCCAAGACTCCTTAGTTTCAAGCTGGCTCTACCTAAATGAAGCAGTTTTGGTTTAAGCAAGCTAAAAAATGTGGGTCAAGGCTTGCTCCTGCATTCTGTGGGCAACTCTCCATCAGCACCGGGGGACGTGGCCAGGCTGCAGTGCCCTGATCATATTCCACCAATTGTGATAAATGAATTTGTTTGCAATATTTATACTGCTCTGTGAGGAACAGAGAGTTCTCAATGGAAATGGCCCTGTTTGGCTGCAGGTTAAAATGAATATGTGAGAGGTTGTTAATTCTGGGCTTTGCAGGTTACTAGTTCAGAAATTAATTCTGAAAGTACCGCTCAGCTTGACACAGGCTACAGGGTTTTTTTATTTTCTGTGAAACGGCTCTGGAGTTACTCACAATGCTACAGTAGTGTTCAAAATGGATGTTTGAGGAGGGATTTCCATAGCATAAAATGATTCTATCAAAGCCTGTATGGGTATGCACTGCATGTGCTTTGTAAAAGGAAATGCTTTTCTGTTATTATAATTCCCTCTGCTCTTCCTAGCAAATATTCATTTCACTTGTAGGCTGATCCATTTCCATAAAGCTCCTCTGTCCTTAGCAATCACGTCACGGGACTGTCAGAGAGCCCTGGCTGTGATGAGACATGCTTTTCCTGGGCTTTATCCTGTCACAACCATAGCAAAGCATCAGACATGCAGAAGCAGATGAGTTGTGAAAAGCAGAAAACCTTTGGTGCAGCTTTCTGATTTTAGATTTCAGTGATTAGGGAAATTAGGAAGAGTATTTGGAATGGCATATTTGTGCACTGGACAAATGCTTTTCTGTGCTCTAAGACCCTGGGAGGAGTGGAGTGTTGAACAACATAAACTATTTCATCAAAGGTAATTTGAGAGAGGCATTGATTTGTTTTCACATGCATTTTATAATCAAACTGAATCCTAATTATTCTTTCTATTGACTGCTCCATGGATGCCTTGAGCTGTGTGCAGTACAGCACACTTAGTTCATGCCACTCCTTTATGATCATTTGTACAAAGTAATTGTCTTTGTGACCAAGCTGAGAGTGGTGAGACATTTGGTATGAGCTTTATCTCAGCACGCTCCCAGACTGTGTTGGAAACCACAGGATTCCTCAATGCATTCAATAAATACCACGTCATCCATCCATCAGCTGAATTACAGTGCCCTGCAGAAGCTGAAGCAGTCAGCTGACCTGTTTATCTTCTCCCCCCCACCCACCAGCTCTATTCAGTGCAAGCAGAGTTATAGGGGGGGGGGGGAAATCCATTAATAGAAAAGAGGCAGAAGATGATGAATTAAGGGAGCCTCCATTAATTTTTCATTTTGACAGATTATCGTCTGTCAAAAGGCAGAGGAGATGTTCCTCTTACACAGAGCTGGGGAGCTCGCTCTTTGTAACACAGACTTATGTTTTTCGCATGAATTAGGTAGTGGGCACCAAAAGGATGAAAAATTCATGGCAATCTATAATTTACATGCTAGAAGATAAATAATGAACTAAATCCTGTCATTAAATTGGTCTTTCGTTTTTTCTTAATCCCCACGGTGATGAATCTGATTCTGCAACAACATTTAGTATAAATTGATTTTTTTTTTTTTTTAGTGGGGGGCAAAGCTGTTTAAAATACTTTGTTATAAATAGCTTGAGCAGCACAGTACATTGCCTTAGGCTGAATGATATGCCAGCCTATTAATGTAATAGTACATTAAGATTGACGTTAATTAATGTCAATATTAACATCACCTTTCTAAACCACATTGAGCTACCAAAAAAGTCATAAATATTGTAGAGTTTAGTTTAATTAACTTTGAGTTTTGTTAAAAAAAAAGAAAAGCCTGACATATTGGGAAACTTTCTTTATTCAAATGGTATTAAAATGGATAAATGGGCGTTAGGATAAATGGGGGCTTTCCACATCACTTAATGTATGTCAAGGGACATGACCTCATTTCAAACAAGTGTGGTTTTTTTAGATAAGACATTAGTGTAAGTGAAGTTTCACTGTGTATAATAAATAATAAAATTACAAGCCTCAAAAGGAAATCTGAGCAATTTGAATTGTGTTGCAGGCTGGTTACTGAGGGCTGGTGGATCAGTTCAACTCCCTTTGTGCTCCTTATACAAGGCAGAGGAAGAACCCACATCTCCTGCTATATGGATCTTACAAATAATCTCCTTTTTTTTTAACTCTTTCTTTTTTTCTATAATGTCATGCAAATACCTCTTTAGAGCAATAATATTGTTTGTGTAGATATATACACATGTAGGTGTGGGACACAAGCCCAGTGAAGCTCAGTTGTTCTCCGTGGTCTTGTCTTGCCTGATGTTCACAAAGCCATGCAGAGCTCTCCCCAGGAGCTGGACTGCTTCTCTGGAGCAGTGTTCCCTGCAAATAACAAGGGTCTTGATCCCCAGTCCCCAAATGCTGCGAGTGGCTCAGGCACCAGGGCAGGCTGGATCCCTGCTGAAGTCACTGGGGCTGCCAGCAGATGCAGGGCTTTAATCAGGTCTGTGTCCCCTCTCTACAGTGTTGAGAATTAGTGGGATTTAATCAAAGTGGGGCAAATCCTGGCTATTGCTGGGTCTGCAGCCATGGTGTCCCCAGCCTGTCACCCTGTGTTCATCCCTGGGGACTGTCATGTGCTGTGGGATGCAGCTGAGCTCTGCCGGGACCTAATGTACCATGGTGCTTTTTAACTTGTGTCTGCAACGTTCTCTGGGCTTCTGGCTGGCAGGAAGTGCCTCATAATGAGTTGCCATAAAGAAAGCCAAGCTAATGACAGACTGATTTAATGCAAGTTCATACCATTAATTTCTAGGGATTGGTAAATTGAATGAGGTTCCTGAAGAGTATTACAAAAATGTTTCAGTTAATTCTAGCCATTATCTGGAGTAATGAGCAGTAGCTGCTGTGCATCGCCCCTTTCCCATCATGCAGGATTTGGGATGCTGTACCTGGGCCCAGCAGGATTTCTCTGTCCAGCTCCTAAGGCCTGCCTGGTGTCACTGAGGTGGGGACATTTTCCCTGTGGCAGCGGTTCTGGCTGTCCCAGGTGTTGAGCAGAAGCTCTGTAGGCAATGTCTGGCTGCCAGGGAGCTGGGAGCTGCCAAAACAGCTGTTCTCTTTTTCTCTCAAGGACAGCAGAGGCAACCTGCTCCAAAATCATCCTATGGACTACGTTTCACTTCTGGGTGTTCATACAGTCCCAGAAGCTGAAATTTCCAGTTCTTTTACTGGATACTTAATCGTACAGAAAACTGGAACAAGAAATAAAATTGTCAAAAGCACTTAATTTCCAGAAGGGTCTAAAGCTGGCAGTGGATCTTAGGCTTGTAAATTATTCTTTTGGTACCATCACTAAGTGAAAAACCACTCAGAACATTGGATTTTGGATTTGTTCATAATGGTTTTTTCCACTGTCATATAATGATCAGTCAAGGTACCTTGTGTCTCAGCTTGATGTTTACTGACCAGGCATCAGCTGTTTTGGGGGGGGGGGGGGATTTATTGAGAGAATTTCATTTGTATGTTTCTGTAGTTACCAAACAGACTGTGTACTAAACACTGCATTCTCCTGCATGCCGCTCCAAGTCTTTTCCCAAGCACCACACTGCTTTCCAAGCATTTGGGAATTTAGGAGCCCATGTGCTGGGGCTCCCCTTCTGTCCACTGCCAGCAGTTGTCAGAGGCCCTTGGGGCTGTGGAGAGAAGGTTCCAGCAAGTGTCCCCTCCAGCCCAGCCCACCTGTAAGCTGGAAGCCAGCCCCATTTTTGTTATGTTGAGCCCATCTCAACACCATGGCTTCCCACGTTCCAAAATCCTCTGGAAAGCTGGGCCAGAGCGGGTGTTTGGCTAGTTTGCTCCAGCTGAGGAGCTAACCAAGCTCTGTGTGGGCTGCAGCAGGTTCCCTGCTCTGATTAGCAATGCCAGTCATGGCACCACGGCGGAACAAGACAGGTAGAACCTCTCCTCACTGAACAAGGTGTTCTCCAGCTTGTGCTGTCTGTACTCCTGGGACAAAGAGAGGCTGAATTTCATCCTGAGTAAATCAGCAAGAAATTTTTTCAGCCATTGACATGCTCCTGGCCGGGAGGAGGCCATGTGATATATTTTTAACACATCTGGACTTTATAGCTTATTTTCTGTAAGAAATGTGTGGGAAATATTGGTGGGCTTTCAGTGTGGATTATGCTTTTGTAGCTGTCCAAATTATCTTGGCCTATTTAAACACATTTAATGCTATTTTAGGCTAGTTGGTATTCACATTGCTCACTGCTTTAAATGTAGCCTTGGGGGCCCTGCGGGCTGGAGCTAGAAATGAGGTTCTCCCTGTGGAAGCCCTGTGGAGTCATATGGTAGATAATGGGATTGATCCAATTTCCATTGAAGTCTGTGGTGGCGGGATTGAGTCCAGAAGTTGATTAAAATTTTGTGCTTGCTCATGAGACTTGGTATGCAATCAATAAGTAGAATGACATGAAATATCAGAAGAAAATTTATGCTGCACTTTTTCTGAAAAAAAAAAAAAAAGTGCATTTTTCCAGTACAGCATCTCTGTCCTGTGTATATTCATTACTTTGGAACCTGTATAAGCACCACATTTAAAACTTATTGATTGATAGATATTTTCTCCTGACTCTCTTTAGAGTCAAATATATTTGTCACATGGGGCCTATATTTAGATTTCACAGGGTAATGGGCAGTTGATGTGGAGGACAAGATCCAGAGATCTCTCCTTGAATCTGAAAGCAGTGCTACAGTTCAGATCTTTGCTTTTGAAATGTGTCAAACTAATGTCTCTTTTCTTCTGGCCCCTCTTGTTGCCTCTTTTGCTATTTTCTCAGTGTTGAACAGAGGGAGTCTGAGACATTGTCCTACTAGAAATGTACTTTGGATTTATCTTATCTTCTATAAATACACACTGAATATTAATGTCTGTGGAAATTAATAATTTTTCCATTTGATCTTCCTTTTATTGCACTGACTTTTCTTCATTAATTTTTTTAAGGACCTTGAAAAATCAAGTACTTTAGACACTGACTTCCTTAATTTTTATTTATGGTTTTTGGGTTTTTTTCGATCCTGCATATGAAATTCTTAAAATGGTAGCAAAATAATTTGTATTGGATTCCTCAGGGTTTTGGTGATCTTCATTACTTTTCAAAGTTAGGGAAAACTAAAGTCAGCTTGATATAAGGCAACATTAATTCTAACCATGTCTTGACTAACTATAGGAAAAGGAAAAAACTAACTTGTTCCAGTGCTCACTGTGCTTAATTTTTTGTAGTGGAGATAAGTTTGAAGTATTCCATAAGGTTTGTGAATTTCATTGCTTGAAATGTTTTCCTGCATTCAGAATCCAGAAAAGATTAAAAGGAGTACTCCAAATGGACGTTTCCTTTTTTTTAACTGACTTTTTTCTTAGTGATAATGTCTGATCAAATACACTGGGTAGTGTTTTGACATGCGTTTTCACATATTTCTGTATGATATTTCCCTTTTAGGGTTCCTTAAATTAAGCCATGTAACATGTGTCATATGCATTATTAAAAAAAGAATTGTAAGATTTAATATAAGTTGAAAAGTAGGGATTCCCTTTTTAGTTTTACTCAATTAGCTGGGAGACTTGGCTGTGAGAAACAGGTTTGAGATGTATGGTGGTTAGGCCTGAGGGGTTTTTGTATGCAACATGGATAGGTCATAATTTTCTCATCTTGAGAAGAATGAAATTGGATATAATTTTTCATAGTGAGGAAATTCACTCCTTTATAACATTAGTGAATAATGTTTTCAGCAGTTTATTCTGGGTTTACATCTAATATACCCACTGCTGGATTTGATGGAGATCTTTGATGGGAATGCAGTTAAGCCAAACTGATTGTTTCTGGAAATTTCAGCCTTGTACATTCTTAGGAAATATTTAAATAAATCAAAGTCTTGTGCTGTGCCTCTCAAAGAAAATCTCTATGCGTAGGGACAGATTTCAACTCTCCATACATGGTCATTGTTTGTAACATGAGAGTATCTTGGAACCAAGCCACAGATCAGTTTTCCGCTGTGCTACTGCAGTGCAAAGACAGGAGGAAAAAGAACAGAAAATAAAGAAAACTCTGTTTGCAGAGAGTGGCTGCTGCTTGTAACAAGCCTTGATATAAAGAAAAATAGCACACAGAGAAAATTTCAAGATTAAAACAAGACCTGATGTTAATTAAATGAGTGACAATGAACATAATCAAGTTATTGTTACTGTACTGACAGGACAGACATTTTGTTCTGTGGAAGCAGCAAGAGCAGATAATGTTGAGTACAATGGAGTGATGCACGTCCACACTGACTCCTACAAAGGAAAGAACAAAGTTGGCAAAGATCAAACCGATCGTGTTTCCATTTTAATGTTGTAATACCTGTCACTGCCAGTCGTAAATGACTGCTGCTTCAAAGATATCCAGCCTTGCTCTGAGTACCAAGATGAATATTCATATTGCTTAGCACAGGAGGAAAAAAATTATTGAAGAACTTTGCAAAGACAATGTGAAGCTGATGAAAAATGTACCTGTAATCAGCACAAGTTTTAGAACTCCAAGGCAGAATGGTGTGAGACAAGGGAGTTGTTTATCATTTTGGAAGTAAAACAGCGCAAAACCTTTGGGGTTTGCTTGATGGATACTATACAGGACACTTGGAGGCTTTTGGGACACTCCATTAACTTTGCATCCTAAAATTTCCTTGGGAGCATATTTTCTCCTGATCATAAACTAATTTTAATCTATTGAAGGACAACAAATATGACCAGCATGGCCATTTGGAAAAAAACTCATGGAAAAATGCATTAAAATGAAATGTGGTCATGACAGATGACTAAGCATTTCACTTGCTGAAACCCGGAAAAATTTAAGCTACTGCAGAAGAGAACAATGAAATCTGTCTCATAGGAAATGAGAGTTTTGTGAAGCTTTATGGGAATGGGACATCTTTCTCTGGTTTTGTTGCAATGCAGTGAAGATAACTTGAAATTTAAGATCTATATAGTGCACATCTGTTAACACTGATGACTCAAGTCAAGACCATGGCCATGTAGTAACAAGTTCTGTACCACTGTTAACCAACAGCATCTGCCTAGAGCCAGAAGTCAGAATTTTTTTTTTAGTTTTTAAATTCTAATTCTTTATAGCCCAAAATGTTGCTTTGTTCAACATCTCTATAATGATGAACATCTGGGGGAGCAAAGGATTTCTTAATTAGCTGCTTACAGTACTTTTTTTTCTTCTCTGATTTAAATCCACAGGTTTAGGATCCACTCCTGTTCCCATGCCATAAACTACAAGCTCTGGCTATCACAAAAATGTAGCAATAAGGCCCATTTTGTGTTGCTTATAGCACTTCTTACTCTTCAGATTCCTCTTTTCTTGACAGATCCTCCCATGCCTGTTAGAGCATCTACAGATTTC
The DNA here is from genome assembly GCF_036417665.1 of Passer domesticus. NCBI lineage: Eukaryota > Metazoa > Chordata > Aves > Passeriformes > Passeridae > Passer > Passer domesticus. The sequence goes on from NC_087488.1 coordinate 5,539,089, forward strand.
TCTGCTAAAGAGTTGTGACTTCCATGGGATTATTTGTAATAAAGAGAATGGAAATTGCAAAGAAATATCTTTTAAAAGAAACCACTCTTACTGAGCTGATTTGTTCTTTGAGGATTCCTTTTAACTGGGGAAATCGATCTGGGAGGTGGTTCATGCTGCTTGGACATGACACTCTCACCTTCTTGACTTTGAAGAACTACATTTGTTTCATGGAAAGACCAGGATGACCCAAAAGATAAAAACTGCTCCACAGAAGTATTTTTGAATTCTGTTTATCTGGGATGTAATGTATTAAATTCTGTTTATCTTCTGCTAAAACCCCAACATCCTTATCCATGCAAGAACTGTCAAAATATACTATTTCAAAAAACGATTTTGAGGGTGGATAGAAATTCCATATGAAATTCTGTTTTAAAATATTTTCAAACACACTGAAATAATTATCTTGCAGAGGAGAGTCTCAAAATTATTCAACAATTAGCATATTCAGCCTTGCATATAAATGATTTACTTAAGTGTCAACCTGCAGACTAATATAGATATATTTCAGTCAAGAAGAAGGGCAAGGAATCTTTATCACAGTGCTATGAATCTGGACCCGAAAAGAGTTTGGAAAAACAGACAGCAATTAATTTTGGCCTTCAAGGATTATCAGAAGGCTTCACATAAATTAAGAAGAATGCTGTGGAAGTTAAGAAGGTAGGCAACCACAGTGCTGGAATACCAATGACTGTCCTTGTTTGTTATAAAATAAAAGGCTCAGTTATAAGAGGAGAACAATGAATTTCTATAAGCATATGAAGCTGAGCATTTGCCATTACTCTTAATTTGCTCATAATAGAAGCAGACAACATCTTCCTTTGTCTGTTGAAAAGAAATGCTTTAATATGGAGAAAAACTTTTTTGCTGGTCAGTAGCAAAAAACACACTGCTGTGATATAAAAACCACTAGCAAAGCACAGACTTTTTCAGGCATTTGATAATTCAAGAGGAAAAATAATTTTTAAAAATCAGTCTTAAATAACACCGCGTGCATTTTTTCAGGTACATTCTAGAAAAACACCACTGAAATATTTTTCATTATAATTGAGCAAAGAGATCCAGATGTGAGCATACTGAGATCTTACTCTGATTTTGAGTCCTTCCACTTTATTATTGATTCTGTTGGTGCCCATGGCTTCACACAAGAGAGACTTGACTCCAAGATGAACCTTAGGATAAATGCTGATAAAACTACTGGCCTAATTCATGTGCTGGGAAATTGTCAGCATCAAACCATAGTTGAGACAAGTATGAATCCAGTCTTTTAAGTTCTGTATTTCTGTTTTGTCTTGATCAGACTTCCTTCAGATAAGGAAAACAGACATTACTGCACAGCCAAAAAAATGAAAGAACTGGATAAAGACCAATCAGATACCCTGTGGATGTCAATTATCTGGTTTTATGTGAACTCTAAAGAGACACTGAATTATCATCCAGATTTGGTCATAAAATTAGTATTAACAATAACACCTTTACATTGTGGAGTTGAACTATCAGTGGAAAGAACTATTTTTGGTTTGGATTATTTATTTAAGTCTGAAGCTTATATTCTCACAACTCTACATTCCCCTTGGGGTATTGTTATTTTTGCGAAATGAAGAAGAAACAACATTTCCAACAAGAACATTTCATGACAATAAAGTTCTTTCTTTATGGTGAATTAAACTGCTAAGTGTTCATTTTATGTTCTGATCTCAACATTACAGAACATCACAACTCCAAAAGTTAAGGAGCCGAGCTATGTAGGTTTTGTACCTCGTGCTACTACTTAAAGTAATAAATTATCCAAATCATTTTTCGGAGGAGCAATGACCACCCAATTCAGCCTTCTGTTCCAAACACAGAACCCCACTGATTTCAGTGTGTGAGCAAGGAGGGAACTTGATGCTCCATTGCAGCCATGGCACTAAAAACCAGCACCCCAAGCAAAAGCACAGGGAGAGGGGTAAGGGTGAAAAAGGAGTCAGATCTTGCTGTCATCACTCTTGGAGTCAGATTCATTCCTCCTACAACTGCAAATGCTGTCAGAAAACTTTATGTTCTTCTCTAGTGTTAAAGTTCTCAGTAAAACATACCCCACTGAAGCCTTATAGAACAGACTGTAGGAGGGCAGGCTGGAAATCCAGCAACAGTCCAGCTCAGTGCCAGAGGAAAAGTCAGAAACAAGGCAAAGACATCCTGGAATATTCTCCTGCTTACTTCTTGTTTAATGATTTGCTTTGTTTTTACAAACTGTTGTGACTTTTTCTTCCAGTACTTTCTCTAGCTGATATTTGGACTCATATAAATAATCACTACCCCAGAAGATTTTCATATTCTGGGGAGTAATACCTTATTTTGCTTCTCTATATCTTGCCTTTTTGTTATTGCAGTCCCTCTCTCCTGTAGCAGAATAGAGATGGAGCAGCTGTTGCTTCCTTTGTTAGCTCTTTCTCTGTGCTAGTCATGATTTTACAGACTTCTGTCATATCCCTTCCTTCACCTCTTCTGCAAGATCATGGCAGTCAGGCTGTGTGACAGTTTTCTGTGTGGAAGCTGTACTTTTGAAAACATTTAGTACATTCTCTGTCTGATTTCACCAAATTCTTTTTGGGATGTGACTGAGAAGTGGGCTGCCACTTTCACCAAACCAGCTTCTCACAATTTGAGGTGTCTTTCTCAGTGGTGAGCAGTTCAGAATGTATTTCTGTGCATTCAAACCTGAGCAATTTTTCCTATATGCATTGTGCTATGTGTATCAGTATAGGAACTGATTTGCCTTTCAGTATCATAAGAGCCTCCTGCACCTCTCCACAGGTGGCTTTCAAGTTCCCTGGGAAAAATAGTTTTACCTGGAAAAGTTGGTATCCTGAGAAGACTTTGTCAGGTAATTGCTCGCTGCTGGTGCCCTTTGCAAGCTCCATTTTGGGCAGGCTTGGTCTGGGCACCTGGGATCCCCCAGTAATCTCCTGCACGGGGGAATCTGCCCTGCTGTTGGCCCCTATCCTTCAACCATCCCTTTATCTGTGACAGAGCATGCCCTCACATCCCATGACAGCACAGCTTCTTTAAAAGGCTTTGATGAGGGACCTTGTCAGATATCCTTTGGAAATACAAATAGACTATACCAGCTCAAACTCCTTTATCCCTGTGCTTGTTGGTTTCTTCAAAGAACTCTTAGCAAGGAGCTTTGAGCAGCAGTAGCTTTGAGGGTCATAGCACAAACCGTGTTGACTTCTCCACCAAGTAGTCATATTCATTAATTTATCCAGTAATTCTGTTCTTTATTATAGTTTATGCTTATCTGTCCAATAAGATGTTTTCTTTCAGGGTTTGGATTTTTGATATTTTGGGTTTGTTTTGTTTGTTTTTTTTTAATTTTTGCTCCAGTTTTACTTACCAAATTTGTATTTGGCATCTGTCTCAAATTACCCTGGGTAGCTTTCAAATGAAACAGTGCATGCAGTGAAAATAAATCCTCACGAATGTGCCCCAAATTAAAGAGATAAAAAGGAGCCATACCTGGAGAGACATGCTGGTGTTTGTGGTGTGCCAAAAGGATTGCAGCACTTTACAGAGCTGGCTGTGCAGCACTCAGGGCCCTTCCTGTGTGTGCCCTGGGGATCCACGGTGGGTCACAGTCTCCTTCAAAGAGCTCCAGATTTCCCTGCTTTGTCATACGTGCATCCATGTAAATCCACGTGTCTCTAACTCATGTTCATGCTTACAGATATTAGGATTGCATAGGAGTAAGTAAGGCTGCAAAATAAGGCAGGTAAGGAACCAGTAATCAGAAATTACTCTGTGAGCAGTAAGTGGTGGAAATCAAGAGTGGTTTTTGGGAGGAAGATCTTGGATGGAGGGATTCTGCAACTGCAGAGCTGCTAAATAAATATATTTAGGGTTGTTATAACAGGTTTAGTTTTATAGAAGTGATAGCATACTTCTGTCTTCATAAAAGACAGTCTCAAAAGTAATTTAATATGACCAATTAAAAATTAAATGTGGAAATTAGCTTATAAGCATTTAAAGAGTAGAGAGAACCACTGAGGAGTGGGTGATACAGAGTCTGTCCCTGAGTCTTCCTTACCTGCTTCTTGAACTACTGAAACAGTGAAATGACACCTGAAGCTTCTGAAAGACTGTTTGAAACTTATGATTACAGTAATCCATAAGTATGACCTGAATTTACCATTTCCTGTGGCAGCTCTGTGCTCCCCCTGAAGCCCCCACTCCTGTTCCATCTGCCAACAGGGAGGTTTGATATTTCAAATCACCTGCAGATTATTTACTTTTGCCAAATACAAGGTTGTTTCCCTAAACTAATTTCCTCCTCAAGCCTCCCAATGAATTTCTGCAGGTGGCTCTCTGGGCCCTTCAGTCCAAACCACTGCAGTCCTAGAGCAGCCATTTGGCTGGGAGCAGATTTAGCTCCTGTTTTGTTTTTCACCTAAGAAATACCTTTTTTTTTTCTTTTGAGTTAGCAAATCTTTGTGTGCTGCATAAGCATCAAAGAATGAAGCATAATTTTTTTTTTTATTCCAGAAGTACAAATTATGATGATGGTTTCCATGTTTAACATTAAATTCCCACTGTTTGCATCACAGCTCCAATTCCATGTGAGCAACCATGGTTTTTGATAAAAATGTGGAGGTTTGTTTTCTTTTTAGCCTTAAAAACTATTTCCTAGCAAGGGGTGTAGCTTGAATTGGTACTTTGTCCTTCTCCTGTGCCTTTTGTGAGTGTGTTTTGGATCAATGTTTGTAAGCTCACGCTTACTCTCAGTCTGACTCAGAGAGAAACAAATTCCTCCACTCCCATCAAAGCTGAGTGCCTGTAAATCAGTGCAGAGGTGCCTGGCAGCAACAATAAGTGCTGGGTACTGGAATGCAAAGGTTACTCCTCTTGACTACTAATGCATCAGGTCACCCCTGCCCTGCTCCTCGCTGTGTGCTACGTGCTGCTGTGGCAGAATTTGAACCTGCTGTTTGCATCCTGACAACCAGGCAGAGCCATTCCCCAGCTCCATCCTTCTCCAGATCCTCTCAGAGCAAATGGGAAACACAGGCAGAGGCTAAAACCTGTATCGGTAATACAAGGAAACAAATTTGTGAGAAATCTTGCATCCACAGATGCAAGGATTGTCATTAGGACATTGAAAACATTCCTAGATAGTATCTCTGCTATTTCATTGACCTTAGGAGAATTTTAAAGCAGATACACATGATTTATATAAACCTTGAGGGTTAGCTGGCTGTTTATGGGTTACAGCAAGCTGAGTTTATTTCTTGTATATTCTGCAGTGACACAGGGTAACAGCAATGAATAACATGCCTTAGATCTGGTACGGGAGGGGACTGTGGGACCTGGGAATGCACAGGCACAAGCTCCTGCTGAAACACTTGAGCAGACTGACTGAGCCCTCCAGGTTTAGGCACCACCCGTGGCTCAGTGCCTGGCGATCCCAGCAGGAACGAGTTCACTAGGATCATCTCTGTGTGTAAATGGGTTGCTAAAGCAGGACCTACAGAACCTGTGACTTCCTTTAAACCCATGACATTTTCTTGGTATTGAAATGGAGCAAATAAGAGACTGCAAACTTTGGATGCCTTGAGGTGAAAAGTTTATTATGAATTGTAGTTTTCACATCGCTAATTTATAGATTGCAATTGTCATTGTGTGGTTTTGTTGGGGTTATTTGGGGATTTTTTTCGCACAATGGGTGTTATAGGATGCTCATTTATAATTAGAACAAGTGATCTGAGCATATCTAGAAATTCAGAAGGTGCTTTCAGTCTTTTATTCTTTCTTCTTTTCATCATACTCCCCTGCCTCTATGGTCTAACTGTTATTTTTTATATAGTGTTGGCTCCTCATTTTGAAACCTTTGGTGAGCTTTAATGAAATTAGCTGTGTGAGCCCTCCATGAGACAAGCAAACATATGTCATTTCCCCCTTACACACAGCCTAGAAGTCAGATATTGAAAGTTGTCAGAAGAGCTTATATCAGTGGCTCTCAGGCTGTATTGCCGTGAGCCTCAGCTCTGGTGCCACCCCTCAGCCCACTCTGGGAGTGGCTCTGCAGTGAATCTCTGGTGAAAGCCTTATACCAGGGGTTTGAGCTGGGATTTCATTTTAGTGCTGGTCACCTTTGCATGCTCACTCCTCTGATTTCATTTAACATCACGCACATCATTAGTCTGACCAGGCTGGAATCAGGTTTGGTTTGTTTTCTTTTTCCTTTCCATTAATTTTTATGACAGTGACATTCATGCATTCTGCCCTGGGGAGAAAAGGAAAATAAAAAATTGATGAAACTATGGAGAGCCCATGTGTGCTTTAAACAAGAAAATACTGTATTTATATCTGAAAAATAAAATACCTTCAGTTATAGGAATATCATTGTCTAAGAGTAATTAACTTATATTGATGTTCATAGAGCACTGTCTAATGAGCCTGTGTGCGTAGATTAACAGGTATATGTAGATTTTCTCTATATGAAAATTAGAAATCTAAATTCCAGTACTGGTGTGTGTGTGCATCCATTGCACAGATTTTGTGCATAGCATAAATAATACAAAGCATACACATGCACACACAGAGATTTAGGCTGTAATCCTTCTTGCTCTATAGAGCCATGAAACACAGAGGAAAATTAGTAGATTTATAAAAATAAAACACCACAAGATTGCAGGAAATTCCTGCAGGAAGTTCCCTCTGGCATGAGAGGCCTAGGTGGAGCACTGCTGCAGGCAGGTTGTGCAGCTCACACTGAGCTCCTTGGGGCACACTTACATTGCTGGCTCACTAATTTAAACACAGAGCGAGATTCAGATGTAACATCAACAAGCACCAATCACAGCATTTCTGAATGTGAGCTCTTCCCAAGGAATTTATACTCCTGGTCTTTCCAGGAGCTGAAGCTTTTGCAGGGGCTGTTCTCATCTGTGGCATTTGGGTTTCAAGCTGGTTGTCCTTCAAAGCACAAGTGGTGCTGTAGGACAGATACATTTGTGTGATGCGCTAAAGAGTCCAGTGAAGCTGAAATGATCCTCCACCCAAGCAGGGGAAATTGAGGGAGCTTCTCAGTTTTCTGAGTTATGTTTGGTTCTTTCCAGTAAAATCTAAAGTTAGAAGCTTACTTCTAAAGTTAACATTTCTGTCTCTGCTTAATCTGCTCTCTCATCTTCCCTTCCTTAACATGATTGATTGCAGCATTCTGAAAACAGCAACAGAGCTCTTTGGCAGCTTGAGATTTTGAATTGTGCTGTAGTGGCAGGAACAGTTGGCAAGGGTTTCTGAAAGGTTAATCCACTGAGGATTTATGGGTTTGTGTTACAGAGAGCGCAAACATTATTTGTGTTGTCATGCTATAAAACTATAATCCGACATTGATGGTTATTTTGATTTTGCTTATATTTCAATGAATGGGAATTACATAATAACAATTTTCCTATGCAGATCTTGAAGTGGCTTAAAAAAGAAAGTCTTTCTGCCAGGGGAAGGAGGCAGGGAGAGTCTCAAGGTCAAACAGCAAGCAGAGGGTGGAAACTGTGTGCAAGGTTTTGGCATCCATTGTGCTGTTCTGTTGTGATGCACGCTTCCAGCTTCGTCTGCCCCCCATCCCAAGCCATTTAATATTATTTTACCTGGCCAGAAAGGGAAAGACAAATCCAAAATGTTTTATTTCTTTGGTTTCTGTATGTTATTAACATAGCTTCATTCAGTCACTCCATTACTAAAAGCCCTGGCATGTTTTACATGGTTTTACATACTAGTCCCTGTATTTAAATCCTACATCTTCTCTTGCAGACCTCAAGCTTCAGGGAGAGTCAGTGTCAGGAGCTTTTTCAGCATTTGATGTGATACTAAAAACAAACACCTTCATAGAAGGGAGTTGTTTTACCCATTTTTATCACTTAAATCCTTTGTGATAGGGCCAGGAGCATGAGTCAGCACAAGACTGGACATTCAGATAAATAGCAAGAATGTATGGAGTAAACATAACTTCAGAGGAATTTAAATGTCCAGAATGCTCTTGACAGTGAGTGCTAACCAGTGACCCAGGAAACATCTAACTTTATATCACAATTATTACCTTTTAAAGATATTAGTGAACAAAGTAGTTGGGTGTTCTGTCTACAGTGTGTCAGACAGAGAAAGCATTCCAAAACTAACTGGGAGGTCAGAGAGGACAAACAAAAATGAGAGTCTGGGCAGAAAATTATTGTCTTTGATAACAAAGAAATTCCCTTCCAACTTTGTTTTGAAGTCTGGGCTGGTTTGTATTTAGTTTGAATCAGTTTTCTTGTCTCTAATTAAGAGCATTACTTGTCTGTAAGTCCAGTGGGAATGTTTTTGCAATCTGTGCTCAAAATTTAAGTTGAACAGTTTACCTCTGGGAAGGAGGAGGGCAAATACAAAACTCAACAAACCTGATACACAGATAATAAGGGAAACACACAAGAAAACATAATTAAAATGTGGTGCTTTAATATCAGTAAGAAGGTTCTGGTCATTTTGTAGAAAAGAAAATGTTGTGAGTTCAGCTTCTGACCACAGGGCTGCCAGTGAGGGAGCAGTTCACATCTGTGCAGAGTAATGGTGAGGAACTCATCTGAGCTCCTTTTGATTTCACTGCTGTTCCAGCCTCTTGAAAAGCAAATATCTGTGAGCAAACACACACCTCTGAGAGACTGACTTCCTTCAGTCTTCTCTGCAAGGCTGTGCTGCCTTCAACAACATAATTTTGTTGCTGTTAGGTTTCTTTCTAAGTTGAACTCTCTCAGAACAGTGATCTTCAAATTAGCTTTGATACTGGAATACTGATATTAGTGTCAGAGCTTAGTATGTGGGATCTGGAGCTATGAAGTGGATACTGTTCCAGATGTTTCATCTCTTTAAGGCTAAACATTATAATCTTCTGTATTCAGCTGAGAAATTTTGATATTTGCTTTGCTTTTGACATAATGTGCTCTCTCCTGACAAAGCCAAGCATTTTAGGTCTCATCTGCTCATCACATCCTATCACTTGAGTATCAGAAAAACACACATTGATTTCTTCCCCCGTACTCCAGAAGGAAGTGATTATTGTCTTGTTGAAAGTGGACTTGAAAAGGAACTGCGACAACAGGAAAAGACAGAATTGCTGTATCATTAACCCTGTTAAAAAAAATAAACTTTTATTGAAAACCAGTGGGGGGTGAAAAGGAGTTGGATGAGAAGTCCATTTCCTCCTTGGCTCTGAGAAAAGAGCTAAAATAACAATATTTGGAGAACAGTCACTATTAGCACTTGGATATTTGACGGTTACCACAGAAATTCCATATTCTAAGCATATGGAACAATTGCAGCCTACTGGGTTGATATGTTGGCAAACATTGACTTCCTAATGGCAACTGCTGTGCAAGTGACAAAAATGCCTCTGTGCCTTCTGGTGTGAGGAAACTGTTTAAGCAACAGACTCTTGGCATGGTTCAATGTGCTGCAGGAGCCACTCCCGCACTCTCAGCTATGAGAAATATCTGGAATATTTGCCACCAGGGGGGAAACTTGTGGTGTTCTCAGTGGAAAGCAACAGGACCTCAGATATGGCAGAGGTGTGGACTCCATCCACCACAACCTCAGTCAGCAGAACCCCACACCAAGCATGTGTCACTGATTTGCAAGTGCCAAAGTGGTGTCAGTTTGTATTGCAGTGTTGAAACCATCAGCCACTCCCTCATTTCTGAGACATGTCTGTCCTTCAGGATCTCTTGAGCCTTGCCTTTCTGTCTTTCTGTTCATCCTGTCTCAGGAGCTTTAGATTTCATGGCCATGGCATTTTCTGTAAGGTTTATCTTCACACTGACCTCTAAGGGGGAGAAATGAGAAGTGATATTCTCATTTTTCAGATGGAGAACAGAAGCATAAAAAGACCTGATAGTCTTATCAGAGCACATGCAGGAAAACCATGGCAAAGTAGGTCCAAGTTCATAAGCTGTTACCTATTCCAGGATTCTAGTTTGCCTTCAGTGTTTCCTTTCACCTTCCTCTTTTCAATTCCTCTACACTCAACCGATGTTCTAAATAATATTTGCTCTGTCCCATTCCCCTATATCAAACTAAAAGATATTGTGGATTGCAAAATGTCACTCTCCTTTTTCCAGCTACCCTCAGAAAATTGTCCTAGAACCTAGATATGGCTTTAAATATTTCATACCTGAAAATCACATGAGTTGTGTAACACTCAAATAAGAAAGCTGCTTGACTCTTAATTTTTAATTAATTTAGATTTAAGAATAAATAAAAGGATCCATATGTGTTGATAGAAAGGATAGAGATAATTTGTAAAGTGATGGTACTCTCAAGTAGAGATAATTAGTCCAAATGAGTCATTTCATATCTGTAAACACAAAGAGCCATGCTGGCTATCTGGAAATAGGTTTGAATGTTCATAAAAAGAAGCTTGAACTTTCTAGTTTGGTTATAAGCTATACAATGCCCTCTAGTTCTTATTCATGGTAGTATTGCCACTTTAGAAGTGGAATTCTAACAGCTGCAGCCATGGTAAAATCTGTGGAGTCCAATCATATTATTGGATAGCAGTTATTTAAAGGTAATTTATTTTGATTTAGTTGAAATTATTTTGAGAGGCTGGATGCATCAATTATAAATTGGAAGCTACAATAATCCTGCTCTAGATTTAAAACTCAGGTAGGCTGAACTCTTGACCTCATTGTTTCCTGCCTCCGTACAGCTCAGAGACTCTTGCAACTTAAATTGAAATTGCCCTTCTACATAATTAACTTCTGCCTGCAAAAATTTTGCACCTTTGTAGGGAAGTTCAGTAGCAGAGCTTTAATGTCATGTTGTGGTTTAATCTCAGAGAAGCAATTACTGTTGCTTGGTTACTAGTGCCATTGCTAGCTCATTTTTAAACCAAAACCCAAGCTAATAGCACATAGTTTCAGGTTTAAGCCTTAATAGAAGGTGCAAGTGAGGGTTAAGTCTGATTTACGTCCTTGAACCTTTTTTATCAGAGTCTGGTGTTTTTCTCTTTTTGTAAAGGTATAGAAATTATTTTTTCAGTGGGCTGCAATTTTGGTATTTTTTTTCCCTGATATGTTTTTGAAAGTTCCAGGAGATTTTTGTCAGTGGGATGAAGTGCTGATAACTACAAGGGTTACAGAGCTGACCAAAAGCCTGACAGGTCTGAGTTCAGACAAAAATGAAACTTAAAGGTTATGAAAACGCATGAAACAAAGTCTGTGGAAACACAGCTGATAACTTTATGGGCAGAAGCCAATGGTTTCAGTGTCCTGTCCTCACAATGGGAACTGGCTCTGTTTTGGCAGACAAAATTAATAGACTTCAGACTCTGTCTAAAGGTGGTTCAATAACAGGGACTGAGGATCTGCTGATCTTGGATTGGAACAAAGGGAGCATCCCCTTGTTTTCACTGGAAATGTTGGCTAGGGACTACGCTAAATATTGTAGTAGTATTAAGGAGCTCCCATGAATTTCTTGGCTTCAAGGGTCACCTTAAAATCTTCATATTTGTTCTTCCATTAGTCAGATGGACATTGAGTTAGACAATATGTATTTGACTCCAATGTCATTTTTGTAGACATCCTTCCTCTCAGATAGAAACATTCAGAAATCTTGACCTAAGACATGATCAACAGGTAGACCTGGTGGGAAACTGATACTGCTGAGTTTGAGGGGAACATGAAATTGAGGTAGACAAGCCCAGTCATTCCAAGCCCCTCTCATTAATTCATCTTCAATGCATATTTCAGGTCCAGCAGTGCTCTCCCTGTTCTGTGCTTGTCAGTCTTCCCTGATGGAAGTGAAGAGCTTAACTGGGACTTTCCTCTTTTGCTGATTGTAAGCCTCTCTGACTTCAGGTATAAAACTCATGAATGCTGCAGATTTTTACCCAAAGTTATTCCAGTATTCTGAAGTTGTAAATTATATCTCACTTCAGAACATCTCCCCTTTTGCAGGAGACAATTTTAATACCAGGGCAATACAGTGTTTTTCTCATGAATAAGGATATAATAAGACCATCAGTAAACTAAAGAAAAACACAAGCCCTGAGCATGGTGCATGTGATGAACAAAGCTTGAAAACAGAGCAAATTCAGGCTTATTGCTGAAACTGAAGATAAATGACATCCATACTCTGCCATCCTAGAAAGAACTGTAAACTCGACTTAAAACTCAAGTGCTAACCATTATATTTTTCCCCTCCTATAGATTTTTTTCTCTTCCCAATTTGCAGTTATCAGGATATTTAAACTCTTGCATAGATTTGCAGATTCTTATAAACCATGAACCTCGTAAACCATGCTTAATATTTTAATGTTATACTTTTTCTGTGTTTTATTCTTCCTTCAAATGCCAGCCTTGAGAGTGTAAAGCTGGGACTCCAGTCCAGACTCCAGAAATTCATGCATTGCTGATATCCATGTGATGATCAGAAGCTTCTTGCATATAATTTTACATGTAACCAGGTGCTCAAAATTTATATTTTAGGTGAAAAAGGCGGGCTGATAAGACAGTTTCTTTGCCAAAGTCTCTACAGACAGCTGGCTGTCTTAATTGTCTAGAAATATGCTGTCCTTAAAGAGCACTGAAAATACTCTGAAAGAATAATTTGGAAAATGGAAGGATATAGGGTTGAGTAACTGGGCTGGAGCTCTCCTTTAGGAGGCCTGCCTGTCTCAGGGTGTGAGTTTGTATTTGTTTTCCTGTAATCCATACAAATGAGCTTTGCTTCGGGTCTGTGCAATTCAAATAGAAAATAAGACCTGCTGTCATGGTGGGGAAACACTCAAAAGTTATAGCCTTAAAGTGAAACTTGGATCTGCAAAAAACAGCTGGAAAGCCTTTTGGAGCAAGTGAGGTGCTGGGGAGCTGCTCTGGCCCCATCCCTTCAGGATGAGCCGACTTCGGAGGTGGGGAGGCAGCAGCTGCAGCCTGGGATCTGTGCTGCAGCACCCCCTTCCCAGCTCTGGCAATGAACATTTACTCCTTTTGCACCCCTCAACCCCCACAGCCAGCTGACTGATGATTTAAACTTGGCATGTGAAGCACCCAGATGTCCAGCTCCAGGAGGAGTCTCTTCAGTAGAATCATCTCCTTGACAACTCATTTTTCTTTGTCTCTTTCTTGGCTTCATAGCAGGGACCTGCCTGCGTGTCTGGTGTGGGGTTTGACTGCTGCAACTCTGCTTGATCCTCCTTGATGTATTTTATTTTCCCTTAAGCTTATTAGAGGTGCTATTGCCTACAGTGTAGGTCTTGGGGAGGAAGGAGTGGGTTGTGAATCAAATATCTGAAATTTTGAGAAATATCTTTCTGGAATGAATTTCTGGGGTTTTTAATGTGAGTATCAATAGAGCAGCTATACTGCCATGCACAGAGTAGGTGAAATATGAAAAAGTGTCCTATGTATCCCTGTGTATATAAGACACAGGAGTTTTATGACACTACAACAGCAGGTAATTGACAGGAACAAACACATCCAGGTGAGCAAAGGGCCCAGTTAGGGTGTCCTGCACAGGAGGACCCTGGGCTGGTGATATGAAGTCAGGCAAGTTGAAGTAGAGGTACCTGGAGAGGGCTTTACTCTTTGAGGTGGGTGCTTGGTACCTTCCAAAGCAATAGAGAAGTCTCATTTTGTCTCAAACTGTTCACCCAAAGCTACCAACTGCATTTAGAACTTGTCATCCCATCTGGCATTGTCTACTGATGTTTGACAAATTCTCTCTCATTCTGCTCTCCTCAGTAACTGGACTTTTGGTCTTCATTCTTTGTTATGGATTACTGGAACATGATCTGCAATTTGTCCCTCCTGTGCACTCCTTGTGTGACAGTTCTCCCATACTCTACCTGTGCCTGAGAGCCCTTTGGGTCCCATGGCATTGATGGGACATTGCATTCATTACTGTGCAGCAGTGAGAATCTGTATTTTGGTGCTAGTAGGGGTTTGTCTAGATATGCTTGGAATTGTAGATTCCAGTGAGAGTGGCCATCTTTTTAATGAAAGCACATCTATTCCTTCTAAGGCACAGTGTATTTGAGAAAATAGAACAACCTTGGTGCATACTTCTGTCCTAATCTTAACCATTTTAGCTGTGCCCAAGAAAGGCAGCTCTTTTGGGTGGGAAGGTCAGCCTGCCCTCCAGGTCAGGGCATGCCTCTGCTACACTGCCTTGTTCAGACTCATCCTCCTCTGATGCTCCTCAGGAACCTCCTAAAGATGCCCTGGGAACACTTAAGTGTCAGGATGGTGTGTTTAGACAGAAGGTAATCTACCAAGGGAGCTCTCACATATATTATTCCTTGTCAACACAGACACCAAGAAAGAGGTTATTTACAAATCTGTGGTGTACAATTATGGTACATCCAACCTGTGATGGATTGTGCCACTCAGACTACTATGCTGTGTCCTTGAGACTGAACCAGCTCCTTGCCTTGCTAATCATTTTGACTGCTTGTCTCTAAGCTGAACTGATTCTGGTTCTGGTATTTTTTGAATCAGACAGCTGAATTCCCAGAAACTGTGGAGAGAATAAAAGTCATTCTAATAGCCCTGCAATATCAAAGCAATGTAGTTTCCACACTTATAAATTGGTTGGAGATACATGTCCTGTTGGTAAATCTGCACACTAGTCCTTCTCCCTGGGCAGTTTTTGGAGCCTTCACCTGCTCTCCTCACAGCGGGTGCCTCATGCTTTCAGCAGGACTTTGAGGAGTGTGAGGTTCCTCTGTAATCCTATTTATGATGTTATTGCATTGCCTACAATAGACAACTTGGCTGTGCCACCATGGGTAATTCAGCTGGTGAGCCCTCACACAGCCCTGGAGCCTCTCCAGAGCCCCTCAGGGACGGACAGCCACGTGGGCAGGCTGTGTGCCTTGTGCTGCTGTGGGGGGCACGTGGCACCTCTCTTTTGGGAAGTGCAATTCTGTGGGGCCTGGAGGAATTACAGAGTCCTGTAGAAGCAAACAAATTTCTCCTGGCACCAGCAGAAAGCAGATGTTAACCTGATCAATTATCGATGAGGCAGAAGGACAATATGCAAATTGTAATAGACTACAAGCAGCATCTTGTATGTGGTGAAAAATGGAAAAGGAAAGGGAGCTTTGGTAGATGAAACAGAAATAAAAAATATACAGGCATATGAAGCTCTCAGTATTCCAGGATACATTTCTGCAAAACAGCAAATGAGCCACAATTCACTATTAAAACTGAAATGCGTTTTGCTGGCTTTACTCAGCCCACTAATTGCCCATGAAAATTCAGGTCTGGTATTTGACACATTAATTACTCAAAAAACATTTACACTAGGGTTTGCAGAATGGAACAAAGAGAAAATGTAACTGAGAGAATAAAATGCTGGAAAGCGAGGGGAGGAGGATTTTAAGACAAGTCTTTTGATGCATTAATCACAGGATATTCTCTGGGGCCAAGTGCTAAGTGCTGGAACACGTGGAATTGAGCAAATGCCCATTAGCTGGACCAAAGCAGAGTGAGGAATGGCAGCTACCCAGCAGGCATGGTCAGGGCTACACCCACCACACCATGCTCAAGGGTTTGTGAGGTGTACAGGGAAGTGTGGAGACCTTCAGGAAGTTTCCACTCAGCCTCTGCATTTCTCTAGGGATGCAAGGAAGAGCTGATGTCACAGCATTGTTCCCACCAGGTGTCCCTGGCTGTCCTTTGCAGGGCTGTGTTTTGGAAATACTGACTTTTTAAATGTAATCACTGGTAACAGGGCATTGCCTGCGACAGACTTATCACCACTTCCTGGCTCTGAGAGCCCAGGCACCAGTGGAGAAACTGGGTGGTAAATCTAGAAGAGAGGAAGGGAACATGAATGATGTGCTGGTGATTACACCTCATTACAAAACCAATGCCATTTACATAGGAGTAAATAAGAGCTTAGGGGAAACTTGGTCTTTATGAAGCCTCTGAGGAATAAAAATGAATATTTTTTCTCTCCCAGGTTCTATTGATTGTGGTGTAAAGAGTATTTATATTGTGTGCCAGAAAGGAGGGAGGGAGGTTTGTTGCTGTGAGGAGAATTAAGGCGTGAGTTACTATTGAAATTAGTACTTTTTATCGACTCAATCCAGTCATCTCCAACCATTACAGTTTCACAGAAATGTTAAACTGCTTTAAAACTTTCATTTCCCCTTTAAAACTAAATTACTTTTGTGTTTTCTCTAGCAGTAGTGCCACCATAAGGCAGGCAAGTTACAGTAGAGCAAACATATAAACAACAATCAAGACATAATTACTAAATGGGAATCACACTTTCTAATGCTGCTTCTCCCAGCCCAGCCCTGTGTGTACTGTAATGGAAACTCTCTCCTGCTATTTGCAATCGAGTTCTTCGAGCAGATGTCGGATATGCTTGAGCAGTTTGGGATTGTCTGGTTCACTGGTTATGCAGTTCAATGCAAAACTCTTTTACTTTGTCTCTTAAATTAAGAAAAATCCTTTTCAGGGATAGGTGAGAAACTCTGAATAAAATAATAAAGTACATGAATATTCTTTCTATTATCTGTAGCTTTTACTGAAAGTTGAAATCTTATTTTAGATTGCAAGATTCACTTTCCTTATTTTGCTTCTATTACCTGATGTTTCTGTCTCAGCCATGAGCATTAATCTAAATTATGATATGCTTTCTATGGAATGACACAACCAAATTCACCTTGGGCAAGAAAGACTGTGATCCCCTAAACTCTGCTTTACAAAATATGAATTTTGCTTCAGTTTCAGATAGCTCTTCGAAATCTGTGGTGCATATCCCATTAGAGCATAGCTTCTGAACTTTTCGAGATTTATTCATCACAAATCACCCTGTTCCTGTTCATCTTTTTATATTTGTCCTTAGAAAGAATTCACACTGTGCAAGTTTGAAAACACAGGAAACTGAAGTAAAGGGTCACAAATCATTTGGGCTTTCAGGTACCTCTAGATACCACAGCCTCACAGAGCTTCTCTCCAGACAGAGACTGGGTTAAACTTTGATTGCACGATTCAAAAATTATCATTGCTGTAAAATATTGAACTGCATTCTTTTAGTCTCATTTATTTCTATTGTTATAGAGCTTAAAGCCCTAATCAAACACCAGCACACCATTTGGCAAGACACTGTACATTAAAAAGGGGAAAAAATATTCCTCTTCTCAAAGAACTTCAAATTATCATCTCAAGGGAGACATAGAGGAGAGCAAGAAAAAAATGGTAAGAGAGATGCTGTGGCATCAGGACACCAGCAGGCTACAGTGGGATTTGTGTGGTTTGTGTGCTTGCTTCTCATTCTAAGGGATATTTGGAAATACATTTGGTGAGTGGCTGGAAGGCAACAGAATTGGTGCTAAACTTTCTTGGGTAGGAGCTGACATGTTGAGAAATAACAGATTTGATATTGGTGACAGCAACAAGCGTCACCCATGACACCTTTCCAGCCTTTGTTAGATGGAGTTGTGTTAATGCAGGGCTGACCTGGCTCGGTCAAATTTCCAACACCTGTACCCAGCTGTAGAGGATTAATAAGAGGGCAGATTTCAGAGTTTCCTAAGCAGTGAGCAGAACTGGCTCCTGGTTTGGGTGTCTTGTCCCAGGACTGGGGATGGAGCTGGGGTGAAGAGCAGGGTTTGCTGCTCCTGCTGCCACTGCAGGATGAGAGGGACAGGGTTGGTGACTGCTCTGCTACAAACCAAGGTTCTTAATCCCTGTCACAGCCTGTACCAGACACTGGGCTTCTCTGCTGAGGGCTCAGGCTTTCCAGGGCTCTCACCTATGCAAAATAAGCAAATTACCCATGGCTGTTTTGTCACCTTATTCTGCTGCCCTCCACAATTGTCTGCTCTGCCCACAGCAAGAAGTGGCTGCCAGCTGGAAGATTCCAAGGTCAGGAGTCCCAGTGAAGGTCTGGCATCTTCTTCCATGCTTGTGTGCTGTGAGCTGGATGGGTGGAGGAAAATGTTCAAAACACTGGGGAAAACAGTATTTTTGTAGACTGCCTTTCCAGGTGGCTCAGAATCTGCAATTCTCACCTGCCATTGCCTGTTATTCTGGATCTGGTATGCCCATATGGGACTGGGGAAGGGGGCCATTTCTTTCCTGATCAATATGTTTCTGCATCTGAAAAGATAATTTCAGTTTTTTGGGATCACAATCACAGTCCAACAAACAATTTACTAAAAAAAAAAGCACCAAAAATCAATTAAACATTGTGATCAGTTGAGCTCAGAGTTTTCAGATGCTGTGTTTCACCTCATAAAGATGGATGAAAGGAGCTGAATATCTCAGTTCTTCAATCTGTTCTTAAATCTCCATCCCAAGTGCAGTCAGATATAATCACGATGCCAATACTGGTAATTTGTCATTAAAGTCACAAATAACCACTCGACATTGATAGAGAAAAAGAATGTCAGAGCCCATCAGTGTGCCAGGCAAGAGTCCTTACGCAGAGACATTCCTCAATTAGGCATTGCAGTGGAGTAACTCGGACTTGACTTTCTCACACTTCCAGTCACAAGCACTTTGTGTGAGCGAGAGTGGAACCCTGCAACCAGAGCGTGCTGTGTCTGTGACAGGAATGCTTTGAGCACTAACACGGACAGCTTCAAAATAAATTAACACTCACAGAAATCAGAAATTGTGGAAAGGCATCAAATCTGCCCAAAAATGGGAAGATGTGCTTTGTTCAGAGACTGCCCCACAGCCTTTGTTTGTCTTCTGCAGAAAGTTATTTAAAAGCCTTAACAAGACAGTTGGGCACAACCCATGAGAAAATAATTTTCTCCTTTTTTTTTTTTTTTTTTTTTTTTACTTTTTTAACTTTGAAAAAATATTCTAGTTAAATCTGAGCTTTGTTTCACCACTGGGAGTGAAGTGGTTGTTTCATAAGCCCTCATCTAAGAGAATCTTATGCAATAACTAAAACACATTCAAGGGCAGTAAAGGGACCCAAGGAAATGTGTAACTGGACATAGTGAGATGTAGAGGGAGACTGCCTATAATTTATTTTGCAGTGTAATTGCTGTCTGATAGTCTCTAAGGATCCCTGTGTACTTTGATCTCTACAGAGTTGAGAGCCAAACCTAATGCTGCACATATATATGCAAATAGATATAAACTTTAATGTCCAGGGGCATTGTGTCATTCACAAAATATAATGAGCCAAATTATCCTTTTCTTATAGCGTGAGGCCAAAATTCAGCAAAGCATAGCAGCACACACTTAACTTTCATTCTGAAGGCAATGACACTTAGATACATGCTTCAAGCTTTGCTGAATCAGACTGGACTTAAGCATCTGCTTACACTGAGAGGTGCACTGTAGGGAGTTGTTTATTTGGAACTTAAAATAGTGTTCTATTCAGAGTAATTAAAATTACAGTGTTTCTTTCCTGTCTGGAAAAGAAGTATGGGAGAGAATCTAGTTTGTTCCTCAGACAAGCCCGTTTCACACAAACATCAAAATGGACCCTGCAAGCCCAAGAAGTGTGTGCTGCTCTTTGGGGGTCTCAGGCACAGGGAACAGCAAACCAGTCTTGGATGAAAGGAGCAGCGAGCCAGCCATTTGAGCTGGAACAATCACCAACTTGCTTTCTTTTTTGACAACGGCAGTTCTTTTTAATTAAGCTGCAATATTGTCGGAGGAGCTGAGGGACAGGCAGGACACATGGCAGCGGTGCGCTCCTGCAGCAGGGCAGGCCAGCAGCTCCCTGGGCTGTGTAAGCCAGCAGGTGAGGGAAGCGATCCTTGTCCTTCCCTTGGCACTGGTGACAGTGCAGCTGGAGCCCTGTGTGCCAGGATGGCTGCAAATGACAGTGACAGAGCAGAACCAGCCAGCAGAGACACCGAGGGGCTGGAGCCGGGAGAGCTTGGAGAGATTGTTCGGTCTGGAGGAGAGCAGGGTCCAAGGAGATCGCTCAGCCTGGAGAAGAGCAAGGCCTGAGGAGATTGTTCAGCCTGGAGAAGAGCAGGGCCCGAGGAGATCGCTCAGCCTGGAAAAGAGCAGGGCCCGAGGAGATCGCTCAGCCTGGAGAAGAGCAGGGCCCGAGAAGATTGCTCAGCCTGGAGAAGAGCAAGGCCTGAGGAGATTGTTGAGCCTGGAGAAGAGCAGGGCCCCAGGGCTCTACACCTGCCCAAAGTGGAGCAGGCTCTGTTCAGAATGCACAGGAAAGGGCCAGAAGGCAACAAGCACAAGGTGGACCTGGAAAGATTATCCAGACATGTGTTAGAGCTTTCTCCTGTGTAGGTGATCAGCAAGGGAGGTGTCCCAAACTGCTCTGTGTTCAGCCCACCCTACCCACCCCTGCTTTGGGCTGGAGATCACCAGCAGTCCCTTCTGACCAAAATGATTGTGTGGAGAATTTATTTTTTTTTTTATAAAACCACCCCTACAGTCTCACATTTCTTTTAACTTCTTTAGCAGTGTTAAATCTGCTTGTGTTGCACTCATTTACCACAAGTCAGCACTTTTGTCACTGTCTTTGTGTTTAAATGAAGTGTTCCGACCTGGAGCCATTTGGTGAGAGAGGAAAAGTAATTATGCACCAAGCTCTTGTCGACTGCAGATTTCCCGCTCATTTTTATGTACCTAGTGATAATCTAACTCTCATAAAATTTAAGCACTGCTGCATTGCTAGCATTTCCATTTTGCTTGGTGAATTTTTTTGTTAATACTCTGCTACCAATTTACTTGAAAGAGAAGCCAGAGTCCCTTTTTAAAGATAACATGTCTAAATTTTTCTTTTTTATGATAGCATGTCTAAATTGTGTTTTGATACTCCTAGAAACAGTAAATTGGGTGAAAAAGTCACTGGATTTTCTTTTAAAATGTTCCTCCCAAAAGCGATCAGTTGGATTATTATTCATCTCCTGACTTAAAAGTAATGTCACTTCCTGAAACTCCTTGTTCAGGCAAACTGAATTATTCCTGACAAGGATTCATCTGTGCCACTACTGAACACTGAGCAGTCATTGAAAGAATATGTAGATTTAGCTGCTTCTTTTAACATAGGCAGGGTAATGAAAGCCCGTCTCACCTGTGCACTGCAGAAATCCATGAGTAATTAAGGTAACCAGCCTTGATTTGTATTTGGAAAAGCTGAGTGCTTGTGTGTGGTGCTCAGAGAAATGATCTGTAAATAGATGAATACAACTACATTGGTATTCAGCATTATTTGCTGCCATGGAGCGAAACGAAGGAGAAAACAAAAATATGGAAATGAGAAGAGCAGGTAATGTGAGAGACATAAGAAGGACAAAATCTTTCTGAGCAGCATAAGAACAAGGACAATTTATTTCTATCTTCTTCCCTCTGCAATAGAACAGTTGATGTTCCATGTTAAAACAAATTCAGATTCACTTTTTAATTAAAACTTATGTATATGGAAAAATTTGGAAATTTTGTCAAACACTAGGAGATTTTCTTTCAGGAGATTTCCAAATCAAATTAAATCAAACCTGTAAGAGGAAGAAATAGGGGTGATTGAAGAAACTTATCCACTCTCTTTGAACACAGACTCATCCTTCTCTTCTTCTGAGACATGTTTAAGAATAAACTTTCCCTCTGTATCAGATTGCCACTTTGTTAATTCAGGTTTAGGACTGTATATGTCTGTGTGTTCATACAGTACTTATCACATTTTGATACCACTTAAAGGAAATCCATGGTTATGGTACAAACAACAATCCTCAGAACCACAGTGGAAGCAGCCAGTCCTCATGCAAACCCTGGCAGGAGAGACCATCACTTTACTGCTGCTCTAGGGAGCAAAGGAGGAACCAAGGCAGACACAGGAATTACTTGGCTGCACAAGACAAGTCAGGAACAACACCTGAGGCTTCACCTGTGCAGATGAGTCCAAGACTTTTCAAGTTCACTTCTAATTCTGCCCACATTTGTACCTCTACAGCGGTGATGTGTTTCTGGCTTTAATCTTCGTAGCACGAACATCACCTTTGTCAGTGCACCCACTGCTAAACTCCGTGCAGCCCATCGCTAATGGGGCAATAAAAAGTCTCCACCACTATTAAACTCTGCATTCCTAGAAGGTCAAAGCCTAGAGGACGTCATAACTAGGTTCACATAAAACACTGATCTTCCTCCTGTTCCCACACTGTGTTAGACATTAGGTTATTTTTGAGCTGTATCCTCAGAAACTGCTGGTCCTCACCAGAACTGCTGAGCATGGAAGAGCAGTGAGGCTGGGGACCCCACAGCTGTGGCTGTGCCTGGGCTGAGGTTAATGAGCTGCACTTGTACAGCCCATCCCTGAAGTGCAGCCACCCAGGGAGGTTCTGAAAACCCAATGGCTTTTATATTTTGTTCTAAGGATGAGAGAAATTTGGTGCTTGTAAAGATGAAGAGGGGAACAGCAGAAAGAATCTTCAGGGTTTAGGAAAGTCTCCAAAAGTCAAACTGGAGGATCAAATCAATTTGTAAGGTTGGATGCAGTCTGGGAGGATGAGTTGAGATAATTCTTGTCACCATGAGCTTGTGTCATGAGAGGAGGAGAATTCTTTGTGAGCAAATTGTTTGGGCTGTATTCCATAAATGGAAAGCACCAGGGTCTGGTCTCTTTATCTGGCACACTATTTTGAGTTTTTTAGGCACATCAGTGATGTTAACGTGTGGTTGATGGGTGTGACTAGCCAGTCTGGAGAATCTGTGGGTACACAAAATTCTCCAAGTGCTCATAGCCTCAGGTTTGGTCCTCAGCTCTGTCTGTGACAAACCTCTGACCCACCATAGACATTCAGAAATTTTCTTTTAAATCTATTAGCTCCAAAACCAGCCAGGGCATAGGAAACTCACATGCCATTTTCTTAAAAGTAAGAACATTTCTTGCTATGGACAGAGTAAATCTATGTATTTGCCATCCTTTAGTCCTTCTGGGGCAGTTACAAACTGTCCCCTTGAGACACAATTTAATAATCTAACAATCTGGGTAGAACATTCACTTGTTCCTCCAGGAGAGTCTGAAACTTTTGGTTATTACATTTCTTATATAAGGTGCCTGATGTGTGATTATTTTTCATACATCAAATATTTGCAATAGCTCAAGTGTTATCTGGGTATTTTTGCCTTCCCTTCATAGATTCAGTGACAGCTTCTTCTGCAAAAGTGAAATGCTGTGGTAGAAAAGAGGTTGCTTAGGCATAAAAAGGCTGCTTGGAAGCCAAGTTGTGCCAAGGCAAATCTAAACTAATCACCACCACAGCATACTTTGATAAACTCTTTCCTTTTTCAAAGCAACTGGCATTTGGCAATTTCAAGCAATGTGACTCCCTACTGGAGCTATCTGAGCTTGTTCTCTCCAGTTTTTAGTTATTAATACAGACACTTTAGTTATCAAAGATTTGACAGGAATGAAGGATTGACCTCCTGTGATTGAAGATGCAGACAATCTCAGCTTGTTAAAATAATAAATGGGCACCTGTCAAAGAGACACTCTGAGCAAATGTGGCCCCTGTAGATATCTCTATTGTAGATTTTTAAAAACTCCTTCTGCTTCCTTGTATGGATATTAATTAATAATAATATTTTCTTTTATTGAGATAGATGGAACTGCTAATTACTGTTTCCCCATGAATCCCTCACTAGTACCATTTATCCTGTAATAATTAAACATCTCAAGGCAAAAAAATGGTTGGTTAGAAGTAGTTAGTAGTGATTTAAGTGCTGGTAAAGAATTGGCACATAAATTACTGCAAAGAAGGATGTAGGATCCATCTCTAAAGTGATCAGAAATGATAATTCAGGACTAGAGGGTTTTTTGGGGGCCATTCTGGACAAAGTAAAACAAGTGTCTGATGCTGGAAGCACAGCAGGCTATAAAACCCAAAGCTGTAGGAACACTTAGAGCCCAGTGCACAGCCTCAGGAGGCAGGATCAGGGCTCCTGGGTGCAGCAGGGCCCATGGGGAGAATTAACACTTATCATTTATATTCCTGTTCTGAAATAGCCTGCAAAGGAGAGGATATCCATCCAGTCCGAGATATGGGACCCCCTTTGTGGCAAGAGCTTTATTTTGTAAAGAACATAGGACCTTTAAGTGAAGGGCTGAGTCACACCAACTAAGTTGCCATTTGCATTCAGCTGGTACTCTTCCTATGAATTTCAGTGACTGGTGATGTAGCAGCACCTGCTCCTTTATGAAGTAAAGCAGGTTCACACAGATCCCCTTCAGTGCTCATGTTGTGCTTGAGGAGGCTGAGGACAGCAATTTTCCTCCCTTGCCTCTTATTGCTTCCTGTGAGTCCCAGCCCCAAGCTGAGATCCACAAGACAGAATCACAAAACAGCAAAATGATGCACACTCAGCTTTAGCAAAAACAGGCTGAATGGTGCTGCAATAGGGAAAATTTAGCAATTCATTCACTTGTGTTGTGTGCAAAGAAAAACCTGTAACTAAGGAATAAGGGAGAAAACATCAGTGGAATTCTATCAGGAATAAATGTGGTGGCAGAAATCAGACCACTAGCTTTGAAATACTGAGAATAGGACCTGAATAACTTTTTTAACCAGCTGAGGACAAAGGAACCAACTCCAGTGTTCATTAGTCTAGCCAATAAAACAGTACCACTGCATCAGAGTCTTACGAAGATTGATGGAGATTGAAGCACAAATTTGATTTTTGTCTATGGCTAATAAAAATCATTCACCACTTTCCAGCCACTGCAATATCTTTGGAACTACAACTAGACTTGGAACTCACTCCGTGAGTATATCATGATCTTCAAGAAATAACTAAAGTTCTTCATTTATCAAAGTATTTCTGATAGGTTCCAAGATAGAAAGGTTTAACACAGCCTTGTGAGAATCACATGTGTCTTAAGGAAAGGAAAAAAGTTTCAATATTCTCAGCATGTTTTTTCAGACATGAGATTCTGTATTGAGATCCACACTAATGTATTTATTTGTAGGAGTTTTGGGGGAAAATGAGTGATTTATCCTGGTTTCAAAGCAAGGTCATATTTTGTCTTTCTAATCATATATTGTAATTTTAACATTCAACCTAACCATACAGAAAAAATAATAATAATGATTTGGAAACTGTATTTTCAATTAAATTTAGCATCAACAACCTTAGATTGATTGAAGTGTATGTATTAAACATAGGGGCCAATGTTTGGGACTAACCATTGTGGTGAATTTGTTCTCCTATTGAAGTACCCAAAATGCACAGGAGCCCAAGACTCATCCTCAGAAAGGATGAAGTAGCTTTTCACCAAGAAGTTAATTAGGCTTCTAAATTTGTTTCATGACTTTTGTTAGGAGTACCATGAGGCTTTATCCTCTTTTTCATCAGAGACTCCAGGCAGGCCATTCTGCTTTTTCAGCACCGGTTCTTAGCAAACTGTACAGGGTAAAGATGTAAAGATGTAATTCATATCAATATGGTCAAAGAGCAAACAATGAATGAGTGGCACATTGTATTGCACAGGGAAGCTGTCCTTGCACTGGAGCTGCACAGGTGGCTGGCAGCAGCGAGGCACCCCCTGCTCAGCACTGGCAGAGCTGCAGGGGGAGCACAGGGCAGGTTCAGTGCAGCCCTGTCTTTTTCTTCTTGCTGCCTTAGGTTATTATTTTCATGGACCTTCACACTGTTCTGAAAGCTAGAACACAATGAAAATAAATATATATGCAGCAGCTGTAGGTTTCCTGTTTCATCTTCAGAGAATGGATATTGTCACAGATAAGGAGGAGAATATAAATCAAAAAATCATTCAAGTGTGTTACCTCACCAGTACCATCTCTTTGCTACTACACTGTCTTCCATGACACTGATTCCCTTGGTCTGGAGGAAAGCAGCAATTTCTGCTTCTCACTTCATCAGCTGTCTAACCAGGCAAGCTTTTAAACCCCCAAACACTGTACTTGAAATTCTAGATCTGCTGAAAACAATGCAGAATTGCCATAGTCTTCTATGAGCACAAGATTTCATATTTTAAAGCATTAATCTATATAGGGTGGGGTGGTTTTTTTTTTCTCCTTTCAGCTTTCTTGTAGCATCCATTTTTAGCATAAAATCCTCCAGTGAGATCCCATTCCATAGTGGCAGAAGTTGCACCATCGCTCAGTATCAATTTTGGGGACCCACCCTAGGGAACTTTCAGATGAGCAAGACTGCCAAGGATTATTAATAAAGTATTGCTGTGTTACTGATTTCCAGTTCCTGCTATGTCTTCTTAACAGCACAGAGTTCTTGAGTGATATCTTTAAGTCAAAATTGTTTTAAATATGAATGAAAAAGTTCCATTTGAAATTATTAAGCAGTTCTTCAGCATACCAGGCATAGTTCCTTTGATATCAGTGAACTAACAAAGAATTGCTTCAGCTGAATATATGTGCCCTGTACATCCTTTCATTTCACAATGGAACTGCTCAGGTGCTGTCAGGATCCCTTCCTTCCAGGTGTGTGGGGCACTGCAGGGGATGTCCTCCCTCCTGGCCTTGGGGAGGATGGAGCACATCCAAAGGAAGGCTGCCCACGAAGCAGAACTTGCTCAAATGTGCACTCAGTGTTCTCATAGCAAGCCCTGGAAATAATAAGGACTTCTGTCCCCACAGTAAAAGCTTACAACATCTTATAAAATACCAAAGGAGGGTGATTGCACACATAAAAAATAATCTGTTTGATGGCCAGAGCATCCTGTGAAGGCTTCTGCTGCTGGAAGCATCAAGTGGGAGTAGTCCATGTTTGCAGATCTACTGATCTTTCTCTGTGATGGAGAGAAGAAACACTCTGAGATGGTTCCTAAAGTGGGACTCGGCACCCAGGAGGTTCCCCAATTTGTTAAAAGGGCTATTTAAAGTCTCGCATTGCAGTGTTATGATGTCTGAGTATCTTTTTCTTTCCTTTCTTCTCTAACAAGCACTGATAGATCAAGTCCTTTCTTTGGCACTAGGACCAGATGGAGTTTCTTTGCTCTTGCCTTGTCTGGTTAGCTGGAATCTGGCAAGTCTCATCTAAACTGCTGAAAAAACCATAAAAATGTGTTTCTAGTCAACTCTTGGTCTCTCTTGCAGACTGGAGCCAGTGATGTCTTTTTGCTCTGAGGCCATAGCCCCTCAGAGACAATGATTCTGGTCACTAAACCTTTTCTAACAGCGCCAACAGGAAAGAAACACAACTCACTTTTGTGGTGATCTTGTAAATTGAGCTGTTTCATATTATTCTGAGGGCAGAAATAGCAAGGCTGCTGTTTCCTTGCTGGTTACTTTTGGCTAGTGAAAGGCAGGCCACGTGGCCATTTGTCTTGTTTTATGGCTGGAAACCTTGCATTGAGCTACGGAGGGTTCTGGTTGCTTTCATCTTTATGGGGGTTGTTAATCTAAGGGCAGAGGTTGCATATCCTTACTTTAAGCATTGATGAAAAGAATTGACTAAAACCCAGTTGTTCTGAAGTGGTTTAAAGTGTCACCCATTTTTCACTGCTCCTCTTTTTTTTTCTGTAGGAATTCTGAAATCTATTCAGATGGCATAAAGTCCACACAAAGGGGAGCCAAGTGTTTTAGTGCAGTGCCCAGCATGCCTTGCAGATGGGTTATAATAAGACAAGAGCTGTCTTTGTCAGAGCTGAATCCATACTTTTCATGTACAACCTTTACAAATCGTGCCCATGTGGCAGAGTTTGAATTACTTTTTTTACAGCTCTAGAAAACAAATGCAAAAATCTTTCAAGTGCATTCAAAGTCATTACAGTTCTTTGCTGAACTGAATCAATTGTCATAACCTCTGTGGGTGTGTAAAATATGAAATTACCATTACTCTCGTAGTCTTTCTGAGTTTGTAAATTAGAAGGAATTGATTATAGGTGCTTTTGGAAAGGACTCTGGTGTATTAAAAGTGTCTTGATGACAAACAGCAATATATTATTTGTAAGATCTTGCTTGATGAAACTGTCTTGTCCACTAATGGCTGTTTGTCTTTGTTATTGTTCTGACTTGCCTTCTAATAAATTGATGTGTGGGCTGAGATTTATCATGTGATGGCTGGAGGAAACAGGAGACTTTGCCCATTAAAGTGGTTGTAATACTTGTTTTATTTGATAACTTCAGATATTTTGAAGTTAGTTAATGTCAATATTTTTCAGTGGAGTCATTCTTTCCCCAAGAACCAATTTTTATAAATAGTTGCTGTAAATTTATTTTAAAATAAATAAAATAGTCTGGTTTTCCCTCTATTTCATTATTCACATATTTTATTCAGAGGTTCTATAAGTTATGCTGTAGCCCTTTTCTTTATACATTAAAATTACTCCATGTCTTACTATATTCTTATCTCTTTTGTTTGTTTGTTTTGTGTCATATTTTGAGAAGTCTTTATATATATAGCGGAAAATCCTTTTTTGATTTCTACTTCATAATGTTTTAATTCTAAATCTTCATCTTGTTATTAGCAGGACTTGTTCTGCCTGATTTTATTAGAACTGAATTGCTCTTCATTCATTTTCTAGTGCAGAATTGGCATCTCATGGTTTCATTTAGGCATGGCATACAAGAAAAAGTGAAAATTGAAATGGGAGAGAGTTATTAAAATATAATTGCAGTTTGGGCTGATCTGGATTTTGAACAGCTGGATGCTGATAAGACCTAAAGAGAATACCCAGAACCTGCTTTTCTGCCTTCCTCTGAACTTCTTCAGCCTTTATCTAAGCACCAACAAAGTCACCGTGCCAGCTCTGACAGACTGACCAATTCTGGCAATTTTTTGTGGGCTGTTTGCCCAAATAAGTGCAAAGAAAATCCATGGGCCCTAGGTACACTAAGACAATGTGATTTCAAAACAATTTAACCTTTAAATACATGTTTTCCATATTCTCCACTGAGATGCAGTGGGACCCTGTGTGTAGCTGTGGGATTATGATTTACATCAGGCAAACTTACAGACTTTGAAGCTGTAGTTTAATATGTTTACATTGTTTAATAGTTTACATTGCTGGAGTTTAATATGTCCTGCAAATCATCACAGCAGAAGAGCCAAAACTCTCCACAGGGAGATGTTGAGTTGGACACCATGGGATTCCTCAGGGCTGGAATCATGTTTCATGCATCACATCATTGGGAAGCAGCCCTGTTGAAAATTCCCGGTGGTAACACCAAGGGGTTGTGATATAAAAGGCTGAACAACAATACTTGGAAGGAGCAGAGAGAAATCTGCTCTGTGCCATATGGGAAGTTTAAGATGTGTCAGGTTGTTAAAGATGATATTCCCGTATTTTTCATTGAAGCTTTTCGAGGGAGATGTAATGGAAATAGATGAACAGAGGGACATATTTTTCATCAGGTGGGCTTTCTCTGTGTTGAATTGATTGTGTGTGTGTATCAGATGCCTGAATATATGTTGTATGAAAAGGTTACCTGTTATGCTGGTATATGCAATGCATTTAGTTTTACACAGGCAGAAAAATAGCATTACAAACTGAAATGAGACATTAATTAAGACAAGAATTGGGCTTAGAAGAGTACAGTGTATGTTTGAATTTGGCAGGGAAGGGCTTAAAGAGTGTTACAACAGCAACAAAGGTAGGATCTTGTCACTGAATCACAGAATTGTTCAGGTTGGAAAAGACCTTTACAATCATTGAGTTCCCCCAGCACTGCCAAAGCCACACTAACCAAGTCCCCAAGAGCCACATCTGTGTGGTTTTTAATTCCCTCCAGGAATGGGAACTCCACCACTGCTCTGGGCAGCCTGTGCCAATGCTTGCTAACCCACTCTGAACCTCCCCTGGTTCAGCCTGAGGCTGTTTCCTCTTGTCCTATCTCTTGTCACTTGTGAGAAGAGACCAACCCCCAGTTTGGCTACAACCTCCTGTCAGGTGGTTATAGAGAGGAATGGTCTCCTCTGAACCTCCTTTTCTCCAGGCTAAACACCCCCACTTCTCTCAGCTGCTGCTCAGAGTTGCACTCCAGACCCTCCCCCAGATCCTTTCCCTTCTCTGGACATACTCCAGCCCCTCAATCTCTGTCTTGTCATGAGAAGCCCAAAACTGACACCAGGATTTAAGGTGCAGCCTCACCACTGCCGAGTACAGACACCTTTAATGCTTCCTTGGCATTGTAAGCTGACAAGGCAGTGAAAACTGTGACAGGTGGGGCTTTTACAGCTCTACTAGAAATTGTGCCAAAATTCAGCCAAGTTCTAGTTCAAATGGCAGCTCGCACCCTCAGATGACAAATTATACCTGGTCAGTACAAGGACTGAAAACAAGCATGTCAACCGTTGGTTTTTTTTTTCCTACCTCTGGGTTCTTTATGAAAGCAAAATGCTACTTTCTTAGAGTTTGTTTGAATAAAATAAAACCCACAAAAAAAAAAAAAAAAGCAGCAGTGATAAATGTCCAGGCCACCAAGTCGAACTGACCAATTCAGAGGGGTCATCCAGGTGTTCTTGTCAAGGAACAAATAGATGCTGCTTCCCTGCATGATCCTTAGTTACTCCACACAGTGCCTCACTGAAAAATTTCAGCATGTAATAGCTGTCACTCCTTTCAAAACCGTAAGCCTGTGATGTCTTTATATAGTGCAGCAGTGCACTGTGGCAAGCTTTACGGTTTTGACAATATATGCCTTTGCTCTTCTTTAAAACAAAAAGGGTATTGTTGAAATCCCTGTGGCTTTATTACATACAAGTGGCAAGCTCTTTACTTTTTCAGTAATCCACATCTGTCAGCCACTGCTTACGAGACAGCCCAGGGGTTATCTGCCCTTTGTTATTGCTTTGATTCCTTTCATTCGTTTGCTTGCCCAATTTAATAACAAGGAGAGATCCAGATTCTTGATGATTTTGTTGGCATAACACCAAGCTCATCGGCACTTAACTCCACGGCGGTGCTGTGGTTGCAGCTCTGCGTGTTGGAAGCTGCTATATTGGGTCAGCATCTTTGCTGAAGCATCTTGCTGTTTGGTTTATTCTTTGTTCTTCCTCTGTTGCTCAGTAGTTGTTGTGCAGCAGCCATGTGGGCTTTATCATCTCAGAGAAATGTTTTGTAAAGCAACAAAATTTCCTCTGAGTGTAATGAACCATTCTGTTATGTGAATTTTGGGGTTTTGTCTGTCTAAATGTTTTAAATATGAGGGGATACCACTGCTGTAGCTCCTTGTTGTCTACCAGCATGCAGGAAAGCTGTGATACATAAATAACAGATGCAGAAGAGAACAGAGCAGAAAATTGCCAATTAAAGAACGTTGTATAACAACTCCTCCATCTGGGTCACCAGCAGGGTTGAACCCAGAGCGTGCCCTGCTGCAGGCACGGGGAGGCTCTCAGCCTCTCCTGCAGCACCCGGGGAGGGCCATGCACAATAAACCTGCTCTCCTTCGTGCTGCCTCCCTGCTGGGGATGGCCAAGGAGGAGTTTCTCACTCAAGTAGCACCATGCAATAAAAATGTGGCCAGTTTGTTTTCTAGTGCAGTCACAGCAAAACATCTCTCCAGACAATCGTTTCCTGACATTTAGCAGGATTGGGTTTCTCCCTGCACAGATGCAACCATGGTAACTAATTTTTTTTTCTAAAAGAGTTGATGTCTATTGAGTTGATGATGTGTGAATGTTTCCCACCTTCCTGCAGGTGCTGTTGCTCACCTTCATGAATGTTTTTAGCTTTGCTGATGGGTAACTTCTCCTTTCTGGCTGTACTGTTGAACAGCCATCACCAGGCTGCCTGAGAACAGGCAGCTGCACAGAAAGTACTGAGAAAGGCAGTGTGAAAGGCATTTCCCTTCCTCCCACATGCTCAGCTCTGCCTGTAGTGCTTTACAGAGATTGCCATCTTACATAGGAGAGTTTCCTGCAGTCATTGGTGCTGGGGATCTCTCTGATTCCACAAAAACTGATCTGGACACTGCTGGAATGGTTATAGACAGAAACGAAGTCACCCACCTGTTTCTCTCCATGAAGGGAAGTAGTCATCAGTGCTGCCAAACAAATACACTTCAAACTGCCTGTCTGGTGTCTGGGGAATGCCCCAAAACAGCTTTGCTGCCCGTGCTTCCCACAGCCCTGCTGCATTGACAGACACATCCCATCAGGTAACCCTCAAACCATCTCCTCCTGACAGAATTGCCCTGAGTGCCTGAGCAGCTCTCAGAGCGTGGGTTGGGTTGCCACGCTGAGAGTGGGGGCAATGCCTTGCACACTCCACTCAGAAGAGGGTTTCTGACACATCAGAGGGGAAGGTTCCCACAAATCCCAGTGTCAGGCTGAGTACGAGGATAACTTGGCAGTTGTACACCAGCAGAGGTGTTAGCCTTCATTGTCAGCTCTCAGAGTGATTTACAAAATAATTTTAAAAATTCATGAACCTCCTTCTTTGTAAAGCGTTGTTGTGAAGTTGAATATTTTATTACACGAGGCAACCATCATTCACTGCTAGGGAAGGATATGTGACTGCTGGTTTGAAAAGCCAGGATGCTGGGATGGTTGGCATGGGAGGGAAGGAGTTCTGGCATGTATTTAGTAACTAATCACCTCAACAACACTTCCAGTCCTGGGTCTTCTAAGAAAGGAGTCCTGACATTCAGACCAATTTTTCAGATTTCCTTTCTATGTGTGCACCCTGGTTGTGATTTTTTTTTTCTTTTTTTTTAATTCCTTTTTTGTCCTTATTATTAAAAATTCACTCTCATAAATTAAAAGCTGATCTAGTTGGAAATATAAGTTTTCAAGGTCAGGTACAAGTTTTCCACATGGTTCACTGTGACTGCAGCTGCCCACCTAGAGCAGAGCAGGACAGCACACCTCTACTGAACTTTGCAGGCAGCTCCTTCCCAGTCAGGAATAAACAAACACAGCACAACAAAAAAGCAAATAGCTCCTTTTTTGTAGCAGTGAAGTACAGAAGTGTCTGTGTGGATAATAGGCCACGAGCTTTGTCCTGAGTTTGTCAGACCTTGGGACTGAGGCCTGTCAGGCCCACCTTGTCTGATCTCTTCTTGCTCTGCCTCTGCTTTCCTTGGTTTAGCTGGGATGGCAGTTTCTATAATTGATCTGGAGTCTGTCTCTGGTTTACTTTTGTCTGTCTGTGATGGAGACCTGCACTTTTATGTAGACAGCAGTAACAAGCAGGTGTTCTGGGTAGAATGGGATATTTATGACTCCAGCAGAATGATGCAGTGTAGAGAAAACAGGCTTGGTGTGACAGCAGGAATGAGAAGGAGGTGCAGAATGCAGCAGGGAGGGGTGAAAAACATGGAATATAGAAGATGGGGTAGAGAATTGACACTGGAGACACAGCAGCTGTAAACAATTCATTAGCGGTCAGTTTAAAAATATGCAAAATTGTGTGTGCCCTCTTTACCCATAAATAAGAATTTGACTGTAACATATTCTACATTACTGTGTGGCACTCCAATAAAATAAAATGCTTGCCTCTCATGTTAAGAGGTGACTGGCAGCTGTGCAAACCTGGTCATGACACTAAAATCCAAAGCCCCCAGGATAATTGAAAAATGACTGCCACATCTCCATGAGTCATGTAAACCCACTCAGCTGCATTGAATCAAACATGTTCTGGTCAACTAGAGCTTGAGCACAGCCCGTGGAACAGGATTATTCATGAAAAGGACCATAGGTTGGGTTTTATTTCTATGTCTTTTATTGAAAAAGCAACCTTTCCCCCACAATTTATTAGTTTAAAGCCTGGTATTGACCTAAATTTGAGATAGTATTGGTAGAATATAACTCTGTGCCTCTGTGGTTAGTTACAGCACAAACACCTCCACATTCTCATTTTTCAGCCTGTCAGTCCTATGCCTTGGGCCCCATCTCAGCTCCCTCAGCAGCCCGTCCACTGGAACCCCACCCTGGGCAACCACCCCAGAGTGGCACAGGCCAGTCCATGCCTGTCCTGCAGGATTCCCTGCCCCAGCTCAGGGGATGGGCTCTGCTGGCTCAGTGCTCTGGGCACGGTGTGCTGAGCACTGGAGAATGGGATCTTGGTCAGTGCTCAGGGAGCACCATGGGCTGCATGCTCAGAGTTTTATCTTTCCTGGTTCTCAGCAGGTCTGGACCCACTTGTGTTTGTGCGCAGCAAAGGGGCTGGTTGTCAGCTTTTTTTTTTAAGGGGTTGGTTATCAGCTTTTGTAAACTGCTCCAAGAGATCGGGTGGTGGCACAGCAACATTTGACAATGATCAGAGCCTTCACTTCAGTTATTTTGGTAATTCAAACTACTAAACATCCCCTCTAAGGTTTTCTTTTATGATTTCTGACCTTTGTAATACTTGAGCTTCAAGAGCCAGCCAGCACGGGCAGCCTGGCAGCGCTGGAGGTACTGAGTGCTCACATTTCACACTTGAGAGAACCAGGTCTCCTCAGTCCCTGCTTGCTGCCAGGGGTGAGGGATGGGGTCTGTATGGCATCTGGTGTTGTGGTGAGCTGTAAAAGCAGGTCCTTGGGGTGCCCTGGTGCTGGCATTGCTCATGGGAGCTGGCAGGTCCTGGCAGGTACACAGTGATCCTGAATGGGACCCCGTGCTATGGTGAGGTGGCAGCAGACAGCCACAAATCAGCACTCCTGGGTTTTGGTATGTTTTATACACCACTGAATTCAGCTGCTGACCATCAGCCCAGGCACTCTGCTTGTGAGGATGTGAGGATGACAACAAGCCTTTACAGTGTGAGAGGGGAAGGAAACCTGCTTAAATTTTGCTCTAAAAGGGACAGTGGCCACTCACAGAGAGTAACATCATAACTATGGGGGGCAGGAGGTTAGCAACAGGCTGTGAGTACTCTTGACAGGGCAAATGTCCCATCAGGTGGGGAAAACAAGCAGAGAGAAAAGCATCTTAAGTACAGTTTTAGGAACAATGACACTTTCTTTAAGAAAAGACAGCAAAATAGATCCCCTGGACATGAAAGAGTCTAGCCAAAGCAGGGCTTGTTGCACCATGGAGTGAAAGAATATCAAGCAAAATATTATTAATCTGGACATATGCATGCTAAAAATATATCTGGTGATAATGTGCAAGTATTCCCTGATGTAACACCACTAATTAAAAAAAGAAACAAACATCCAAATCTAAGCAGAAATATAGAAATAATGTCTATCAACAAAGCAACCATTCAGGAATTGTATGCTTGCACAAATGGGGGTATTGGAAAAATGTGTATATGGTAAAATATGCAAAAAAAAAAAAAAAAGAGGGTATAAGAGGGTGGGAAATTTATATGGGAAACAAAAAGAAATATATATGGTTTGGGTACATATTTATATGGGTCTACATACACTACACAGAACAAGCAAACAAGATGTCTGGTGAAAACAGAAAAAGTCCGTGTCCCCCAAAAATAATAAATGGCCAGAAGCAGATTGGAGCTGCTTTTGGAGAGCTGAGTATGAGCAGAACCACAGGAATGATAAGAAAAGAAACATAGTGAAGAGCTCATGAGTTTGGCCACCCTGGTTCAGCATTAACTACTTGCACCATCCTCATGGTAGCTGTACACTCACAGCTAATTTAGAGTAAGATTCTTAAGGGCTAAGTTAATTGCATGTGTAATGCTAATTTTTCATGAAGAGTAATAATTAACCTATATTGGTAAGTGAATGTTAATCTGGTGTTGTTCTGAAATTTGGAACTGGCCTGATCTCAGTCTTTCAAACACACCCACCACATGGATCTGTTAATTGCTGGTTAGTACACACAAACACAGAGTATATGTGTGTGTGGTCAGCTGCAGGAAAGGACAGAGGAAAACATGCAGGACATGAGTTGCTGTAGCCTTGAAAGCCAGGTCAGAGGCTCCAGGCTGTGGCCCATGGCAAGGTCAGTTACACAGCTGAGCTGGGCAGACAGGGAACATGCACTGTCTTTAAGTACTGGCCACAGCCTGCAGCAGGGGCAGCCGAAAATCCTCAGTTCTGATGCAGAATCAAAGTTTCTCTCCACGCCTCTCTTTTGCCACCAGCTGCTCAGCCCCTCTCCACTTCAGCCACGAGCATAAGACGAATGCTGCTCCCTGTACGGAGCTGCCAGGAGGGCACATCCCCTCCCGAGGGCCCTGGAATTGTCACCTTCTGCCTCGTTAGAGACCACACCAAAGGTCAGCCTCTGGAGTGCAGCAAACTTCAGCCTCCCTGTCACCAGTCTGCTTGTGGAGAAAGGGAGGGTCAGTGATGCCATGGGCACAAATTAGAGAATTGCGTTTTCAAACTGGCAGTTTCAGGAGTTCATACACCACTGTATCCCATGTAATGCGTATTTTAAGAGTGTATGATATATATCAAAAACATTTAACATCCCTTTTCTATCCATTCCTCTGCCTCCTTTCTGGGTAATTTTTCTACTCCAGCACAGATTCTGAAACTCTGAGCAGCTGCAGAGACCTTTTAGATAACAGCAATATTCAACCTGTCACATAAATATTCTCATAATTAGTGTTTTCTTTGCAAAATTTTTCTCATCTTGGGCAAGTAGGAATTTTTATATCCATTAAAGTTTTGCATTTTTGATTACCTTTGTAAGTACTGCAGTTTGAATAGGGAATTTGCCACCAAGACATTTCTGTCCCTGCACTCTGAGCTCACCTTTGTGTTTGGAACACCTTCAGATTGCCTTGTGCAGGGTACCCCACGCCTCAGATATGTTTGCTCAGCACAGATTTTGTTTTCACTTGAGATGCATGTATACGCAGAAATTTAGATTCAGCTTCAGATATTCAGATATTATTTCCTTTCAGGTCTCAAGCCAGTTACACTCGTTGGTACCCCTGCCAAAGGCCCAGCTGTTGCTGACAGGCTGAGGTGGCAGCACTTCTGTGGGGACAGGAGCTGCCAGGGGCCTGGGGAGCTCTGGGCCCATGTCAAGGTACAGGTTACAGGTACAATCTCCCTGTTGCCATGATTGCATGGATCACACAAACACAGCTTTTCCAGGCACCACAGTTAGGGATAGACATGGGACCCCTCTGCTGTGTAACTGTGCATCTCCAGAGGGAGGGAATGAGTCCCTCGTGTGACATCTCCCTGCATTTGCCTTCCTGACAAAGTATTTTGCAAGTGCAGGGAGGAATGCTGCTCTTTATTCAGTCACTTATTACATGAGGCTGTGGTACTGTTTGAATCACAAATTGCATGCTAATGGCCTAATTCATAAACCATTGACATTTTTTATGAGCCCTTAACATTCAAAAGTGAAGAATTTGTGCTCAAAAAATAATTTGCATTGCAAAATTCAATAATTTAGTTTCTCATATTCATTAATGCCTAAGCCCACACCACATAACTTATCCCAGTCTAACTACACTTCCCAGAACACTGATAAAAACAGGATACACACTAGTTCACCTAAAGGGCTTCTATTTGCAACTAACTCTTTACCTGCACTGATTGATTATATTTGTAGAGAGGAAAAATCCAGCTCTGCAGCAAGTATGATGAATGCACTCAGCAATGGCTGCTTTGAAGCTGCTTTCTGCTCTAATCATGTTTTCCTCCAATGGCATTAACTACCATAAAATATGAGATCATAAAGGGTAACGATATCAGACAACAAAATCATCCTGCAGACTGCTCAGTCCCACTGTATTAGGGAAGGATTCATGTTTCATTAATGCAAACTTGCTTTGCTTTTGACCTGATATCGCTAGTTGTTGAAACCAGATGAGAAAACTAATAATAAATCTGTAGCTCCTAAATCATCCACAAATTCCTAGTGCTG
This sequence comes from Passer domesticus, assembly GCF_036417665.1. Taxonomy (NCBI): domain Eukaryota; kingdom Metazoa; phylum Chordata; class Aves; order Passeriformes; family Passeridae; genus Passer; species Passer domesticus. Next base: position 5,576,798 of record NC_087488.1, read on the forward strand.
TAAATCACCCCCTTTCACAGGGGGGGGAAACTGAGGTATATGCACAGCAAATAGCCCAATAACTCCTGAAGGGTCAGCTGGACCTCCCTGCCTCTGTCCAGTGCTCAGCACAGCTCCTGTGGGATGTGCACATGCCAGGGTGATTGGTGTTATCTTAACAAGATTTATAAGTAGTTTTTTGTGTACTGAAAGCAGAATAGGTCTGTTCCCCTGGGTCTCTGTCCTTCCAGGGCACTTGTGGATGGATGGTGTTGCACAGGCACTCCCAGACAGGGCTTTTTAAAGGCAGGTATTTTGGGGGGTCTCTGCATAAGGTAATGTTCATATAGGGAGCCCAGTCTCCCAAAAAAGGGTGGGTGGTTGCTTCCTGGGTGGGGTGGGAGTCTCTGTTTTAGATGTCCTTGCAGAAGTGTCTCCAGCTGGTTTAGGTGAGACCCCAAAGTGCTGTCACTCAGCTGGCCTGTGGTCCTAGGGGACTGTTCCAGCATGTTTAATTCATTGCCATTGGTATATCTTAACTAAAGACAAAACATCTCTTAAATAGCTTAACTACTTACAAATGACTGCAACAATTTCCATAAACTATTTACAAATAATGGTGCACAGCTTGATGCCTTCCACAGCAGAAACCACCACGGGGAGTCTCTGGGGGGCAAGGATGCACTCTCCACCCAGTTTGTTAACTAACACATTTAGGCATTCAGAGTGGGCTAAACACAGCAGGAGCTGCCTGGGGCAACTTCTGCAACTGCCCAAATTTCCTCCCAGAGAGCTCCTACAACAATAATGCCAACATTTAATTGTGATGGTTGAGTCAATCACCTCCTTTCCAGCTGGCCTGCTGTCCCAAGCCAGTCCCTCACCCCATCTGTGCAGAGACTGCCTGGACCTTCCTGGGTCACCCAGAGAATCAGTGCTGATGGTCCTGGGTGTGCCCCAAGCACAGCCCCAAAACCAGCTACACCACAACTGAAACTGGATGTATTTATTACTGACCTATCCCTTCTGTCCCCCAATTCCACTGCAGTTTGGGGTGTGAGGTGTCCAGGTACCCTCACAACACAGCAAAAGCTGTGGGCACACAGCTGCAAACCCAGCGTTACCAGAGTAAGGATTGTGCTCCATCTGCACTGGCGTTGCAAATAACAAGCTTTACGTGCATCTTGAGGGGTTTTCTGTTACATATTTACTCAGTTGTAGTAAAGAGAAAATGATAATTGACAGGATAATTCACCAGCATCTGTTCCATCCCAATATAGGGTCTGAACTTACTTGCATTTGAAGCTTTCTCCACAATATAGTAGAGAAAGAGATGCTTATTGTAGATCAGTGAGTGCTTTCCAGTGTCATTACCATGTTGAAAGTGACATTTATACAGTCTCTTTTTCGGGTTGGCCCTGAGGTTGCAGACACAGTATGGGAAATGCATCATCAGGAATTTCATAGACACATCCTTGTGGAATGGTCTGCAAGACTCTGGCCTTTTGTTGTATTGTTTCTTTCTTATTTTCAGTCAGCACTTCAAGTTTCTTTGGAATATTGGTGTCTTTTGAAACCCAGTAGCTGAAGTTGCTGATAATTAATAAAGAAACAGCTACAATATATTTGCAGAACTTCCTGCCTGAGGTTGGCTGTTAAACTGACCTGAATCACAGTTTCCATAATTATGTGATGGTAAAGGCTTTGGGAGTTGCTGAACCATGGACACTTCAATTTTAAAGGTCAGATGAAATGCTGATTTGCTATAAAACAAATCAATATACACACACAAAAAAAAAAAAAGAAAAAAAAAAAGGTTGAAAAATGTGAACTTCCACATTGCCAGTAGAAAACACATGGATTTGAGGCTGAGAGATTATGTATGGGTGTGACGAGTGGATAACAGTTCTTCCTTTCTTTGCTAAAGCTAAAGCACCATGAAGCCTCAAGGACAGCTCTTCCCACACAGCACCCAGTGTTTCAGGGAGGTCTGAATTGGTACCAGGCAGTCCAAAGGTCCTTTGACCATTAGGTCAGAGAATTGCAGAAGCTGCCTTTGGAATTTTCCACACAAAGCATGTGTGAGCATTCTCAAATCTCCAGGCAAGCTCTCTTGTTTTTTGCCTTTCTGCCGTGTGAGGAAGATGCTAATGACACATTTACACATTTTTAGTGATCCCTAGGCAAGTTTCCAATCCCTTGAACTGTGCTGGACATGGCCTTTTTAAAATATGCTTGGAAACTGGAGAAAGTAGTGTGGAATGTTGGGGTCCAGGTGGGCCCTGGTGAGCTCTGCCTATCCCAGGCTCTGCTCCTGTCTGGTAGCACCACAAGCAGTGGATTGCTTTATTCCTGCAAGGGAGCAGCTGGGCAGACACAGGACAGCCAGCAATCCCCCTGTCACACCCTCTGGTGTGACCCTAGTTGGGCACCCTTAATATTTTATGCACAGCTGTGCCCATCTCAGATGTCAGCATTTAATTGCATAGTTTTGGCAAGAAGAAGGGTGGAAGATTCTTGAGGCATTTGAGTGGTCTTGGGTCAGTCATGTTTTTCTGCTTTTTTCTCTAGCTATCTTGAAAACATTAACTGAGAAAGGAGAGCTGATCTTTGAGTGTTCATATGATGTGATATTTAAAAGTTTACTTATTTGGAATTTTACTTTTTTTAAATGAGCAAATTAATAAATCTCTTTGAGATCTAGAAAATAAGATGTTCATAAGTAGAAATGCACAGATCTCAAGTGCTATTAACTTAATAATACAGTCCTAAAAGTTGGTAATTCTTATTTTGAGCAATACTATATTCTTTATTCTTTGAGCAATACTTCATCTCTGAGGACCAAATAATTGGGTGACATAAATGAAGGTAGCTCAGTGGTGTTTGTCTGACCAGTATGAACTTTAATTTTTCATAGGCACATTTCAACATCTCCTCCTCCAAGCTGGAAGCTGTAATTATGAGTCTGCCTTTTATAAGACAGAGTATATTTCCCTTAAAAATGCATAAGCCTCCCTATTATTGCTACACAGCAGATGGAGTGGCAGAACAGAGCTGCCTTGTGGATTGTTAAACCAAACCATTGCTGGGAAAAAACACCACTGAAGACCAAGATCAGTAATCATTTCAGAAAAACAGATTCCTGTGCCCCTCCAATATATTTCTGTGTTACCTCCATAGCAGAGACTGATGAACACATGTATTTGTATGAAATGCAGAAGCAGCATGAGCTTAATGTTACAACTGCTTCTAAGTGCAGTTTGCATTTGTAATTTAAAGTTGTTTCAAAGTAGTGAAGGGGACTAGGGAGTTGTTTGGGGTGATAGAATATAGAGGATCATTACAAGCACTTGCGGATCGTATTTTGCTTGAACTAATTCCTCCTGATACTTTAATATCAAACATAACCCATGCCAGTTTTACATCTCAAATATATTTGGTATTTCAAAAAATAATTAATAGTGTCAGTTTTATTAATGTGTTAAAATATGAATTAAAAACATGACAAATCAACGGGAAACAGCAGTCTGTTTTAATGAATATTTCATACTGTGCATCAATAAATCATAGATCAAAGGGAATGGAGCATATTCTGCAATACTACTTTTCTGTCAATGTGGGGTTACTAAAAGTTTTACAAGTTGTTTTGGCACTTACTTAGTTGCACATTTGAATTAACATTTTAGGAGGGAAATAAAAAAGTTATGGCACCGAATCCCAGGAGAGTCTGGTGTTCAAAACACATTGTCCTGCTTCCTTATTACTTCATTGCTTTAAAGAATCCATGGCTGACCACAGCATGGCAGGTCTGTGTGGTGTGTGCAGGTATCTGCTCTGCCTCCCCAAACCAGCCTTTTCCCAAGCTTCCCACGTGGGCACTGACAGAAGGTGAAACTTCTCCTTACAGAGCATCTTGACCTCCTTGTCCATCTTTGTGACTGATTTGCTGTGTGGCACTTTGAGCTGTGCAGATTTCTGATCTCTCTGCTTTGCCAGAGCATTGAAGGGCTCAGATATCAGTGCCTGCCTTACCAACTGTGTCTGCACATTTAACCTCTCAGATCCTTTAATGACTGATGTTATACAAACAGAAAACTTGATGGAATGACAATATTTCATTGTTGGTGGCTGGTCAAGCACAGAAATGCAGGAGTCCTCCCGTGGCTGCTTGTGGTCCTGGAGGGACAGCTGTCCCAGCAGGTTCAGATCTCTTCTGTTGGACTGTCCTGATGTGCTGCACTGCACAGAGGGGAATGACCTCTGTGTGTCCTTAGTGTCACCCAGCAGCCACCAGCCCCATCACCTCACTGCACCCCCCAGAGCTCTCAGCTCAGCACCACCATGGTCCCAGAGCTTCTGACCCATATCTCCAGAAGATGGGCACAAATTTCCTGCAATGTGCCAAGTAGATATTCCCACACAATATATTTATCTGTGTGATACCCCCAGCTCCCTCCCTTTTTCGAATAGAAAACCTGAGAGGATTACACACATTCATTTAGTTAAAGATGCAAGGCTATTCACAGTAATTAGCTACCACTAATTAAGTAGTGAGATCAGAAATGGAGACAGAAGTCATTCAGGGTGTAACTGCTGAGTGATGTGATTTTGCTGTACTCCACTGATGTTCCACAAGAACGATAAATTCCCAGATCTCCACAGTGGGCAATGAGGAGTTTAAGTCTAAAAATTATTACACTAATGGCAGGAAAGGCTACAGGACATCTTTGAGGGTGTAGATAAGGGATCTATCCTTCTTAGCCTCATCTCAGAGATGAGGTGACAGTACTGTGTGCTGTCCCTTTGATTCCTCTGGGAGAGCCCCAGCAGTGCTGGAACATGGAACTCCCATGTAGTCCCAGCTAACAGATCAAAAAAACCAACTGGAAAGGGGGAAACCCTCTTGACCATCAGTTTGCTTTCATCACAGTGAAAGCAAATTCAGGCTTTGAGGACGGAACTGGAATGCCAGAATGTGCAGAGATTAATCTGAAACTAATACCAATTGCTCCCTATCACATTCAGTATATTTGATATAATTTCCTTAAGAACAGCCTCAAAATGTTATATTGTGGAAGCTGCCAGATGGAAGACATGCTCTGCTGATAGCAAGCATATCAGACAATGATATTGAAGAGACTTCTGAAGACTTTTAATTAATCTGTCTCTCTCTTTTTTTTTTGTATAATTGACATTACATTGGGCTCATTTGTTCTGTGGAACCCAAGCACTTGGCTCTTGGTTACAGGACTTTAATGGATAAAGGTTTCCCTGAAGAGAACTAATAAAAGTCAAGGCTCTCAGCTTTTATGAAAATGACTGCAGGTTACCTTAAAGAGAAGATGGTTTCCTCCACTATGTGAAGCAAAACTTCATAGATCAATGCTGACATAAGATGGTGCTTAAATGGGTAATTTTTTTTCAGGCATTTATCTTCTCTGGCTGAGATCCATTATTTTATTGCCCCGGTTGGAAACCACCACACTGCATGACACAAGCATGGTTTTAATTAGTGTGAAAAGTTTTAATTGGGAAACAAAGGGAGATATCTTATAGATTATTATTGCAACCTTTGATTGTGTGACTCGAGAGACCATTAATTATCTTGATGGGGAGATGACACACCTTTCTGAACTATGACACTCATATTTACAGCACCTTTTACAGAATACAGTACCTGTTGACTTTCTTCCAGCCTTTCATTAAGGAACTGCTGTGATAGGAATTAACTACAGTAATTCCATTACAAAACCTGCTGTCCAGTGGAATTTTTCTGGAAGATTAGATTTCTGAAAGGGAAAAAGGCCATTTAAGCTAAGCATTTCCTCAAGGCTCAAAGTAAATAACCGATGAAGAAGGTCAGAATGAATTTAGAACTCTTAAAGGTCTGCTGTACACTTGCGTGCAGTGTGCGAAAAATAAACAGTGCCGCTTTCCAGTACAGTGATTTTTATTGTTTTAAATGTTTCACATTTCAGTTTAGGGGAGAGATGAGAAGCGCAGAGGACAGAATCTGATCAAAATTATTTTACTTGGAGGAAGAGCAGCATTTTAAGCAGACATTTCAAGGTTGAAGTGATACTGGTAGCAGTTGCTTGGCATTAACAACAAAGACTTGTTAAACCCATTGGGGCAGAACAGCAGAGAGGAACCTGGTGACCTGGGGTTCAGCTCCTGCCACAGTGCATTCACCACGTGTAGGGAAGGTGCAGAGCACAGGGCTGGGCATGGATTGAGTGTTTATTATTAACTCTATACCCACTATCAGCCTGCAGTGGGTGGCAGGCACTGCCTGCTTTCAGCTCCTCTTTTACAGCAGAGATGCTGTCAGGACCTGGTCATTTTTAGTAGTTCTATAATTGAGTCTGTATTGAGTAAACTAGTTGAGAGACTTTTAACCTTACTTTATATTGCCTTACTGGAAATTCAGGAGATTACTTTAAACTGTGTTAATATAGTTGTATTGTTGCTTTTTGAGTTTTTTCCTGGAGGTCAGCAGTATCTACTCAGTTTCTGTGAAAGGAAATTAAAATATTCCCTGGGCTACCACAGACTAACTGGATACTGAGTTTATTTTAAAAGTACAGCTAGGTGACCTCTTTTTTTGACCAAGAGCAGGTGGACAAGTGGAGGCTGGAGCTTTGATCCCATACAAACCTCCTTCCCTGCCAAGCTTCAGCTGATACAGATCAGTGGGAGACAATATTGCACTCCTGCTACTGGGGCTGGAGTAATGAGAAAAAAGGGTTATGTCTGAGTCATGGAACCTCACAGGTGTTTCACAGGGAGTTGCTCTGAGTTGGAGCTAACGACACAATTGAAGTTATTGTGCCTTTCCTGCACACACCAAAAGAGCTGAAACTAATCAAAGCCATCTGAACATATGCTGTACACTAACCAAGAGGACATGCCCTGACAAAAATCACAGAAATTGATTCCCCTTTCTGTGTGCTCTGTCTGACCGACCAGCAAGTGGGGAAACAAAGTTTTAACAAGTGCTTTCACTTGGGGAAATCTTTCCACAGCTACAGAAGTCATTAGGCTTCATCTGCAGTAGCTACAGTCATTGGAAGCAAAGTGGCCATCAGCGATGCTGGAATGTCTCTACAGCAGAGCTTTTGCAAATTAAGAGTCTGATGCTGCATACTGATTGAATGCTGCAAACTACTTCCCCCTTCTCTGTCCTTTATTTCTTCTTTTCTCAAGTTGCTGTCAGGAGTAATCCCTCTTCTAATATACTGAGATGGGGAAAATCTCTCTTCAGGGTTTTTCTGGTTGGTTGTTTGTTTTTCAATTAATCTCAGGGAGGGCTCTGCTGTGTTGGTGACATTGGTTTGCTCCTCACATGTGCAGCATTGCAGCCGTGGCTGTGCTCAGTGCAGAACTGCTGAGGGCAGGGTGTGCAACACAGGGAGCATTGTCCTGCAGTAGTGGTCATTCAGGCCTGACACCAGCTCCAAAAACACACGTTACTGTGTTGTGGGATACTCATTTTAAAAGTCTGTTCCCCTGATGGTGAAAATAATACTGTTCTGTGAACAACTTAGCAGTTCTAAAATGTAATTATTGCCTGAGTGCACCTAACAGTGATGGCACAACTCAGGGACCACAGTGACAACTGAAAAGAATGTGCCTTGGGGCAGTGGCATGTACAGGGCTACATATATATTGGTGAGGAGGAAAACCTGGCTTACAAATTTCTTTTAATAAGCTGGATATACAACATAAATCTTTAGTATTTATTTATTAATTTATTTATATCTGTTCAGATGTAGTCTACTTTCCCACCTGGAAGAGGACCTGAATGAGCATGGTCAGCCTGAATGCCTTAAACTTCTGGGGATTTTTTTCTCTTGGAAGCCAGTGGCAGCTTCACATCTTTGTGTGAATATGTGACCAGGAATATGCCCATTTAATTCATTGCACCAGAAATATAGCTATTATTTCAGATTGAGCTAAATACTAGAGCATTGTAAAAATTCTTTGTAACCAAAATAAGTGGAAGAAAATGTAACTTGGTTTAAAACTATCCTAATACTAAATTTTAATACATTCTTCAGAAATTCTATTTAATGTGTCTCGTCTAACTGTTAGTTTTATTAACTGCCTCTTAAATGTTTAATTTGGGGGGGTGCAAATAAGAGCAGAGCATGCAGTGAAGACATCAGCATGAACAGACTCACTGGTTTTGTATTCAAGTCAGTGCTGTAGGCAGAAAAGTGCAGCAGGCTGGACGGCAGGAACATTGCAATTACTTATTAAACTGCAAACTTTAATCACATGCTGAACCACTTTTAATTTTAACAAGCATTAACTGTATGAACTGGTGCACTCAGCTCCGAAGCCTGATGTCTCCAAGATGACAGAAAAGGTGCATGAGAAGCTGCAGGTGTCAGTGGCTGAGTTCCAGACTCTCTGCTGACCCTGAGCACAGGAACTGCTGCTGGAGCTCTGAACCTTCATCCTCACTCTGCTGTGCAAAGAGGGACCCAGAACCATGCAGTGACCTCTTACCCTGAGGGGCACTGGGACAAAAATCCAAAACTTTTGAATGTTCTCCTTTTCACCCCCTCTTTCTCTTCTGACTTTTGTTGGGGTTTGTGTGTTTGGAGGTGTTTTAATATATCATGCATGAATTGAGATTTTTTATTTCTTGTACTTTAGTACATCAGGAATTGAAAATATCACCAAAAACTCTTTCCAGTATTTGTGCGTTTTTCCTTTTGCAAGCAGTTTTGGTTGTTGTTACAGATGCATCATAGAAGTAGAAATTTTAGTCACTGGTGAACGAGAGGAAAAACTAAGCAGATTCTTACTTAGGTGTAGGAGGAAGTAGTTTAGGGTTAGAACCACATTGTTTAAAAAAATCCTTACCTCTCATTCATACTTGCACTTGCCTATAGTTGGTTCTTATCTAAAGACCAATAAAACCAATGGAAATATTCTCCATGGGGTATTTGGCACCAAAAAAATGTGTGGATCTGGATTTTCAAAGGACCAAAAGTATAAGAAGAAAAATTACCTGGTTTTATTTTCTTCATGTTCCAGAATTTAGATGCATTTTTGAAGTGTTTGGAGCCAAGAAGGCACATGAGCAGCTGTGCTCTAAGAGCACAAGGATCTTGCTGTCTTTGGTAGGGTTCTTTGCTCGCCTGAAACAAAGATCTTTGCTGATCTGGGGACATGTGAGTGACTCATGAAAATCTGCTCTGAGAAGGTGAAAGGCTCATGGCTGTGCAAAGCTTCAAAGTAAGATCTCAGTTGAGTTTAAGAGGCTCCTGGCACAAGCATGTGCATTTTGGTTTTCTGTACCTTTCCTCTCTGCCCCTTCATTTTTCACATTAGCAATAGCTGCTGATTATTTGAATATCCTCTTGGTGTTCTTCAGGGAAGACAAAACTCACCATTAGGAACTGAAAGTCTCCTGAGACTAAAATCCCAAAGAGCCATTGAGTATGGCAGAATTAAATTATGTGAAAGATGATCTTAGGCACTGAAAATTACTCTGCAGAGCTTCAGAAAGAACCATGAAATGGGAAAAAAAATAACAGCCATACTTCAATATAAAATGAAGCATTCGCTATTTGGAGCCATTTGATTCCTACCTCTGAAACCTCCTACCTGCACTGTGGGTGTGTTTGAGGGTCCCAGGATGAGGGAAGAGATGAGAATCTTGACTCCATGTTTCAGAAGGCTGATTTATTATATTATTATATTATATTATATTGAAATGCTATACTAAAGCTATACTAAAAAAAATAGAGAGAAAGGATCCATCGGAAAGCTAGAAAGGAAAGGAATGGAATGATAATAAAATTTTGTGACTGCTCACAGCCTCGACACAGGTGGCTGTCATTGGTCATCAAGGGAAAACAATTTCACATGCTGGGTAAACAATTCTCCAAATCACATTCCAAAGCAGCAAAACATGGAGAAGCTGAAGCTTCCCAGCTTCTCAGGAGAAAAGATCCTGGCAAAAGGATTTTTTATAAAATATGTCTGTGACACTACACCACTGCTTTCTCCTGCTGGCTGAATGTTGACTCCAGGTTCCAAACATCTTTGTTTCCAGGAAGGGCTTATGGTCCTAAGACAGCCAGAATGGTGTGGTTTGTAATATTTATACCAAAGCTAGGTTTTAAACTGGATTTCCAGTGATCATTCTCACAGAAAGGGCTCTGTGATCAGACAGATTGCAGGGAAACACAATCTCTAAATAAAATAATATATAAATAAAGTCCAAAGGCAAGGCAAAAGTTTGGGGCACCCATGCAGCTTGATGCATCCTGTTAAATTTCTGTGCACCTCTTCACAGAATGAAATGATCAGTGACTCCTTTGTGCTCTGAACTGGGTGGAAACTGCCTCATTTCCTGAGCTGGCTCTGGCATGTGCCTCCATGGGTTTGTCACTAGGATTTCTCCTTCCTCAAAGATGGGTAATGCAGTTATCCCAACACATTGGGATGCTGACAGGCAGCATCAAATCTCATGATAGCATATAATGACTCTCATTTTCAAAGAAGAAAGAGAAATGGTGGTTATTGGAAAATGTTGTTAGATTTTTGTATTAAAATCTTGCATAGTAACAGTATAATTATAATGTGTCATCTCTGGCTCAGTAATTTGACAATTCAGTTCTTTTTTGGGGGGCAGATGGCCTACAACATACCATATTTTTATAATTAGTTTATTCTCTGCAAACTCAGTATGTAATTACTCCCTCATTCATTACTAGTTTCTTTGAAATCTTCCTTTTCAAGAACTAATAAATCCTCCAACACAAGCGAAGCTTAAATTTCTCTTTGTACTCTTCTCTATCCTCTCTAAGGAGCTTTAATACTTACCACCCTGGTTATTTCACACTCCATATTATTTTAAATACATCTTCATCCTTGCCCTCTGTATAACACTTGGCCACCTTTCTTTTTTACCCCCTTTTTTAAAGAATAGTGAATTTTAAGATGACATTTTCTTGCCAGCAGAGTTAGGTACATAAATAAGCAGAGAGCTATAGGTAGATGTGTATATCTGTGTGCTACATTCCAGTGAGTGATGTGAGAGCATTCTACCTCACAGTGCCAGTGCAGCAGGCATCTGTAGAAATAAAATCACATTATTTCCTTTTTAGCATCTGAATCCCTGCTGCAGCACTTAGTTCATTTTAAATTGTTTTAGGCAGTGACATAATCTTCTGACAGTAAAGTTTCTTTCCAAATCCAGAGCCTCCCATGTAGTTGCAGGTGCTTCAAACTCTCTCAAGCACTCCTCCGAGTGCAGCTTAAAGCTCTGCTGTGAGCTTTGCTCCCCAGGAACAGCCCCTTTGTTGTGGTGCTTATCTGGGTACTGCCTGTGGCCTGAAGCTGCTGCTCCAAAGTGCTTCCCACACTGAAATAACAGGCTCAGATTTTCAGGTTACCCTCGAAATAAATCAAGTGTTTAACAATAAAATAGCACAAACATGCAAACTTCAGGGGAAATTTGGCTTTTTCTATCCCTCTTCCTTTTAGGTAAGGTTATGTTCTGTCTAATTTCAGACTAGCACTGTTATCTTAGATTTAAACCATATCATGGAGGCTGAGATTTTCAAAGCAGCTTAAAGGATTTAGAGACATTTTCCATTCAAATTAAGGATCTTTCTTCCAAAATCCTTTTCATCACTATGTCTTGGTGTTTTTGTAGCTGTTCTTTAAGCAGTGCTTCACTTCAGTCACACAGAAATTCTTTGTGCTGCTACTTAATGTTCCCTAAAAGGGCAAAGAGGAAAAGGAGTGGGAGAATGGGAATGCTGTGCATGGCATTTGCTGTCTGCAGCATCTCAGGCTGAGCAGAGCTGCTCCAAAGTGCTTTAAAATCCCCCAAAGTGCCCCATGTGACACTGGCTTCAGGTGTTCCCCTGCATCCAAGCATGTGGGAGTGAAAAAACTTCAGGACTTAAGGTGGCAGCTTCCTCTCCTGCTGCCTCATTTAGTCACTGTCATTACCAGCTGTTCTTCTGCCTATTTCTTCATCCCTTCCCTGCCTGAGTTGGTCCTAGGCAAGAAATGAGGCATTGCTCTCCCACGTAATCCTTGCTTTCTTCTCTGCCTGCACAATACAAGCTCCTGAAAACAAGTATGTGATGGGGAGCTGTCCTCTGCAGCAGAACTGATGACTGCAAATGTTTGGCTTGTAAGAGATGACTCGTGGTGAGCTGAGTGCCACTGGAAATTCAGAATTTCTTAGGTCAGAGTAGCCTTGCTGCATGATATCAGTGGCCTGTTTGGTTCAGAGATTATTATTGTGACACTGGCACATATCAAGAGCTGAAAGAGACTCTGTAGAAACCATTTTCAAAAAACCTGCACACAAAAGAAAATATTTTACATTTGCTAAAAATTTTGCTATGGAACATGAGACTTGACACAGCCTAAATAAGTTTAGATTTTTTCTCTTTCTTTCTGATTTTTGATGTTAGTGTAACCATTAACATTCCAAATCTATATAAATTTTAATGTTAATTATGTAAGTGTCCAACTTTTTTTAAGATGTGTTATATATATTAAAATCAGTCACTTTAAAAATTAATACATTCTGCTGCAGTGGATATCTGAGATTAGCTGAAAACTTAGCCTGGAAGGTTTTGCCTTCCTTTAGGTTCAGAGGATTTTGTCTTTAGTTTTCCACAGGGCACATATAAATAGTGTCACACCTACTGAAGGTACAGTGCCAGCACAGCCCACCCTTGGCAAAGGAACAGGAAAACTCCACCAGGAAAATAGAAATATGAGTGCAATTATTGTGTGTGTGGCTCCAGTCCACAAATGCTCATACCAGCTTGAAAAGTTCTGTCCAAAACTGTTCGTGCTAAATGGAAAAATGGCCAACAGCCAGATTCAACAGCTACCAGGGAATTATTAAATTTAAAAAACAAACAACTAAAAAGGAATAGCGATGGGCCACATAGCACAAAATCAGCAGGAATGAGTGGCTCTTCCAGAGCCTCACACCCAAAACCTCTCCCAGTGTGTTTCACTGATTGATATATGAAGAATCCCCACTACAATCTGGAACATGGTGGTTTGTCTGGGCAGGTACTGTTCTGCTGAAGGGACAGCACAAGCTTTTTATAGAGACAATATTTTAGATCCTGTTGAGTCATAAATAACTCTCCAGGAGCTACTGTTTTCCTCTCTGCTGTTTGTAAAGCACCTGGGAAAGGCACAGGGTGAAATGCTGAGGCAGCCTATCTGAGTCAGGCAAAACTCTTTAAAATTTGCCTAAATGAATAAGTGCCCTGATGATGGAGTTATTCCCACTCAACTCGAGTTCCCTGCCTCAACAGGAGCACAGCCCTGCCTGTGACTTTCCAGACACTGGCCTGAGTTTCTCAGAACATCTGTGCTGCACCTTCCCACTCAGCCCAGGCAGTGCCCTCCTGACAGTTTTCCTCCACAGGCAAAACTTGACCACTCTGCTGCAATTTAAACCAAAGTACCTTCAGTGTGGTGGCTCTGTGCATGCTGCTCAGTGCATACCTGCTGCACTGAGGGCATGATGGCTGCAATTGTATCCAGGACCTTTAAGAAGCTGTATTTTTTTAAATGAACCCATTATAAACCCTGCATTAAAGCCCATGTTTTTGCCGTGATGTTTCAGTTTCAGCCCATTTCCTCCCAAATTGTAAACATGCAGCTCCATGAGCAGTGCACCTAATGAAGCCTGCTTTTCAATAGGTTTATATCCCATTGGCTGGGTTCCCTGCTGCCCAGGACCAGGCAGGCTCTTTGCCAAGCCTGTATTGCACTCTCTCATTTCTGCCCACCTTCCCCACCTTCCCCGTGTGTGGGAACTCTCTGTGCCTAACAAATGCAGTGTCAGGCTGTTGTTTGCCCCTTGGCAAGACCTCTTTCCTCAGTGAGGTTTCCTGTACTGGAGATTGAGAGGACTTGGTTTGATAGCCCTGCCCCTGGTGAGTGTGGATCAGATCAGAGGATATCAGGGACAGATGAACATGCACGGTCATAACTTCAAGAAGCTACAATAAAAACACTTTTTTTAGCTCTCTCCCCTTATTTTTTTTTTCTTTAATTCCAAATTGTTCCCTACCCAAGTCTTTGCCTCCCTGATGGAGTTTTGGTGCTGCAGTAGCAGTTGCAGGGCACAGAATAAGGCACCACTGCAGTTCTAGGAGAAAATGTCCCAGCACTGGCCCTCCTTGAAAGTTGAATTCAATTATTTATTGATAAAATCCTCTTGACAGGTAATTTGCTTCAGTATTCGGCTTCTGCAGTGCAGTGTAACGTGGTGTTAGATATTGGAAGGAGAAAGAGATACAATGGAATTCACTTTATTTCTCTTTCTAAACTGCACAGGCTTCTTTTATTATTTTTTTTCCATTCACTATATTGAAGCTTTCTAAAAATCTGCCAAGTTCATTGTCAGTATCTGTTTTAAAAGCCTTACAAAGCACACATAGATCCTTAAGTTCCTTTCAAATTAATTGTAATACAGGAAAGTTAGTTTTTTCAGTCTTTTTTAGTATTTTCAGGAAGAAACGGCTGAAAATCAAATATGAATTGGTATGCTCACATGTTGTCTGTGCTTGTAATGGTTGCTACCAACTGTGACCACCAGGGAGACAGCAGATTCAGTGAAATTTATTCCAGTAAATATCTAACAAAATACCATCATTATTAAGTAGAATTTTTTTTTTCTGAAGATTAAAATTTGTCTGTCTTCAGGTCCTTTGCTATAAAGTGGTTTGAGGTGTAACAACCTTTACTAGCATAAAATTATGGATAACTTATCTGTAGAGAAATCTTCATCTTAATTGGTACCCATTAGCATCCAGCCCAAGCTTACAGAAGTCAATAGAAAAAACCTTGTACTAATTTTTGTTGGGTTTGTGCCCATAGTCTAATCATGGGCATTTTATAAATGTTCTTATTTGTTATTATAGATGTCCTTATTTGTTATTCTAGATTTCCATAAAAATGTTCAATCCCTTTCTTAAATCTGCTAAAATAAATTATACCTACCTGTTCCTTGCACACTGCTTACAGAACAGAGCTACAGAATGTGTCTGCATCATCTTTGATCTCTGAAATGGAACCGACAGCCTCTCAGCAATAATCACACTCATGAGATTCCTGATACTTCCAGCCTTTTACCTGGATTGGAGAAACTGCACTTGGCTTTCTTGTCCATCTCTGTAAGGATTTATCTGCATAACTTTCAGAACAAACCTTGGAGTAAATTCTGCTGGAATTTAGCATAGATGTGTGAACGGGGTTTTAACTTGTCTGTGTCAGTTTGCTGAACTCATTCAGACATCCCCAGCTGTTAGGAAATGCAAACTGCTTTGTGATCTTCTCAATAAATCTTGACATTGTATTTAGCTTTTGAGGATGATGAGACAAGCCAAAACATGAGGGAGTTGGTACAGCTGAAAATGCTGCACAATTTGCAGTCTTTGCTCAAAAGGCAGAATATCCATATCCATGTATCCTTTACTGAAGTGCTGTTTGCCTTGGTGTGATCATTCCACAGAAGGTCTGGTGTCATCTCTGCTACCCACAGAAATTAAGTGCACGAGCTTTACAACATCATGTGCTCTACCCATATTGATTAACAAATTCCCTAAGAAGCACAATAATATTCTTACAGTAATAGCTCATTGACAAAGAATTGGACTTCTGGGACTCCTTGCAGCATGTAACCTGAAATCTGTGACCAGTCACTGGATCCAAAGATGGATCCAGCATTTTCTGGAGTAAGGGATATTATAACAGCAAGTATTGTAACCTAGAGGGGTTTTATTGCCATTCTTTTGACATCAGACTATTGCACTGGCTTACAATAATGCTTATGCTAACAAGGGTTGTCTAATGCTTATGCTAACAAGGTAGTGGGGAAAACATGCAAGAAAGTGTGGCTAATCCATTCCTAAAGAAATATGGATGAGAGGACAGTATATGTTCCATATCCTGTCTTCCCATATCCTCATATCCTGTTTTGAGTAAACCAAAAAACATTCCAGAATCCCATTCCTTAAAATACTTCTGGGAAAGGAATTTGCAAAGTAGTGTGGTATAAAAAAGGAGTAAAGCCAAGGCAGATTGTCATTAGGAGTAAACTGGCTGAAATAAAAGTAGCTACTCTAACGAGCCACTGTCTTTAAAAGCCTTCTTCTGAGGCTGGTTTTAAAAGGAGGAACGTGTTCTGTAGCACCTGCATGCTCTTCTGCCTTGCTGACCATGTGCTTAAGCAAGAAGTCATGTCACCTCCACTGCTAACCTCTGTGAGATGGATTTTTCTGTCTCCAGGTCTGCTCTTTGTCTCACTGGCCCCACAGCAGCACTGGCTCCCCGCAGCCAGAGCCAGCCAGGCACTGCCATGGAGCAGAGCAGGCACATCCTGAGGGCTTCTTCTCCTTGCTTTTGAGGAGCCAGACCTCATCCATCACCCACAGTTGCCTTTTCCTCCATGCTGTTTCCTGCCAGCCCAAACCTGAAGCACAACTACCCAGCCCTCTCCAGTCCTGAGCCGTGTTTGGCAACTCTGGCCAATTATTTGCACTGCCCCAAAGGAAACTGGGAAAAATCATCTTTGGAAGCAGACAGATTTTGCTTGCTGTCACCAGAAAGGTTACTTTCTTTAGTCTCTGAAGGCTTTGGTGGATCAATTCTTGTGCATGGGAAAATAGATTAGAAACTCGCCGTCAGGTACGCTGTGCACAAGATAGACAGATGGAGACAGTGGTATCTATCTGCTGCAGGGAATTGTCACAGGGGCACAACTCATCGCACTGGTTCTTAGAGGGCTTAATTTGCTGCTGGTAAATAATCTATTTTTTATTACCTCACATCCCCAGATTGTCAACATTCTCAGCTTTTTGCCACAGCTAATTAGACAGGCAAAAGCCTTATAGCCTAAAGAACAAGTCTGAGCTAAGCACCTGCCAAAATATCTGACTTTTTTTAAGAACTGGAATGTCAAAGAGTGAAGGGGCTGCAGATCACATTTAAACGCTTTGAGCATCAATAAGATGATTAGACCCATGAGGCAAACGTTCAGAATTTCTCTCAGACTCACCACTGAGAGAAGGCAAGATAAAACTCTGATAGATAAAAACTACTGTGCAACGGTACCAAAGCTAATTATTCTGCTGAACTCTTGGAGAAATCTTGCAGGGATGTGTTGACAGCATGCTCTGTGTGGCCACTTCTGTTCAGGAAAGGAATATTTAATTGCATATGTGAATGAAGTCTCTCTGTGTAAAGTATAGCTCTTGGAAAATAAATTGTCTGAACCAAAACAAAGAATGACCTCACTGTTAGCCAGGCAGGGCTGATTTGGCAGGGAGAAGGGAGATTTTGTTATTTTTTTAATGGTGGTTTTATTTTGGTTTGCCTGTCTTTATTTTAAAATCCTGTTTTCAAACAAATGATTTCACAAGGAGTTTTTACAAAAAGCTCTGCACCAGGGAAAAAAGGCACCAAATGGTGCCCCTCTGTCAGGCATGCCATGGCTAAGGAGTGCAAGCAAATAGCAGCAAAGGTGTCCTTGCAGCCCCTGTGTGTCCTCAGTGACAGACTGGTGGTGTTAATGGCTCAGTGTGCCCATGTCCCACATTCCTGCTGAGCCTGCTCCAGGCTGGCTCCACCCAGCACAGGGACTGCAGCCCCTCCTTGCCCTGCACTTCACGACCAGGAGCAGGTATCTTGTGTCCATAAGGCTGATGGGGTGGCCAGTATTTGTACATCTCAAGGAAGAGATGATGTTAGAGATACTGGAGAGGGAAAATGGCTTCCAGCCTCTGCAGCCTGAGCAGCAATTCAGCTCAGTGGGACTGTCACTGTTTAAGGAGTGGTGCAAAGCTATTGACTACCTTTGGCTTATGAGCCCCAGCACCTACTTGTGCCTTTGGAAGTCATCCCAGAATTGGTTGGCTTGTGATTACTCATCAGGGACCCCGTTCTCCCAGCTAAAATGAATAACCTGCTTTTCCCCTATATTGACTTTTACTGCAATAACTTTTTGTAGTTTTCTGTTTCTGGTATTGCAGAGAGAGAGATGGAATGGAGTTCAAGCAGGGAAAGTCGAGATATATCATCTGCATGCACCAAAGTATAAGCAAGTCACCAGCTGATGTCATACATTGCTTGATGACGTTGATATTGCTGAAAAAACCTCTAGGACTGAAAATAGCAAGCATAAAAAAAAATGGCAGACTGTGTGTTTCTTTTCCTGATTTAATAGAATGTGATAAATTTCTTTTGTTTCCATTTGTAGGCATGGTCTTATTTTATATTGATTTGCTGTTCTTAAAATAATTTTTTTTTAAAAATCAACTCCAAATGATTTAGGGCTACAACAAAACCCACTGTATTCTGCCAATGCCTTCTGAGTAGCAAACTATAAGGCATCTTTGTTCTCATTCTCCATGCTGAAGATGTTCTCTCTCTCTGCCACTTCCATAATTTCTATCTACATAAAATTTATATATTCTGAAACCAGCCACACTTTGAGATGGATTATACCTTCTCCTTTGTATGAACTAACCCTGCTTCAAACTCAGCCTCCAATGCCAGACCACTGTACCACCCACAGAGGAACCCCTTGTGCAGAGTTCAGGGTTACACCCCCCAGAGCAGGCACAGGAGGGGACTGTGGCTGTGTGTGTGCAGATGATGCTTTATGGTAACCCTGCTCTTCTGTCACTGCATGAGAGCCTTTCACACCGTTTGTAATTTGGGTACCACTAAGCACTGCGAGCTGTCTAAACTGTTTGTTGCATAGAGGGGCTCCCAAAGCTCCTGTTGAGGAGGGCAGGAGCAGAGCAGCTGGGTGGATGGCTGGCATCTGGCCAAGGTCAGCCAGCACAGATGGGAACTCTGCATGGTCATGAGTGAGAAGGAAAGTCAAAGTGCTGACAGTTTTCTTTCACTTTTTTGAGTTGAGCCTTGAATAATATTAAGTCCTTTTAGTTAGCGTTGTTTACCTGAGTTTTTGGAATTCAAGTACTCTATGTCCCCCTTTTCTATTGCTAGGAAGAGAGTAAATTCTTGTCACGATTCCTTTCTGAGATATTTTGTGGTGTTTTCTCTCCTAGGCAGAAATGTCTGTAAGAAATTGGCAGGGCTCTACAGCCATGGTCTGGCTTTGCCATTCAAAATTTATAGTTCTGCTGAGAAAGCCTTGAGGATTTCACATCCCAAAGCAATGATGTGAAAATCAAGGTAAGCAGTGACTAAATTAAGTGCAGAGACTAAATTAAAACTGGACATTGCACTGTGTGCCTATAGCTGGAAAGGGTAAAATTAAAACCAAAAGGCACTGTAGCCACTCTCTTTTCTTAGCTCTGGATTTAAAATTCTGGCTAATATCTTTATTCAGATCAAGGTATGCTTGATTCTGGGACAATATTGAGTCAGGTTTAGCATGTCAACAAGAGAGTCAGCCTTTCCTTTGAGAAATGCATCACACACATGGGCACCTACTGCAAAAGGTGGGGAAGGAAGTGGTAGTGATAGGAGAGGTGAGGAGCTGAAGTGGTCTTGCTCTCACTCTCTCTTCTTCACATAAATATGCACAGTAGATGTCATTCAGATCCTTCCTTGTGTCTTTTCCATAGGCTGCTCTGTCAAATTTGCTTTTTTAAACTAACACTTCCCATATCCAGTGAGAGCTGCTCAGGCTGAGCACGGCTTGTTTGCAGCTGGCACTGAGCTGCACAGCTTCTCCAGGGTGCTGAGGATCAGGCAGGGGCCCTGCAGTGCTGGGCTGTGGGATCCTGAGCTCACCTGGGGCTGTGTTCAGGTTACACACAGGGAGCCAGAGCAGCAATTTATACAGCAGTCTGTGGTGCACCTCCACCTTTCCTGGCAGTCAGGTTAAGCCATCTCAGAAATCCCAGCCTCGACAGGGAAATCACTCAGTTTTCTGGCTCCCCTAGCCTGGAAATGCATTCCCTGTCTGCCAGGACTTGAGAGAAATGCATCCATAATCCACTACTCCTGTTTATAGGAGCAAAGCTTGCTTTACTGTGCTTGAATTTAAATAAAGGTATTTGCACATCCCTGATGAATTTTTTTCCACCTGTATTTTTATCCATAATAGACTGCCTCTGTACTAGCAGTGAGTGATCAATTGTTTGGGGGTTGTTTGTTTTCAAGGCAACGCGTGGGTGATTCTCGATCCTCCCCTGTGACAGAGCCTGCTGTTATCAATATGTTACTTTCCTTTCACTGGGAACATAGCTTGCAGAAGGCATGGAAAATAAATGGGGTCTGGTTTAACTCTAGTGACAGTCAGGGAACGTGTCTGGCAAATCAACTTCCAAAGCCTCTCCCCCTTTGGAAGTGGCCAGGGCAAGACCTGCACTTGCAAGGTGCAGTGCAGCCTGAATTGTTTTATCTTTTCCTAATTAACAGGAGTTAGTCTTTCAAAGTATCTGCAGCAAGTGGGAACCAGGAGGCTGGAGTGAGTGCCCTCTGTGGTCTCTAAAGATAGGAATGCATTTGCTTTTCAAGGAGAATAGGAAGATTAGAGAGAGGCCTGACTTGGGCTGTCAGGTCTCTAAAGCAAAACCCTTGGTGGGGCCAAAAATGCAGCGCTCACAGAAGTGCGTGAGAGCAGTGTTCTCTCACCTGTGAGCTCAGCATGTGCAGTGAGCACCCAGATGGAGGCAAGAGCTCAGCCCAACACAGATGTCACCCTCAGGGGTGTGGGTGCCACCCCAGAGCAGGGGTGGGACAGCAGCTCTGACTCCAGCAGCCCTTCAGTCCTGGCCAGAGGGTGCCAGAAAGTTGTGTCCTGCCAAGGACCAGAGATGGTCACACTCTCTGTACCTCCTTTTCGCCTTCTCCATTTTGTTTATTTGCTTTATTAAGGCATGGGGACACAGAACAGTCCTCACATAGTTTCTACCCTTCCTACTGTGGAGGGGTTTCTGTCTCATTTAGTGGCTTTAGGCAGTGCTGAAGTTCAATGAGGAGGAGCAGGGACTCAGCTGGAAATGCCAGCATGCCTGCCAAACTGTCACCCGAGGTGTTTTCAGACGAGGATGTCTGCAGAAATTACACTGAGGCTTGGCATCACCAGGCAAAGTGACTCTCTGAGCTCCACTGCTGACTAATACAGACAGCATAGTCTGTCACCCCATTAAGGAGCTGTAGCTGTACTGAAAAAAAAAAAAATTAAAAAAAAAAGTGTGGAATTCTGTAGGAGCAACTTTTATTACCAGGAAAGAAACATCTCTCATATAAAGAGTCAGTCCATTGCTGCAAATTCAGCTAATTTTCCTGGTATTTCCCCATCCATGTCACTCTGGCATGGTGTGTGTCCTGCAGCAGGATGCTGCCACTGCCCTGGAGGTGCCTTAGGGGAGCAGCACAGCCTCTGCAGTGGGTTTCCCTGCATCCTGCTGCCTGCAGACCTGCCCTTTGGGCTAGCTGGGTGCACAGGGAATTCCCCTCTGGGCACCAGCAGCTCTGCAGGGCAGGACTGGGCACCCTCCCCAGCCCCAGCCTGGATGCCTGCAGCTGTGCAAGGGCTGGAGCTGCTCTTGGGCTGTCAAACACAGCTCCCCTTGGAACAGGCGCTTCCAAAAAGTGCCATTCCTCACCACAGTGTTTCATTTCTCCCACCAAGGTTTGGTGGGGAGGTTTTTTGTTGGTTTAAGTGTAAAGAGAGGGATTCCCCTGGATATCCACAAGCTCAGCTTGGTCTCTCTTTGTCAAGCTGTGCTTTTTCTGGCTTATGCTTCATTACCAATAATAATAAGAGTTTTCTGAGCAAGAGAGATTTTGAGACTTTAGCATTTTCACCATTCAAATGTGAGTAGACCTAATCCTCCTTGCCTGTGTGGCACCCTCCCTCAGGGGCACTAGCACAGCTGAGGAAAAACAAAAGTTTTTTCCTACAGTGAGAATTTCAAGGGCATTGTTTCATCCAGGTCTCTCTTTATGTGTCTGTAACACTGAGATTTTTCACCTCTTTACAAGACATCCTACAGATTTCTATCTTCTTTCTGTACATCTTTTTCCTGGTAGTCTATTTGTATTTTACTGGCTTTGTTTGTGAGGCTCTTTTCTTTCTATTTCATCCTTTTGTTCTTAGTTTTTGGATTCCCAGATTTCCTCTGAGGAACCATCTGGAGCAAAAATATATCTGCTGTCCCTCTTAGGTCTTACAGCTGAGAAAGCTAATAATAGAATTTCTGTGCCTGGTCCTCTCCCTGCTCTCTCTTACTATCCTCTGCAGTTGATGATGAGTTTATTGTCAAATTTAAACAAATAGGGAAAGATTGCTGGTCCAGCTGGAGGAGTGCTGCTTTGTGGTTTGTTTGACTGGGAGATATTTTAAGTTGGCTTGAACACACTGATTGGTAAGACCAGGATTGCTGAAAAGCAAATAAAACCTTGAGGGGGTTGGAGACTTTTTTTCTTTATTCTAAAGAATATATTAGCCTTCAGTTCACAAATAAATCACAAGTTCCAGAAAATCTGAGTCTCTTGCTTGAGCCTCTAACAGGGTATGAATAAATGTGTACTCTGTTGCAGCATGTGTTGGGAGTTAGGTATTTCTGCTTTGCTAACCCTGATGGCTGTGTTTGAGTCTGCATTTACCTTAGGCAAACCTGAGGAGTGTTTCATTAATTTGGGGAATGCCAGAGCTGTTGAAAAATCAAATATCTCACTCATATCACCTCTTAATTTCAGTATTACTCCAGCCAGGGGATGTGAAGCTATGTTGTGGCTTTGTGCCAGGAGCAGCATTTCAGGTATTTGTGTGCTGCAAGGCACTACAGTGCATTTCTTGCAATAGCTGGCTGGCTTGCAGAGTCCAGTAAGTCTATTCTGCCTTCTGTGAAGGCAGAATAGAAAGAAGTTAACTCCCTCTATCAATGCAGATATTTATATTTAGAGCTGAGTTTCCTAGTCTTGCTTTGCCTGTGCTCTCCCTCAGCACTGCTGGCAGCAGGGGTACAGTGCTTTAAGTACAGGCAGTGCT